>NC_138589.1:15713668-16313668 GCF_964289735.1 Phaethon aethereus | reverse complement strand
TAGCAGATGTAAATCACACGTTTTGGACTTAAAACATCAAAACTGGAGAAGCTTCCACTTCTCTATTTCACTTGGAAGTCTTTGACAGAACGGCAAACTACTATTCCTGAAAATTTACTTAATAAAAATAATACCGACTCCTATTTCTTTTCAGTAATACTGAAAGTTCAGATACCTAATTTCAGAATGACAGGGAATTTTACGACTGAATCATAAATTCCTAAAAACAAGGGCTTATGCATTGAACACAGCGGCAAACTCTTAAACAGACTGGTGCTATCAGATGTGCGTTAATACCTCTGCCTTTTATACTTTGCACAGATACTTCCGATAAAACCAGCTACAAGCTAGCTCCAGTCATCAAGACAGAAATTTAAGTTAGCACATATTAGCAGCCTGCAGTGGGCAAATGTTCAAACACATTACGGTTTTGATATAATTATAATTGTTGAACATGTTCAACCAATTAACCACAAATATTCTGTTTATCTGAGATGCTGCCAAAAATTGTGAGCTGCAGTCAAAATAACATGACACTGTAGTCCTTCTGTAAAGAATAGCACTAAATCAAAAGAAAAAACATATGGAAAAAGCCAAAGCAAATCTCTTATCTGATATTTTATAAATCGTCAAATACCATATTTTAAGAATTTTACGCGCACAGATGTAAACTGCCACATATATTTCTTTGATAAATTCAGATTCTAAAAGTTCATGTCGCCTACTAAAAACAAGGCCTTCGGAATAACTTTCTGTGCACATTTCTTTTTTGTCCAGTCCTCAGACGCCAAGATTCCACAAAGCGCAAACATAATGCAAGTAACTGGGAAAACAGCATCAAGAACAAAATTACCTTGTTGCCTGCTTTTCTGCCTCAGTTGCACAAACACAAAAATATTTTTAAAAACCAGATGAGCTCCATCTTATGAGGAAAAAAATAAACCACTGCAATTTGTCTTTAAGAAAGAATTATTAAAACCCCCTGTTGTAAAACTCCTATTTAGACAATTTGCAATGCTGCAAAAGCACTTTTTTCAACGGTTCCCCCTAAATAATTAAGCTGCTCCTTTTACCATACTTCCTATATTACAGAAGTCATTTTCCTACAACAAATCAATAACTCATTCCTTATGTCAGTCATTTTTCTCCATTTAACTGAATGGACTTAAGTCCAACACTGAAAGTTAGATTACCTTTGAATTATGTGTGTGATTTAAAATTCCAAGTACTACACTAAGGAGCTTTTTCGAGTGACCACTCTACAGCCTCTTCATATAGACAAACCCTTACAGACCTTTCTGACAGATTTAAAGCAGAACAGCAACTCTGAAGCAGTTAAAAATATGAACAGTGAGAGGGAACAGCTATCACAGACCAGAGGCACCGCTTTCCTTAATTTACGGAATTAAAAAGCCAAGCAACTTTGCGTGACTCAATAACATCCCCCACACCCCCCAATCTTTCAGATTAAGTAATAATTGCATCTGATGGTATGATTTAATTATACAGTTCAAGCAGCTTCAAGCAACTCTTTTGGAGACACTATCAATTAAAAATTCAGTCCCACTGTTAAAATATTTGAACACTCTGCTTATTTCTTAAATAATTGAATCAAAACTAAGAAGAAAGAAAATTAAATACTAAAATACCGATTTCCCCACATCTTGATGAGTTTATAATAGAATATCTTAACATCAACATGTAGTTTAGTCACAGGTTAAGGGAAACGCCGTTACATTTTGCATAAACTTATAGCATAAAATATGTTCTGATTAGAAATAAATCACTGACAAGAGAATCACCAATATAGACAAGAAAAAAAGTTAATACATGGAAAATGCCCTAATAAAAACATCCATACTGGGTGCAAATTGTAATAAATTTGATAATATTAAGGAAAAAAATTCTAGAGGCGATCTTCAAGCAGTGCAAGCCTGGGAAGCTTGTATGAATTTAATTAACTGTCGTTTCGCAAAAGAATAAACCAATATAATCCGTCTTTCTATATTAAAGGTATGGATTTGGTCACGTTGCTTTGTCATCTGTTAGCTGTCTATTAAACTAAAGAACAAGTTGTTGTGACATTTGTGCTCTCCAGAAGTAATAACCATCATTTCACTACCTCAGCTACGCTCCGTTTTAAGCTTTCCATAAAAAACCCCTTCCTAGCTGGTTTCCTACCTCCAATGGTTAACACCAGTAACGGATGCAGCTGGACACCCCCTATCGTCATCCACTGCCTAGAGTTGCCAAAGGTGAACATTTTTTTGTTTGAAAAACTAAAACTGATGACTTTTATTTTTACTCAGCTTTATTTTACTGTTAGGTTTGCGTTCCCTCGCCCTCCCCTGAAATTAGCCATATAGATAAGTCCTTTGTGCCAAGATCTCTGATTTGGGGAGATGTACAGCCAGCTGAATCAGAATTATTTTTCACAGTAGTACGCCCTTACAATCAATCACTGATTTCTAAGATGATATAACTGTAAAAACTGCAAAAAGGTATTTTTTAAAATGCGTAAATTCTCAGTTTTCAGCCTTGGCATCATCCCACCAGACCCTGAACCTCAGCATTACCTGAAGCAATTAGAAGAAAGCAAAGTGGCAAAGCAGAGTTAGGTAATGCTTTATCTTCAGCATTCGGGAAGCTCAGCAAGACTTCCATTCAAAGCTGCTCTCCACTCCATTTCGGCTCAGCACCCTGAATCTGTTCTCTACCAGCTGCTGACGTTCCTTGTGTTAAACTGAGAATTTGTGAGAAAAGCACAATTTCCCGCTGTGTGTTAGCTCTCCGTGAAAGCACTCGATCCTAAGTTGTGATGCTCTTTGGATGCATTTTTGTAAATATTACTCATTTCAGGTAAAACGGGGGGGGTATCAATAGATAAGTACCAATTACAATTATTACAACAATTATTGACTTAAAAGCAAAATTACTACATTGTACATTGTTGCTAAAATAACACTATTTACAGTAATGTTTTACTGAACTGACCACATTATTTTCCAATTGTTTATCAGCAAACTACTTTTTTTTTTTTACATAAGGAAATAGAAAGGAAAACAGCATGACAAGTTTGAATGAATCAGTTAATTTTGCTATAAATTTATTTTTTGATGAAGAAATCCTTGTTACAAAACTCACGCACTGCTCTCTCAAATAGATCAATTTATGAAAAACTGAGATTAAACAAAATTTTAACCATTATTGGCTGAATTATAAACAAGTTATAAGGTCCATTCTTTATACAGCAGGACTGTAATTCTCTGCGTGTAGAGTTTTCATGGGATCAAAATATTATTTAGCTTTAAATCAAAAGATTTGTTATTTTAGTCAAGTCTAACAGTACTAGAAAGTAAAATTCCTCATCTAAGGCTGTAATATTTGCTGAAAAAAACCTACTTGAAAACATTAATCAAATTTTTCGCCTACTGGGCAACCATATGGTAAAGCAGCATGTGAATCTCACAAACTTGCTGATCTTCTGTAACTGGGTGCTATTAATTACGCTTGCTGCATCCATCTCTTAGATTTTCGCTTTGTGAAAAAAGTATTTATTGCAACAGCTTTTACAAAACAAGGGAATGAAAATCACAACTGATTAATGAGCTGAATGGAAATATTTCCGTTAGCAGGTTTTTTAAATGAATAAGGACTAATACCATGGGTAAAAATGAACCCTACTTGTGTTTCCCCCCTACTTTTTCTTTTTCTTTTCTTTTTTTTTTTTTTTTTTTTTTTGGGGGGGGGTGTCCTGCATTAGCAGGAGGAGGGTCTAATATGCATTATTCACTACATCGGCTTTGGATGACAAACAATAAGGTTTAATTTAAAATAGTTTAATACTATAAAGGCTGAGGACTTTATGTGTTTTAGTGCTAAATTCCTTAGTATGAAATCGAATTGTTTCACAACTGCAAAAGGTTTTGCTTTTTTTCCCCCAAATAAACCTAAGACTTTTCCTAAATCCAGAGAAGCAAACAATTCAGAAGGATAGTCTCCAATTTGTCTTTAATTCCTCAGGCCACAGTACTGAGGCTGTTTTGGGATCTCAGCCATAAATCTAGTTAATCATAAATTATAGCTAGAATATAATCCTTGACTCTACAGCCTCGTGTGCCAGGGAAACAGACCCCCAGGAATTACTGAAAGAAGATTGTAGGGGTCGGCCGGAAAAGCCAGCAAATAAGTTAAAATTGTGTTCGTTCCCATACCAAGATCCCAGCCTGGGGAACGGTGATGCGACACAATTAGCCACCACACACGTCTGGGGTAGCAGAAGTCGTGGCACACCTGTGAAGGTTTGCTGTATCGTACCTTCAAGTTAGAAAGGATGATTTTGCTTGCTCTAATCTTCACGTTAGTCTCCTCTACAAAACTAGCTTATTTCAACATTTGGCAGAATGCGTGAACGCCATCCTAGGTAACAAGGGCAACAGTTAGAAGAAAAAGGTGAGGACTAGTTCTTGAGAGGGACTGATGATGCTCTCGAAAGTATAAAAACCAGACTCGCTCCTTGTTTTCACCAGCGTAAACGAACGAGACAGACTGAAAAAACAAAGCGGCTTTAACTGAAAATATTCTGTACATGTAACTGAAAATATTCCGCATGTGATTCATCTCCTCAGACTCAAGAAAAAGAAAAACTAAGAAGTGAAATACAAAGAATATTCAAATAATTTTAAGAAATAATTATTATTCAGAGTAGTTTCCCCTCAAATAACTATTCTGGCAGCTTACTGCAGGTGGGAGAAAGGGAAACCAGTCTCTTGAATACAGATCTAGGGCCTGCTAGAGTTACGTTTTATTAAAAGGACTCACTCAAATGCAGCAACTTTATGTGGAAGGAGACAAAGAAACCTTTACAATAAGACAGATTGCTGAATGATTTAAAGTATTACATATTTCACAGACTCTCGAAACACAACACTCAGATATGCAAAGGGGTCACTTCTGTCCTGCCAAGTCACCTTCTTGAACTATGGCGTAAATTCCTTTGCCTCCCTGAAGTCTTTATGCTTCTTAGCTTACAGAAATTTAAGCAGGTAATAATCAAAATGGTAAAATATTTAATTGCCAGCTACCTCAAATTACATGGCCACCCACTGGATGACATTTCATTCATCCTCATGTATATATCTGTATGTATAAAGAAAGAACAGGAGGGAAAAATATTAAGTAAGTGCTAAAACAGCAAGAGAAGTTTTGCAGTCAGAACAAAATTTAAATAGAAGGAAACTATATTTTTTAAAAAACAAACAACCATATGCTACTCTGAGCATGATTCTTGTTACAGAATAGAAGCTACAGAAATTATGGCAGTTCGTAAGTCTTATTACTCCTTTTTTTCCCCTTGTATCATCTGGACCAACACAGATTACTATCTTTATACGCAACAAACAATAAGTTTTTTAACCACAAGAATTGTCATCTAAGTTCCACACCTTTAGAAGGAAAAAGCATTTTAAAAGTTAGTATGAAACCTTTTAAACCAGTTTTAATTAGTGACCCAAAACGTATGCCGTAACTTTTCGTCACCTCTTGGACGATCTCTAAACCTCTCCCGCATACATTGACTGTCTGCTTAAAAGTTTAAAGAGCTAACAAAATGTTTTAACGAGATACAAATCTCAGAGATCATTAATCAATATGTTCAATGTTATTTGTGATAATTCATCATGACATGATATTAATGGGTTACTGTACCCTTCAGAGGTGAGATTAATGCAAATGAGCAGCCACAATTAACTTTACTGCTCCCAACTCCCAGGAATGGACAGATGATTATAAATGACAACTATATGTCAATTACAATATCCAATAAAGTGAAGCTTAGAGGGCAATCTATCTACTTTTATAGTTCTTACTTGACATAGCTGAATTTAGCTCAACCCACTGTTGTCACAGTGTAACCACTGCTTTGAAGGAGGGGTCAAATTTTAATTTTCTATTTCTTCAGAAGGAATTCCACTTGTGCATCTAAACGCATTGTCTGAAGAAGGAAAGCTGCAGGAAACCAAGAACAGATGTTGCTTTCTTCATCAGCTGAAGAAAATTGTATCTGTTCTCAAATTGCAACAGCAAGGCCACAAAGAAAATATCCTGTCCTGCTCTGTAATATATTTATTCAATTAAAAAAAGTCCCAAAATATTAATACAGCAATTGGAAGGAATTTACACTTGGTAAACTGCTTTGTCACACATAGGATGCTAAGTCCACTCCAGTTAGAGATGCTGAGGTGTGCACTGGTATCTGCATTTTTGTATGCAAGCAGATACTGTACGATCGCCTCGAACACCAATTCTTCTGTAGTGAAGAGATAAAACTTCACAGGAAAAGTGCAAAATTTCTAGTGACATTAAAGGAGGTAGAAACAAAGACTTTAGATATTCATAAACCAAACAGCTGGCCAGATTGAGGAGATTCTGAAAATATAACAGGTACAAAATCATAAGATACCTCTGTAAATGATATATTTGGGGGGGGGGGGGAGGGTAAATCAGCTCTGATAACATGCCCAGATTCTAGGCTTACTGCCCTCCACCAGGGAAAAAAAAAGCTTCAGTGATGATAACAAGAGAAACACTGGTCAAAGCATCGTAGGAAGCCGTAGAGAGAAACACCATAAACCAGATATTTCTTGTGCTTTTCCAAGTTTTTTCTTTGTAGTGTCTTCCCTATGCCTTAGGACAATTAGCCGTCGCAATGCACTTGGACAACTCCTTTGCACAGGGGTCAGAGACGGGCGCTTTTGCTAAGGATGGGCCTCAGTGCAGTAACAAATATCGCTGCTACATTTTACATTTACTCGTTAAGCTTACTCAATGGGCCACCTGAAGGTATGACTTTCGCTCTTCGACACATCTATAAACTTCAGCACATACTCAGTTTCTGCAAACCAGATACATAGGACTTCCAGGTTAAGTTAAACCGGCAAGGTGTCTTAGATAAATCAAGAGCGCATAAGACAATAGCAGAACAATTTATACCACTTATGCAAACTCCCCACTGAGCACCCAGTTTTCTTTGAGAAAAATAACTTACAGGAAGGCTCTTGCGTTCTTATTTCATTTCCTCAACATAAAGCATTTGAAATTTATTTTAGCCATAGTTAAAAGAAAAATATTGAAAAGTTATTTGGTAGTTATTTTTAAATTATTTTCTTTTTTCTTATATACCCACGTGAAAAACAGTGCTAGCTTTTGTGGCTTCTGCTTTGCTTTAAGTAGCACCTAATACTACAATGCAAGTTGCACACAGGCATTGCAACCTATAGATACCGAAAGCAGGGAAGAAGATAGGGGAGGGGCAGGGTATGGGAGTACCTCACAACATGCATCAGCAGCTCCACTTGGAAAGTATTTAATGAAAGTCAGTTTTGGCTAAATAAGTCATCTTTTAGGCACCATTCAGTCAGTTATATTAGCATATCACTGAATTTTCATCATGCAAGTAGTAAGATCATGTACGTATGCTCATATCTTAATACTTAGTTGAAGGACAGCAGGAGAGTTCTTGATTTTCTTTAAAGCAATGTTTTCCAAAGCATCTCTCTCCCCCACCTCATTTTGTTTAATCTAATCATCAAGAAAAATGGTTTTCAACTGAATAAAACTGCTGACACCATTATCATCATTTTCAACCTGGGAAAATAGGAGAAATTCTTTACTGCTTCCAATATGGATGATAATACACATTTTTGTGACAATCTTTTGGCAAAGTCCTGACACATTCTGAAAAAATGTGCTTTTGAGAAGAAACAGTTTCCATGCTGACCTCTAAAAAACCGGTCTATAACTACCCCTTAAAATAACTTTACGATAGATAATTAGCCTCAGAGCTAATATTTTAACTAAAAGCGGTACACTCTATACATCCTCAGCAATCCCAAATTCATCAGCAGAAATAAGGTATCTTCTGTAAAAGTAACACACTACTTTGAGCACAGACAAATACAACATAAATTCATAATTTAAACTAAGTTCATAAGAGATTAGGATTTAATTTTGGGGTTTTTTTGCTTTAACTAATTAATCAACAAATTTGAGTTGGTTAAATAAAACCTCTTCCAACGCCTCCTATTTAATTGCAGTTTGGCACCAACAAATATATATCAAAATTATAGTATCTCCCTTGACAGGAAGCTCCTTGCTTCCACACACAGTTATGGCTCTCTGCAGAGTAACCAAGAACTGCTGACAACCTTGAACACTGCTACAACAATATTACTATACTTGGCAGAGAAGTACCCTTGCGGCAAGAGAAAAGCTGTAATTTTGACTGTCACTTCACATTACACTAGATATTATTTCACTGTATACACACACACACACTTACAAACTCTTAATAGACTACAGTTTTCTCACTGCCCAGCTCTTCTATTATAAATGACAATATAATTGCGTTGACCTACTGCTAGGATCACTAATAAAGCTAACATTTAACATCACTGAAAATTTTCTTTTAAAATACAGCCATCATAAATTGTCTTGTCCTAGTCATCTCAAACTGCTTAAGTAGCTTAAAGTGACTTATCTATTTTATTATTAATTTCAGAAGAAAGAAAATATTCAAAACCAAAGCAGAACTACAATTCAAATTCATTTGGATTTTGGCAATATGCTCTTATGTGTTTGAATAATTGTTAGTATCATAAACATTAATACCGTCATCCACAAGCTGCTTTGGTAAGACAGTGATTAGCATACTCAAAAAAACCCCAACAAAACCCTTTTTCCGACAATGACATACGTACAAAGGTTACAATAGTGACAAATAATTGTGAGTTAGAAGTATAGCTAACTTGCAGGCCTCCTCTCTGGGCCAATTTCTGTAATTAGGAAAATGAGTACGGAAGCATTTAATTGAAAAATTTCAATTTTGAGCACATAAGTACACGGGCCAGAGCCCCTACTTCAAAATCTTAAGTATAAAATGTTCTCTGCTTTGGAGACGAGTATCTTCGTGACCCGATGAAAAGGATATTCGGTTCTTTTAAATCAGATCTCTTTCTAGGACTCTAAAATACTTTACACCAAACTCTACCTCTTGAGTTTTCATTTTATATTCTGCATAAGTTCAATAAATGGACTGACTACTGATTTCCAAAAAATTTTGCATATATATATATATATATATATTCAGAATTTGCACAGCAGCACTGCGCATTAACCAAAAAAGAATCTCAGTGAAATATGGCCACGATCAGTTACTATAGGTAAACTTAACTTGCTAGAAATTAAGTTTTATGTTTTGAAATATGTTCATATCCATTAACTATACCGCAAGCAACTCCTGTGTTTTTGTTAAAAGTAAAACAATATTTAATTAAGCAAACTGGATTTAAATAGACCCAAACGGCACTTGGAAACAGTCATTAATAAAAAGGATCATTCTGATTTTCCTGTTATTCAGGTGTATTTTGCTTCTACCCTTGTGTTATTGACATAGCGCTTCAAATGCATTTAGAAAGACACCATCTCACTTGTGTTGTTTAGATAAGGATGCATCACTGAACCTCTTTGCCCTTCTCCAATAAAATGTATCAAAAATTTCAGTACTGTCTGCTGACCACACCACATTTAACAAGATTCACAAATGAACCCGGAGTAAGTTTCCCACTGTGACACATTAATAATAAGTTCCTTATCCCATCTATCCCAAGCCATGAATATGTAATGTTATAAAACGAGTCCTTTTCACACAACAAAACCTCAGACGTGAATAAATAAAAACTATCCATCACAAGCCTGTGAAAAATTAATGAGGGTTCTGAGACATAAGAAAAAATTGGTTACTGAGATGATAAGGTCCAGTATGTAAAACTATGTTCCTCACCAGCTGTAAATTCTATTTTAAAACTTTACAAAAAGAGTTAAAAAAAAATCTCTATAGCACATTTAGCACACGAAACAGAAAAGGGGAAAATGCTTTAATGGTGAGACATATATCTAAGTAATCCAGACAGCATTCAGAATCGGCACGTGGATCAAATACTGCTGTAACAGGGAGTTACATTCCCAGTTACAGCAAAGTTGTAACCTTAGATATTTAGAAACAGAGTTGCTATTCCATTTCTTTTCCCTCCGGAATGGAAATTCCTGATGAAATAAGGCAGTGTATCTCCCTAAACTTCATTTATTCAGATAAAAGAAGAATGCATAGAAATAAATTATTTTCATTCATGTGAGTGTCTCTTTACTGTACCAGTGAAGGCTTTAATCTCTCGATATGCAGGAATCTGTTTTGCAATATGAAGAGAAATAAGGAAAAAACCCACGTTTTTCAAAAGAGTTGAGGTGGCACTATGTTTATTAATACATTTTCCTTATCTTGCCCAAAAGACCATGATGATGTCTGAGGAGTACAAGCACCGTGCCAGGCCTCCTCAAACTGCAACATCAAGAAATACTGGAACTTTGTCTTCAGGCAGGGAAACAAGCAGATGAAAAACAAGAGGTACTGCCTAAGTCCTCGAAAGACTTTGCCCAAGACAGACTGCACGTCTTAAACTATTCTACCAATGGACTTCAGGAAAGACTGTATAATCTACAGTCAATTTTGTGAAGTGTTAGCTATTTTAATGTCTAGCAGCTAAAAGGAAAATTATGCCTCGTGATACTAAACTATGTCACTTATTTTTCTCCAAAATCTGCCTCTGCTCACTCAGCTCTCCCATTAACTAAACTTCTCTTTTATATCCTACCCTCATTCCCACACATAGAACCTATGAGTTCTTCCAGTTTTGGCCTCACAAACCATTAACTGTTTCTTCTTTGTTTCTTAGTTCTGATAAATTAAAAAGTGTTTAAATCCTCTTTATTTACTTCAGTGACCATTTTCTGTTCACATATCCCACGCTACACCGGGCGTATGTGAACACACTGGGTAAACGTAAGGTTCCTCTTTTCCCAGTTGGTGCTTGTGTATGAAGCGATGAGATCGGCAAGCACGTTATTGACCCTTTCCTTAATTAACAGGACAGGAAATCATAATGAAAAACGACAGTAGCAGGGCCACTCCTTCCCCAGTGTACCGATTAGATTTCTCTATCAAGGAGTGGCTTCTTCACATATAAACCTGATCGAGCAGGATGTTTTATTCTCGGTTTCTTGAAAGTGGTTATGTCTGAAAGGATGGCCTCCAGAGTGCTGTCAGAGGTGTCTATCTGCAAAATAAATTACCTTTTGAAGTCTGCACCGAGAGTGATTGAGTGAATGTGAAGAATTATTTATTAGTCTTAAAATGCCAGTGGATACAGTTAAGGAACTATTTTTTCTACAAAACTATCATGGTCCCAAAGAAGGAAGGGAAATATGGCATAATTCCTTTAGGATAATCAGACTGCCGGTTTTGGTTGAGGGAGGAGTGGGTCCCCTCTACAAGAGCTCAGTCCTGGCTCAAAATTCCTATCTTTTGGTGTGCATTTGGTCACCTTTGTCACAACCAGTTGTCTTTCCTCCATTTAATGTTACAAATGCAGTAACTGTCCAGTGGAGTTATCAGTAAAAACAACCCCCCCCCCCCCAAAAAACCCAAACCAACCCACACAGAGCAACCAAAAACCCAGTACAGTCCCATTACCATAAAGCTTTTCTTACCATGATAAAAAAGTGTACCCAGATCATCTCTATTACAACCGTGCTTTTTTGGTGAGCAACACCTAACATACATTAGTTACCTCCTCATTTTTAGAATATCTGACATTTAAGTCCTTTGGTTTGCATTCAGAACCAAGGATTCTCCTACATTTTCAAGAAATTTTCTTATTAGGGTTTTTCTCTCCCCTTTTTACTCATGAAATTTCACAGTCTCCCAAATATGTTCACCTTACTAACCTGTAAGACCCTGCTACTTAAACAGGTATTAGATTTCCAACTGTGCCAATGCAGCTGAAGATTTCTTCCTTAAATACCCTTATTGCAGGCTGACCTTTCTTGATTTGATACACATACTTTGCAGAGGAAGAGCCTTCAGGTCCATAATCAGTCCAGCCATATACCCACCATACCTACACAGGCACACATGGCAAAAGCTGGCTAAATATTTTTGACATACATTATTACTACACCTTTAGGTCAACCTACTTATCAACTCCAGTGAAGAAAGGCCAACTCAGGGCTGACTAATTTTCAGACATATTTTAACCCTTAAAATATCCATCACCGTATGTGAGCAAAAGACATTGAAATATGTTTTTAATTCCAAGGGAAAAAAATAACAGACACCACTGTTTGTTCTTGGGCTCTCTAAGTCACAGCGGACAGCAGCGAAGGACGACCAGAAAGGATTTCAATACACTATTTCCGTCCAAAGAGTAGCAGCCCCCCTAATGCACTTCCAATGCTGCTGCAGCACCGATGTTGCTCTATATTTTTATGCAATCTATATTTTTACGCAATCTATATTTTTACTTGCTTGGCACCACAGTGGTTGCAATTGGCAGCGCAATAGATGAGTGGGCAAAGCATGAAATCAAAAGACATTCTTCCTGCATAGTGTTGATTGTGCAAAATCTCAGCCAATAACAGCCAAACCCCAGAAAGTTTAAAAATAAACTAGGGCAATATACCATTAGTTCTCAAGTTTAATTCAATTTATTTTCAAGCGAATAACAATAAAGTTAACCCATAGATAGGACAATCTTTCAGTGATGGA
The DNA here is from genome assembly GCF_964289735.1 of Phaethon aethereus. Taxonomy (NCBI): domain Eukaryota; kingdom Metazoa; phylum Chordata; class Aves; order Phaethontiformes; family Phaethontidae; genus Phaethon; species Phaethon aethereus. The sequence goes on along the minus strand of NC_138589.1, from coordinate 16,301,010 downwards.
CGAGAGTGCTATAGGGAACGCCAAACCTCATGCAATGAATTCTCTGCCGTCAGACAACTCCCCCGTGGGACAGACAGGCAAACCTGGACAAAAGTGATTCTGGGGCCAAAAGGAGTTCCCTGCTTCATCATCTCAGCAAAGATGGATTCCACGACCTTCTGAGAAAAGCCTATATATAATTTTTGCTGAATAGGCCCTTCAGTTACCAGCAGAATCCAATTTGTAATTTAGCCTTAAATGCATACTCCACAAAAAGCTATCAGGTAAGAAAAAACCCTGACATATAAATAAAAATGCTTTTTGACATATGTAAGTAAAAACTAATACTATGGCATTTCTCAAATTAGCCATTTGAAGTGCGTAAACACTGAAGAAGTTTCAGAGTATAGGCACTTATTTTGTTTTTACACTTTTTGGACCAAGAAAATATTTATGAAAAGAATAATAAATAATTAATTTCACTGGCTGCAAGCTGGGATTCTTTCCTGGTTAAACTATATGCAGTGAAATGGCATTTAAATTATACGAGAGAATTGATTCAAATGGCTTCCATTAGCAATTTGGCAGGCTGCTGTGAATTGTTCCTAATCAATTTTAAATAATGCTATCCTATTTGCAAATGGAGGCATCCTCATGTTAAACATCTCCACATTGCAGAACTGTAAATCAGTGGCTAAAATACAAATTTCTTCATATCTTCTTATAACTCATTGTGTTTAACAATGTGCCATCACTGAAACTAATGCAGAATAAAATAACCACGTGTCCTCAGAGAAGTGCTCTGGGCTCTAAAGGTTTTCTCTTTTATTTTACTTTAATGAATATTTCAAACTAATGTTGTTTTAGGCCATTTTACAGTACAATTGGATCTTAATTTTGCTTGAAATTTTATCAATCAAGAGTAATTAGATCCATTTGAGCTGTAAATATTCAGCATGCATGTAGCATAAACATTTGAAGCAGGTGTTTGTATTATGACGATTTTTATTTAAAATAATTAAAACTGAAAAAATATCAGCAGACATTCATAATTTTCTGCTTGCAGTCTCTGGCTGATGTTTAAAGGAGGCATTTACAATTTCATACCAAACTTTTTTCCTTTGTACAGCACAAGAGAACAAATTCTACTTGCGACAATCTAGAATCTCCTTTAAGTAGCACGAAGGGCGTGCTTTTATGGTGGGCATAAGATGACAGAGGCAGAAATTAAACCATAGTGGTTTCCACTAATCTAGGCACATTGTTCAAACAAATCTGTAAATCGATTTATGAAAATATTAAAGGTGAAATATCTGAAACTGGCACCAAAATCTAACCTGTTACTTCAATATAATTTTTCGGTTTGACTTCATGTGCCATGCAAAGAAACACGGCTGGTTTAGATGCTGCAAAATTATGAGATGTGAACTCAATAACACAGTTTCAGATGGCCACAGTATTCATCGGTTTGATGTGTTTGGCAAAGTAGGTACTAATATGTGAGCTAGTAAGTGTGTGTCTGTCTGTCTCTTTTGGAATAGAACCTCAAAAAAGCTTGTACTGGTAGTTTCAATGATTCTGGTATTCAGAAAGTGTCTTTCCTTAGTCTGATGTCCTTGCAATGTCCAACCCTTCATGGATAATATTTGATACTGAGTCTTTTCAATAAAAATGAAAAAAAGACGTTCATCTTATACACAGATGATTGAGCCTTGGTTCAGAAAACTTTTTAAATACAAGAAACAATTAACATATTAATGGTAGCAAGAACATTATAATGAGATAAAACTAACAAAATAAAATTAAATCAGTTTAGAAATCACTGTTGAAATGCAATCTATTTATATTTTAAATCACCTTCCTCAGTATATAATAAATTATCGTAAACCAGTGAAAAAGCAGATTCAAAACCAGTAAAAAAGCAGATTCAAAACCAGTAAAAAAGCAGATTCAAAACCAGACAAGGCATTCACATATTGTGGGCTGGGGAGACCTGTGGAGAGAGAACATGAAGTGCTTTTTGAACATGAAGAAAACAGTTCTTTAACAGACTGTGACTGCTAAAGTAAATCAAAGATTTACTTTACAAAGCAGTAAACATGGTGATGAGGAACCGCTTCCAAAAGACCATAAAGCAAAGTACTGTAAGTAAATAAAGCCATCCCACACACTTCCAGTTCTGAACATTAAAGCATAGCTTTCAAGAATCAGAAAAGTTAGCACGAGTTACTGCACAGGATACCTTCGCTTATTTATACTCTACCACCTCCCTCTCTGACTCTTCCACAAGAAAGTGTGGAAAAACAGAGGATGAAGAGGCACGTGGAGCTATACAGGCAAACAGCTGATATCAAGTAATGCTTAATTCTGCTACGCTCCACTTTTAACTGAATGCATGATCTGGTCAGGGAAGAGATGCTATTGTGCACTGGGGTTTAGGAATGTGTATTATATGCCTATAATGCTCAAATTCCACAGCACCTACACAAAAGAACTTGATGGCTTCCCAAATAACTGCAACCATGCATGCCCTTGAACAAAAGGGGCACCTTTCCAAGTCCAAGGCTGAAAAGATACAGCTGTTATGGCAGGCCAGAAGTCTGGAGATGAAAGGGGCTATAGGTAGATGGGGCTATCTCCTCTGAAGGACTAAACAATGCCACCCCTAATATACAGCTAATCCTGACAAAGTAAGGATATACTGTAACATTTTCATGAACTATCTCATTTCCAATATATATTCCAAAAATACTAAGGAAATAAGGGATCTGTGCTCATTTCATAAGCCCCACTTGAATTCAGTTTAAAACTAGTTGAAGCATGTATGAGAATGCATGCACTCACTTTGTACCGTGAACAGAGCTTAAGAAAACCTCAGCGATGGGATATGCAGGGCCACAACAGCCACCACATGCTGCTGTGTTGAAGCCACATGCACATTTGTTTTATCTTTTAAAATATGCCATTCCTGAAATACTTTCCCCTCTTGTTTTTCCACAATTTAAACTTCAATTCTACTGGACACATATTAATTGTACCAATTGTTACATGAATCTATTGGTATCACCTACTCTCAAAAATCTTTTATCTGACAGCAGGGATGATACTGTATCATCTTACAGTAAATAAGATGACAGTTTCTTAGTTAGCATAGCGTGAATATACGAGATGATAGTACTTATTGTAAGAAAAGTTAGTTTAATCCAGATTCAGTTATATTGAACAGAATATTTACATAAACCTGCAGTACATTTTCAAAAGCATTAATATTCTTGATACAGTAAAATAACTTTAATAGCAAGGACATCTAGATCACATCAGCAGATGCCAAGTTTAAAATATGTACCTCTTTCCACGATGAAAGCAAAGACACTGAAAAAAGATTGTCTCTCTTGCTTTCCTTCTGAAATCTACTTTAATCATTACCTAGCCAAATCAGAATTTGAAAATGCTTTCTGATGCGAGAAACTAAATATTAAATTTTGTCTTGCAAAAGATTTTTTTGTGGTACGTTAACTACTTCAAAACAGAGGTCTATGGAGAAAAGTATTAATACAACCTACAATTAACACAACCTTAATGCTAAACAATCTTTGAACTCAGCATATTTGGACAAAACTACTTATAAAAAAATTACTGTTCTTATTTCTGTTGGTTGCTAAACAAGATAATACAGTAATACTTACCGCAACAGTATTATGCAATGATCCAGTTTTAATGCACAGCAGCATTCAAGAAATTAGATATAGCGAAAATCTCTCATGACTACTTAAATTTTAATCACTTTTTTATTGTTGTATTGCAGGAGTCAAGAGTAGAGTAAACAACATTCTTAACCCCACTGGGCCTTAAGCAGGTACTTCTTACAGAAATGCAAAGATGTTAGCAATTTGTACTGTTCAGAGATGCTAAAAAAGTCTGCCGTCATTCAATCCCCCTTGTATCATTAAAAGATTCTTATACAGCTCATTCACTGTCAGGTCAGATACCTTAAATCCATCACTAGTATTGGAAAAAAATAGCTAGTTTATCAAAACAATATTACAACAAATCTTTAAACCAACTTCTTAGAAAAACATTCTGTTTGAAGATATTTCACAAACTGTACAAAACAAAAAGCATACAAAATCACATTGCCTAAGCTTGCTAAAGTAATGTAGGATTTCTATTGAGAATGGGTGCTACAGAAAAAAACAGTGGTATTTGGTTGGCTGAGTAGGACCAGCTAGTAAATTCAATCTTCTATGTCTTCTTCAAATATGTTTTATGAACAGGTTTGCACCTATCCCAGAAATAAAACCATGGAGATTCAGGATCAGAGTTTTCTACACTAGTTATGGCCATGGGTTTAACCAATTTCCTCCTCAAACACAAAACTACACACATGTGCACTGGACCTATTAATGTCTATACGAACAGCAGATATAAGCCATGGGTACATCTGCTCTAGAACACATCAACCTCGCAGTGCTGATGCATGCGAGCTCACTCAGGTATAAATCAAATCCAACACTGGATTCACTATTGCTTCCAGCGGACAAAAGTTTTCTCACCATTGTTACACGACGGGTTAGGGAAAAAATCCTAGAATATCTTACTACAAAGAGAACCTATAAAAAGGCAGAAGTAGGTGTAATGAAGACAGAGAACATGGAAGATAACCCAGCGCTCAGGGTCAGCCACCACCGAGCAGGCGTGCCTCAGAAGTGCTCTGTGGGACAAGTTACAAAAGGAGATAGACCTACAACATTACTAACAGTCCTGGAATATATTTAATATATTATTTAGAAGGCAAAAAATCTATACAAACTTCTTTTACACTGTCTCTTCGTACTGACGCCTATTGGCAGGCTTCAGACTACGCCTCACAGCACCTAATATAGGTACTGTAAATCCCTCATAACTTAAAGCATTTTTCCATCACCAAGCTATATCACCTATCAGCCATCCTTATGGCACTTGGAATAAACTATGTAAATAAACACCAGGAAAAGGTTTGGACCTTCACTACCTGTATTTTTCTACCCTGACTTCCCCTATCGTTAGTAATGCATTCATCAGTTCAGAAAGCAAAGAAGAAACAGGTACAAAGGCAAGACCTTTTCTGTTCTTAAAGTGTCCGATAAATATAAATATCAGCTTTACATACATGGCTCATGACATCTTACAACATTTTAAAGTGTATTTAATAGCTTAAAAAAAAAAACCCTCTAAATGGCTTTAGTCATTTACTGTAAATGTCCACTATAGGTCACATGCTCATCAGACAGAGTACATTTAGCATGTATTTATGGGTGTGCTGTTGCTTTTCAAAACAAAATGATATAAATCTTAATACTCTCCATTCTAATGTATGGATACAAGCCATTAATCACTCTGACAAACATATGTAGGCTGTAACCCTGTATATGCTTTAGGAATAGAAAGCAGACAACTACAGCTGACACGACCAGGTACATCCATACTCTCCCTAACTCCCATCATTTGAAATTTGGTGAAGAAGTTATGAGATTTGCTCTTCTTTCTGTAAATATCAGAGATCAAATTAGATAGCCAACTGCAGACCGCCGCCTGTTTTGCTGTGATTTTTGAATGAGGCAAAGCAGACAGCGAACATTCCACCATGAACTGTCAAATTCTTCTCACAGAATCAAGGAGTCTTCATTTTCCTTTTTTATTTAACCTTACAAACAGAAGAAGGGCAACTAAAAGAAGAGCACATAAGCGTCAGTCTTATATATCCCAATTCTGTTTCTACTAAAACCACTGCCAAACTCCCATTGATTTCAGTGATCACAAAAGAGACATTTCATAAACTACCACCTCATTTTTTATGAGTTTGGCTTTCTTCTCTGATCCTGCGACTAGAAACATTGCTATTCTAAGAAAATGCAACAGACAGGTTTAATTCAACACATTTATATATTATTAAAAGAAAGTCTCCCAAATCCTGCACATTCATTTTCAGACAAGACTATGATATAAAGAATTCCTACCACACATCTCAACTTCAAACTTCAGTAGTGGAAGATAACAAGAATATTTGATGCAGTTGATGGATTAGTTGAAAAAAGTTTGTAAGCAGTCAAAAGGAATTGTCTGATGATAAGAAGATAAAATTAATTTGCAACCATTATCTTGCTAACCTAAACAAAACATATGCAAAAAATAATTGCTAATATTGACAGGTGTTATATTTACCAGGAAAGCTTGCAATACATTATCTCAGCGACAGCGTTCACCAGAGAAGCCAATGCTTCCTGTATAGATTTGAGGTTAGGCTAAAAACTTGAAACCCTGTTTACAATTCTGGAAATGGGGTAAACAACAGAAACCAAAACCAATGTGATTGTGAGAGAAAGGGATGGGCAGATGTCAAACTGTTTTTCCCTTTTGAAGGCAAGGAAAGGGGGAAGAATCAATAGAAAGAAAAATACATCTTCAAATATCACATGCAATTTTTCTTGACACATGACAAAATGGACAATCTTCCCATTCCTGCCTTACACAACCTCTGTTTACATCTTTCAATGCATTTTTCCTATTCCATGATGGGTTTTTTTTTACTTCCCCATGCTTGGCCCTCTGTACTCTTTCATGTCAACCTCTACTCTTCCAATAGTTTCCTATTCATTCACCTTGTTTAAAATACCTAAGTCCCACTTCTTTCACAGAGCCTCCCAAGGTGATGTCCTTACAGGCAAAGCCCTGCGCTCTAGCATTTACCCACTCACACAACTTAGACTGCGAGTTCAGATGAGGACTCTGTCTTTTCAACACCTTGCAAAACAACGTGCCCAAAGGTCTGAAACGTGTGTCTCACATTGAGCAGCTCTGTTTATATTAAACATTTCCATAAATTGCTGATTTCCAAAGCTATCGAGTAACCAAACCTTCCAATAATTACCAAAGTAATTACTCTGATTCTACCATAGATTTTGTTGTCAGAGACAGGGTATTTTCATATGAGAATCTCTTTGTTCCTATTCTCATGTATCATTGCCTACTTCAAAACGCCACTGGTTTTACACTCCAGCAGTATTCAGTGTGCCAGATAGGTAGAACAAGGGAGAAAGCAAATAAGAAATATTTGTCAGATTAACAGATAAAAAAATACAGGAGATAAAGATGAGCTGTGTCAGGAAAGACTACTGAGACGGAAGAAACTGCATGAAAAGATAGATCAGATGGAGACAAGAGTCAAGCCAGACAGCCATCGATGGAGTGCATGTTGCACTGTCTCCAAGGAGCAATTTGCTGCAATGCGAGGGTAAAGTTATTTTGCCTTAAAGGCCAGATTTTAATCTGCAATGCAACATGTATTGTCAGGTAGCTTAAGGTTTGCTGTTATCTGTAGTATGCCCTTATGGCTCAGGCAAACAAGATGTTGAATTAAAAGAGGAAAGGAGATACCTATAATAATAAAAAAAATAAGATCTAAGACACTAGGAAAGGAAATAGAAAAAAAATTTTAGGGTACAGGGTACAAGCATTATGTTTTTTAAACTTGATCTATAGCTACAACTTTGAAACAAGTTATGAAATTAAGGTTTCTGAAACCCATTTGCTTGGAGATGATGACATACAAGACACTAAAAACCAATTTGTCTGCATTCCCGTAGAAAATATAAGCAACATGAAGAGCCTTTGTACATTTAAAAACAAAACCCATTCTCTCTTAAAAGTCATAAATAGTACCATCTAGAATTGTTACTAATATTGCAACTACCTATATTGCCCTAGTTCATAGGGGTAGTACCAATAAAATATTCTCCCCTGAGTCAAACCTTCCCAAAGGTATTCACTTAAAGAATTATCTATGTTAGAGCCATTAACCTCAGTGCTCAGCACAGTTGCAATGCCTGATGCAGCCAACAGCTTTAGAGACTAAAATGTGAGTTCTGAAAAAAATCTAGCACGTTCTACAGAGAAATTTTGTAGTATAAAGATAATAGATTTTTAAAGTTTTTATATTTCACTGGTGCTGGGGGGTGGAGGAAGGTTTTCCATAAACAGAACCTCAAATATGATAAACTAAATTACTTTAACAGTTTAGAATCTTTTGCTTTGAAAATGAACAATACGATGTTCACTACAATAAATAAGAGAATTCAAAGGAACCTTTCATGCTAAATGCTCAGTGTACAAATGGATTTCTACTCTATTTTTACTGGAACTTCGTAGTGTTTTGTGAAACCACTAATAAAAATGTTCATTATAGTTTAGGAAACGAGTGGAAAGAGATGTCTTTAACCAAAGCAAGGACTGGTCCATGTTAGCTGAATATCTATTCAGACCACACACAGCGGTTAATATTTGCCAAAGAATGTAGCTTTTTACAGCAACCGGGTCAAAAGGACAGTATATCAACTTTCAATTAAGTTAAAAATAATGCAAAAATGTTTAAGTTCTATCTTCAAGACCTCATCAGCTTTTAATTTAAATGGCTGCTGGGAACAGTATACAAAAATCATACTTTATGAAGTTTTGAAATCTCGGGTTATCTTTCATAACAAATAACCCAATAAAACTGAAGTTAACCTCGGAATGACTAATTTCAACTTCAATAAAGTAAAAAGTAGTTTACAGACACAGGCTAAATATGCTGAAACTTTGAATACCTTTGAGACTTCACCAGCAGATTTACAGAAGGACTGTGTCTCATCCATCTACCATCTAACCAGCCACAAGAAACTATCAAATTTTCAACACTAAAGTCAGAGCAATTACTGGGCCCCCATTCTAACTACAGAAGAGTTGCTGTTTTGCACACTAATCTCTTTCATCACAAAGAGCAGCCAACTTTAGTACTCATGAGATGAGAAGGGGTTTTTTCGTTTGGGTTTGTTTGTGGTTGTTTTTTTTTTTTAAATACTTTCTTCTCCACAGCCCCCATACTTATTATAGCTCTGCACATCTATTACTACTCTATACGGGTAGACATACACATTTTCTGCTAAACACTAATATTATTTAAAGTGCTTAGTATATTTTTATGAACATTTGACAGGCTTCTGACAAGATAGGAGGAATATTTCCTGGCCCACAAAATCCCACGATACTCTTAGAAGGAAAGAACCACAAGAGAAAACAAAAATGCAGTTCGTTGTAAACAAGTGTTTTCTTTTAAGGTTTTTCTTTTGAATGTGATTAAAACTTAAATTCTATTAAAACTTTGAATCAGAAACAAATTCAAAACATTCTGTGATTCTCCAAAAGAAAACCAATTCTCTTAATGCCAGCTTTGCAGGTTAAATTCATAGGAGAAGAAGAAAATTGGGTTGCAACAAAGAACAAGTTAAACATTCGAGTGGAAGGGAGTAAGACAAGCACCAGCTGGACCTCACATAGTCACCCATACTGCTACTACCACATTTTCTCTACTACCACATTTTCTCTACCACCACACAGGCTGCCATGATGTCCCTCCAATTTTCAAATCCTGCCTGCACATGCTATGACAGAGATCCCGAAGCAAAAATAAATATATCATATATAATTAAAGACTATATACATATATATTCACAGAAGCAGAGTTCTCTCTCTCTCATGCCTAAGGAAGAATACAAAAATATGACACTGCCTTGGGATACTCTCCTACTCTAACAAGTTTTAAGCTCAGGACATCCACAGTCAGAGATAGTACCTTGGTGTCTAACAATTTTTTAAATTAAAATTAATTTCATTAATCTGACTAATTGCTCTTGGATCCACATAAACTTCAGCAGCCCTGAGGTCCAGAAAGTTTCAGCGTCACTACTTCCTTCTGCAGAATTGTTCAAATAAAACTTTGAGTAAGATTAACTTCAACTGTTTTTAAACATGAAAGAAAAAGTGCTCTGATAAAATAATCCAGAATAAAAAAAAAAGCACGGGAAGATCAGAGTTGCGCCATGAAAATTATCGCATTTATTCATATAAACTAGAGAAGCCTAAGTCTTCAGAGAGTGAAATTCTATCAACTTAAAAGAAAATTCAGTAAAAACATCTCATAAATCTGAGCAGAAGCTTTAGGATTTGACTCATTACTGCTACTCATTCTCAATTTTCAAATCTTTCTCAAGTATTCTTATACTAAAAAACAGATCTTCACCACATTGATGTTATTTGCAGATTCAAAAATTTAAGTGCAGCTGCCCAAGACAGTATAATTTTTTTAAACAGAGGAGCAAAACAAAACACATCTCATGAGTAACTCTTAATCTGCCAGCAAATCAATTATACAGAGCTTCTGTAAAAACCATCTAAAAATCTGCTTCCAGTCAACACAACTTAGCCATCTGCTTCCCACAGGTATCTGCCAGGAAAGGGTCGCAAAACCAAATTAACGGTGATTACACAAAAATATTCAAAATTTAATTTAAGCTTGCCAATCACTTTTATAGTCCTTCACATGCTTGTGGAAAGAATCCTCCACTCACCTCTTTGAAGTTACCGACAGGTTTAAAGCTCCCTAGAAAAATGGCTACAACTACATTGAGCAGATTTGTTTGAAATTAGCTTTGTCAACATCATTACAAAGTGTTAGGATGGACACTCTAACTATGTGGTCTTCATACATTCTTCAGGTAAAACATAAAGGGTACTTCAGTAATTGTTTTAGTAGTAATTTAACTTGCTTTAAAACAGTGTTGTATCTGTTGTATTATTGCTGACTGAATACAATTTTGGACAACATCAGAGGTGACAGTTTACCCACTGATAGCTATTTATTATGCTTCTGTTCACCAACTGTTCCATCACACTTGTTGCCAGTAGCCCAAGTCTATTCTAGATGCTACATGTGCAACCAGCTATTATAATACACCTTCTCGGGTTTTTTCTTTTTTTTTTTTAGATTCCCAAACAGCCAGTTAGTAAAAATTCACACTGTTTAATGACTACCAATGTAAAGCTAATTTTACAAGACATCACTCATCTTCTGGTCCTTTTTCAGCAAGGACAATGAAGGATGCTTTCATTTCATGCTTAAAAAAAAAAAAAAAAGGATACTAAAGATTAAGTGAAGAAATGAGAACCACCTAGGTTACTCAGCAGTCAAAGCCTCAACATTCCAGTAACATCAAATTCCTTTAATTTCTGTTGCAATCTTGTCATACAAGTAGTTCTACATGTAGCTTGAAATACAGGAATCTCAGGTATTACTTATGTTATCAGAACTAGATTTTTAGGTACTTTAGAGCCCATGTTTTTATTAGATTTAGTAGTACTTTTTTTTTCCAAAAAAAAAAATAGGAAAGTTTTTTCTCATGACTTTTGATTTAAACAATAATATTTAAGAGAATTCAAATAAATTACTTGGACCCCATTTAAGGATATAGTAAAACCTAAGTGTTACCTTTAATTTTAGAGAAAAATACACAGGTAAAATATCCTAGCATATTAGAAAGCCACATAATTGCAAAATTGTATTAATATTTCCAAATTTTTGGTTCTGATCAAAGTCAAACATGAGCACTCCTGTAATGCAAATCAATAATCCCATACCCGAAAACAGTGTAAAGTGAAGTGCAGAAAGCTATGATGATTTCAGTTCAGAATGGATATTAATTTACGTTTGAGACATTGGCTTCAAAAATTAAAAAGATGACAGGGATAAATCCAGGAAGAATCCAGGACGACTAGAGAAGCAAGCTTTTGTTTGTCTCCTTTTTAAACCTTTCCCACAGGATGTCACTATTGCTCCATGTCAGTAGGGCGTGTGACCGACGGACGTTGGGTGGTTTGGCACTCTCATCAAGGCAACGTGACACAGATATTTAGGTATCTCCTATTTTTGTAAATAAGATTAAAACAAAGACCCATCCCTTTCAGCTGCCATGTTACAAGCCCAAATATTTGCTGACTTATGAGTTAAAACCTGTTAGAGTCCTTCCAGCTTGAAAACTAGAACACTAACAAACCGGGAAATACTGATGCCAGTACCAGTACATGGTGTGTATTTAGGTAGCACATACTCCAACTGAAGACATTAAAGAATTCTCATCCTCAAATTCCTACTTTTCACCCTTTAGGTCTGTCTAATTTATTTTCCAGATATTCATACCACCGGGCAGTCTTTTTTCTAGCAAAATAGTGACATCTCGTGGTGACACTCAGAAATCCTAGCTTAAGTAGACCACATTTCTTTTGCCTGAAACACATAACAAATCTCACTCTTTAAAAGTTACAGTTCAAACTCTGCCAGCGTCTGGTGCTGAAGTCACACATCATTGCATTCAACGGAGATCCCATATCGATCAAGACATCTCTTTAGAGATGAGAAGTCTCCACATTTCCCTGCCTTAAGCCAACCAGCCAACCTCCGCTACCACTACAGTCAAACACTAGTTGTAGGTTTGGAAGTAGCTTCTCAGAATCACATTTTCTAGCAAAAATTCTTGCAAGAAAGAAACAAAATCAATAAGAAGGATTTTCTAAAATACAGATGACCAAATTTAGCTTCAGCACACTAAGCCCTGGAATTGAATGCCGAATAAGGTAGATTTTAGTCAACATACTTCTAATTACACTGCAATGCTAATTTTTTTTAGAGTGGGTTTTCCAGTCTTTCTGTTCCATTTATTCAGTACCTTATACAGATTGATACTATTTTTCAAAGTTTTTCTTGGAATTTGTTTCTGCTTTTTTATTGCAAATATATTTGCCTCACTAAGGTAAAAACAAGAATGTTCATATTGTTGACAGTTCGAAGAAGTTAAAGTAGGGTTGTTTGGTTTGTTCGGGGCTTTTTTAGCATTTTATAGTAAATACTTTCTTGTTATGAAAACGATGTGAATGTTTTGTACAGTCTTTTTGCCTGTTAGTGCTGCTTAATGGATACTGACACTTAATGAACAATGTAAAGTGCTGTACCTGAAACAAGGAGTCATCAGCAGAAATCAGAAAGCAAATTTCCCATTCTGCCATTACCATATATGCAATGTAACAATAATGAAGACCAGGTGCACACATGTGTGAGTTATTTTATACAAGAACAGCAAAACTGTCACTGTGGTCAGCAGTCTGTGAAGAATATAAACTAGAAAAATTACAGTGTTGCAGAGGAAAACCCCCTAAAGTAATTACTGAAGTTTATTTAGCAGAATATGCACCTTTGTTACTCTTACGGTATTAGTGTTACAGCTTGCGTTACCCAGTATTTCAAATAACCTGCCATCTTCAGCCTTGCAGTTTAAGCCAATTTACGCCAGCTTTTATTGGGTTTCGAGACTGAATTAAAGCCAACAGGAAAATATCCCATGTCAACAACGCCCCGATCCCAGATACACCACCTCAGTTGTTCTGCTCTACATGTTCCAAAGTAGGCATTCAAAATGATGCACAATGGGTCCAGCGCTCTAAGATACAGAAATCAATTTCCATTCACAAAATGATGAATGTAATAATGCATCTGCAACTTTTCTGAGAAAACTCTGAAGCTTGCAATATTTAATGATTTTTCATAGTTGCAAGGCAGAGGTTAAAACTGAGATGAATCAAAATCCATAAGGCAAATGATTACACCTTTCTTTTAAAAAGCCTCAAGATATTAAAGACTATCTGATAATTTTTTGGCACCTGACTCTTGGCAGGGACAGCTCTTTTGCCTAAATGCTGCAAGGAAGATTAGAAATATTGAAGAGGTCAACATGCTGTTGTTACAGAATAATATATTCTGAGATTTGGCCAAGAGCTCTATCAACAACAAAATTTAATTCCTTTCTTTTTCACTGGAATAATTACCTTTCTTCAAGAGTAAATAACCTTTATTATATCTTTAACGGCTCTCTGTATATATTGTTAAAACTGCTGCTGTACTTTAATGCCAGTAAAATACTGTAAAACTGCTACTGAAAATAAGCTTTCTGAACTCCTGGCACACTTCAAATGACTGAAGGGATTAGCTTGTTGCCCTACAGTTTTCCACAGGTTTTCACACACCTTGCTATGGTTTAATCATCACTAACTACCAAAAATTCATATTCAGTCTCCTGTGTCTAAAAACAACCAGATCTGGAGTTTTTAAAAAGCCTCAGGGATTTTCATAGCCGGCTTTCTTTGAGGTGATGAAGGGAATCAATCAGTCTCCTTAGCAATAAAGGAAAAATAAAAACATAGGTGTAAACTTATGATGTCAGCATTTGAAATCAATGGAAAACATGACAAAACCAGCTGTAAAAATAGTCGCAAAAAGAGGAGTGGTAATGCAGGAGTTAAAAAAATCTACACAAATTATAAAGCATATATTATGGCTTCTCATTTCAGGCGTGATACCACAAATCTTAATCATGCAAAGAACTGCTTTGTTTCCCATCAAAAGATAGAGAACTAGAGGGAAGTTTTAGCTCATTTAACTCATTGTTAATGACAGTGCAAGAATTCTTTCATCAAAATAATTTGAAGTAATGTATTCATTCCTTTATATCTAATTAAAAATATCCTGGAGGGTAAATCCAGATAAACCCACAGTCACCTTGGTAAAGATGGGTTTGGTTAGGTCTCAAAATGCAAACCCCATAGGCTGCTGAACACAGAATGAGAGATGGGATGCAGAAAGTCTGTGCACAAGAATCTGCACCAACTCGCCACAGAAAACAGCTCTGCCAAGGCTGTTCTTTATAAGTGTGCGGGACTTGGCAGTAAGAGTAAAGGTGGAAATCATGATGATTCAAATTCCCTGACCATTTCTCTTCTCTAGAAGTTGGCATGGAAAGAGAATGAAAGAAAATTTGCAAGTAATTCCAGTGCTGTTCACCACTGGAAGAAAAAGAAATCCCTTCCAACTTCACATAGGACTTCATGAGCCCAATCCAGTGGGTCAATAATTGAACTGGTTAGACAGTTGACACGTTTGAACTACTTGAAATGCCATGTTGGTTCCCCAGCTTTTTATATAGCAAAATGGTCCTTTAACAAACGAGCAATATGAAGGGAACAGGTTACGGTAAAGAAAGCAGAAGTCACTGAGAAAAACATCAATTAAATACCAAATCGTTTAATTTCTCAAACAAATTAAATACAATGGAACACTAGATAATTACTTTATCTTAAAAAAAAAAAGTAGTGATCCTGAAAAATCATTCTCTAGATGGCAAAGTTTTCACTGTATTCTTACAAATGAAACTTTACTTTTTTGGTAACAATTGTCTTAAGACTTATAGATACTAGGTTTATACATGTCAACAGATGAAGTAGCTTGACTAGTTTAAAATACAAATACGCATTCTGACATGTTTGCACGTATGTAATTTCTGGGGTGTGTGCCTGTCAGGAAGTCTCTAGACTCATGTTTGTATTGGCCAATAACTTGACCATGTTGGCAAAGCAAGCACCTTCCTGGTGGCTCTGAGCTGTAAAATTAAGCTTAGATGTACTGTGAAATAATACCCTTAATAGTAGGTTATGTAAACTAAACTAGAGGAAGGATTGGAAAGCAGGACTGAAATCAGCATCATCACTATAGGATACTACTCAGAGATGTAGCTCACATAATAAGTTTTGTGTTCAAGCAATAAAAGCATCAAATAAAATCCTTGGTTACTACAGCTTATGGAAAGGATAATATTAGATATCTTAAATTCTAATCTATTTTCATCCGGTTCACATTCTATTGTGCTGTTCCCCAAATTTGACATTTTAATACAATTGTTATTCCATTTAACTCCAGTACCCCTAGAGCCTTATCATCTTTAATCAAGGCAGCTGAAATGTTCCTAAGGACTACAACGTTCACCTCACTGCTTTCTCCTTCAAGAAAGATTATCTATTGCTCCTATTACCTGTCCTGTATATTGTCCACCATTTTATGGATTAAATCCACAGTCTTCCGAAATACTGATTGATCTACCCTGGCATAAGTCAGGCACAATCTCATAAGTACAACGCACTATGATGCATCACTGATATCAAACACAGCTACTACATTTCAAAGGCTTTTATTTCTTTTTATTTCCAACTGATATCAACCAATCATGCACCTACCCATGGGTATCATCTTCCACTTTTGAGAGAAGCAATACAGAAATAAATAACAGATTTTTAGAATTTGTATTACAAAACCGACCACAGGAAATTTCTTCTTACACACGACCATTTTTTCTGCACATAGATCTAGAAGGCAGCCCCAGAAGCAGTTACATGTATTATAAAGTATTGCTTTAAATATATCATTCTTCAGATGGTATACATTTTAAAAGGTAAATGAAAAGATAAATGAAAATGTGTGTACTTGTGTACTAGAAAAATACCAAGAGGAAGCTAGAATAAAATGAGGCTTATCAAAAAAATATAATTTTCAACAATTTACGTGATTTTGAAAGTTACAAACCAACTCTTGGTTTTCCAACTATATTCTAAACAAAAACTGTGGCTAGTGACAAATAAGTGTTTTGAACTTCTTACCTGTCCTTTCCACATTACTAGGGACATTTGCTGCCTCCTCCATCTTCGCCCACTCCTTTCAGCTCCAGACGCTGCTACTTGCCCGCATTGCTAACCATGAGTGCCTCATTCCCCTCCCATTTGGGGTGATACAGCCCCAGTATTTACCTTGCACTGTCCTGTCCCTGTAGCTCACAGGCTGAGACTTGGAGTAGCTGGGGAGAGGAGGATATAAGAAAGTATCCTTGAGTAAAGGAGCTGTGCTCCTTTCCCACTTGACAGGTGGGTCTGTTAACTTAAAATTTACAATCAGTTACCTAAATTATAAGCAGAAACCCAAATGTCAATCTAAAGCCACAGCTCCAGATATAACTATGGAATAACAATATAAAATACTGTAATTTTATCCTTCATATCTTCTCTCCATAAAATATTATATCAATCATGGACACATACTCTTGCAGCTCATTATTAAATTTGAAGTGACTTGTTTCACAATAAAGTTTCTCAGGAACCCTAGTAGGGTTTTTGTTTGTTTGCTTAGGATATCTGTTATGCACTACCTTATTTCAATAAAACTCAAAAAAACTGAACCAATTTTCAAGATTAAAGAACCTTAAGCAGATTAAAAATACATTGACAAAGGTATTTTGAGAGGAGAACATTACCTAAGGATTGTCTATTCTTAATTCTGTGTTAATTTAACGCTAAATTTACTAGTTAAGTATAAATCAGCACTGAATACAGTGCCTTATCCACCAGATGACTTCTGTACCATTCAGATAAAGAACAGCTTCATGTTGCTGACCAGGATCACTATCAGGAATATTACTTTTTGCATCAATGAAACTCACCCACTTAAAACATAAACAAACTGCTCATTCGCAAAAGTGAGATTCACCAAGTTAAAAAATTAAGTTGTACAGATCAGAAATGTAATCATGGGAGACAAGCTCTGAGAGTTTTTCAATCACTGTGGAGCTGCATCAATTTAAAGTCATGTTACATTAAAGAGAAAAACGTCTGGGAAAGTCTCCCAGTTGTCACTTTAGATTAGATTTGTTGTTGTTATCAGACTGTGCATTTTGTAGGCTTTTTTACATTTTAAAGATACTGTCTCATGCAGCTACGCAGTGCATAAAGAAACATGTAACATACAATTTTTTAATCGGATTGCCTAGAGATTACAAATTTGCACAAATTAACTGATAGTCTCAAAAAAAAAAAAAACAAAACCTCCCATGCACACACATCTTCTTGAAGCCTATTAATACTTAAACTTTAACTACCTCAGAGTCACAGGGAAGCCACACAACTTTTCTTCACAGAAAGGTCAAAAGAAAGTTTTAGTTCTTCCAACAATAGAACCGAACACACTATGGAGGCCTGATGTCACTGGTCATCTCAGTTGCATTTTTTTGTTGCCGAAGTAAATTTTCAACTACATTAATGGATTTACTTGTGTAACCTACATTTTTTCTGTTGTAATGGTTCTCAGAATTAGGCCCTCATATCGGACAACTGCACACTATGGAGAAGATACAAGATTTACCTACATAAAAATAAACTTGAAAAATTTTCATTCATTTCTGCATGGCTTCACGCTGACCTCTGTTTTATTGCATTTTCCAGAGCTTCAGACAATTCTCTTAATTACTCTGATTGTCAAGCTGTCATGTAAAGGATTCTTGAACATTACTGCATGTATTCATGTTGTCAAATACTGTCTCACACGGACAAGTGTAGCAAAATCCCTGAATATATTGCTAAACATTACTGTTTCAAGCAAATATTCAAAATAATATTCATACAGCTTAACGATTTTGACTTGAATTGCATGAAAACATTTTAGATATTAAAAATACAGCTTCTAACACGAAGTAAGGCTTTCCTATACAACTTTTAAGCCTAGTATTTCAGTAACCATATTCTTTCTGAAAAATTAAGTTAGTAGCATACAAGTCTAAGTTCAAATATTTACAGGATGCTCTTTAAATCAAATACACACCTTTGATCTAGGCCCTAATCTTTTGAAATTTGAAAGACAAAATACCAGAGTGTTCGTAATATGCAGCATCTCCCTTCTTGCAATTTTCTACATGGTAAGAAATATTTAAGGATATTACTAAGAGGAAACAACTAAAAAACTTGAAAAATGCAACAGTAAGTTGACAGCATATAAGCAACATCCATACTGACTTCAGCAACATCAGCCTACCAGGGTGAGCAGCTACAGGATGAAATCTGTTTAAATACCTTTCTCCTTCTTAAACAGCTGTCATCTGTAGAAAGTGCGCCCATAGAACCCCAGATTAACGAAGCGAAGTCAAGTACTTACATAGCAGATTTTGGTTTTGGAGTCACAAGACTTGTATCGTTTTGGTGAGACTTCGGTATCGTAGGAAAATGAAGTCATTTGAAGCCATCCATGTTTTCACACTAGTGAAGACTGTCTTCCTGCATACAACTGGAATGAAACTCTCTTCTACTACATAGTATTTGGGTGTTGGCAAAAAAAGCCGCTCCCGGTCTTCTCATGCGCCACAGAGGTACCAAGATGGGCCAGACTAAACCCAACCTCTAGGAAAGATCTTTCCTCTCAAGGAGAAGACAATGTACCAACAATGTATGGCATTTTTAAGTTTACCATTTATTTGAGGCCTACCACACTTATGGAAAAGCAGTCCGGAGATGTCCCAGAGACTGACATCTAAAAATAGTTAATAAGTTTCAGTCTCACTATGGTTTTTCTGAAGGTGGACTTTAAGCCTTAAGGACCACCAAAAGTAAGAAGAATCTTACCCTGAAGCGTGACAGCTGTAACAAGCTATGTCTTAGAATAGTACATCTTTAATCTAACACCATAGCCCTAAATCTGTTCTGGTTCTACAAATGCCTCTAGTTATTTCATTTTTATCAGTGAAGAAAATGAAATAAAAAGTATTTCATACTTAACACCAAACAGACCACGTTATCCCAGAAGACATGCTTAAATAATTTAGCTGTTAAAAGAATCTTTAACTATAAATGTACTAAATTCCAGCACAAAAGATTAACTACAAAAGAAATTAACACTGCCTTGGGAAAGAGAGATAACATTTTTCTAAAGCTTTTTATATGCTATTTTTTAGAATTATATCTGGAGAGAACTAATATTTTTAAATGAGACTTTCAGAGCTGCTCAAATTACAAAGTAATATTTGTGCAAATTTGAGAATTGAAAAAAAAAAATCAGTACAAAATCTTTACCCATTTAAAGAATAAATACCTAGCAATCAGAATTTACCAATAATGAAAAGATACTCAGATAATATTCACCTAAAAAAATGTTGCTCCTGGTTCTATCAACAACTTTGTCACAACATATTAAAGCAGAATAACATTTTCTCCCCTCAACAACTTAAAAGTTTCCAGGGCTTTATCGCCAGTTGAAGCAGTCTGTTTGCATTCTCCAGTACAAACTGACAATCTAGTGATACAGTACATTAAAAATTCTCTGTAGTATTGACTGCCTGAAGCTGATGCTCCCTTGCTAAATGCAGTGCAGTTCAATTAACAGCTCTTCAATATACAATTTAATTTTTCTTTCATCTTGATCCACAGCCGAGCTTGAAATGAAGAATGCTGGAATAGATGTACTTTAAATATTGAAGCAAGTCTTTATAAATAAATCTATCAAACTTGTAATGATTTCTGTCATAACAGGACCAAACAGATGAACCTGAATGTCTGGGACTTTCAGGTTTGTGCATTGCTCTTCTCAGCGTTACAAGGCTCTGAATTGCTGGTGCAGGGGAGGGCTCCAAAGACTCCCCCAAGGAGTGGAAGAGGTTTCCCCTTACCGCACCATTCTTCAGAAACAGAGGAACACTCTTCTACTCTCGCTTTATTAAGTATTGTCTTTCCCAGGTAAAAATCCAACTTACCACTAATGTCACCAGAACTGACTCCCAAATTTTTAATATTTCTCTCATTATTTAAAAAGGCAATCAAACAGAGGAGTGCATGGCACCAGTTTTCATTACCAAATCTGCACTCAACTGGAAGGCAACCAATCAGCAATTGAAAAGTAAATATTTAATGCATAAATACTACCCTGGTTACCTTTTCCCCCCCTTACAGTGTCAATGTACATAGTACACTTCAAATTTTCTCTAGGTAGTCATGCCATTTCACAGGAAAATGTAAGGTTAATTTAACCAGGACAGAATAAAATACTGCATTTCAAAGTTACTCTAAGTGGGACACTGCTGAAGGAAGCTATTAATATCTCTTACAGTGTGCATGCTCAGGGAAACACTGTGAATCGGCTCATTTCTCATAGGTATACTACACAGCTTTCAAAATGGTAGGATTTACTACTATCCATCAGAAAGGAAAACACTCTAAGCTAGAGGCGTTTTCTACTCTTTAAACATATTCACAAAAACAAACTTGACAACACTTACTGCCTTAGGTAGCAGAGAAGCACTACCGACACGGACGGCTACCAATCAGCGTCAGATGAGTTACAAAGCAAGAGGCTTCACCGAGTGAACATAAGCGGCGTTAGAAGAACAGTAATCACTTTCAGATGATTTCAGTCAAATCGCCTTTTCTCGATTTCTACATTAATGCATAGTGAAATATGCAGGTTTACCTCGTTTGTGTCCACACTTATAATGGTATTAGCTGAGATTTTATTCTTAATTGTTATACTTCTTTCTTCATGTATTCCTAATCATCTCATCTACATTATCACTTTGAATGCTGAAAAAAGATCTTTATAACTTTAACCAGTCTCATAACTGTCACCATTTCCTTGTTCCCTTTATTTCCAGTCCTACATTTAAAAATTCAAAAATTAAAAAAATCACAGTACTGTATTTTAAATTGTCACAGAAATAACATTCCGCATTTACAGTAATTAACTCGTCATTACTTCGAATAACTACACTAATTGGTTTGCTCTACAAACCTGCAATACTGCAGAATTAAAAATAAACATAACAAAGATATAACTTACAACTAATCTATACTTACAATTAAAGTCAGTTTCAACATTTATTTCATTCTATTATTTTTATTAGCTACAGCAGACAGTAAATGGGGTGTACCACGTTCTGCTTTGCAAACGCCTAGATTATAAAACATAATTACACAAATTAATTAGAAATTAGTACATACATTCATGTCTTTGTTTGTAACCATAACATGTTAAACATGACTGCATTAATGAGCAGTTCCTAAAAACTATAAGACAGTATAACCAAGCGAGATTTTAAAGCTCCCTGACCACACAAGGCGTAAATGTCACCCTGGGACAGAGGGGGTCACCACCACTTAAATTCTGCTGATGCCCTATTTGCAGGTAGTATGCAGGTAATTCTTCTACACAGCAGATTAACAATTCTGTGAGAACTCTTAACACGCAGTGTGCCGTGGCAGAATACAAGTCCAGACTGGAACCTTCCCTGAACTGGGGCCTGTACTTTCCTTCCACCTATCCTCAAGGGTTCTCTGACGTCTAAGGGCCTGAAGTCCCTTCAGTTGTGCCCACTGATTGCACACTTACCCTTTCATAAAGCTCAGTTCTTACAGGAACCTAATTAGCCTAAGGATCTTTATCCTTCTTAAAAATTTGCTTCTAAACACTCTATGGGACCAAAAGTCATTAGACAAGGAAGGGCAGATACAGTGACTAAGCATGCCTTGGTTCCCTGGGAAATCAGACTAGAAACGACTCTCCAGAAAGCAGAGAAACAAAGTCATTTGTATCTTTTCTTTTAAAACCAAACAAAAAGAGTATTTATTTCTTTGCTGAGACCAGATCTGTACCCGCTGCACTTTCCTAGCAGTGTCTATTATTACAATTACGCTGCATAGAGCTTGCATCAGCAAGATGCATTTATTTCAGTTCCATCTTGGCAAAATAAGGTATATTAGCCAGAAGCTTTTTAAGGAATTTTATTGCATCTTCATAAAGGGCATCTACCAATACAACTAAGCTGGATCAGATAAGCCTTAGGAGTCTACCACGTTGTCAAGAACCTGTAGTGTAAAATTCACCTAAGATCTCCTCTGAAGGTGCCTAACATGGTCTCTTTAGGACCTTTAAGTACAATAGCTCTTTGTCATCACAACCAAGAAATATTCAAGGCCTAAGAGACCTCAAGATGTTTCAGTAAAAACCAAATACAGTCAGATCATGGTATGTCCCTTAGAAGAATTAGGGACCACCAAAAGACCAGAACTACTCTACAAATTAACACAGCTGGTATCAGTATATTAGTAAGGATTTAGAAAACCTGCAAGGGGCATCTGCAAAGTACAAGTCTTTACCTTAGACATCCTGATTTATTTTCTTACTCAAAATAAAAGTAACACTTTTGATATACAAAAGTATTTAGTTACACATTTTCTATTAATTTTTCCTTTATTTTTAGATGCTAGGATCAGCTATTCAAGATTTGTTTAGGTGGTTCAAGAACTTGTTTTGCATGTCTCCTGTAAAAAACAAACTCATGCAAACTACCCCAAAAATTCCTTTTGTTGCATTAATTCAATACTTCTATTTGATAGGCAAAGTTTATTGTTGAAGTTAATGCTGTATCTCAGTGACCACAAATGAAATACAAGGAAAAAACAAGCTTAGTACATTATCGCTTATTTTTATATACTGAGTGATAAAGTTGCTTCTGCAAAATGATGCACCAACTATCTTTATTGGGACCAAATTTAAAGCAGCTTAGTGCAAAAAAATAGAATATTTAGATTGTGCTTTCAATGTTATTTTTCATTATGAACATCCCCTCATCAATAGAGAGCTAATAAAGGAACAAGAGTTGCTGTTTAGAAAACACAAAGAAACTGTTCACTGTAGGGGTGGCGTTATATCTAATTGATATATATATCTCTGGTTCAGAGTTCTCACATGGCAAGTCACAAGTAAAAATCAAAATGAATTTTTAACAGGACAAATTGCATTCAGAAGTAATGCATGCTTTCCCCTCTAGCACAATTGGGAAAGCTCATATGTGAAGTGCTTCCTTCCAAGACATAGAATAGAAAAGGAGGAAAATAAAGGTTTTTAAATTGCCTCACTCCATAATGAAAGGGTAGTTATATCTTGTGTGTACTCCCTCAACACAGCTCTAAAAATCTCAGTAACAGTTCTAGATTTAAAAAAAAAAACCCAAACAAGCAAGTACAGGACAGTACATCACCTTTCCATGTTTGACATTAAATAACACAAATTATGGCAGATATCTCAACAATTGCAAACTAAGTGGGGACAAATGGCTGCAGACATATAGCTAAATTTCTGCCCCTTAAATACAATCTTCATGCATACAGATATTTAGGGTCTGAACCAAAACTCTTCAAGGTAATAGAAAATTAGAATTTTCAGTGGTCTTTTAATAAGATAACTAAGGGATCTTTTAATAAGATAACTAAGGGAAATATACATTCTTCTGAATAGCAGCACATCGATATACCTTAGATTTACAGCCTCTTATTAAGTTAAGCTTCATATTTATTATCGGCACAATGGTATTATGTCTATTTACCCTAATGCCTTAACTGAGTTAAAGAAGCAGATAATAAATCATCTTATTCATATGTAAGTAAGTATGTCTGGGACAGACCAAAGGTTTCGATTATTAGTTTGTGAAATTACATAAAGAATCATGACCATTTTGCACCCCACTTGGGCCACTTCTTCCTTGAACACATGATCAACAATAGTTCTCATCACACATTGCTGAAATGGAGGTTTTCAAAGGAAGCAGTGTAATGTCTCACAGCTAGCGTTAAACAGAACAAAGCAAGGTAAAAGATTAAGTAGCAGGCTATGACAGAGAAATCCAGGAGATCAAGCAAATTCCAGTCCTCTTCTGTCCCCAACTCACCCCTCCAAAGAAAATTATCAGGATAAATGGGAACTGAAGGATGAGCAGAAATTAGGACAGTAAAATAAGCAAAAAATATGAAGCTTTGCCTTCACAGTAACAAAAGATTTAGAAATAACATTGACAAGCAATGAAATTAATAGTATTTTTTGAACACTCTACTTAGCAAGTCTACATCCTATACATCTTCTGTATTCCTGTTGAACTCCATCTGTGGTTGTTTTATGCCATTTACACTGCTCTGTAGTCATGTAAGTCAGATAATTATCTTCAGTTTGATACGCTATTGTGGATCATGAACCAAGTCAATGCTTCTTTTGATGCCCTCACATTAGTCTCTTATCACTGTAAAAAACTATTAGTGATCCAGCAACGAGCATTTTTTTTTTTAGCTCTTTTTTTCATGCGTAACAATTATGCAGTTGTACTACACTGTGGTGGAGTTGCTATTTTCCTACGCTACCATATTCAGTGTTACAGTAGAACTGATACAGACCTTAACATTTTTGTCTTTATCAGCAAGTATTCCTTAAACATTATCACCTGTCACAGCACTGCAAATACATGCAGTACAGTTTCAGAAGTAGGACGAAAATGATCTCTCTACATTTTCTTCCCCATACTAAGCTCAAACTAGGAAAGTTCCTCTACTTCAAAAGACTCATTTAACATATTGGCAGACTGGTTACAAGCCTAAGAAAACACACAAATCTTAAAGAAGCAATTCTGCACATTGCTGACTGTGTGACCCATCAAACTAACTCTCTGGGATCTGAACACATTTGTTAACTCCAAAAGCATGAACATAGAGACATCTCTTTGGTTTAGTTTTAATTTCTGAGCCATTTTTAGAGTAAAGGCCCATCTCCCAGTCATAAGCGACACAGAAAACCAAGAAAAGAACACAACACATACTAGGTTAGCAACAAATGTGCATTTCATTTAACAAGACTGCATTTTACTATGAAGCATTCAGTTTCTTCAAAGTGTTGAAAGACCTGCGACCATTCAGTTATTGCCAGCTAACATACTGTTTACAACTAACGCTAACGGATATTCCATCCTGTTGACTTCTGGTAATGAAATCAACTAATAAAGTTGGGGTTTTTTTCCTGGGAAAAAATCAACTACATGGAAATCTATGAGATCTTGGACATAAGCATTAGGGTTTTCATTTACTTTTTCTAAAATTAAAGCAAAGAACCAATTTGGGGACAAAAATGACCCACTGGATTTCACCATGACTTTCATAAAAAATTATCACAGTACATATTAAACCATTAGTGAGACACAATGCTGCCTGTTAGCTTTAAAATGCAGAGAATGAAACTCATTGCAGAAGCAAAAGAGGACCAATAATATAATTACAACACGGTGCCTGTGCAGTCTGAGTTAATGCCGTTATTTGACATTGCAAGGCTATGCCTTCTCCCATGAGCTCCACTGGAGACAAGGTTCACCCTAATTGGTTCCAAAGCACAACCTACCAACAACAGCCTTCCTCCGGCCCAGGAATGGTAATTTCCACACGACTGTAAATAGTGTTTGCAAACAATACAAACGCGGTAATAAGAGGCTAGGTGGGTAATTAATGTGGTTACAAAGCAGCTTATTTGCATTTTTATTTAAAACTGCCTTCTTTAAAAAGCAGCTCAGATTTCTTTTTGCAAAAGGAGCCTTGGTTAAGGAATAGAGCAGTAATTACTCTTTTTAGGGGGTTCTTTTATACATTCTTTAGGGAATTAGAATGAAAAGATAAGCAGAATTATAAAGGGAATCATGTAAAATATGAAATGCACTATAAACACTTAGTACTGTATTTACCATAAACTAAGCTTGTCTTTTTCATTAATGGAATATATTACAAGCTAGTGTTACAATCAGATTAATTGTGAAGATGGTTTAAAAAAAAAAAAAAAATTATAACCAGCCATTTTAATTCCCCCTCTCTTCTCCCAGAACTGACAACCCGAAATCCAGTGACAGCAGAACTCAAGTTTATGTAAGAATGCATCTACCTGGACTGCAGTAAAAAAGTTTTCAGTGTCAATAACACTAAATAGTTTTAGAAAATAGATTCCGAGAGACAAAGGTTCAGAAAAAGATCAAAGCGAAGTTACACTAGTATATGTGAAGTACCAGTGAAAACCAAACCTCTCTGCACCCTATAAGCTAAACTCTAGCCAGCTTACAAAGGCTATCATTTTTTTTAAAGATACCGATCGACAGACAGGTTTTTAATATTGTTGAGTAAATAATATTTCCTAGTGCCATTTAACTGAAACTGCACTTCATGTTCAGTCTTAAAAAGGGTTTGACTGGTTTCTGTTTCTGTTTGGGGGTGTGTCTTGAAATTTTTTGTTGAAAAGCTCATACTGCATTGAAGTGGTAGTATTACAAAGCTTTACACATGGCAGAGATTTTGTGACTCACATTCCCAGATTAAGAACAGCAGGGCTGTGCTAAAGAAAGAAATCACCAAAAAGATCACCTCAACATTTCTAAGCATAAACTTCTGCAGACTGGAAAAAAAAAAATCAAGGAATGGTAAGATATTTTGACTTCTTTCAAAATTGAAGATTTTTTTTTTAATATGTGTAGCAGATGTTGGAAGGTGAACAGAATTATGAGAGCAGAAATAATTTAGTCAATTCAAAAGACAATTTTGTCTTTACTGGAGGAAATCAGGGCAAATTCACTATGTTAAAAACCTTGCAATCTCATAGCTATGGGTGTGCTCTGTTGGTTTCTATCAGCTGTCTACAGCATTATGAATTCATACATTACCACACAATTACAATCCAGCCTAGAAATCCAAAATTAAAGACAGAACATAGGGTAAACCATATGTTCCAGACCATTTATTCATCACCTTACTCAAGCATATTTTCAGGAACAACAAATCTCTTGTAAAAGGCACAAAACCAAAAGGAGAGGAAGTGACCAGACCACAGAAAAAAAATTCTTGATTTTTTTTTTCTTTTCTTCCCCCAGAAAATGAAACACACTCTGGTTCTATTCCTCCACAGTTAATAAACTCTGGCCCTTCTGAAGGAAAGAACATCTGCAGACAAAATAATAGGCACCATCACGACAAGTCGTCTGTAACTGGCAGGTCAGCAGGTTCTTCTGGAATTCTCTGAAAGTCTGTGCCCCTGCAGGAATTATATTTTTTCCCCCTAAACATTCCTCACGTGCTTCATGCAGAAGGAAATCCTCTCTTCCTATGGCATCTTGGCTTGTCCTAGGGATGGATGAAACAGGCAGTAACAACCACAGAAGCTCTTCCATGGTTTGAGGAGGCTACACTGAACTGCAAGATCAGAATGGCTTACAAGCAGCAATGGACACCCTACTCGAAGGATATCACAGCCTTTTCCCTAGTACTGACACAAAACCAATTTTGACTTATCCATTCTTCTGAAGTACCATCATCTCTCCTAGGTATAATCTGTTGCAGCATTCTTTTCCTTCACCAGCATCCAATTTTTCATTATTAGTAGAAATCTTTCTGCTTGCCTTATCTGTGTTTGTAAAGAAGTCCCAATTTATTTCAACATGCCTCATTTTATGGGTTTTCCTCATATCTGAGAAAAAGATGAAGACAAACAAAGACTTCTGCCTTTTACAGAGTAGTTTCTTTGTTCATATTACCAGACTTTTTAAAAATGTTGTTACCTACACATGTAAAAATTCCACGGTGCTAAACTACTTCAAATTTCCTTCCACCTTGCTGGATATTACTAAACTTTTTCCTGCATTTATTACCTGCATTATCACCATTAAAAAGTATTCTCTACTGAAAGACATGCCAACAATGTAAACCAGAACTTAACAACAAAATAAAAAAAAAAAACACTACAAAATGTTTATGTCTATTTCCTTAATCCTCATTTATTAAATAAGGGCTGAGTTCCGAGAACACTTGGTACTAAATTCTCTGCTTGCTATCAGCACAATGGAAGTCAATGTGACTACGCAGGGTAATGAGCATAAAGTATCACAAAAAGTACATCTCTGCAGAGTCCAGAATTGAAAAGTCTTGGGCAAGGACCATGCATTTTTCCTGTAATTGTCACATACACGCAGAGACTTAATATTACTGATCTTTATGTGACCAAAATTGTGTATTTCACTGAGTACAGTATAGTAAAGGTCAAAAACTGACTCAATATATCTGCAGCCCTTTTCAAGTAGATAAAAGCTAAAATATAGCCACATTTTTAAGAATAATTTCCCTTTTCATCCACTTTAACATTCAGCATTCACTTTATTTTGAATCCCAGCCACCAATTGCACCACAATAAAAATATTTTCAAGAACCATATTGAGAAATAGAACATACATCAAATTAAACATTTTTAATTTATCCCTGTTTATTGGTAATATAAGCCATATGAGGTCATAAATGCTTGGAAAATGTTCACCAAATCCTTTAAAGCCTCCTGCACTCACTCACACTGACTAGCTTTATATTTCAGAAATACCTGAAATAACTACTTTAAAATAGCCATGTATTTATCTGGATAAGGAACTCTATCTTTAATACAGTAACAGTGCAGAGCTAACTATAGCTGAAGATGGAGGTGTGAAACTGTTCAGCTGTAGCCAGTACATCACCTCTCTAAGTGATATCAGTATTCAGAAGGATGCCCAACCCTGAAAGTTAGGGGCTTAACACATCTGCTATATTATTCAGACTCTGTTTTACAGTGGTTTCATTACGAACCATAAAAACTGTAACAGTGGAACTGTATAAACAAACTGAATAGTGTTTTTACTGTAAAACATGAATGTTATATAAATATTTGCCTTTCCCTTTTCTCAGCATCTGTAATGAGAGTAAATTCGTGCCATATGTTTAGAGCATACAAAAAATAGATCTCAACAATTCACCCATGTAAATGTTGATTAAACTGTTTAACATTTTTAACTTTGTGTGGGGTTTTTAAAGCGCAAATTTCCTTGCAAATCATTAAAAAGCCTCTTGCTCTTGTCAGTGGCTACGTTCTCTGATTCACAGCTGTTTTTAAAGACGGATCTGGCAGAAGAACTTGCAGATCGCAGACTTCTCACTGATAACAAGCTCTGACAGGGCGAGGCATGTCCACATGGACAGTTACAGTCCCAATATACAAGCCTGCAAACTGAGAGAAACTGCCACCTCAGAACATGTCAGAAGACTTCAAAATACAAAAGCAACTGCTTTCCAGCTTCCTGTCTTCCTATCTGTGTATTAGCGGACTTTATTACACTTGGGTTTGCTTAGTGCTGTGTATGCATGCTACTACTGCTTAAAAATTATGTCTACCATTATTTAACAATTTACTGTCCATCTGTATTTGGAAAATAACTTTGCAGCACACATCACTCAAGGTGTCTCAGCTGAGCAGATTACTCACAGGAACTTACTGAATTCTTCAACATTATGGCCAAAGTCTGGTCATATTTTCATACTGGTCTCAATCAGCTGTTACTAGCACCAGTACTGGTTAAGGCTTATACTGTCAATTCTCCTCACATAAGGTTTGATTCCATTGCAATTACAGTTAAATAAAAAATTCCTTCACTTCAGAAAGATGTGGATCACATCCCTAAAATGAAAAAAGCATTATACTCCGCAGCAGTAATGCTTCAGTTTGAGTGTCTATGGCTGCAAGTGAGACAAGCTGACGCAGAATTTTCTTTATTGCATTACCAGTTAGCTTCACAAAGATACTGCCTCTTCCGGCAAGGCCTTTTCCCACAGCAAGGTTTGGAGAACTACTTTTATCTTGATTCTTCAGTACGGTCACTATTCAGAGCACTGGAAGATAAAATACGTCTATACATTGCAGGCTTTTATATATTACACTGTGATGGTATGTGAGCCAATAATACATAGTTTTAGAATATCATATTTTGAAACAATACAATTCTTTATTATGAAATAACAACCCAGTATTGGAAATAACATTTTCACATAAATACACGTGCTCTACCAGTATGATATTCTGAAATATTTTCTATTTTGAGGAGGTTACTTTTTAAGAGCTTTTATTTAGCACCACTTTGAAATTCTAATTCTGTACTAACAGACTGTGGCTTCATTCAGTATTTACTACATCTCCAAAGCCATCTTCCCTCATCCTTCAGTTTTTTCCATAAATGAAAATCTGCCACTAATCATGATGAGACACCCTCCCTGAATCATTCACATAAGTAAATTCCAAGAACAATTTACTGTGCTGGTTCTAATGTAATCTTACATAGTCTTGGTATGGACATTCTGTCTTAATAGCCTGACTGATTTACAGAAAAAGCTCACAAAATTAACATCCAATAGATAGAAAAGGAAATTTTATCTTCTGTATCAAGATTAGCATCTGTTAGTACCAAGAGACTTAGAAGAATTTTTACAGATCTATCCTGTATTCCACACATGTGGACAGAAAATCATAAGCCAAGGACAGGAGTGGAGACGAAACACTATGTGGGAAATCAGTCACGCTTCCTTGAGGGGGAAATACACATAGTCAACATATGAAAACTGTTGCCTGTGTTCTGTGTAAACGTGCCCAGTTTGCTTCTCTCCTCTCTGTGCTTTGCAAGATTACAATTGGAATACAAAGACTCACTTATCAGGTTTTAATTTCATTCAGTTACTTCATCAGCAAGAATATAAATCACTCCTTAGGTGGAGAATACTTTGGGGGAAAGGAATACAGCAAGGAGTCACATTTGGTTTGTTGGTTTTCTTCATAACCGTTCTCCCTTCTCTTGTCACATGTCTACCTTATAAGTTTCTACATATGAAGTAAACCCACATTTTCTTTTTACAGTTTAATCTAATCTTTTATGTAGCTGTAGGCTTAATACTGAGGAATAATTCCAGGAGAAACATTATACTTTTTATGAAATATTTACAATTTATCTTTTAATATCTACTTCAAATACTATTTGACAGGAATAAATAAGTGAGAGCTTCTTGGCAAGAAAAACTGTGATTTAGGAAATATTTTATTCATTCATATTCTTAAATGTTTTCTTGAGAATACCGCTAACATCTGGAGCTATGCAGTCTTATCCAAACATACTGCTCATACTCAATTAGAAAATTATATCAATAATAATG
The DNA here is from genome assembly GCF_964289735.1 of Phaethon aethereus. Taxonomy (NCBI): domain Eukaryota; kingdom Metazoa; phylum Chordata; class Aves; order Phaethontiformes; family Phaethontidae; genus Phaethon; species Phaethon aethereus. Next base: position 16,269,663 of record NC_138589.1, on the reverse strand, counting down.
TAAAATAAATTACCTAGCTTCTCTTCCTAGAGCATAGATTTCAATGTTTGTCAGAGCAAGTATGTGTACAAACAGCACTGTAGTGTTTTTCATTAAGCCTTAAAGTCAATTAAGCTACGAATTGGAACAATCATTCCTCCTTTGCAAAGTATTGATATTTTTTCTTGGCTGCTTTCAGGCCTTTTCACTACTCAAGGAGAGATTTATGTTTGACAATTTCTTTCTGATTAAAATGAATCATAACTCTAGAATTCTAATTTCCTCTTTTCTGAGCAAGAAATTATCAAACAGTTTTAAATTGATATTGAATGTCATCATGCGTGAACAACATTCATTTTCAAGATATCAAATGTAAAGCCATACTGATCTCTCTTTTTATCTGCTGCTTCTGCATACTTTCTCTTCATTTCTCTCTCTATATATGTGTATATATATATAAAACATTAGATTGCACCAATATAATCAACTATAACTCTCTGTAAAAATTGTATTTGACAGACAAGCTAGACCAGTCACATTAAAACTTGTTGCAACACTTTACATTTGCAAAATTAGCAAAATTCTGCTGTAGTTTAGAAAGAAAATAACTGGAATACTGCAGGTTGCAAACAAATGACAGTTATCTAAAATAATTAGCAAGTTTATATGGATAATCCCTATTCAAATGGCTCAAACTCTCTATAAAACAGCTCTTTAGACATAAGTTGGTAAAAAACAAGTTTTCTATGTTTGTCTCCAACAGCCAATTAAGATCAGTTTGACTTTGTTTTTTAAACATATAGAATGGCAGCTCATCTGGAAAAAAAAAAATCTTATTCTTCCCATTACTGCTCCTGTTTTCTCTGAATCTTAACAATTTGATTTTTTCATGCGATTTAGCTGTCCCATTTTCTCTTTATAAACTTGATTTTTCAGTAAAAGCAGATTGAAACTGGGGTTTTTTGCCTAACTTATTTAAAAGTACCACAGAACCAAAGAAGAGCCATATTTCTGCAGACACTTATTTTATGGCCCTCCAGAAAAGGATCTCGCAAATAAACTCACTAAGGAAACAAGCTGGATGGTTTTCCAAAGTGCTGTTACATATGGTGTAACAGCATTACAGTAGGTTTGACTTGGCGTTTTTTGTTTTGTTGTGGTTTGGTGGTGGTGTTGGGTTTTTTTTAAAGAATTATGTATTTTCCTATATATATATTTCACACTAGTTAATACAGATTATCAATTAGATAATGGTATCAAAAACTGAAATAATAGCAGTTTTTTCTTTATACATTTTTAATTGTCCTGTCTTCTTGCAAAATAAGCAGGACTCTTTTGCTTCCTTCACAAGGAATTACAAATACTCCATGTCAGACAACAAAAAGAATGAAAAAGAAAATGTTTTTTGTCAGGCATTTAAATCTCAAGTCTTAAAAGGGTACATATTACTTTCCGTAATATACACATTAGTATAGAAATATGAATTTTATTACCAACACAGTACACTTGTGACATGTAAACACACTACAATTCATTATGGCAAAGATTTTTTGAGTTATAAAAGTATAGCTCATACAAATTAGAAGCAAATGGGGTTTGGACATTCAGTCAAAGAGCAGGCACTTATTTACCAAATTTCCACCCCTCAAAATATTGGAGGAAGACAGTATTTGTGGTGCCGCTCAGAGACTTAATCTCAAAAACTTACAAGAGAACATAAAGCAAGTAGGTAGCACTACTGTTGCCAAAAGTACTACCTGAGTAACATGGACATGGGGCTTTGTAAGGCTGCATCCTCAAAAGCTTTATTTTTTTAAAAAATTGGTTCCAAATTGAAAAGTAAACCAATTTCCTTTCAATAATTTTGATTCCCCTAGGAACAAGGGAGACAAAATACTGTGGCTTCTTTGAAGTTCTTTATAGCAGGATAATTCCAACTACATACCGAGAGTTCATCTGAACCATATGCAGAGGTTGTTGACATTTTTCTTAAACCCTTTAATTTTAGGAAAGAATTTTCAATTAACAAATTCCTGCTCTGTAGTCACACCTACAAGCTAAAAATTAATATTTTACATCAATAGTTTTGTATTAGAATCAATCAATCAAATTAATCTTTGTCTCTTTGTTTTTCAGTAACTGATTTTGGGGCAGGTTTTCGTGTTTGTATTCCTCAAGATTACAGTTTGATGTAAATTTTAAGCATCTTGTAATTCATCAACTAATTCTCTCCTGGTTACACACTCCAAGTAATTAAAGTTCAGTAATAACTTATTCTTTCTGCTCCAGCACCTGCATTTCATTTGTTTATTTTCCCAGAGTCATAAATCTGAGGGACTGTCAAAGTGCCATAATATTAGTGCAATAATCAAAGTTAATTAGTCCCTCTCAATAAACAACAACAAAGCCATTACAAAGATGCATTGAAGGTTTTCCAGCTACCCAGTTTACAGATGAGATTCTTTTCTGAACAATTAGAATTTGAAAACTGTTAGCAAATAAATGTAGCGTTCCTGAAGTAATTTGACCTTCAGTGATCTTCATTCAATTAACAATTCATTAACTTTTGCCAAGATAATACAGGTACTAAGAGAAGTACTCCTAAACTCCCATTGCCTTCAAAGTGCTTAGAGTTATGCTTAGAATTAAGGGGGTAATGAGTTATTTTTAAAATAAAAGGTACGCAGTACTGCCTTATTTTAGTTACATAAAAAACATAGATATATAGCTAGACTTAGCTGTATTGGGACAACTAAATTCAAAAGACAGCATAGTAACAAATCCACTTCTATTGAAAGAGAACGGACAGATAAACTTTAAGCAACACACACTATGCTTGCCCCTGTTGGAATTCTCTTGGAATTCCACATTATTGAAATAAAAACCAAAGAGAGCTTTAATGTTAAGTAATGAAGGGGAAAGGAAGATTTTTTTCCCCTAACAATCCTTTACTGTAAATCATTAATATCATTTGGGCAAGAGAAAAAGGCCTAAATCCAAAGACTGTTTCTTGAAGAAACTTGTGGTTACAAAAGTTAGCAATAGTATAAGCAGCACTTACTTGGAAATACTTACTTGTAAATAAGCACTGTTTGTTTTGCACTAATAAATATTATAATTATCTGAAGACTACTTATGTGTAAATATTAATACTACCAAGAATCATCTGAGATCAGTTGAAATATCTTCAGAGTTTGGGAAATAAAGTTTAAACACTCATCACTAATTTTAGCAGGAAAAAAATTAAATTCCAAGAATCTTACCCTGCAGTTTATCATTCAAGTGTATGGGATTGTGTCAACAGATTATCTCCTGGAAGTCAGCAGTCATAGCAAGCTCAAAATCGCCTGCAATCCTTACTAGCAAGTAAATTATTGTGGGAGGAATAAATTAAGAACACTGAATAAATTTTAATAAGGGTCTTAGAAGATTAAAAAAAAAAGAGGGGGAGGGGAGAAGGTAAGAGTCAAAGAGAAATAACAGAACAGAGAGTGCTGAAGCACTTTGTATTTGCATGACAAAATGGAAGAAAAATTAAAGAAAGAGGGAAGAAACAGGAAGGAAAAATGTTGAGACAGACTGCCTGGCAGCAGTGCTGCTGGGCCTGGTGGAGTAGGAGAGGAGGGAAACATTCTTGGTTTTGAAAAGTGTAAGAATGATCCTCTGAAATCTCTCCATAGTATAAAAACTACGGGTGAAATAGTGGCTGTCTCTAACATCTGAGTGTGTATATTCTCCTTCAGATAGTTATACTTTGGTTCTGCAGATGTCCTGTCCTATGAACCATGAAACATGCCTCAGTGGTTCTTTCAAACAGTTTTGCCCTCACAAAGCATCTCTATGTAACATGGATAACAGCATGTCAAGCCTTGCAGTCCAATATGGTCATATGAAATGAAAAATCTCTATCAGTCACTGATACACCAGTGACTGAGCAGGATATCACAAAATAAGACAAATGTTCCTTAGATTCTTGCACGGCAATGTAATATCTATTTCACTGTTTGTACTGCACAAAGACTTCATGACTTGAAAAACATAGCTTATTGTGGGACACTAGATACATTCACTTACCCATTCCACAAGAATGCGTTGTACAGCGTCATTACCTCTTGACATATTTCTGCAGGCCAGGATTACATATGCCCCATGCAGTGCAAGAGACTTTGCAGTTTCAAAACCTATGATAAAACATTTTCCTAGTCAGAAATAGGTCTCGGTAACAAAACAGATAAAATTACCTGAAATGGTGAGCCACACACTTCAGTACGCTAACGCTACCTGCAGTCTGACTACCTGTAGTCACCTGGACCCAGCTTTTAAGAACACATATGAAAAAAAGGTAGACATCTCAATTTGAGCATGTCTTTGCACAAAATATATGCAATTATTGTCCCAAAGTAGACTTGGGAACTTCAAAAAGCATACTCAATTCTTCTGCCTTGGTGTCTTCAGCTGCTAGAAGTGCAGGATTATACTTATTCCTTACTTGTGTGACTGAAGAATGAGCCATACGGCAAGATTGCAGAACTATTATGCTTGGCAGCATCACACCAAAAGCGATAGAGTATTCTAAAAGTGAGGTCTGGGTTCTTTAGATGCACAGTTAGCCTTTGATTCATCAATCTGAGGACCACCTATGGCAGGGGGATCATCCAGTGGGATGTGAGGGAGTAAGAATCAAAATCACATGGAGGTAACTACTCCTTTTTCCGACCCAAATACCACCCCATCTGTAGAGCACTGCTGCACAAAACCAGTGACCAGAGAACTATCCCAGTGTTAAACCATTCCTGGGAGTGCGTTGTCAAGCTCAGTCATAGAAAATGAGGTTCTACCTAAGGAGACCTGTAATCTACATGTAGGCTTTATTATCCACACACTTTAAAACCTTTACTAAAATTTTCCTCAAATTATCTGTGTAAAATCAACTCTGGTTTTGCCCCATCATCCACTGGTATATGGAGAACAATTTTTCACAATTGTTCTCATTATGAATAATCCATCAAATAGCATGCAGCTTTAATATATTGGTTACAGTATCATAGGGCTAAACGGGTCACTGGATATACCACACAATAGAGATAAATTAATCCATGAAAAATTCCCTCTTTTGCATAACTCACTGATATGACAATCTGCAAACACATTCTTTCTAAATCTGAAAAAAGTGGACAGACAGTTCACACTTTGCTGCAATTAAAGTGCAGTATAAATCTACATCCCCAGTTTTTTTTTTCTTTTATCCATAGAACAAAGTTTCACAGCAAATTTCTGAACAACTGTACACAACTTTTTTTTTGCAATACTGTTAACCGTTTCTTCCCCATTCTGAATTTAGGCACTTCATTTCTCCTTTCTAAAAGCAGACTTCAGATTTCAGATTAATTTCATCTTGTTAATTTGGGACTGTACTGCAATTTAATGAGATCAGTTCAAATTATGAAACTGTCTACCAAGAGCTGCAACTCCTTCTACCTTGACACCATCAGTAAGCTTTGTGAGTATGCTGTTTCACTGTTCACCACATTAATGAAAAGCTGCATAGAAGCTGGTCCAAGATAAACTTAATTTAATTGGAAAAAATCTGTGCAAATTTCTACGAGGAGATGAGTTTCTAGGAGTACAGACGGCCCATAAAAAGTGCAGAGAACTGAGCCAGAAACTGGGTTACTATCAGGGGTGAGCTACTACATATTTGTGACGTATTCAATAGTATCACTGGGTGCCCATCTGCATAGAGAACTGTAACAACAACCGAAATTACGCCTCTTTCAGCTAGATGGAAATGTAGCTTAATGAGTTTCTATTAGACAAGCTTAAACTAGAAAATGAAGAATCAAACTGAAATGCCCAGCAGTTTGAGTATGTGAAGAAGTCAAAGAGAGTATTTGTTTTAGCTTTATGACATTTAAAGCATGTTCATGTTTTCCTTTTAAAAATTGTTTACCGAAAAGCCTATTAAGATGGGCTGTCTCACTTCCAAAACACCCTGGAGCAACAAAATTCAGTTACAACACAAGACATAACTTACATTATAGAAACAACAGACACCAAGACGAATTTATACTGTTTTTTGCAATTACGTACTTAAGGTATTTAAGTCCAAGCAATTTTCTTGTCTCTCTTAAAGCCATTCATTCTACCAAGCAACTTTAATTACCTAGGTAATTCATTGCATGCACATGAATTGAGCTACAGCATATGCAAAGATTTCCCCTGTTCCTAATTCCACTTTAAGCATATTTAACTAGAATTTTTCATGTAACTAATGTAAGACGTTGTACCAGAGTACTATTAGCTAGCTGTATGCTTCCTGTTTTGCACAAAAAGCACACTTATTTTGACCAGCTTATCATATTATTAAAAACTAGTCCGAATGCCTGGGAATACAGTTTTTCTACTGTTATACAAAGAGCTAGAGCTGACGGCCAGTTTAATTAGCTAAGCATGATGATGTTTTGCTAACTACCCCATATCACACAGTGCAAAATAATAAATTCCATGCCATTCTCTGGTACAGTTAATGACTTGATTCTTATTATACACTAAACTGAGAAAGACTAAAATCTAAGCAAGTTACATGCTGCAAATTTAGTTAATTTTAATACCACCTTGATTTTTCCCTGCAGACTTGGAGATCAGTGTTAAACACTCCTCTTTAGGACTTACTCGCTCTTTTCTGGGCTACCAAAGGATGATTCTTCACCCTAATACAGACATGTTCTGGATCTTTCCATGAAACTATGTGCTTAAAAAAAAACCCTCTTTTCAGAAGATTTTAAAGCAGCAGTCCATCCTTCCATTCAAAATACTGCCACAGGTCAGGTGCTGATGTGTTTCCCCATCAGACACATTTTAAACCGCTAACTCATTCATAACACCTTGCACTGTATTTAGGACATCTAGATTTATGCAGAAGAAAAACAAATCCAGGTACCACACACCACATAGAGGTTCCAATTCAACTACTGAATCACTGACTATAGCTAGGGATCCTATACAACCACTTGATCTTTCTATCCCTTTGTGTGGAGCATAATTCACAAGGCATCTTTTCAGACCATCTGCCAGATGAAATATATTGAGGTAACACAATGTCTTCTTCATAGAGCTCACTGGGGTTTAAGTATGATCTACCTACCAACTTTCTCACTCTTGAGACTGCAGTATTTTTACATATATCCTTAAAAATAAATTTTCATAGACCTGAAAATCCTCATTAAGCAGTACAATTAAGTACCTTTACAGTTTAAAAACCAACTACACAGGAGCTTAGAAGAGTGAAACATCTAACTGAAACACCTGAAGTAGGAGTTTGGAAGCACCTCAGTATTCAAGTCCTTTTACAGCTTTAGCGCCTTGTTTCTTCTGCAAAAACTAACAATTCTTTCCTTCCCCAGTGTCACATAACTTAAATAGCTGGGGAGAAGCTTCTAGCAGGGTGGAAAACTTCTTTAACGGACTCACTGTGTTAAACTAAGTTTGCCAACAACATTTGTTCTTCAGCAAAATATAGCCACGTTTTCAATATACAGTACATTTTAAAACCTCAGCCCAACACAAGGATTGAGTATTTAAAGTACAAAATTACTTAAAGTCTGTAGAGAAAAAACTTGCCTATCTATAAAAGCTACATTGAATCAAAATCCAAATTGAATGTGGCTTCATACACCGAAGTTAAACCACAAACATCATGAACACCCAAAGAGTAAAGTCTTAAAAAGAATCACAGTAGGGTCAAAGAGAAAGAGAAAACTAAATAATTAGGTTAAGGACATACATAGGAATACATAACAACACCACAAGGACATACAATTAAGGAACCAGAGCAACCTTACTTCTACCCACAAGACCAACTCTGTGGACTTCAAAAGAACCAACGATTTCTTTAAAAATTCACTTAATCTGAGACTGCAGCCACCAATATGCTCTCCAACAGTGACACAGCCATTTCACAATGAATGAACATTAACAGCAATGATACTAGTTTCTTTTCCATGAAACAAATCCTATCCTCCAGTGGTGAATCTTCCCTGTACCACAGTGCTAGGGTATTGCAGCTGCAGAGCTATTTAACCCAGGCAAAACAGACAGCTCAGCCTCCTGCCAGCAAGAACCATTGCCATGTACATTCTGCCTAGCTGCAACGGCTGGCTAAGGGTGTAGACCGCTGAAGGAAACTGTGCCCAGCCTCAACGTATTATTGTTCTGTGCTTCAGTTTTCACATTTCAAAGTGGGCAGCTCAAACAAAGCTGCAAAACTTTAATATCTTCTTACAGAAAAATCACACATTAAGAAAGCCACATTAGAAAAACAGCATAGGATAATACACGTGAGCATCAAGGACAGCCAATAACAAAGACTAAGATAGAAACTTCCCCCAAATGTGACTGAAGAACAATATGCTTAAATAAGGTACAATTTGGAAAAGCAGTCATGGTATATTTGGATACTCTATACAATACAATGTTGAGCAAATGTTTTATAAATCTAGGATAAATTTCAAGTGATTGCCCTGGAAATCTCAGGCGAGAAGACTGTCCTGAGTGGCTTTTTTGCTGATGCTGCTCTAGCTGAATGAGCTCTAATCTGACACTCAAAAGTGACAATCCTGTTTAAGAAGAATAAAGAATAAAACATACATGAGAATAAACATTATGGCACAGCTCTCCACATCAGCAGCTAACCTAAAGGGCTGCTAGCAGAACTAACAAGTGCATGGCATTTGTTTCAGACTTCAAAACCCTTCAGACCTTTACTTACAACATGCTTTTCATAAAGACTCAGAAATTAGCACTTAATTTCATTCTTCATCTTCTGTGATGATTGTTCAATTCAATACTCTCACATTCGTGTCTATCTGCAGTCGACTACTACCAGTAAATTTTGGGACAGATTTTCACCTAACAATTAATGAGCGGTTAGCATCACTCAATTAATGCCAACTACATTGCATCAACATACACCAGATGAGTATATGGCTCTGTCAAATGGTGCGACCTCTTCTATAAAACAGAGAAAAGGATTCACTGAGTGGAAAAGTAATTCAGCAATTACTTGTTTAAATAGACAGCATACAGTCCATTTATCATTGGGGGACATTTTGTAAAGAATTTGCATCAGGCATTTACACATTTTAAAACATTCCTTTATTCCAAATAAAAGAAAGTTTGAATACACAAGAAATTCAAAAACATTTCAGAAAATTTCAGAGCAAGTTTTCTTCAGCTTCTCTACCTTCTCTCAAAAACTCCAAGATGCCTTGGATCTGTCATTACAACACATTTGAAATGCAAGAACGCTATCTTTCTTTGCAACAGCTTAGTCCTCAATTTAAAAGCCTACAGGGTTTGTTCGCATCTAGTTTCTTCAAAATCATTTCTTCCTTTCTCTCCACTGATAGAAGAGCTCTGGAGGCCCTGAGAGTCTAAAACATCTTCATGGGTGCTTGAGTAATGATTTAAAGCTGTCATGAGTCCAAGACTTCCTTGAGCCCTACGTCACAGGCAGTTTGAATGTAAACTAAAAGGGAGTCCAAAAGAAAACCTTCTTCCCTTCCACTACAGTAAACACAGCAAGATCAAGTAAGTGAACAATTCCTGTGGAATCGGAAATGAAAAGCATTAGCCTACTGGTGTTACATATTTCTGGCACTTCATACACTGACAGATTATTTATGGACTGTAGAACCGCAGAAACCAACTCAGATTTTGTAAGCGCAAACGTGTATCACATCACTAGAAGTGTGTATTACTTTCATTGTTATGTTCAGGTTTTTCTTCCACTCCCCCACTTAGTTCTCAAATTTTTATGTTGCTTTCTGAATTGCAGCAAACATCTATTGGGTTCTTATAAAAAGACAGGTGCCTCATTTGCAGAATGAGGAGAGTTAATTTTCAGAAGGAGGGGTGGGTGGAAATCTTTATATTTTCTTTTAATATAATATGGGTAAGAGTCTTGTACAAAATCATTCCTTGATAAACTAGTAGCTGGAGGAGCAATTTCTTTTCTGTATATGGTATTATGATATTGCAAGTAAAAATCCAACTTCCAATGACTAGGAAGTTTTCTATTTGTACAATTTGGTTCTTCTTGGGAAGCATCAATAATTTTATATAACCCTCATAAAGTAAAAGCAACAGCTTTTTAGATTAATTCTGCAATCCAGAAAACACAAAACCTTAATTAAAACATTCTTGGCACCAAACATAAATTAAAAACTACCTTCTGGCCTCTTTCACTCAAGGGCAGTATAGCCACTAGTTCAGGAGTTTGCATGACACATTTAAACTCTGATAATTTACAAAACATGCAAGTTGAGAACTTCCTCCAGGCAGAAGTGATACAAGGGAGAATGTAAAAAGAAGGATGCTATTTCCCTGGGTTTTTGGTCTCTCGCTCCAAGTTCTTTCCAGAAAAAACAAACATCTCGGACACTTCTTTTGAACTAAGTATAGGCCAATATGTAGCACTTCAGTTTTACTTTGGTTTAAGACCTTTGGGAGAAGAAAAGTATTCTCACTGCTTGGCCAGTGTATTTCCACAATACAAATCCTACACCTTACGTAGAAAACCTATGGCATGCACAGAACCGGCAGAGTCTTGGCAGATTTAAGTCAGCAAGCAACAGAGTATTCATACATCTTTTTAAAGCCTTAACACTCTGGTAAGGCACAACAATTTTTACTCAACCATCAGAAAGTTCATCTGCAATATTTGACCATCATTCAAATCATACTTTTTATTTTTTTTTTATTAATGCAGAAGCAATAAAAGCATCACAAAAATATTTTTCCGGGTAGAAGATGTTGCTCTCTTCAAACACCCTTTGTTTTGAAAACAAAACTGTATGTTTTTTCCTGGATCAAGAGTAAATTTGAGCTTTGGCTAAAAAGGAAGGAAATCAGAAAAACCTTAAGAGCAGAACCCTGACACAATATACAATACTAATACTTTTTTAAAAAATGCAACATGTAACCTACATGAAATGCAATTTAAGCCCAGTTTTATTACAGAGTTGTGAAAAGGTTAAACACTGAAGAACTTGCAAAAAATCATCTTTGTAATCCAAACAGACTCTCATCCCCACTGCTGCATCTCAGCAAACAGACTAGGTGGTTTTTGATTTTGGGGACCCATGACAACTACATATAAATGGAAAAGAGACTTGTCTCCTAGACATCACTAGGTTTATTTCAACTTGGAAGACCTAAACATCACTGACAGTGAATCAAATCATCTTATTCAATGCTTCCTCAGAAACAGAATAAAGCAGATTCAAATATGCTGAAGATAAAGTGATGAAGAATTCAGAGTTAAGCAAGCTCCTTTTCAGACTCAAATACTGCAACAATGATGTGTGATTTAGAGATGAATCTTCCGCAACTAAGATTGTCATTGCCTGTGCTGGTGGTTTAAGGGTACAACACCCAATATATCTTTCACATGAAATGATGGCAGCCATATGTAAAACATCACATCATTGTCAAACTCATACTTTTCAGAGCCCAAAAAGCATCATGCATTCTGTATCAGGATTGCTTGGCCACATTCACTCTGTTTCAATATGTTTTAGGATAAAATCTTAGAGATTCATTATTCAGGTCACTCCAAATGCGAGTTTTCAAGCAAATAAAGCACCAAGATTTTTTAAGAGACTAAATTTAAAATAAGCAGTTCACATGAAATGCTAATGCTGCCTTTGTTTCTGTGTGTTTACAGGCACATGGTAACAACACATACTGATATTTTTCATTGAAAAGTTTGATATTATATAAAAGATACATCCTGCCTCTCCCTTTGTGTGTAATTTGGACAAACGTGTTTTTCTTGGAGCCACGAATCACAGAGAAAGCCAAGCAAAACAAAATAAGATGACTAATGCACTCGTTCTGTTTTAAATCTAACCAACTGAAAAATACGCACTCATTACACATTACACTTCTTTGCAATATACTGTTCTGGGCAAGGCAAAGTTATTCTAAATAATAAGTTGCCTTTGTCACTGACAAAATTCAAGACATTCTGTTTCTTCTGAAGGGTTCACAACACTGAACAAATATGAAAAAGCATCCTTAAATTAACATGATTATAAAGATCTGTGACTCATTGTTCCTGTGAAAAATTAAAAATGCATCATTTGAGGCAAAGAAAGCTAAATCCATAACTGAAGACCCTGCAAGCAACCAAAAATATAGAACAGTAACTAGATCATGCACATACATTACAAATATGCCACAAATAAGAGCCACAAAGTTGCAGTCAAATCTGACACCTACTCCAGTTGCACTGTCCAAAGACCCTTACCAACTCATTTTAAAATGCAGTTACACACGACATGAGCAAAGCTTGGACTTCAGCCCTCCCAGCTCTGTTAAAACCTAACACTGATAATTATCTCAGCTATCTAAACGCACGGCCTCGCAGCGGATTCAAACCCACATTTCCTACCCTCTATGTTGCACAGGTGCTACTATGCAATATCTCGCATATATTGCGGTCTGGAATTAACCCTATTGCAAGATGCAGGATATTAAATATAGAGCCAAGCTACATAAGATGTCCCATGATAAGACCTTGTTTTAGTTGTGTAAAGGCAATTCCTGCCAATTAACAAACATCTGCCCTTACAATACATGCAGATGATTACCTTGAAAAACCATGGTATTGAAATAAGTTAGATATTCTTAAAGAACCTTAATTAAAACATAGGGGGAGACAGAACCAAAACTGAAGTTTAATACTAAACTGTACAGGTCATCCCAATCAAGACTTTTTTTTCAGTTGCTAGGTCATGTAAATACAGACAGGTCCTGCCAGGTGCCTGAATAGATTAACAGTGGCCAGGGGTTAAGAGTGAAGGGAGAGAAGGAGAATCAGAGATAAGAACTGAATTTTCAGTGAAATCCCAGTTTTATCTTCCTTATCTACTACTTGCATTAGATGTACATCAGCAACCAAAAATACCAGTCAAAAAGAATTCAGACATGCATCTTCCACTTCAACTAATCCCAAAGCTCTGGTTAAATTATATATGCTCCTTTAACAGGAAGAAAAAAAGGCTCAGCTTTCCTGTTTCATCTTCCCTTTTTTCATCTATTAAATGATAGGATCATACTGCAAAACCCTCAAACAAATTTTTGCTGATTATTTTTTTTAAAGTGTATTGTATCAGTCCAATGGACATTATAAGAGCAGCATTTTACCGATACTAAAGTCATTTGCAGAAATTAACGCAACCATTCATATCTTCACATCACATCCGCAACTGAAGACTACTGTTTCAACTATTTATTCTGTGTTTCTTCAAGCATAGAATAAATCCATGTTTTCTTTTGATTGTCTTTAAAAATGACAGCATGGCTTCTTGCAAGTCAGTCAGCCAGTTTTCCTAACAGAAATCAATTACTGCACTAAAAAAAAAACAAAGTTTAGCATGTGGCTTTATAATTTAATGTTTAAGGAGAATTTATTAGAGAGATTATTCTCCTGTCTGCATATAATTTTTTTTCCTTTGTAACACCTAACATATTATGGGAGAAGATAGGCATCTGAATACACAGCAACTCAGCACACAACTTCACATTTTCTAGACAAAAAATAACGTTTCTACCTAAAAGTGTATCTACATGTATTACCACCAAGTCAAACAAAGGGAGTCATATACATCTTAAAAGAAACCTGAGCTAGCAACTTTGTCTGAAAATGAGCAGAATTCATTTTAGACTGACTCATATTCCTAATTTTAGTACAAAACCTAAATTACTCTATTCAGAATTGCGTATGTTTATATTCATAAGGGATAAAAAAGTATTTTGTTAGACTACAGTTATGTTAATACACTAGTTTTGTTTTTATTGCAAAATAAATGCTACCAAAATAAACATTTAACTGAAATCTAGAGTAGCAGAAAACAATAAATCTCCCCACAATGTAAGTCAACATCAAACCAGCATCTCGATGAAACCGAGATCAGATCTGAGTTGCCAAATTTGACATGACATTTAGGGCACACTGTTTCCCAGTAAGTAAACATTCCTGAATGTTTAGTCACTATGGGATAAGTGACCACTTTTATTTATTTAAATAAAGCCAGTCTATTTATAAGTATCATTAATTGAATATATTATTAAGGAAATATATAATGACATTTTTGTGCATGTTACTGTAGCTTCATCATTATTTTATAGGAAAGCTGAGGCAAGCTAAAGAGAAGCAGTGGCAACAAAACTCGCAACAATCACATATGCCAAAAATTAGGATTTACTTAACATTAGCAGCAAGTATTAAAGGCCAACAATAAAGAGACTCCAGTTTCTAGCCAATCCACATACCCTTGAAGGGTTTGTGTTCTGGAAAAGTGGTAGTGGAGGAGCATTCATAAATCAGATAGTCAGTATCAACTAGGTTTTGAAAGCTGTTTTGAGGGGCATATATTTTTTTCCAAGTCATCCCCAAAACTTTGGTGCTTTTTCCGCCCCTCCCTTATTGTTGCTATCTTTAACACATCTTCTTAGACAAGCTTACTCAAGTGACCAGAAAAAAGCCCAGAAAATTTTAAATTTATCTTTCACTGTCTCTCTCTGGCTTTGTTTTTTTTAATCAGATATCTTTTTTTAAAATGTTCAAAGTTCAGAGAAATGGGGTTGGCAAACTCTGCTTCTCTAAAGCTGCTCTTTGCATCAGCAGTAGCTTTAGGCAACACAACAGCTTTTCCCACCAAAGCAAAAATGGAAGAAAAAAAGCCAGAAGTTGTCTAGTTTCTTTTCATGCACGTTTCTGTTCTTCTGTAAGCCAGCAGTATCATAGGTTTCTGTGCTGCTGAGCTGAGCCCTAATTAAACGTAACAAAAAAAAATTAGTTGCATGTTTTGAATCTCCTTTTGGCAAGTACAACAGTGCAATGTTAATAAAGGAAGTAAATTTAATAAAGAGAAATACTTCATCCAAGGCAGAATAATTAAAAGACATACTGTGCTGTCAGCTAAAGTGCTAGATCCTCTACACTTTAATCTGTAAGTTATTTCATGAGAAATACTCAGTGTTATGCAAAGATACCAAGAAAGTACTACAACGTAAATTGGATCAATCTTTTTCTTAAAACAAACTTGATATTTATCCATATCAGTTACACAAACAGTGAAAGATTTTTAAATGTATACTAGACATTTTACAGATAAATAATAAAACAAGGTTCTGTCCTAAACAGCTCACAATTTAGGTTACAAAAATAAGATGTCTTAGAGAATCAAACATACACAGCTAGGTCCTGTTCTAAAGAGCTCCCAGTTTGTGTCACGGTGGAAAGGAACAGATGAGCAGGTCGAAAATTAAAAACACAACTTGATTTCTGGCAGTCACTACCCACCTCTGTCTTTGGGCAACATGAGGTAAGACAATGTGTTTAGTTAAGCAGCAAAGGAAGATTCTAATACAAGAGTCATTTCAGGATCCTGTGAAAAGAACTGAATACAGGGAAGATGCAGTTCATTGTTCTTTCTAGTGCAAGCAAATAAAAACAGCAGATAAGAGACAGCTAGAAAACGGTGAGATAACAAGACATGCAGGTTTGGGAATTTATACAGTCTCGGGTTACTTCCTTAAATTCTACATTTTCTGGATTAGGTGGTATTCAGGATGGGTACCAATCTCCCAAGTTTCAAAACTGGCAAACCTTTTGGGTGTGCTTTAAACTATGAAGGAAAGAGGGAGATGGGGAGCTGTTACGTAACTCAAATGATCCATCATGTGGTTCCAACATACAAAGTAAGGCAGGAAATGGAGTTCTGAAACAAAAGATGAAGAATAAGAAGAGTATTACTAGAAAGTGTTAACAAAAGCAAGGAGAATGGAAAACAAGCAAGAATTAGGAGTCATTAAATTATAATGTACGGCCATGGGGGGCGGGGGGAAAAAAAAAAAAAAAAAAATCAAAGACCTCTTTGCCACACTGTCAAGAAGGGCATGAAAACATATCGTGCATCTTCTCACACCACAACTAACATATATTTCTTTAGATGACATTTAAGGTCTACCTGCTAACAGCTGGAACCCACCAGCAACCCACCCAAGAGCTCAATGACAGCAGCCTTCTTAAGCAAACGACCCATTACAGCTGCACGTTCTATACCAATTTTTTCTCATCTTCCAAGAAGTTAGACCTTGCCAGTTTGGGGAAGGGGATGTTAAATCCAAAACTATGTACGCCTACAAAACTTTACAACTGTAAAATAGGAAAAACTGGCAGGTGAACAAGCATATTAAATGTTTTCTAAAGCTTACTGGTTTTGTGATGATACTGTACTCTAAAACCTTGAGTCATGATTTGCAACATTACTGTGAATTCGGTAAAAAGCATTACTTCTACTGATAGCCAGAATCTAGTGTTGAACACTTCACTCAACATTACTGTACAGGCTGTACAATTCCCAATCTTATATTCAGTCTGTCATGTGTGTAACAAGTTCCCCAGTTAAATGACCAGATCTTAGGTTGTGTGTAAAGTCTAGTAAGTTATATTTATTAATCAAATTACATCATATACCATTATGAAGCATATCTCTGCCTTACATTCTAGATGCAAAACAAAATGTTATGTAAGAGACAAATGTTCAAAATACCAGATACAAAGACCAGAATCAGGAAGTCTAGGTCTCTATTCCTTTGACCATAGATTAGATTCAGAAACAGATCCAGTAAGACACCTTTTCACAGATCACAATCTTCATTCACCAAGGATGCCAAAAGTGTGCTGCCAAGTAGGTCAGGCACATTTTTATGTACTCATCACATATCTTAGTAAGGCACAAAATAGTCAAGTTTCTCTCAGAGTTAAAAATCCTTCAACAAGAGTTAGTTTTATACCCATCAGCAACTGCTCACAGCTGGATACAGACCCAAACAAATAAAGCACATTTTGGAAAAGCTAAAAGCCTTCTTTACTCAATTCTAGTTCCCATATTTTCTATTGCTGCTAAAGAATTAGAATAGCTTTCAGAAGAGTATACTTTTTATACTGTGACAGAACAATCCACCTCTCACTTTAAATTGGAATATGGACACAATCTGTAAACTTAGGTCAGTTACTGCAGCTATATGTTGCTCCATATTTAAAACAAAACTAATCTGGCATTTCTTAAAATCTTAAGTAGCATAGTTTAACATCTATAATGTACAAACCTATAGAAGCAAGAAAAGCTGCTCATGTTTGCCAATAGCGGAAGAGGAATATAACCAGAACATCTCACAGTTCCTGGATCTCTGAATACACAATATAATATTGTTTTCTTCAGTTTGGTTCTGTTAGAGGAGAATTACAGATGGTCCTCACAAACTTTTTAAACAAACAGTGAATTTTTGCACAAAAGCAGCTTTTTGACTAATCATCAAAAGAGGAAAATGCCCCACAAGTTTTATGAATTCGAGTTTAAATATAAAAAATAAAGAAAAACAAATTAGAGAATACACTAAAAAAGCTGCCTGAATAAAGAGTAAATAATGAGGACGCAAACGGACCTTCTACAAAGATAACATAACCTGGAAAAAATGAAAAATTTCTAAGCAACATCCATTTTTCTGAACCTCAAGTCACAGTGCATGCAAAAGATTTAAAAAAATATACCCAAACTGAACTGTCATAGTTTCTTGTTCACACAGATGTTATTACTATCAAGAAAGTACGATAAAACCAGAAAGCCTATCTTCACTTAGTTTTTAGTATAAAGGAGACACTAACTAAGAACAGGAAGTTAGAAATAGTGACCAAGGTAACTACTTAAATGAAGAGGAGAAGAAATGTAAAGCATATTACTGCAAAACTATTCATATTTCAAAACAGCTGGTTTGTAAAGAGCTTTCTGAAGCAACAGGTAAAGTACTAAAAGCCACCACGTAGAGGTACAGCAAGAAATCAAAACCAGCTAGATGTTACATGAACAGAAAAACAGATGTTATAGCTGAACAGAAGGCTACAAAGAGCTCACATATTAAATGGAAAAGCCTATAAAAGAAATGGAAAAAGGAGTAGAAATAAACAAATCTTTCCCTCACAGAAGAAAAATAAAAACAACAGGAAGGCATAAGACTTAGTGTGTGGTCAATAACAGAACTAAGAACTGCAAAGATCATTAATTAAAAAAAATACAGGAAGACAAAACTACTGTTGCTTTTTATGGTCTTCCTTTGAGAATTATTAAAAGAATGTGACATTTGATTGTTTATTTTCCTAAGTCACACACTGTCTTTTAGAAAGGTTTGCATATTGTAGACTTTAGGATGAATGCAAGATTAATTTCTTTCTCACAGTACTATTCCTATTCTGTAATTCAGGCAAAATTCTGGCCTCACTAATATTGAGGTCAGTAACAAGACTCCTGTTAATCAGGTCAAGATTTCAATGTTTATCTTTCCAAGTTCTTACCTGCCTCCTCTCACTTCCTTCTTGGTAGAGATTTACTGTTTCAGACTTGAGTTTCAAAACCTTATAAATCCTTGACACAATCAAGCATGACGAGCTTGAAAGGGACACAAGATACTGAAATCCTTTCTTCTTGTCACTCTGCACAGGTATAGACGCTACGAAATTTTCTGCTGGTAAGCCAAAAACATCATATCCATTTATGTATACCTTTATGCCGAAAATGGATTTGACAGTATGTAGAAAAGTCACTACATATCTCAGAAGATACTGCCATTAGAAGACAGTACACATTTATCAACTTTTTCTGTCCCCGCCATTTAACAAGCATTCCAAAGAAATACAAATGTACAGTTGAAACTATTCAAACTCTTGCAGTGCCATTAGCTTTCAAAACATGAAGACACAAGATGATGCAGAGAGTAAGTTCTGTGTTGCAGCGAGATAGACGATCACGCAAAAGGTCTTTTCATCTCTGGACTGTGAAATATGCATAAAATAATAAAATAATGAGAAAACCTTTGTGAAATTAAGTATTTCAAAAGACAGAAAAGTGACTGAGGTATGTTGCAGCCCACTGAAATCTTTTTTAACTCTTAGATAACAGACAAGAAAATAAGTACCACATATGAAGGTTCCTGTTCCACTAGTATGTTACTCCCCTGTAAAAGCAGCACCTGAAAGTACAAACACAGGCATATAGCTCAATCCCATCCTTTGTGAAAAGATTCCATTACAAGTAGTAATCATTATTGAACCTTTTAGCCCAGATGTAATTTCTTACATGTTACAACAAGTTTCACATGCATTGTGAATTTCAGCCAAGGTTGATGAAGTTCAATAACTTGGCTAACCAACCATGTGTACTACTCATTACAGAAGTAATAAATAGATTCATTAAAATAGACATGAAAAAGCAGTATGAACATCTGACACCATTTCCAGCTTACTCAATAAGAAAAATAGATTACAGAAGTCCAAGAGGACCTTTTAATATGTACAATATGTAACAAGTAGACAATTGGAGTCTATGTAAAGCACAGCAATATTAGTATTCCACAATATTAAGCCAGAGTGAAAACAGAGTGATAGTACTTATGGAAAACTCAATTGCTATAACCTACCATAAATTTTCAGAATACAGCACTGTAAATTAAAGGGAATCCTCTTCTATTAACATTTTTCAAAGTTTGAAAAAAATAGCTTTTAGTAGTTTTTTAATTGTTCAAAATACATCCAGGACTAGTCCCTGACTGACAGCTACAAAGCACACAACAGAATAAGTTAAAAGTTCCACCCCACAGACACGTTCCCCCCTGTAAACTGTGCTTTCCTACATCAATTACCCAGATAACGTATTCTGGCCAAAAATACACTTCCTGCAAGAATCAGGCTCTCCTGTAAAAGCACTGTACTCCCATTCCCCAAAAACACTGGTACAACAAAATTCATTCCTACTACGAAGTTTCGGACTTCCACAAAGAAAATACCTGGGAAAAAAATTAGTGACGTGTAAGTTTGTTTTTTAAGGTGTATTTAAGTAAGAAGCAAACACCAAAGCTCCTGTACAGACACCAACGTTTTTATGGCAGGGCTACTCGTGGTTTAAGATAACCCATGCTGAGTTTGGTCCACAGCACATGGATCACAGGACTTAAAAAATTCAGTCTTTTTCTGCAATACTTTTCCCATGATTTCTTCATTAAGCAAGCAGCTTTTTGTCAAGAAAATTAATAAGTCTGTTGAAGTCAGAGTAACAATATGAAACAAACAAACAAAAAAGATAGCTGCATACACATTACCAAACTGTATTAGGCTGAAGGATGATTATTTTTTCTCCCTCACCCTCCCCACCCAACCATATTTTAGAAGGGCTTAAACCCAAGCCTTCATTGTCACTATTCTGCTGGTGAAGGATGGCATGAAAACAGTCCCTAAACACAACTGTGGTAGCAGAAGACCCTGCGGTAGAAGTTACATCTGCAAAATTATATTTTTGTTGGGCAACTTATTTTTCTCATGAAAGGTTATTTTATGCTACTAGGGCAAAGTATACACACGCTGGCTACACCCAAGCCAGACATGCCTTTCTGTTAATAATAGTGAAACTTGTGATACATAGAGCCTAGAATTCACCAAAAAATTAAAATATACATGGAGGAACACCTCTTTCATGCTTTTAAGAGCCCAGTAAATACAAAAGTATCCCATGAAAACAATCTCAGGGAGAGCTAGGACTTGGCCAACAAAAATAATCCGATGTTATATATTCTGACCTTTCTGTCTGCCTCACAATAAGCTTTGAACCCAAAACTCCATAAAAAATATCTACGTCAGTTCTCCACATGTGAAACACTTCCAGCATGAAAACATGCAACCGTGCAAAGGCTGTAACAGTGCATTCACCACAAGTTATGCTGGTTTAGCAAGAACATAAGGACACATCTCCTTAGCAAAACCCCAGTATTTCCCTTCTCTCTGCACCATCAAGTTGCAACAGAATTACATACAGAAATTCATCTTAATAAAAATAGGCAGAAGTTTCAACTTATTAATCCACAGGAATTCATGCACTTATGAAAACTAATTTTGATTCAGACAAACTGTTTCTGGTAGATTCAGGAAAAGCTATAGATAATAGGAAAAGACCATTCAAAAAGTACTGTCACAAGCTTACTTTCCCATCCCTTTTTTCTGCTCTCATATGAAAAAGGGATGCAAATAATAGACAATTACTGGAAAGCCAACACCTTGCTGTTTATTTGCCATAATAAAACATACAAGAAAGAAGTTTACACTTAAAGAGCTTTGAGAAAAGTTAACATAGGAACAGAACTAAAAAACCAACAATACAGACCATAATAGACAGATGTATTTTCTCTTAAAATTTTTTTTTTCCAATACAAACTATCCAACAACAGGCTGACTTTTTCAAGGCTGACAAAATTCAGGTGTTACAGCATAAGAAAGATTCCAAAACCATACAAAAAAATCATAAAGTGAATCTGAAACAGAGGACTATCTTGAGCCGTTCCTTTGTAGAAGTCCTGCCAGTTGTGTAACCTTTAAATACTATTTCATCTGGAAACAGACAAGAGAAATTAGAAAATAAACTTTGTGCTTTCAAAGAAAAATTGCAGATTTTCATTGAAAAGTGTGCAAATCTAGCTTAAAAATAAAGCTGAACAATTCCTTACTGACAGATTCAGACAAGCATCTGTGGGCTTAGACCACCAAACTCCATGCAATACAGTGAAAGACAATGAACATATTTAAGACAGACTAATGCTATTAAAGTGAGAGTGCTCAATGGTATTTGTAAGGGTCTGTTTTATTCCTCCCATATGATCTGAGTTTGACTTAAATGAGACCATTCACTGATATAATTAGGATTCAGCAAATGTTACCTTCTTCGTGAAGGCTGACAAAACCAGCCTCAGTAAAAATGCTGTGCGCCCCACAAATAATCTCAGTAACTTTTGCAACTAGAATTGTTCCCCATATTCACAAAATTCTTTTCTCTGCAGGTACAGAGCAGTCAATTTTTGATTTCTTAAGAAATAAAGGTGTTCTGTTTCACCACACTTTTCCTGTCTCTCCACTGCCAATAGATATAGGGCATAGTGGTGAAAGCTAGCCAGCACCTATTGATGAGACCTTAAATGATCTTCACAAGACATGTAGAGAAGCTTTAAAAGTTTAATTTTGCTCCTCTTATGGGTAGTAGCTTAAATAGCCATTACTTGATTGGCACAACAAATGCAACAAAGGTTAACCACACCTGCCTCTATCAAGGCTCTGAAGGCAGATTCTGCTTTTTAAGTACAAAAAAGATTCAGAACAATACTAATCTAGGAAGTGCTCAAACACTACTACAGGACATACAGAAGCAATAGCTCACAAATCAGGAATTCAGAAATTTTGAAGCTATGCAATATGTCACTCCCCCAATAAAACAAGCTTTTATACTTCTTTGATAAACAGAAGAAAGTAAAAAGCTACCAAAAGTAACTACTTTTTTAAAAATACAATAAAATGATGACAGAAAAACAAATCTTGGGATCTTTCCAAATTAATGTAAGTACTGTATGCTTGCTGAAAAGAGAGATTCCTAGCTTTCCAATAGTTTAAAGTTCTATTTCCACCCTGACGTATCAGACCGTAGATGCTATTAATCCCAGAATTAACACAATTAATCCCACATCCTAGACCACTCAAACTTTACTGCTTTTTTCCCAGTAAGGGAGACAGAAAAGTTTCTAGTATTTTGGGAGCAGGATGATTTAAGAGGGGTAGCCATTCTACATTGCTCATGGATGTAAAGTGTTCAAATAATGTCCCATATGAGAGAGATTTCTGAGTTAGATGCAGGTGATACAGCAAAAGGCACATGATGAATTGCAGAGCTACATAATTTGTATTTATCACAAAAGCATCACTATGTGTGAACACATAAATCTAATTATCTACATGTTACCATGATGATTAATACTAAGTAAATTATCAAGTTATCCATTGTCAAAATGCTACCTTCTACAGTTTCACAATGTTCAGTTATGTTTGTGTATATATGCAAACCCTTGCTGCAATTAACTATGGCATTTGATACTGGGAATACAGCTCATTAAATATACAATACATCTGAAAAGCTGCGTAGGCTCTATTCTGATAGTTGAGCTCAAAACAGAGTTCAAGCTCTAAGTCTCTTCCCCTGAGTTCACATACCTGATCCTCAGGTATTGGCTACACTTGTTTAAGGAGATGCAAATCAGCCATAAATCAATTTAAAAAGAAAGAATTAAAGAATATAGCTGCTAACTCTATTTTAGTAGTTAAGAAAAAGAAGTAGGTTGCTTTGCACTTCCTTTGTTTTATTCAAATGTGTTTTTGCAAATGCCATCTGCTGCTAAAATTTACTAATCATTTTTAGCTGTAACTTAAACAGACTTTCAGAGTTTAAAAACATAATGGTATGCTATAACAACTTAAAAATGGCTATCGCAAAACTTGTGTTATTAACTATGTCAAGCCGGTTTTCCACACTTACAACATAATACACCAACAGCATCATCAGGAGAAAAAAGCTATGAGAGCGGGGAATAAAACAGGAAAACTTGTTTATCATTCATAAATTAAAGGGCCAGTTATTCAAAACAACTTCTTCAATCATAAAGCAGATGTTTAATTACAATAAATTATAAGCACATTTCCCAACCTTTTGCATCAGTATGACAAAAGTTGCTAATACTGAAGTTCTGTACAAGAAATAAATGAAAAAAAGATAACTTCTGACACCAGAAGTACATGTAGACTGAAAGCTCACTGGAGCAGTGACTCATCTTTTAAGTACTGATTAATAGTACTAATAACCTAACACACAACTTTTCTCCCGGTTAAGGCATCTTCATTGCATAGCAATAAAAGTGCCAGGGGAAAAAAAAAAAAAAAAAAAATCGCATGTAACCAAACGTTAACCGACAATTATTTTTAAGAAATAATCTAAAACATTTCCACAATTATAAAATTACATGCTTTACTCTGGTAAAACATAATCAAGAAAAGCAATATAGCAAGCCACATTATGACTGAAACTTCTGGATTTTCTTAAGTATTTGGGAAAAAAAAAAAAAAATGAAGCTGCTCAAAGCCAAAAACAGTTTTCATTTTCTTGAGATAATTTGTGCTTGTTCAGGGCAACCCTCACAAAAGCAATTAACAGATTTCTTTTGACCTTCATACAGCAGAAAAGTTACAACTGCAGTTTGAGCAACGGTTTGGTTGTGATTATCAATACAGTTTTGTGATAAAATCTTTGAAAATCATTAAGAAAAACCCTACTTTGTGGAATCTGCCTGACTGCACAGAACATACACATTTTACCGTTCCACAATATACTGCAATACTAGTTACAATTTGCCACTCATGCATACTCTAGCAGTCACAATAGGTTAGATGCAACTGCTTCCAATACAGAAAACAGAACATGTAGTTTCAAGGTCATATAGCTATATGAATCTTAAAAACAGATAGCAATATTGGTACAAGTTATAGAAAACCATGTTAGCTATACAACCGTCGCCCTGATATTAAAACATAGTAATATTCTTTTTAAAAAAAATTGTTTGATTTGAGGAGGTTGCTTACACACGCAGTTGGAAATACCACATCTTTTTATAAAATTAAATCTAGAGGAACAGCTAACACTTTTTAAAATTTAAAATTCTGGCCCTAATAATTATGAACACAAACAGCAAAATTACAAGAGCATTTACCAAAAAGCAGCAAAAAGCACCAGGTCGCCTTTGTTTAGTATTTTCAAAGAGCAACACAGCCCTCTAGTGGAAAAATAAGAACGTATGACTTTATTCATACAAGCAGCAAGCATGCTAGGGAAGTATTTTCCCCGTAACCTAACTGATGTTGAGACTTTTAAAACAAAAAAACCACACACAAAATTGCACGCTATCTTTAATTCTTCACAATGGAATAAGTCTTACTGACTTTAAGAGAAAATACTGACAATTTACACTACTCATGTCTAAATGTACATAGAACAGTAAGTTCTTAAAACCAGAAGGATTGACGCAAAAAGACTGTTAAGTCAGTCTTACTACTTTTTACTACATCAGCTTTACCATGACAAAAAGTTACCTCAACTTCTAATGTGATACTCAAACTAAAATTTTGATTGAGCTTAAAACACAGATGAGAAAAAATCTGAAGAATATTTGGACTGCACTGTCAGAAGAAAAAGCTTCCAAACTAAAAAAATAAGAAAACATTTTACTAATAATTCTGGATCTGCTATAATCTCTTTATATTTTAAGGACAGAATACTTCATTAACGTTTTCCAAGTTGCTAATGAAAACTAATGAAGTGTTTATAAATCTCATTTTTAGTACAACTTTTTTCCCACACACATTTTGCAGCAATTTTAAGGACTAAGTTAAGAAAGTGGGTATGTAAACTAGGAAAGTCATACAGTCCATATTCCTAGACAATAATTAAAAGAAGGTCCACAGAGCAGACAGTCTCCCCATTTTACAGACACATTAAGAGAAGTTAATGGCAATGAAGTAACATTTGAGAATCCAGTACGTGTGATACCACTAAAACTCTACCACTGTTGAAGTTATCCAAGTATTCCCCTAGTATTTAAGCAAGCTTCCCTATTTTTCAGAAGATGAAGAGATTTTTCAACTACAAGAAAAAAAAATGTCTGGCAAGCTACATTGGATTCCCTGTACTAGATTCACAAATAAAGTCAATTAACACATCATTCCATCTTTGCTGATCTGTTTTTAACTTTGCTATCTTAAAGCGGTGTATATGGATGAATAAGAAAATAACTTCTATGTTCATCCATGTTTCAAGGGTTCCTCAGCATTCTTCAAACTTTATCTTGAGCATCCAGGAATGCAGTAATTGAAAATGCATTTTTCTGCATTTTGATAGACTGCAGTCTACCAGCTTACATGTTGATCTTTGTTCTGCCCATGTTGAAATGAAAAATTTCTCAACAAATGTACGGATACCATAAAGTTAGGTTCAAATATACCACTGAAGGTGGTATACATATACATACAATGAAAGGGCTGAGTGATTTTTTTTCCCTCATATTGAGTACAAATGCTCAACAAGTAATCATTCTTTTTCAATCACTTTTTACTTAATGGACAGCAATATTTCCTTGGAAATATTTACACTTACCTCTTAAAGAAAGCATGTTAGTGTTCTGAAAACACAGTAATTGTTTACTTCTCAAAATACTCAGGGAAGGAAATACCAGCTCCAAAATACAAGAGTTTAAAAGGAGTATCTACAACACAAAATGGAGCACAGCACTGAAATCCTAAAATAACTGGGGAATAAGCTCCGAAGTTGGTAAGACTCCGCTTGAATTAGCTAATTAGTATTTCCACATGGAGTCTCAAAGAATTGTGTAGACATACTAAAGCTCACAGGGATCTCTACATTGCAATCCATTATATGACACTGACAAAGCAATTTGCCAAAAGTCACAAAGCATGGCTAAGAGTTAAGCTAAGACTGATACATTTTAAAGACTCAGACAACAGAGTTTCAAGAAAACTTCAGGTTCTGACAATTATGTCCAAATTAATTGGACAAGAGCACTGTTAGCCAACTCCAAAGGGGGAGCACTCCCTTCACATGCCACCAAGAAGTTTGAGCCTTATTTTTCTCCATTAAACAGGTCAATCAGAAGGCATAACCAGCACAAACCCAGCTCAGATTATATCCTCTCTCAGAAGCCCTTAGAGCTAGAAAAAAAAGAACATAGATTACATAAGAAGCATAAACCCTAGAACTGCTTTCTCCTTAATCCATGTTCCATGGCAATTTGTAAGTAATATCAGACACAAAGCCTAGGATTATAGCAATATTAAATGCAACATGGTATGCAAGAGTTTTGAGTTATATAGGCGTAACACCAACTTAATCACATACTTGCTACACCATCTTCATAGCTTTGGACTCTGTATGTCCTAACCTCATATAGCAGCACAAGCCCAAGGGTTATTTCACTAATGCTCCCACTCTTCTTGGTATGCTTCTGGCCAGGGGTGATATCCTTCCCTCACCTACTAATAGAAATCAAGGAAGTGCATCTGTGTATGTGCATATATCTCTGTGCATATATGTCACAAGCAAAGAAGATCTGGTGCAAGGATATGCTCGCTTACTTGTGATCAATCCAGATTATAAACGAGAAACAAGGGAAAAAAATCTTGACAAAAGCATCTTGGATTAATCTTTTGCCATATATGAAACACTTTCAGCTCATTCAGCAAGTCTGAACAGTAGCTCTTCTGCTGAAAGCAAACCCAGGTAAATTTTAAGTGTTCTGAGACTGCACAGTTGCATACAAAGCAAATTCTACTGCTGGATGCAATGTAAAGACATGCTGTACTAAGAATCTGGAACACAAACCTTACTAGAAAACACAAATTCCTCACTGAGACAGGTAAGTACAGCACTTCCTATCCTAACTGCAATACCAATCTGTAGCAGCATATCATGCGATGACAGCGGGACATGTGCTGTTAATGCCTAAATTACAAGCTACAATAAAGCTCTACATTTATCTGACTGCTGTGGGATAACATTCCCTTAAATAATTAAGAGGTAAAGACCAAGAGAATTCAGAGTGATAAGTCCTGCTATTAACACATTTTCCAGAACGTCTCCAAGGTTTTCCATGTCCTCATAAATACATTTAAGTCAAGATCCTGCACAAAAAAAAAGACACCAAATAATTTGCATAAAGACTGTTTCAATATTGATGTAATCCCACCATAAAGAAAAATGCAAACCACAAAAGGGAACAAAAGATTAACAGTTATCTAGGAATTGTGCAGACCCCCTCATTTACCAAAAAAAATTCAGATCTAGCACCAAACCACACCAGTGGTGTAATATTTGTGACTCCTCCACAAATCTAAGCCACAGAAAAAGATACATCCCGTGCAGGTTGCTGAGTGAAACTTCAAACAGCCTAGCAAATTAAGTAGCAGAAATCCTGTCTTCTGAGAAGAAAGGCAAAGCCCCCAAGCACCAAAGCTTCATTATAAAATGAAACAAAAGCAGATAATTAGATATCTCAAATACTCACCCGCTATAGAAGTAATACTATGTTACAGATACCTAAACAAGCTGAGTGTCTAAAAGGAGTTATGAACCTGCTAGAAAATACAATTAAAAGGGATTTCAAAAGGTCATAAACGTATTTTTTTCCCCGAAAGGAGCATCAAATATGACATTCTATCACACCATCACATTCATCAAGTTGACTCAAAAATACCCTCAGATAAAGGTTCCACAGCCTCCTTTACCTGAGTTTATTTACTGCCATTATGAAGTTTTTCTGAACACTTTATCTGAACCCCCCTGCAGCCATACAAACCTTACTCCTTGTCCTAGCCACCAAGATCATAAACACCATCCCTTCCCTTTCACAGCCATCCTTTATATATTTACATAATGCAAAATGCCTCCATCAATATTTTTCTAGACAAAAATCAGCTGTTCCAGACTTGATGTCTTTCCTGTGGTTCTCCTCTAAGCTCCAAATTCTCCACACTTTTAAAAAAAGTAGTACACAAAGAAGTTTTTTAACTAGAGGTTTTATATGGATAAAATACAAACCAAGTTTGAATACCAAAAGTGCATACATATTTAAACAACTGATGTCAAAGTAGCCTGTAAGATAAAGTCTGCCGTATATTACCTCATGTGTAATGTTAACCTACCTATTCCTGAATTTGCTCCTGTGATTATAACCACTTTTCCACTCAAGTCACGACCCTGAAGTATTTCCATTGCAGTACTGTTTCCATCATATTTTTGTCTAGCAGTAGGTTTTACTGGATTATCTTCAACTGTAAAGGCCAGTCTTGGGTCAAGGTAGGTAGTCCTTTTGTTTATGTGGCTGCAAAAGAACACAAAAATTCAACTGCTTGACCCTTCTGTACTCTGCATTTAGATGTTCAGTATTTCAACTGAATCAATTCCAGTTGATTATTTAAATTCCCAAAAATAAAATTATTTTTTCAGTTTTGTTAAAATGATCCCAATTACTTTTTTTATCAACCCATTTTTCCAATTGTGACAGCATCCATTATTAATTCTATTCACATACTTCACAACACCATTCTGAACTTCGTGTGAACCCCTGACATAGAAAGCAGAATTTTGTCAAGGGAAAAATAGCATCGTATTAGGGAAGATCATGTTCTCCTAGGAACTGTATTAAAAGCGGCCTACACTACTCCCTTGAAACAATATACCAATGAGAAATGTAGCTCAGTACTTTTTTTCTCAAACAACTGAAAACAAATAACTTCACATGAGCTCAGCAAATGGCACAATTTGGGTCAGGCTCACCTTTCTACATAAATGGAGTGTTAGTTTTCTTCAGACAATTATCAGAAAGCGACACTAAGCAACAACTTTCAGGCTTCAACCTTTAATTATAGGACAGAGAGGCTACACTTACTATTTTGGCCTGTGAATATTCTTCATTCTGCCAAGTAAATTTAAGATAACTACCCTGTTTTGACTCTACCATTGAAAAGATACAAAAGGAAACGTTCCCAGAAATCTCCCTCTGCTGCTGTGAACTTCCTCCTCCCTCACCTTTCTAAAAATCTTTGCTAGCTCAATCCCTGTCCTCTTTTCTTTCTGCGCTTTAGATTGCAAATGAATCAGAGCTGCAGAAATTTTGTTCTCTTCTTGCATGTTTAAAGCACTACTGCAATGTTAATAACCAGCCATGAAGTTCTGCGTATGTTTCTAAAGTTACGGGTACAGGGTTTATCCATAAAGGTGCACAAACAAAATGAGCCTATGTAAACATTGCCTGAGGGCCAGCTCACATTTTGAGATGTGGCTGTGCAAGTCACTTCAACCTGCCACCCAAGCTAGTATTTCTGTCACCCAAGCTGGTATTTCTGTGCACATGGAAGAATTCAGAAAACCACAAACGGGTGTTTAGACACTGCTACAACTGTAATATCTGCATATGGATTCTGAAGTTGTACTTATTAACTTCTTTGTCCTTCCACCTGATATTATCACAGTATCATAACTCAACAAGGCTACCCAACATGAAACACAGTTGTCCTACTTGTCCATATTCTACATTTGGACATACTTACTCTACAAAATAGACTTGTCCATTTTCATCAGTCTCCTGCTCCCATCCATATGGCAGACCTAGGAAACGTAAAACATTATCTTTTTGCAGGCATTAGAGTACACTGAGATTTGAAGTTTAAATGATTTCTGAGATAGATGTGGCAAAATTCTGCATTAATTCCGTAGGTAATGCAGCTACCTGCTGCACTTCAATACTGAAACTTAAAAGAAGGATTGCTTCCCTGATCACACGCAATTGCTCTCTATTAAGAGTACAATACACAGATCTAGTACAACTGTAATGACTAGTATATTAAATACATTCTAAAAATTTTTTATAGTTTATTTCATGTTATAGCACAAACTGGCAAAAAGCAACCATGTTTGCTAGTACACACACAAGTCTATACTGCACACAGTTTAGTATCTATCCCTGATAAAGTAAATAGCAAACACATTGAACAAAAATATAGGAAAAGTTACACATAGCACATACCAAAAGTTGGAAGACCATAACCCTCAAGTGGGTATGGGATATGTTAAATCAAAGTTGGAAGGACAGATAAAAGAACAAAAATGAAAAACGATTACTAAATAAATTCTTATATAAAAGACTCTACAGAAGAACTTAACAGGTAGCATTCCCAGTGTTTCTAATCCTGGCTCAAAAATACTCAATTATAATTCCATCAGCTCAAAATCTACTGAAAACATTCCAGTTAGTTATAGTCACATTAACAATGCCAAAAGAAATATGGCTTGCCAACAGCATAGTTCCCCTAGGTATGCCATACAGAAGCTTTAGGAAAATCTAAGTTAAGGCACTGATCCAAGGTCCTTAAGAAGTCATATACCTTTGGAAGTGCCCTGCAACACTGGCCGTCTTCTGTTATGGCACAAACATACAACCGGGTTAGGGAAAACAAGTAAAATGAAAACTAATGGGACTTCCTTCTGTGCCAGAGATATTCTTTGATCAAATATATTCTTTGAAGAACATAATCCAACTATAAATATTATCTGATGGACACCAGGACATCAGAACACAGTCAGGGAATTCCAGCCTTTGACTATATGCTTTACAAGCCCCAGTAAAACAATCCCTTCATCCTGGAATTAGTACTTTGGCTTTATGGACCAATACAAGAAAGCCATAAAATTGCAAAGTGACCACTCCACACAGACACAATCACATAGTTAAAACCCCACTGAAATCAGCTGTATTTTGCAAGCTCAGTTTTCCTAGGTGATCAGTGTCAACTAGAAGATAAAAACGAGATCTAGATCCTGCACAAATTCCAGCTGATGTTTGTAACATAATTTCAGTTCACTACAAAGGCTTAACACAAACCTCCTGCAACACGTTTCCTCTTCCCAGACTTAGGATGTTCCCACTGTGTTTTTTCTTCCAGGTGGCTGTAAGAAAAGAAAAGTTTAAGATTTTTAAAAATTGCCTAATAATTTTTCTGATGTAATCCAATTTTTTTCATACAGTAAACACAGTACAACTGTTGTTTTTTTTTAAATATGGTTCAGGAAATGGGTTGCCTTCTACAAAAAAAAAGAACATGTCAACCCTTTGTTTAAGAAAGTTGTTTAGACAGGCTTCCATATTGTCACAGTAACTGACTGTGTTCATACCTGACTCGTCACAAAGACCTTTAAAGGTCTTAAACCAAAATAACCCTATTCCTACTACGTTTAAAGTTCATATTATTGATAAAACACCTAAAAAAATTTTCCAGAATATGCAGAAGTATCACAGATATAGAGTTTATGTTCAAGGTAGCAGTAGTGTAACACCTCTTCATGTCGAGTATTTCTAGACACACCAGGCAAGATTTTCAGCTGATAAAGATATAGTAATGTTATATCATTAAACTAAATTGAATTAGTTCACTTTCAGAAAAGTTAAAAAACAGAACTATTCAATTGTTTGTGTAAAACTACTCTCAGCAACATATTATTTTCTAGGTTTGCTACTTTCACCAAGTGATTCCTTTTTGAAAGGGCTTTTGAAGTCAAAGGAAATGTAGCAAAACTTGAGCTAAGACAAACAAACATCTAGAGAGAATTTACAGTGTTTATAAACGAAGTGGTGACAAACTAAAGCATTCCGTCTAGTGTTTGTAAAGCAGAACTTGGGAGGAAGATACCAACTCACTACAGGTGAGAATGCACTATACTTTCCCCCTTTTTTGCAAAAGGGAATAAATCTTGCAGCTTTAAACAGACTGAAACAGATTCCAAGATCAGCATGGTTGCAGAAACCACAAGAGAGGAGAAAAATATATAAATATATATTCCACTGAGTTAGTGAGCCCTGTAGCACATCACCTTTTGTAACTCATTTTCCGAGTGGCACAAACAGATGGTGCCAAATGTAAATTTTTATCTCTTGTCAAAGGTGTGGTATACTGAAGAGCTGAGGGAATGCATTTATAACTTTTAATTTCCGTGGTACCTGTTTCTTCTCTATTCCTACAAGGAGGAAAACGAAAAACACCCTACAATATTGTCCAAGCCTCAACCGCCCGTACGTACGAAGACTACCCGCAGAACTATGAAGTGTACTCCCACAGCCGTGCGACAGCCCGCTCCCGTGTCCAGGAGTGCCTAGAGCTGCCCCCAGCATGGCTCCCACGCGCGGCAGGCGGCCGTGGCTCTGCCCGGCGGCGGGCAGCACAGCACAGACCCGCCCGCTGCCCGCGGACACCCGCGGCGCTCAGCAGCGGGAGGCTGCCGCTGGAGAGCCCAGCCCACACCCCCGCTCCCAGGACGCGAGA
The DNA here is from genome assembly GCF_964289735.1 of Phaethon aethereus. Taxonomy (NCBI): domain Eukaryota; kingdom Metazoa; phylum Chordata; class Aves; order Phaethontiformes; family Phaethontidae; genus Phaethon; species Phaethon aethereus. The sequence goes on along the minus strand of NC_138589.1, from coordinate 16,236,821 downwards.
GGGCACCGCACGCGGAAATCGAGTCCCATCGAGAGCGGCCCCGCCGCCAAGCCCGGCTCCGGCCCCAGCCGCCCCACGGCGAGTGCTCGCCCCTGTGGTAAAGGGCAAGAAATGGCGGCTCCTGGCCCCCCCCGCCCCCACGCTGAGGGGGCAGCAGTGGCGGCTCCGGAGATGCTGCCCCAGGGCGAAGAGGCGGCTGGCCTGAGGGCTCCAGGCGTGCTCGCTCCCCTCCCTTACTTCGCGTAGTAAACCCAGCCGTCCCTGGTGGTGCGCTCCTCCCAGCCCGGCGGCAGCTCCTCCTCGCTGTCCGTGTCCTCCAGACCCGCGTACTTCAGCGCCGCCATTGGGACAAGCGCTCCACGCAGCCCCACACTGCCGCTGCCACCACCGCCAGCCAGCGGGAGCGCGACACACCGCCCCTTCCGGTCTGCCCAGCCAATGGCGCGGCGCGGCGGCCCAGGGGTACCATGGGAAGTGTAGTCCTTCGCCGTGGGGCGACTGAAGGAGCGGGAAGCGGTTTCCTCAGCTCGCGGGGGCCATGGCTGAATGGTGACTTCACCCTCAGTCTGGTGGGTTTTACCTGTGTCACTGAGTTTTTAACACCTAAAGGGCCCCGGACTGAGCAGAGATCGTCATAGATGCCACAAGAATCTCAGATTTCGGGGGCATTAAGTGTTTCCAGCCCTCTGTTTTCAGAAACATGCATTAATACAACGAGGTTCTGGAAAGCAATGAAAAATGAACTGTTTTTTAAGCTTTTTGCCATTAGTTGTCACTTCCTGGTCTCCGGGACGAGATTCTCCATCGTGGCCATGTTAGAGGTCCTCCGTGTCGCTTTGCTTGGTGAGAAGACCTGGCTGGAGAGAAGTACCTTGCTGCGCCAAACGCCCACCTTGGAGGCCACAGGCTGCCTCCCCCACCCAGCTGCACAGGCCCCTTTAGCCAAGCCTGTGTCACCTGGCGACGTAAATACAGGCAGCTGCAAAAACTGAAGCACTACAGGTCAGTGAAACGACAGTAACCTATAGTAACTCCTGTCCTGGCAGCTGAAGCCCAGGCAGCCCACTTTGCAGCTGTAACAGATGAAGAAATATCTGTTACGGTTACTCAGCTGACATGGCATATGCCCCCTGACCTACCTCAGTGCTTTTAATCCCGCACCCATATGCTGACATATTCATATCTATTTATATAAGAAAACCCAACTGTCAGCATTTGTAACAGCGACTACCTATTACAGTCCTTTGGCAGGTGTTTTGACAAAAAAAAACCTGTCCAAACCCCGTGTTGGACAGAGCCTGTAATCACTGAGGCCTGCACCAGGGGGCAGTGCAACCCCACAAATGCGTTAGAGTGCGCTGACTCCTTTTGGGTAACATTTTTACGCACTATTTGAGCCGCTGACCTATATGGCTCACTCACTCCCCATTAATGGCATTCATACCTGTGAAGAAAAAGCAGCTTGAACGTTCTCCTGCCCTGCTGCTCCCATCACTTTGCAGGATCGTCTGAGGAATTACACCTAAACTATCTCCTTCTGCTAGAAACAAAAACTCCTATATCATCAAGAGCCAGTTTTCATATGAGAGTATTACTGGGATTATTACAAAAGTCTGTAACCTTAATCTCTTGGGTAAACATATGGAAAGGGAAACGTCAGTGACATGCTCACTTCTAGTCTAGGAAGCTGCTGAAATACTCCGTAGGTGACTGAGTGGAAAGATGTGGCAGGTTGTCAAGAAAATAGATTATTCAAGTCAATATTTGAAGTACAGAAAAAGTGTATTCATCTAGCAGTAGTACTGTAGGAAAAGGCAGTTGTTGCTTTTCTTCCTGTTGCAGTCTGTTAGTATTCAGCATCCAGCATTCCATGAATTGCATTCAGTGGGAACACGGAAATCATTTGTCTGACAGTTGTCCTATCCCAACCATCTGTGTTGCATGAAGTATGCATTATGTCCTAATGTAAATGGCAGCATTACAGTTTTTCAGTGATAAGGTTGTATAGTGTACCTTAGATTAGAAAGAGAAATAGAATTTTAAAATTGGGCATACGTAAGTGTATGTGTCTATATACCCATTAAATAGAACTACTGCCTCTCATGTAAAAATATTTATCCTATGAATGAAAAAGCAAAGGCTTTACCTGACAGCACAACATGGATATTAACAAATTGCCTTGAAGTCCTTGGTACATGAGTAATATGATACCACAGAAGTTCTATGGGTTTATATTGTTTTCAGTGCAATTTCAGTTTCTACAAAAATATTTGAGAAACACAACACTTCCCTCTTTAAAACTTCAGAATGAACAGAGACTCCAACAGTTATGATACTTCTCACAAATATTTCTTCCCCTCTACTTTTAACCACCTCTTACTTTTCAGGAAGTTTTCACTGGGGGCAAAAAAGGTCACAGTTTTGATAATTTGGTGATTTGTGTTACTTACTTAATTGTTTCAAAGAATGTGGAAATTCAATTTCAATTTCAGGTTCTGGCAAATGGAAGATTCACCCTCTTTCAAATGGTTGGAAGTCATCCTTTGTCATCTTTTACAGCTCTTTCTTTTTACATCAATTACCTACATAATCCAAGTTATGTCCAGAAACTTCATGTGTACATAATGGGATTTAGGTATGATTTCAGTGGGGGTCCATGCAAGTTCAGGTTTCTGTCCATTTGTACTAAATTGCAGAACTAGTTCTGTTAGGTTTCTCAAATGCCAGAAGGAAATGGCCATGATTTCTGTAAGAGCAGGACTGTAACTTTAGGACATAGATTGAGGCCTGTAACAGTTTTACCACAAATTAAGACACTTTTTCGGATCCTAAAATGATAGGAGTAACACAGCCTTCCTCCTTATTACTTCTTCCCCATTAGCTCTGTGTTAGGAAAGCAAGAAATTGTATCTAAATTGACTAAGGGTATGCACTTATCTTTGAGGTATACACTATGTGCATTGTTTGGTTGTTTTTTGGGGTTTTGGGGTTTGTTTGCGTTTTTTTAGTAATAGCGGTTGTGTAAAGTTACTCTCCATTTTCTTGCACTGCAGAAAAAGAATGGGTCTCTGTATATTGCAGTGATCTCAGTCATCATGTGCATTCAGGCAGGGTAGTAAATAATCCATTCTGCTTAAAATCTTCTATCACTTTCTTTCACAGTCATATTTTTGCAAATAGTGTTTCAAAGATACCATTCTGATCCATTGCTGCAGCAATCCTGTAAATTAATTCCTCTGATGATTTTAAGCCTCACAGACCAAGATTAATTCCACAGCCTGCCAGAAAGTGGATAAATTAAAACAAGATGACTTTTAGAAATGGATGTTGATTTCACAACAACATAAATGTCAGTTAGAATCTTAATCTCATTTTCTGTTAGCCGTACTTTAAACCATCAAAATCAAATGTATTTGTCTAGCTTCTCCATGAGAAACATTGATAAAAATGTGGTCATATAATTACACTGGCAAGCCTAAGGCAGCAAAAACTTAACATTTCCTTAACATTAGTCACAGTCTTATATGCTTTGCTGAATCATGTCCATTGTCTGTCAAAATCTGAGTACTGATTTATCTGACAAGGATTTGCGCACTGAGAGTTAACTGGACAAGAGAAAAATAATCATGATATATTGCAAAACATCCAGATGACACAGCAAAAAGTTGATTCCCCCTTTTGATAGAGCACTTATCTATTTGTTAGAAATCATGATTCAGGAATATGACAAAAATCCGAACAGCCTTCAGATCATATATTTTCAGCAGCTGCAAAAACATGTTTGCATAGGCTACAGCTGTTTCTTTTCAGGTGAAAATTCTGCCTCTGTGACTCATGCCTTTCTTACCTAAGCATTAGACCAAAGCAGTGTAGTCTGCATAAGGCTATGATTTTAATCCACTGGGACATGATAAATGAGTATTTGAGCTACTGCCTAGTGTGAATGCACCATGTCCTTCAAGTGAACAAATCAATTATTTTTTTCTTGGTGGAGTTAAACTCAGATTTCCATAAAAATGTTTACAAGGTCACTTTTGACTTTCAAGTTATGAAAACTGTTTAAGCTTTTAAAATCCCTGAGCTTTTTACCCACATTTATTTTTAGATATCTCAAGAATTTTATCCTCCTTACTTATATATAATAATAATATTTTCAATATAATTTCAAAATTAATAGGATCCAAATAGACCTTGTTGTTGATGATCTTTCAGTTTCCTCTGAAAATAACCTACAGGACTTTTTGCATATGCAATCTATCTATGAAACCTCCATGGAAACTGCAGAGTTGGAATCCCAGTCATAAGAGTTTCTGTGTCTATTTTATGGTTCTACGATTATACTTCCAGAGAAAACAACATATTAGTGGGATGCACAAGATCATGGAATACAATTGTGCCTTGAAATGCTTGTGGCATCAAGAACCTCTGATAGGCCATGTTTGAATATTCTAAATTCTACCTTTTATATTTGATTTAATATTAATTTGTTCAGAATATGCATGGTGACAGAAATTAATGTGGAAAGAGATGTCCCTATCTGTAAAGTCTGATATGTGATTAATATAATTATTAAGCTTGTTCAACATGATTAAAAACATAATGGTAGGAAGGCATATGCAATATTTTTGGGATAAATACCAAAAAAGAAAATATTTTGTCTTTTTATTCATCATTCAGGTAAGAACTTTCTGTCACTCTCCAGGAGCAAACCTTACCCACGGCAGAAAAGTAAGTCAAATAATCCAAAAGATGAGGCAGTGTTCAGCCAAATTTTCAGCCTACATATGTGTTATTTCAAAAGTTTTAGTCTGTTTTGCCTTATACACTAGTAGTATTTCATGCTGATTGTTTCTTCCTAAGCTTTAAGTATCCTTAGCCTTAAAGTGCTCTGGTTCTCCCAGTAGTTGCACTTACAGGGACAAACAGACCGATAAAGCATTTCCTTTCTTGCATGTTACATGGTTAAGAGGCTTCTTTTTTCCTCATATCTTTATGTGTACATCAGCATGCATAAAAGCCTGTAAGGTAAATTTCAAACTTAGCAGTGTTAAAATTCATCATTCTGGGAACTTATTCTGCAATGACATTGACCCTCTCATTGAAGACAGTTGTAAATCTCTTGTGAGACACCATATCTCAGTGAGTCTCCTGACACATTGGATGTGATACAGAGTCAGTTCATTCATCCCAGATTCTATATCCATCTTGGAGACTTTGAAAGATTGATGGCATTTTCTTAGTGAGCTGGTAAAAAAAAAATAAACAATAGTCAAGCTTCCCTAGGTACAAAACCCATATTTGAACATACAGAGAAGTATTTGCTCACACCTACTAAGTAATTATTTGTCTTCCAGTTTGCAAAATTGGGCACTGATAAGCTAGTAAAAGAAACAAGTGGAAGTCAGATATCCAAACTTCTTTAAACATTTGGCTTTAATTGCTTTGCACAGACAAGAAAGCAAGAGGTAAATAAAATTAGTTGGTGAAAGAACAGATTAATGGTAAAGTACTTACACCTCAGTGCAACAAACACTTTTATTCACTCTTGGTTTGGCAATCTCTCTTTTTGAGTTCAGGGGTACTACACGCACGTTTAAAGTGAAACATGGAAATGTTTGCCGCATCAGACCTGGAGGTTATAGGAGAATGTCTGGTCCATTTTTCATTATTAGTTCAGCTCCTACCTGAGGCAACAGTGAGAAAGCTAGAACATGCATGTGTAACATTAATAGCAATGGAAGCAGAAGGGGAATTACAAGTATATTTTAAAATTAATATGAGAGTTGATATTTGACCACAGACATGAAGTTTTCATTCTGAGAGATTTTAAAGCATTCAGATAATTTGTCTATAATTACTCAGGAGAAATCAAAGAGATGGAGCATAACTAAAAGAAAATAGAAAAATCATTATAATAGTTTATAAATATTAATCACCAGTACCCTTTCTTAATCAAATGAGCTATCACTGCTGATTCATCTCATCTTTAATGAGCTTCTTCACACTCATAACAATGGATGCAATCCATGCACAATGAATACATTTCAAAAGAAGTTCTTTAGGTTAAACTCTAGCATTTTTCTTGGAAAAATTGTTCTCTCCTAAAAATTGTCCTCTCCCAAAATTATTTCAGCACAATAGCCCATTGTAACTAAGTAACCACATGTTCCTTTCCTTGATCTAGCAGGCTAGTGACCAGGACTGCCTTACTTATGAAAACAACTCATTAGAATAATTGAGCATTGATACGCAATCACTTTACAGCACTGTGGAAGAAAAGGTATTATATAGATACAGGATCAAGAAGATCAAAAGAATTTATCTTCGCTAAACAAAGCATTCTAATCCATATCAAACTGCTAGGGAAAAATAGAAAGAAAAACAGTATTTCTTATAAATTTTACAAAAATATTGTAGTGGCCATGTTGTGTTTTTTTTTCATGGGCTGGCTGCTAGATTATGTCAAGGAAAAACAGGACTAATATGTCAGAATAGTCAGTGCAGTATGGACTGCAGTAAATTTATTTTGGAAATACTCCGAAAAATCTTGAGTTGATTCTGATCTTGCTTAAACTATTGATAACTGACATAGTGGCATTTCACTTGTGAGAGACTTGAATCTAGCTTATATTTTAAAGGAACTCTAGTATTTGCAGAAAGAAGTATCATAAGTCCTTCTACACCCCCTCCTGGTTACCTTTAGATGACCGTACACGGTTTGTTTATCTGTTTGAAAATCTTGCTTTTGTTTCCTTCTCTCTCTGAACCTCTAACAGTCATCCCAGTGAAGCACATCACATCTGGTTTGCAGCAATAACTTTATTTCCTTGGTAAGACTGTGGGAATTCTTCCTCAATGCATGTTACATACAACCGTGTAACAGCATTTCAAGCTGTCCAATAGAACTTGATTTTAAAGATGCTTCACCAGCTGGTTCAGGATAACCATATGCTTGGCATGAGTGATACTGTGCCTCTTAGAAAAACATCCATGAATGCAGGGGAAAGGGACCAACTATCTAAATTCAGCTGGTCATTGCATATGACCTTCTGCAAAAAATATATCATGAAAATCTTGGTGTAAGGCCACCTGTAACAACAAAATCATGGCAAAACAATTCTTAGGGCATGCGTGGGTTATGATGGGCTAGCTAGTAGGTTTAGACACAATAGAAAAGGGCTCCTCATATGAGGCTTACTGAGTGTAAGAAGGGATGGAGAGAAGCCTGGCGGCACAAACTAGTGACAAGAACCTTGCTTTTGTAAAATACCTGTGTCAATCATTAGTCATTCTTCTTTCTTTGAAGTTAAATGGTCTACAGTCCCGCAGAGATGAAAATGTGTCCTGTAGAGTCAGACTTGTCATCTAAATAAAATAAATTAAATAGAGTGAGGCCTAATGCATGTCCCTGAGGCATTTTACTGGGTACTTCTCCTCAGTGGTCTATTATCGTCTGTTTATGTTCCTTCAGCCAATTTTCGTTCTGCCTGAAAATCAATTTGAATTCAGTAAAAGGCTAGCAGTACATTCACTTACATTCCTGAAATCTACTGATTCTGTAATTCAGTAACAAAAAAGCAGTTACAGTTGCTTAACCTACTAACTTAGTGTTAAGATGATCTAATGAGAACAAAAGCATTTATGGAAATGCAAATTAATGGATACATTGGATTTAATTTCAAATGCTACATAATGACCTGGAAAACACACTGCATTTCAATGAATGGTATGTCCCTGTCGGAGGAAAAATTTCAAATTACTAAAATCTCAAGTTGGTACCAAGTAGCTGGATTTTCAAAAGGGCTTAAGTTATTGAGTGTTGAACACTGTTGAACCTTGGGTCTTGAGTCTGAATGTACTCTTAAAAACCTGGTCATGAGTTCCCTTGAAAGTCAAGCTTTTATTGTACAAGATGTTTGAATTAAGGTATTCACCTTTCCTTACTGAATGAGAATATATGTTCTGTGGTTTTGAAGAGGGACCAAAGGGAAAGTTACTTCCAAAAATAGTCTGTGCTTGTGCAGCCTTTAAAAATGAAAAATAGATCTTTAAAGAGTAATGGTTAACAATGTGCCCTCATTACTCATGTTTAAATTGCTTTTCTTGGCATGGAACATTTCTGTGCTGGAGCCTCTATTCCGTAGTTGGAGAAAATCCAGCATGTTAAATCTCTGATCAAACTCACAAAACTCTTCACAATTACTCTATCTTTGGTGGTAAAATGAAAGCCTCAAAATGCGTTAATAAAAATCTTCAAACACACACTTTTCTATCCCTAAGCCTGACACAAGACTCTAATGGGGCTCTTCTGCTACAAATATTCAACAAGTGTTTGGAATACTCAAATGTAGTATATGACAGTGTTAAAAAGCAGATCTCAGTCCTCTCAGCTAAAGATCATATTCCTGAATGTTTTTCACATTACTCATTATCTTCTAGTACACAGTGTGATTTCTTTGGGAGCAGAGCTTGATAGCTTACTATTTATCTTTTTCCTCAATAAAAGTCAATTGTACCTTGATCTTACAGAAGAATGTGAGGACCCTTCCTAGTTCATGACACAAGACAGGGAGCAGAGATTCCTACATAGTATACATACCAGTGTCGAGCAAGAATGTGGGAAGAAGCACAAGTAAGAGAAGCAGAGATTCTTACCTTACCAAGATATTTCCAGCAAAGTTTACTGTATCATCACAAAAAGATAGTATTAGAATCACCTTTCAATACTGCCTGGTTGACATGGCAGCTAAGGAAGACTTGTCAAAGTCACAGATTATGGCAGGTGGTATGCTCTTGCTTTTGCAGGAATGAGTTTAAAGACAAAAGGTGCACCTCTAGCATCTGAGGCAGACAGTTGTTCTCAGCAGAGCTTCTCAGCTTGATGCTTAGTCACTACATAGCTTCCAAAAAGGAAACTCGTGTCTAGCTGTCTCAGGACATTTAACTTAGGTTTGACACCGTAGACACACCCCATTCATTCCATTCTGAAAAAAAGTATCTGTTCTCATCTGCTGCTTTGGAGACGATAGCTTGTACAGTTGCTACCAGAAAGAGCTGATCAGAGAACAGCTTTTCATTTTTTTTGTTCCTTTCTCCCTAACCTTCCTTTCCCTGCGTCCAGTCTCTCTTTCTTCTTCCCTCCAAGAAAATAAAATAAATAAAAAACCTCAAAATTTTCTGCTTAGTTTGATCATTTTTCCCCTCCTGGTTTTTCAGTTTGACCACAAAACCAGACAACCCATTATTCACCCAGCTCTACTAATGAGCTCCTTTCTCAGAGGCTTTGTATCCTGCATAACGAAGAACATCTGCATCTTGCGTAAGCTTAACATTTCCCTGCCTATCCACCAATGGCCTTTTTCTCTTTTCTTTCAATGACTGAGTGGATTAACACTGCAGTAGTGCTAATGCAATGCACAGGAAAGGAAACTGGCAGAGTCTCCAGAACATTCTATTCTTATCACCTTCCCTTAATACTTCAGTAGAATTACCCAATTCATATTGGGGTAATCATTTCCTTCTAATCAATGTTTCATATGTAACCTTGCTTATTCACTCCTACTTATTCCTACTTGCCAAAAGAGTTGAATGAGACTGTTGGGGGTATCTGCCTTTCATGATATTGAGAACAGATTAATAATGCTGGCAGCATGCTAACAAAAAGATGTTTTTCATTAATTAACACTTATAAATAATTTGTTAAAGGTTACAGAGTGCTTAATGTATGCCTTAATAAACAACTATTACAGGGACCAGCCAACCAATAAATTGCATATAACTGTAAAAGCTCTTCTGATGTGCTTAAAACACTTCTCAACCTTTCTAAAAACAAAGGGCCACCTACTACCCTGAGAAAAAATGCTGACTGCCTAGTTCTGTAGAAATTGAGTATCTTGTGCATCACTGCCATAATGTGTTTCATATGAATTTATAATAGCTTATTATTCACATTAACGTATCTCTTTTTATTTTTTCTTGATGGTTTTCGTCATGTGCATAGGATTGCTTGTGAGATCGTTTTTTTGGAAGAGAGAGAGACCATTTTGCAGGCTTCCTTGTGATGTCTGGCAAACCATCAGTGATCTAGGTTGAGGCATAGTGCTGTGTGGTACACGCTGCTCATGTAAAGTGCTATTAGCAGTTTCTTTATTAAGTCTTACTAGAAGTGTACTCATGGACTTAGATTACAGTCATTGACATTATTGAACAGCTGCATACACACACATACATGCAGATACAGTTTATATTTCCTAAGAAACCTCTGGGTTTAATGTAGCACTAGTAGAATATCAAGTTTCAGTAGGGCATCTAGTGAAGAATGAAAAATCTGGATATAGAACTTTGAAAAAAGGCAGAAAAGCTTTTATTCTGGTGGGTAAGGACTACATTAAATCTCCTAGTGTCCCTGCTATGTCAGCAAGATCCAGTAGATGTTACTTAATTGCCATGTATTGGCAAAAATATTGTAGGAAAAAATCATAGTGCTGTGCAGACTCAAATTTGGGAAGATTCACATGCTTATAAAATCCCGATGAGCCCATTGTCTTCCATTTATCACAGTATCTCTATTGCAGAGTATATGAAAGAAAGCTGAAGCTGTTTTCTTTGTTACTTGTCTCTGATCTTGGAAGCTGCATTGGCTCCATATGCATTGCGAGGTTCCACAGTGTAATCTGGGCTGATCCCAAGAACTGAACTGGATTCTCCAAAAGATCCATCCACTACCACAGGTTTTTTGGCCAGTCTCAAGATAAATACTTCCTTACAGAATCACCTGAAAAATAATCTTAAAGAAGGATATTCATATGTGATTATTTTGCATCTGCTAAGGAAAATGCATGAAGTAGTTAATGTTCTTTACAAAGAGTATTGAAGTAAAACTACCTATGAAAATGTAGTCCTATGTCAGTTAAACTCGTTAGAAATAATTTACAAGAAAACATAAACAAAAATTTTATGCCTTGTTTGAAAGGACTCTTGTCCAGACTAAACATACCTTCCAATTCTTTAGAAAGATCTCAAAATAACGCAGCAGTATGAGTAAAATTTTGCACCTGATAACACCTTGAACTAGTTATGTATGTTCCATTTTATAGATATGGGATGAAGCTAAGGAGATTAAGCAGATAGAATTCTTTTTCTTTTAAAGCAGTGGAGAAATTCCACTGAGGTCTTTGCATAGAATTAGTGACAAAGTTTTCATGAACTGGAGACTAAGCGATGTTCACGTAATTGTCTTTACACAACAGATTTTATGAAATGTAGGATTTATCGTAGCCAAAGGGCTTCTTACCAGTGCCATTCAACTACCTTTTATAATGTTGCAAAATGGTTACAGTGAGTCTTAGTGAGCAATGTTCTCAGCAAATGTTGTGTTTTAATCAGCAAAAGAACATATTAGATGGTTGCAGGTAATATGTGTGATGATTAACAATAAAAACAGATTGATAATGTCAGTAACTCCAGAGTCAAGATAAAGTTGGGCATAGTAAAGATCTTTGAAGATAATGTTTGAACCTCTGACCTTAGTGCTTGGAACAGAGGAAGCTGTTTCTCATCTAGAGTATCAACATAATTATGCCTATAAGACTACAGACTACACAGTCTTAAATCTTTACATTAGCCATATTTTTATATGAAATGGTTTAACTTTGTATAGCATGTATGAAATATATTTGCAATAGGAACAGAAGTGGTTCTATCTTCTTTCCATTTCTCTAACCAATTAAAATTATAACATTATAAATATGTAATACATATTTGAACCAAGACAAATATCTCAGTCTTCAGCAGACTGCAGTGAAATTAACTGAAATAGTGCCTGATCAAACTTGGACAGGTTTCCAAAAATAAATCTGCCTGCAGTATCCATGTTTGCACTTCACCATGTTGTTCCCTCATTAATTAGATACTAGCCACAATTTGTTTCATGCTTTTTATCTTGATATTTTTCACATTGCTTTAGCTAGCTTAGACTGATTGCTCAGCTAAATATATAAGATGATAATTAGTTTAACAGTGTGTTAGATTTATAGAGCAGTCCAACAGTAACTCATTAGTGGCTACACTAATCACGTAGTGCACGCTAACATGCTAACTGATAAATATTATATTTCATGTTTTCTCCACTACTCTAGACGTAGTGGAGAAAACATGAAATATAATATTTATCAGTTGAATGTTTGACACAGCATTACCTGACCCAAGAATCAAAAATAAACATAATTTGATACTGGCTTTTTCACAGGAGGGAAATTCAGGGTCTCTGTCAGAGGATGGGGTAGTTCTGGCAGGAACAGTCCTTCCCTTCCTCCCTCTCCCAGCTGCCATCTTTGTTATCTGGCACCCAGATCCTTCAGCCCAGCCAGTCCCTGTGCTACTCCCACACATGCACACTCAACTGCTGAGCTCAGGGTGGAGATATACATTTGTTATAACTCATCACCCCCCTCAGAGCTGACTCTTGGGAAAGAAAGATAACCTAGCGGCTGAGATACTGGGTCCAGAAGATTTCATTTTCTTTTCCTTGCTCTATGATGCTTTATTTCAATCCTGAATTTCTTAATGCTTCAGCTTCCTCTTTGTAAAATGGGGATAATAATCTTCCTTTTGTCTATCAAGACTGTAAATTTTTTGGAACAGACACTTTGTTTTACCATGTACACAAGGCCCTGAACACTGGACATGCTAATAGTTTAAGTTAGAATAAGTAACTCTGATTACATATAGGGAAAAATAAAACAAATTGATCATCTTTTAAAAAGGGCTAGTTCTGCAGCTGCTGGGCACTTCTGGTTGAAGCTGATTCTGCCCTAAGAAAACAGCTTGCTTTTTTAATCTTTACATCTTTCCTTTCTCAAGAGTCCCACAAATCCTCTTTCTCCTTCTTCTGATGTTGTTTTCGTACTCCATTCCTTCAAAAGCAGGCAGCAGGACTAGCAGGGATACATTTTCCTACTGACATGTTTAATACATGGTAAATATCTTTTTGTCTAGACAGAAACTGTGATCAAAAACATGTTTCAATGGATTTTCTAGATGTCTTGAACAGCATCTCACAGAAGAACAACATCCCTGATATTGCACGCTAACTCCCGCTCAGCAACAAATCGGCAGAAGCTACCCCAAAAACTTAAAGAACATTTCCTAAAATCCTACGTGCACCGACGGGTGCCTCGCAGGAGATGCAGCCCTCCCTCGGGAACAGAGGCTGGAGGGTGAACACTCCGGAGGGAGTCTGGGGGCTCAGCGCAGACGCGCTGCTCCCAGCGGGGCTCGGGACGAAACTCCACCCAGGCCCAGCCGTACAGCCACAGGGAGCTTCCCGGCTTGGCGGACCCCTCTGGGGCAGTCCCCGGGCAAGGGGCGCTCCCCCGCGGCGGACTCGGCGGAGAAGCCCTCCTGGTCTCCAGCGCGGCCGCTGCGCGCCGGCTCCGCGAGCAGCTTCAGCACCGGGCGCGACGGACAGCGCCCCGCGCAACACCGCCCCCAGCGCCGTCCCGGCGCCAGCCCCTGCGCTTCGGCACGGCCGCATCTCTGTCACCGCTGAGCTCGGGGGACGAGGAAATCACAGAATCACAGAATCACAGAATCACTAGGTTGGAAAGGACCTTTAAGATCATCAAGTCCAACCATTAATCCAGAACCACCATGTCCCCTAAACCATGTCCTGAAGCGCCACATCCACACGTTTTTTGAACACTTCCAGGGATGGCGACTCCACCACCTCCCTGGGCAGCCTGTTCCAATGCCTGACCACCCTCTCAGTGAAGAAATTTTTCCTAATATCCAATCTAAACCTCCCCTGGCGCAACTTGAGGCCATTTCCTCTCGTCCTATCACTAGTTACTTGGGAGAAGAGACCAACACCCTCATCGCCACAACCCCCTTTCAGGTAGTTGTAGAGAGCGATAAGGTCTCCCCTCAGCCTCCTCTTCTCCAGACTAAACAACCCCAGTTCCCTCAGCCGCTCCTCATAAGACATGTGCTCCAGACCCCTCACCAGCTTCGTTGCCCTTCTCTGGACACGCTCCAGCACCTCAACATCCTTCTTGTAGTGAGGGGCCCAAAACTGAACACAGTATTCAAGGTGCGGCCTCACCAGTGCCGAGTACAGGGGCACAATCACTTCCCTACTCCTGCTGGCCACACTATTGCTGATACAGGCCAGGACGCTGTTGGCCTTCTTGGCCACCTGGGCACACTGCCGGCTCATATTCAGCCGGCTGTCAACCAGCACCCCCAGGTCCCTTTCCGCCGGGCTGCTCTCCAGCCACTCCTCCCCAAGCCTGTAGCATTGCATGGGGTTGTTGTGGCCAAAGTGCAGGACCCTGCACTTGGCCTTATTAAACCTCATACAGTTGGCCTCTGCCCATTGATCCAGCCTGTCCAGATCCCTCTGCAGAGCCCTCCTACCCTCCAGCAGATCAACACTCCCACTCAGCTTGGTGTCATCTGCAGACTTACTGAGGGAGCACTCAATTCCCTCATCCAGATCATCTATAAAGATATTGAACAAGACTGGTCCCAGAACCGAGCCCTGGGGAACACCACTCGTGACCGGCCGCCAGCCGGATTTAACGCCATTCACCACAACTCTCTGGGCTCGGCCATCCAGCCAGTTCCTCACCCAGCGAAGAGTAAACCCGTCTAAGCCACGAGCCGCCAGTTTCTCCAGGAGAATGCTGTGGGAGACGCTGTCAAAGGCTTTACTAAAGTCCAGGTAGACAACGTCCACTGCCTTTCCCTCATCCACTAGGCGGGTCACCTGGTCATAGAAGGAGATCAGGTTGGTCAAGCAGGACCTGCCTTTCATGAACCCATGCTGGCTGGGCCTGATCCTTTGGCTGTTCTGCAGATGCCCTGTGAGCACTCTCAAAACCAACCGCTCCATAATCTTCCCTGGAACAGAGGTCAGGCTGACAGGCCTGTAGTTCCCAGGATCCTCCTTCCGGCCTTTCTTGTAGACGGGCGTCACATTGGCAAGCCTCCAGTCTTCTGGGACCTCCCCTGTTAACCAGGACTGCTGATAAACGATGGAGAGTGGCTTGGCAAGCTCCTCCGCCAGCTCTCTCAGTACTCTCGGGTGGATCCCATCAGGCCCCATAGACTTGTGGGTGTCCAGGTGGCTTAGCATGTCCTTGACTGCTTCCTCCTGGATTATGAGGAGTACATTGTGCTCTCCATCCCCGTCTTCCATCTCAGGGGGCTGAATATCCTGTGGATACCTGGAGTGGCTATTAAAGACTGAGGCGAAGAAGGCATTAAGTACCTCAGCCTTGTCCTCCTCCTTGGAGACAATGTTCCCCGCCATATCCAGTAGGGGATGGAGATTCTCCTTGCCTCTCTTTTTGTTGTTAATATATTTGTAAAAACATTTTTTATTATCCTTCACGACTGTGGCCAGACTGAGCTCTAGCTGGGCTTTTGCCTTTCTAATTTTGTCCCTGCTTGACCTAACGAGATCCTTGTACTCTTCGTGAGTTGCCTTCCCCTTCTTCCAGAGGTGATAAACTCTCCTCTTTTCCCTGAGTCCCAGCAAAATCTCCCTGTTCAGCCAGGCCGGTCGCCTTCCCCGCCAGCTCTTCTTATGGCACATGGGGACCGCCTGTTCCTGCGCCTTTAAGATTTCCTTCTTGAAGACTGTCCAGCCTTCCTGGACCCCTTTGTCCTTCAGGACTGTCTCCCAAGGGACTCTCTCAACCAGTGACCTGAACAGGCCAAAGTCTGCCCTCCGGAAGTCCATGATAACAGTTTTGCTGAGTCCTCTCCTTACTTCACTCACAACTGAGAATTCTATCATGTCGTGGTCGCTAAGCCCAAGATGGCCTCCGACCACCACATCTCTCACCAGTCCTTCTCTGTTTGTAAACAGCAGGTCCAGCAAGGCACCTCCCCTGGTGGGCTCACTCACCAGCTGCATCAGGAAGTTATCCTCCACACACTCCAGGAACCTCCTAGACTGTTTCCTCTCTGCCGTGTTATACTTCCAGCAGATGTCCGGTAGGTTGAAGTCCCCCACAAGAACAAGGGCCAGCGAATGCGAGACCTCCGCCAGTCACTTATAGAATGTCTCATCCGTCTCTTCATCCTGAATACTGTGTTCATCCTCCCAAACAGCAAACAAAAGCCCAGCTGGTAGCGGGCCGGCCATTCTGGACCCCTGCGTTTCGCGGACCGGCAGGTTCCGCTGCCCTGGGATGAGGCTCGGTGCCCCGGGATGCGGCTCGGTGCCCCGGGAGCCGCCATCGGGTGGGCGGTGAGTGCTGTCTGCGTACACGGGGGAAGCGCGCAAGCAGCGTGGAAACAGCTCCTCCGGCACGCAGCAGCTTCCCTCAAAAGCCCCCTTAGCTCTTGCCCATCAACAGCTCCCTCTGGGTCCTAGCAGAACAGGCGGGAGAGCCGCTCTCCCGGGGCAGATTTCTGGGCAGGGACCATCGAGCAACAGCGGTGGTGTAGCAGAGGGCATCGGTATTTAGCGCAGCCAGCACTCATGGGCTCAGCTATGCTGGAAGACGAAATCTCTTGCTGCTCAGATACCCCCTTAGCCCACTGAGGATTCACGCCTCTTTGGGGCTGGGAAATCATAGGAAAAATATCAGGATTTTCTCTGCTCTTTTCATTCTTGAGCTGATGTCTGCATTTACTAGTTTAAACATCTCCAGAAATGAAACCAGGGTGATAGCCAGTAAAAATAGAAGAAGGATGACAAGTTCCTGTTTTGACCCAAAGTCTGTTGAAGTAAATTAAAAAGCAGTCCTTTTCCTTCAATAGTTTGCAGATCAGGCCTCTGCACCCTGAATGGACTGAAAGATCTCACTAGTGAATACATCGCCAAAGCAAACACCACTAAGACCTAGTTCTGCTTCTGTGTTTCCTTCAGTGGGAAGGAAAAATTCACTGCTATTGAAGGAGAAATTAGTCTTTTCATTTACAGCCTGATCTTCTGAAAAAGGAAAAGCGTCTGGCAACACCATCTTTTGAACAGCCATCTTCTGCAGGAGCACTTGAGAATGCTTGCCTTAAAGCAAATTGTACTTCAACATTTGTGTACTAAGAGTTTGGGATAATCTGGCTGAAGCCTCCTTGACTTCAACAGAAAACTTTCCATTCACTTTAAAGAACTTTGAGGTGTGCCCTAATAATGCAACATTAGGAGGTTTCTGCTCCATTTTCCTGGAGGATGTACATTTTATTTTTACAAAATGATTACAATTACATGGGCAAATAATGTTGTACTTCAGTAGAACAAAGAGAAATACCACTGTGCTGCTGAGGAGGTTGAGTATCTCTGGAAAAGCTACTTTTCATTATATTTGTTTAAATTAACAAGAGCGAGATTAATTTCAAAGGGTTTATTAATGGCTAACAGCTCTCACAGCTGTGATACAGTACAGAGAAAAGACAGATCATTTAAAAGTACATCATTCACTTTAAGAACTAAATCATCTTTAGAGTCTTGTCCCTGCTGCACTGCTGCTTTTCTTTTTAACTACACCTATAATCATCTTTGGCTATCCTGACAGAAGGGATCTGTGTTTGTGGAATTTTCCACATTGCTTCTGCATAAGCATGGGAGAATAAATCATGGTGCTTTAGTACATGTATCATGTTCCCATGTTTTAGGTCTGAATATATCTATCTTATAAGCAGCCTGTCCAATTAAATGTGCCATCTGCAGGCACCTGGCCATACTGTATCAGTAACAGGCTTTATTCACTACGAAAAAAAGTTTTTAAACTTCTTTTCTACTTAGTTGACTGCAAGTATGAGCCAAAGTAATAATCTGAATGTGATAGGGTGATTTTCTCAAGAAAAACTGCAAGTATTACAAGTTTGCTCAAACTAGATTATTTACATGCAAACCCCTGTACTATAAATTCTCCTTCTTTTCCGCACAGGCATTGCAAAGAAGCAATGCTCCGCGTGCACCCCAGCCTCTGGGCTATTCCTTCCTGGCAAGTGAGAGTTTGGCCATCTGTATCCTCATCTCAAGTGCTGCTGAAAGAGGAGAAGAGGCTATCTGGCACAGTGCAATACTGTGTGTCTCTCTCTCTCTGAGCCTATAGACAACTGCAACCTGAGAGAGCGAAGTTATCTTTAAAATACTCTCAAGCCATTCCTCCTGCCTAAAATGAGGCTCATGGGAGGAATGCTGTATCAAGACCATCACTCCAGGGAAGTTATCTTTTGTTTAGACAACACTAAGTGAGATTGGTGTTATATTTATCAGTGCAATAAACTGTTTCTAAGGTACCCGTCATTTAGTTTCCAAGATCTAGTACTGCTTTTATCCTTCTCTAAAGTGATCCACAAGATGGAATTTAACAAGAAAAGAGAAGCTATGGAGGCTTTGTAGTAGAAAGTCTATAAAAAAACCTCCCATATAGTAAATAGAAAATGAATAAAGAAGGAAATATTTCCAAACTTTGAGGAGTAATTGCAGGCCACAGAGGGGAATAAATAAACAGAAAAAGACGTAGGGTTCCTTCAAAGAAGGAAGTATGCATAGTTAAGCCTTACTTCCCCACCCCCCCCCCGAAAATAATGCCAGAACTATTACAGGTTTAGCTAAGCCTACTTGGGCCAAATTCTGCCTCAATTTGTAAGCAGTCATCCAGCTGTTACGACAAATACAAGCAATCTAAGATTGTGCATCGCTTTTTTATTTTAAAACGTGATCTTCAACAGCCTATCTGCAAGTTACTTGGTCACTAGTAAAGCTAGTCTGATTCATGGCAGATATTCCTTTTCCATGTGTTGATACTGATCAGTAAGAGTATTTGGGGCTCCTTGAAGCAGATTGTTTGCCTCTTTCCAAAGGAGGAGGGACAAGGCTAATGAGAAAATGTACTAATGATAAAATTCTTGTGTAGTTCAAATGAGGCACAGCAAAACCCCTATAGTACTTTTGCTCTGCATAGCATGTTTCTCCTCAGAGAGGCTGCAAGGCAGGAAGCTACATGCCTGTAAACAGGCTTTTTGTATACAGGTTGTGCATGTAACCTCCATCTGTGTCCTGTGCTCAGTAACCTCATGCTCCCACTGGGCTAATCCAGCTCCTGCTGAAGGCTTTGAGCTCTCCTAGCCTGTACACACATGCCTGGTCTGCTGAGCACAGAAAGGTGCTTCCAGCTGGGGTGCAGAAATTTTACCTGGAATTACATCCTCCAAACCCCTATCTTGGAGGCTGGTACAAGAGGATTTTCTCCTTTTATAAACACATCTACAGTGGATGGAACACAGCTTTCCCAACAGCACAGCCATCTCTGTGGTCTGTAGAGCTCGCTTAATCCCAGAAGAAGGCTTAAATTGGAGATTAAGACCAAGAAAGATGAAATTTGAAACAATTTCACAACATTTTAATGGATTTCCAGTTAGTTTTACTTAGTAAACATTTGACTAGTTCCCATTTTTAAAGCTTCTGCTGCTGAAATCCACAGCACACATTAATCCATCAGACAACCTGTGCCTCAAGCACAGCTGAGAACTTTTCACTGCAGCCCAAGCATTCAACTGGGGATGGGTGCTTGTTGTATGCTAACAAGCTTGGGCTGAGCTTAAATGTGAGCAGAGGTTTTAGCTGATGTTCTTTGCTGAAAGAGGAGCTCCCCTTGCTCATTGCTATTCAAAGGTAACACTATCTGAGGTTGTTTCATGTTGTTTTCAGTACAGTTGCTGTCCGTTAGTAGTTACCCAGATTTAGGCATTTGCAGTATGTGATTCAGACAAATCATATGTCCCTGTGACAGCAACAGATGATTTCATAACTGGTTTGAGCTTACTGAGACACATCTGTGCCTAAGAAACACTGAGTGTCCCCCAAGGTACTAGGATGTTGCTGAAGATCAACCTGGTTTAATATACACAGACAGGGCTGAGGTGGTCAAAAAGAGAGAGGAAGGAATAAAGCTGAGTTGTTGAAAATCCCGTAAGATGTAGCACAACTGAAGCCAGACCAAATGATACTGGGTGTATATCATGTGTAATGAACAGGATGAAAGAGTTTCTTGTAACTATGAGCTCTTATGCTAGAAAGAAATTACTGCTAAAACACATAGCAAGGCAGAAGCAAAGAGATATGAAAGCTGTAAGCAACAATGTCTTGCTCTAATAAGTGATGAGTTGCCTAGGAACAGAGCAGAGAATGGTGACCTGACGGTATGATAACTTGACTGTGAATGTCTCCTGTCACCAAGTCATCAAGGCTGGGGAGGGAACTTGCTCTCGTAGGTGCCCACAGCCAGCTTTGCATTCCTCTAGGGCAGGAAGGTGGCAGAATGAGACCTCCCTTGGGGTGAGACAAGGGAGGAGGGAAATGCATGGACACATCAGATGCGAAGTAGGAGGACAAATATAAGTATGAAATAAGTGGGGAGAAAAGTCACATGTTATTTAACCTGTTGTGGTGCTGCAATGCAAGGAGTGGTTTTAGGGTTTGGTTTTTTTTTATGTTGTCATATCATATATTCAGGGCACCATTCCTGAGGTTTTAATCACAACAACTGCTTGTTCTGCCAAGAGAGAGTCCATGAAACAGTTTGAGTTTTAAATAACTTTTTTTTCTGTCTAAAATGAAAATTTGCTAATATTTATCAAAAAGAATAAAAAGAATGTAGGTATAGCAGCTGCTGAATGTTAAAGACTTTTGAAAATTAGTATAAAGTCTCTAAAAAAATTTATTTTCTGTTTTCTTGCAAAGATGCTAGTAGATGTTTGGACATGTTACACTGGACCTTTTGCCTTTAGTAAGCAACTAGAAGCAGTATTTGTTACAGCAATTGCATTTAAGTGGCACTTCAAACTTTGTAAATTCTGCATTCTTCTGTTATACCACTAGGTGTGAGTGTTGAAGCTTTTTCGGTTGGTTTTGCAGTAATGTGTATAAAAGTTGCTACCGTGTGTCCTGTTGAACTCCCAGTCACCTAAGCAATTCCCAGACGAACCGTGATGACTCTCCAGTGTGCAAATGGGAAATCATTCCATGATACAGCACCCACCTGCCAAGCAGAATACCCCAGCTGCACGTGGAACTCCTGGTCTTGCATCCCTTTTGCCAGTTGTACATGCATGTACTGGGGAGTAGGGGGTCCCTGGTGCACAGTTTTGTGCGACTTTTGCAGACATGAGGAGACCAGAGTTGGAATTCGAAGGGCAAACGTCACTGGGGGATCTCAGAGGATTTCAGCAACTAATTGCGGGAGACTGGTGTGGAGAAGGGAGCCTATTCTGCTTGACTGGAAAAGATGGGCAATACCACGTGTTTATCAGGAGAGAGGACGGATAGGGAGCGAAGGTCTGGGGACAAGAACTGGTGCAGCAGTGGGTCAGAACAGGCTCACCAGGCAGCAAATATTCATCTCACTCCGAGGTCGCTTAGCACAGGCACATTCAGTCATTGAAAGGAAAGATAGTGGAAAAGAAGTATAGTATGATGTGCCTAGAGCCGGTACCCCTTTTGAATCCCCAAGAAAAGTCCTAGGAAAGAATGGCCTTCACATGGATGCATAAGTTGTCAATAATACTACTACAATTAAATATCAGTAATTGCAAATTTATTGCATAATTTAAGAAAATCTTGCACGACTAAAAGATAAAAAGTAGGTATTAGCCTCCAAGCAGCAATATATTTAAATATTTAAATGAAATTCCTTTACACAAGAGAGAAACTGCTATTTCTAACATGAAGGCAAATCTCTATTGTGAGGTTAAGAACAGTAAAAAATAACCAGCACATTTTGCTTCAGTTTCAAATGTCAGGTGTTAAATTGGGAAAATTTGCATGTGGCCAAATGAGCTGCAGTTTGGCCCCACTCTTTTGTGCCAGTGAGGTGTGCCGCCTGCTATGCGGAGAGAGGGGAATGAGTGAGCGGTGGTGATGTGCCCAGAAAGGGGACCCTTCCTCTCTCCTTGTGCTTTCAGGCAGCGTTACTGTCTGAATTATAAAGCCTCTCTCTGATCCCGCAGGAGAGAAGGCTTTTGCACATCTTATTAAGGTGTCACTAGGTAGAGGCATGATCTAGTCCCAGATCATACCTGGGTTTCTTCTGTGGGAATGTTCCAAATGACATCTAATATTTAACCATAATTGAGACATTTAGAAGCAAACATGTTTAGACTAACTGATGTTTTAGATCAGCTACTCCCCCCATTTTCTAGCAGTGTATCACTTTTAACTCCATGTAGTTTAAAAATTAACATCAGATTTTTGTTTCGTTTGGCTTTCTTAACCCATAGGTAAAACTCTTGGTCACAGATCGATCCTGTTAAACTTTACAAGGATGATGGCCATTTTTCATAGGAGCTCAGATGATCCCAAAGTCTCTCTTAAGCACTGGAACCGAAAGGGTCCCTACACCTTATATTAGGACATGTCACCATACAGCAATCTTTTGTAAACTTTCAATAAATCCACTAGAGTTCTGAGTTCAAGTAAATACTATCCTACCATGGAGATACAAAGTACAGAAATAGGAGGTGAATCCCAGCAACCTGAACATCAGGCTGAAATAATACGCCAAAATATGATACAATGTAGGTCAAAACATAATATATATTCCTGTACATAATGAGACCATTCACTAAACATAACATTTTTAGCATCTGAATAGAAAATAAATTAATAGAGAAAACTTCTGTTTCAGGAAAGGGTGAGTACAATGCAGGAAATGGATATTTTTAACTCGGCACTGTTTAAGTGGGAGGTGTTACTAACAAGCAAAACTGCATGTTAATAGACCAAAACATGGTCATGCTCATTTGTATATGTAATTATGGGATCAGAAACTCACAAATATACCTCTTGGCAGTGCGGCAGACTTCATCCACCCACTTGCCTTGTGATGACTGAGAAAAAAAGACACAGTTTTCACGCTTCCCCCCATTTGGTTGGGCACGATCCCAGTTGAAGTATTGTAGAGCCATGCCATTGACATCAACAAATTTCCCTTCATCTATCATGTCATTGATACCCAACCAAAACTCAGACACTCTAGGCATACTTTTCTTGCCATAATCTCGAAGAATGTTTGTTTCATCATTATTCCTTGGGATAGCCAGTGTCCCTCCCTTGGCTATGCAGTCTTCGTTGGCTTCATGAAAATATTTGGTGCCTTCTGATATGAGATAGCACTTCTTATGGGCCTTTGTCCCACGAAGACAGACTGTGAATAGATATTGGTTTGCATGTTCAGTAAAAGCTTGGGCTATAGCTTTGATTAATGTTTCCTAAAATTGTAATTTTCTAAAAGTATGTTGGGAATTAAGCAGGCAAGTCCCTCAGCAAGTGAAAGGCTCTTGCCTCCACAGAGTGGGCCTGAAAGTAGCAGTAAAGTTAGTCTTCCCTGCTATTCCTCCTGTTCATGTAGGACCTTGTATGTAGCCAGCATGTTAGTGTGCCTTTGGGAAGTCTGAACAGACTGCTCATAGGCACTCTGCAAAGCACCTTGGACTACAAGGGATGGCCAAAAGCAGAGCATCCTCTTGTAGATGCTCCAGAGGCACTTAAGAGGAAGGATAGGCAAAGCTGTGATCTTAACACCATAAATTGCTTTGGAGAACCTTTCCTGTGTTTATGCTGATAAACCTCAGGCCTGATTTTGAGCCCCAGATTCCCTCCAGCAATGTAAATCTCTCAAGAATTTTTTTAATTTTGCTGTTTCAGAATGCTAAAATATAAGCCAGGCCTGTTGTCAGTGTATCTTATGTCTTCTTTTAGCAAATAGTCCTGCTTTCACACATTTCTACCTTATTTCATCAGTCTTAAAACTGATGGAATGGATGAGGTATGGATGTTTGTATTGTTGGCAGATATGAGTTGGTCATCAGGAAATCTATACTTGGCTTTATAGTAAAGAGACAGATCTAAAGGACTTTTCATATTTATGATATTTAAGTGCCAAAGAAATGTAAAGTTTTATGCATTAACTAAGCCTAGTTCCTAGCAAACAAAGGCAGGGCAGAAAAGTGCTATTTTAAATGTGTCCTCACCACAAAAATATTGATTTGAAATTCATAATGCAAATCTCTGTCTGGATGATTGATAAAAGTATGTTTCCACCCGTAGAAGAGTATGCTTTCGCCTGTTTAGTTCTTAATTTCTGGTCTTTCCAGCAAAGTCTATCCCTTCAAACTCTAAATTCAAATGAGGTAAAATGACTTCAATCTAACAGTGCTTTTTCAAAGTGTAAACTTATTACTGAGCTTGCATGACAATCTGAACCGAATAATCTAAACATTTGCATTTATAAATATGTTTGCTTTTAGTTCTACTGGAACATACCAGGGAAGTCTTGATGTAAAGTCCAAATGTACTAGAACATTAATTTGGCATAGCTATATAACTGGAATTGCCTTGCAGAACTGCTGTCAGGGTTCTTCCAGCCCAAGATCTGTGTGGGCAGGCTTGCAGGAGTGAATCCTTAAACTTTGCTTTCCAGCTCTCCTAATGCAGATATGTGAAAAACTGATTCTCCCAAGAAAAATACGAGAACCGTCCTTGAGGGAGCATTCCTTCTGAGCTGACAAAGGTAGCAAAGGCCTGGAATAAACTCCTGTAAGAACTACTTTTAGAATCCTGCATGTCACTACATCCAGATTATTTCATTTATTGCTTAAGCTCATCTTGTTCTTATATTAGAAATATGTCATGAAACAATATGAACATATTCTGTCCTGACATTTTCTATAATCTGCTTCTAATTCCTGTCATCTGTTCTTGTAAAAAAGTAATTATGTATCCCATCAACAGGATATAGAAATCCACTTTGGACCATATCCTATATGTCTGAGATTTTTAGTATTTCCAGTTGTGGTATTCATTGTATTCCTTAGCTGCATTTTCAGGGTCATCATTTTATACTAGGACTTGTCCTTTAAATTTTTCCTTTCCAATTGCTAATGGCCAAAGAAGAGTAATGAACATATTTGCTAAATGTTGAATTCTTTAACAAATTTATATTCATGGGAAAGATCAGAGACTTCTTATCTACTTCAGCAATGCTGCAGTAATGATGGAGACTGTCCCTCTTTAGGGAGAAAGTATGTGCTGCTAAATGGTGTGTAGCAACATTTCATGGTATGTAGAAAGGAGGCCTGGGGAATTCAAGCAAAGGAAGAAATCAGATTGTAATGTGTGTCTTGTAAATGTCCATAAACTAAAAAAGCAGCTGCTTTTTCAAATATCATAAGGTCATTAATAAATACAGATAGAGTCGGAGGGGTCATAGTTCTCTTTTTGCCAAATTTGGAATCCAGTTGAATAGTGTGGTTTCTGAATTTAGAATATAGCTCAAAATAAGTTTTGAGGATAAAAAATCTCCTGGCTCTGGCTTCATTTCTAAGCCACTGCATGCTTACTCTCAAGCTCCTTCTGGAAGCAATACAAGAACTACTTTTAAACAAGAGTTACTTGTCTAGCACATGATCCCTCTTTTAAGAAACTTCTAAAGTCTTCTTATAAGAAATCTAAAATGAAAATATTTTGTAAAGCTCAAAAAGCTCTGTGTGACCCAAGACGTAAAACAGGACAACCCAGATGTTACCATCCCTAGGGAAAATATGTTCTGTTTCATATGAATGATGTAATTTCCTATGTAGTGTCCTCTTGTACATGTCTAAACACCAAGTTTTGTGTCAACAGCTGTGAAAAAGCACAACTGTCTAGTAGGTACATGTGTATTTACCAGTCTTATTTTGTTTGGAAATTTCCATCTGCCTATTAAATACCTAAAGGACTCTGCACATTGATGAGGAATATTTCTGAACTCACAGTGGGTATTACTTTGAAGTTTTATGGCAACATTCACATTTGAATGTCGCAATCTGCACACATTAAAAAAGCTCAGTCCTTTCAGCTTCCATTTGGGGGTATTCTGAGCCTTTTCCATGAATATTTTTGCTTTGATAGTTAGCCCATGTTCATATCAAAGCTTGGTACCTAACTCATTGACTGTCTAAACTCTTAAACCCAGCAACCCTCATTGTGTTGCCTTTATACCTAAGAATCACAGCTTGGGCTTGTGCGTAGCAAAGACAAAAGCAGTTCTTGCTCCAGATTAATTCTTGCTCTTAGCTCAGTCTTGATTTTACTTGAATTCTTTCTTCAACATTTGTCTCACCATTACAGCTATAGCTTACCACGCTCTTAAGGACTTGTATTGCTCAGTCACAAATCCTCATTAAAGAGAAGGATGGGAGTGAAGGAGAGAGGAAAGGCAGTGATAAGTTTTGGAAGCCATTGACCAGTGTAAGTTGCTTTACCTGTCTGAAGTGCCTGCATTTCTTTCAGAGCATTTACTTCTCGCCACAATTTGTCAATCTGGGTCTTTAGGTCATCTTTTTCTTAAATAAAAGAAATACAGAGAAATTAACAGATATGCATGTAAAAAAAAATTTTTTTTAATTACATGTTAAAAGCTGTGTCAAAATATCATGGCTTTCTGCATTGAGACATGTTTTGATTTCTTTTGAAGATTTTCTTCCTTGATGAAAGGATTCTTGTAGGGTTCCTATTAAAAACAGGAGGAACCCACTTTACCTTTCATCCTCATAGTTTAAATCTCATTTTCAGCTGGACTGTATCCTAGTAACTGTTTGCAGTTAATAATTATTTAGTGTGCCAGTATCTAATTTGCAGCAAAATTTGCCTATTTACTTTTGAACCTCTATACCATGGTGTGTATATATATGGCATACAAAATAATAGCAGGACACAAGTTGTGTTTATTCAAAGAAATGTTATTTCTGTGACCATGAAAGTTTCACACAACTTTTGTTTTAACAAGGTGAGGAACAGCTAATATAATCCAACTTCACAGTCTGAATGTATGCAGACAAGCTTGCTGAGCTGCAATTTCCCCTCACCAGGAGGAGCCTTCCTCTCTCCAGCAGTACATGAGGGCCTGGTGACACGAATGACACAAATACAGTCTGAATCGCCATTTTGTAGCACTAACAAAAGCACCAAGGCGATGGTGGGACAAGAAAAACTAATTTGCATATAACTCCACTTTCATGGTCTCTCTTCCATTCTTTTTTCTTAATCATTATAATATTCCACCACCATCAAACAACTAGCAGGCATGTTTCCATTGCAGAAGATGACAATTTGATTGCATTAGTAACCAGACCTTCCAGAAGCCACAGTAATGCACATGAGGAATAAATAAGCTCTCTCACATGTAGCACAACTAACAAAACCACAGTTCCTACAGATCTGTGTAACATCACCTAATCCTCCAGCTGCACCCCAGGAAGCTCATCTCTTCTCCATATTCCCTACTGCCTGTGAGGATAACCCCAGCTGTCCTTCGTGACTCCCTGGTTCCCCATGGCAGGACTCCCAGTTCCTCAATCCATGCTCTTCCCTGAGATTCCCAGTTCACAGTAGCCTCTCCATGTCCCCTGTTCGCTTCAAAAGAGGCAAAAAGCAGAACAAGCTGAGCTCCTGATGCAACCTTTTCACTAATGCAGAGCTCTTCCCCCCCCCCCCCCCCTTTCCCCCCATCGTCATTCTGAATTTCATAAAATATTGGGAAATTTATCCTCAGGATCTCCATTCCTCTGCAAAATTGTTTCAAGTTCAAAAGCAGTGGAAGATTGACAGACAAATGTGCTGGCAAAACAAATGTATAAGCAGCCTGTCCTTAGGACATCAAGCTAAAAACTGCATGTAAAAGGTTCAAAAGGAGAAGGAAGTATATATAACTGTATAGCTCCAAAGCAGTGTAATCATGTGGTGCAATGGCTTTATCAAAGCTGTGGCTTTTTTCATTGACTAGGAGTTTAAATATTTGCTATTAGTGTAACCTCCATTATACCCTCTTTTATTAGAAATAAGTCTTTAAATTAAATACACAGGCATTTCCAAGCAACATTAAGTGTTTTTCTATTTGCTCTGTAAGCTTTGCTCTGGGAATATGTGCTTTATCTTTTTCTGCTAATTCTTTTTCATTCGTTTGACTTGCCATTTCACAGTACTTATCATGCAGGTAAAGTTATATTCCACAAATATTAGACCGACATTCTGTTAAAATTAGGAAATGGTACAAAAATCAGAACAATAAACCTTGGAGAGTGAATATTTTATTCTGCTCTCTTTTACCATATGTACATGAATTTCCATTCTTCTGATTTTAGTCAATATAACTACATAACAAGGAATGATTGGCCAGAGTCCTCTCAGCTGTACCTCTGAGTCCTAAATAATATTGACAGAGATTAATAGGTATAACAAAGCAATATATTTACAACAGTTACACAGCTCTATTTCCATAACTCATTCTGCCACCTTATTTTTAGCTTTGCTAGCTCACATAAAAATATTTTAAAGACAGATATAATATAGACTCAACTGTCCTTTGTTAATAAGCATTTGTATCATGTTAGTTTCTGGTTTATGCAATGGTATTTAAGTACATAGTAAACTTGCATAAGTTTCTATCCCTCCTCCCAGTTAAAACCCAGTACCTTTCACTCTACGTTTGCTGTGCTTTCTGGCTTTGAATTTGGCAGCCTGGCTGATGGTCTGATCCAGCAGTAGTATGCTTATGAGTAGAAAAATCATAAGTCCAGTTTGTGCCATGTCTCTTCTTCAGAACTTAACAAGAAGCTTCAAGAGATTCTCTTTAGCAGCTCTGAAAGCAAGACACATAGACACATCTCAATAGGAACTGACTGAGATCAGTTTTATAAAAGTGTAGTGATAGGGTTGGCTGTAATCCTTGCTTACGAAATGTGTTTAATACTTAATCTGGCTGTAGCATAAGGCACCTCCTTGTTCTCAGTTCTCATCTAAAATTCCTATTGCTGTTTTGAGTTCAGCTGGGACAGGTTGCTTTTACAGGGGCTGTACCAGCACTGAGCAGTGCACTGATTGCTACTAATGAGCACCACATCTCCTGTTTTATCTTTGAAGACAAAATGTATGGAAAAGC
Source organism: Phaethon aethereus (assembly GCF_964289735.1). Lineage (NCBI taxonomy): Eukaryota > Metazoa > Chordata > Aves > Phaethontiformes > Phaethontidae > Phaethon > Phaethon aethereus. Next base: position 16,207,887 of record NC_138589.1, on the reverse strand, counting down.
AGATGGATGCTCAAAAACACCTCGTGCAATGCCAGCTTCAAGGAGGGGTAGCCAAAAGATTTCTGTAAATATAACAGGCTCACCCAGCATGGCTCTGACCCAAGCTGGCTAAGTCATGACAATGGTCATGATCTCATTTACATTGAAACAAAAAGAGAATTTACTCACTCCTGAGTAAACACAAACATTGCAGCTACATACACATATATACACACACACCCCAAAATCACATCATGTGAGGAGTGTATTTCTTAGGTATTTATTAACTCTTCATAAATTAAGAGATATGACTGCATTTCTGATTAAGAACAGCATGGGCTATCATCAGGGTCTAATCAGGGGAACAAAAGATAGCAATACTCTTCCAAAGGTTCCCAAGTCTTGACTGTATGGTTAGAGGAAGAGGTGCTGCTCTCAGTAAAGCACAAGATGCTTGAAGCAGGAGTGTCTCTACTCTGGAGAGCTCTCTGCATTTGGATCTCTTTCATTTGCCCTTGGGCTCTGTTGAGTTTTGTGGAGCTGCCTTTTAATTGGGATTGCTATAAGTCGTAGAACCTCTCACTGGTTTTGGTGGACAAATGAAATTGCCACAATAATGTGCCCATCCATCACACTTCCACCCCCCCCCCTGCCCCCGCTCCAGTAAGAGAGGGTTTATTTAAAACATTGACACTGAAGTCATCACTGGCTGCTGGGGTGCTGGCAGGCGCAGTTCATGCCTCCCAGAGTTGTTGTTCCAGACATCTCTTTGCTATCTCTGCCTTGGTTACATTCTGATCAGGTTGCCAGATTTTTTCAGAACTGTTACAGCAAGAGATATATTACTTTATTAAATGAAAGCTGAGAATTAGGGATGTGCTGTTATACTACATGAATGCATGCTTTTTCCAGCCCCCACATACAGTCTAAAAGCACTTCAGTACTTATAATGTAAAACACACCTACAGCATCTGTTTTGGATACCTTTAAACAACTAGCTATATTCTAATAATCTCTAACTAGTAAGCATCTATTAACCATTAGTTAATAAACTTTTCATAAATACATCCTGATAGGATAAAACTTCATTTCAGTGGTCCTGCTTCAAAATATAAGTATGTTACATTGTGTAGGGAAACTTCTGGATCAACAATGCTAAGTCCTAAGCGTTATTATGGACTGTAGCACACCAGAGATGGTTATTACAGGGCCCCCCCCCAGGACTTTAACAAATCACTCACACAGTCGCACATTTCAGTACACAGTTAAATGTGGAAAAAGCTCTCATTCCAACTAGCACACGAGAAACTGAAATGTGAGCTGTCAGAGAGAAAAACAAGAAGCTTTGTAAGGCTCTAGTTCAAGATTTAATCTGTCATTTAGAACTAACCCTAAATTCAGGGTTGATCTATATTTTATCCCAGTAATATTGGGGCATCAATGTAAGTTAATTAAGGGCAGGCAGCTGAATCAATAACTGCCTCCAGTGAGTTTTTCACTTGGTCCTTTCTCAGAAGTTGTGGAATTGCACATGAAGCTGTTCTTGAACCGCTGCAACTTGTAGCCTGACATATTAAACTTGTGCTAATTTTGGGTTACCTCAGTAAGGGAGCTGTAAGCCCCTGGAGCTGTTTCACGTGGGGCTTAGCTGTCCCACAGGCTCTGAGAGGATCATAGCTGGGGTCAGCAAGCATTTTAGTGTGTGTGTTTGAGGATTCAGTACCAGAACGTATTTGTTCCTGCTCCTAGGAACTTGAGTTTTCTAACACAGGCTTTCTTTTCTTTCTGTGAAATGAGTCTGACAGAAAAAGATTTCTACTCTACTGAGGCAAGCACACAAGTCACTAGAAATGGAGGTATAAAGAAAACATAGATTTGGTATTCTGAGAGTTCTTGGCCAAGAGCCTGAGTAAAAACCTGTCCTTTTTGAAGTATGCCATGTTATGGCCTTTTAAGAACGGACTGAAACTCTGTTTTGAAAGCTTCATTACTCTCCTTCAGTAGTGTCTTTGAGCATTTTACCAGTCTGCAAGCAACTCAGCTGGACTTCACTCCTAAAACCTGAATCGCAAAGCTGTCCATGCAGCTACTGTGAGAGACCACAGGGTATAGAGTCTTGTTTGTCTAGAATTTGTCTAGAGTACCTGAGAAATAGGTTTCACACTTATGATTAATCTGTACCAACTGGAGAAGCAAGTTTAACTTCTTGTATACGGTGTGTGGGTGGGAGAGTCAGAGAAAAGTCAAAATATGTTTGCTGCGAAGAGATAAACTCCCAGGGCTACTGTGAGGAAGCAGGAAATGGAACCACATAGAAGGTCTAGAGCCTTGCTGAAGTGACTGACTGCTCTGTGTATGGTCTTGAAACCAGCATTACAATGTCATTTAGAGTTGTAATTTTTCTTTTACTAATATAGTTATAGTAATATAATACAGCCCCATATACCTATGTATAGGTGTATTTTTTCCTGGGGCAAATTATTCCTCTTTCCATATCAGAACGTGCTATATAAGTATAATAGCCTCATACCTTTATAGCTACATCCAGACTAGGACGGGATTGCGCTTTTTTATTTACACCAATATAGATGAACTTCTGCATACAGATAAAATCATAGTTTCTCTTGAAGTGCTTAGTTCACTTCAAAGCACTCTTGAAGTGCTTTGTTTGATAAGAAACATCTTGCAAAAGCCATAGCTGCTGTACTGCACAGGCGCCTGATTTTATGGCTCCCGTCTCCCCACCTCATTCCGTTTGCTTTCAGACAACTGAACCATTCAGAGTATAAGCATCTTTTGGTAAAAGGTTTATTTCAGTTTCTCTACAGAGGCTCTTCAAGGTAAAAAGTCTATTCCCTTTGGAGACAGTTCTACCTTTATATGCTCCTGTAAACTGGCTCAAAAAACCTCTTCATACAGTTGTTTTTTCCTCTCCATTCTCAGCCATCACTGGGTTTATGGAAAGAACACGCAATTGGGCACAGAGTATGAGAAGTCAGTGTGAGATGAGGACTGGATACTGAACTGAGATCCTGAAATAGGTCTGGCTGCAGAAACCATTTCCTGTTGTATGGAGTAAGATCCTATGTGGGGAGATCGATGTCCCTTACTTATCTCCTGAGGTAGCAGAGCTACAAATAAAACATTACTTGTAAAAAATAGCTTTCAAGAAAACTAATGCTTTGGTCTGAAAAGCAAACTGCTCACATATTGCTAGTAGACTGGCTATGTTTTACTAAGATATACAGCCCCCTCCATGCTTCAGAGCTGACTGTGTTGCAGCATGTTTGACCAAATGGGAAACTGATGGGCTGTATCTGCTACCGAAATCATAGCAAACTTCCGCCCCCCCCCCCCCCCAGCATTTCAGTTATGGAAATACTCAGCATAGGATTTGGAAAAAAAGCTTGTATGTGGGGGACTATTTGCCCCTTCTACTGAGAGTATAAAGAGAAAATGAAAACTGATCAGAGCTGTTGCCAGGCTAAGGAATTTCAAGTGGGGCAATCTGAAAAGCCAGTATAGCCAACAGAAGTAGGTAACACAAAGGTTAGTAAAAGGTTTATCAAATCCCATACATCAGTAATTATGACTGTCTTGGGTAATAAATGGGATCCACTGGTTGATTTTCATGTGTTTCAATTAAATGTAACAAATTTTGCAAATTCTGCTACTCGCGGATTATATCATGCTTGGAAAATTACTGCATACTTGGTTTCTTTCGCCTTGAAAAATCTTGTGAAGTCTTTCTTAAGGATTTGATCGCAGTCCAACCAGGTATGAGGTGGGATTATGGCTGACATCCCAACACCAAAGTTATTTTGGGGAAATTTGTGCAAACAAACTGTGTTTAGAAAAGGGAAGGGCTAACCTTATGGTATGTGAGTTTCTGTGAAACTTATTAATGATATTTTGGGTTTTTGCAATAAGTTCAAGATTTTTCCTGTCATGCTAATTTGCCCTTTTGGAAGGAAATTTTCTGGCTACAAGTGTTCTGCTCTATTAGAATTAAATGATGTTCCAGGTTTATTGCAAAATGAGGCTGCCCAGCAGTGACCTGCACTGAAGGTCACTGAGTATTGAAATTAGGGCATTCATGTCTTCTTTAGATATGTGATGCTGCTATTCCAAATGCCTCACCTTGGCACTGTGGCACTGATAATGGGATTGATCAAGAAATAGGATTCTTGAGGTGGTATTTTCAGTTCCAAACTGAGCTGTTATTACCTACAGGTCAGGTGCTTTTCACTTCCCATCCTGTAAATACAAGCTTCAAAAAATGAAGAAATCTGAGATATAAATAATGTATATGTGCTGAAAAGATTAATCAGGGCGGTATTTTGAGCTTCCAGAGTAAGCAATTTTTGTATCTCTTATTTGGGGACTTTGTCACAACATCATCTCACAGCTTCATCTTAGCAAGCAGAGAAGAGGGCAAACAATTTGCAAGAGGCAGCAGAAAGACTTGTGTTACATCTATCACACATGTTTAAAGCAAATCTTATAATCTTGTTTGTGTGACCAAACTCTCTCACCTGTACTCCTTTCATTCTCTTGCAATGGCAGGGAATATAGATTATAGGTTGTAAAGCTGAGAAAATACTGTTTATCAAAGTCAGAACAGATTCAGAATTCAGAAGAGATTCACCAAATCTACATGAAGCAATGTTAGCACAGCCATTGTATGCTTTTTTTTTGATTACCTATCCACTCTGCACTGACAAAGTTGCCTTCTTACAGGGTTCAGATATCTCAAAGGAATGGCACAGTTGCCAAATCCTTTTTACTTCAGGCCTTTAGCTGCAAAAATAAGTAGGTGCTGAGTGTTTTGCTGACTGTCATTGCCTATTTCTTTAGGCAGGAAGGAACTCAAAGAAATAGCTATTTATTTAGACATGAATGTTTTGATGGCTATGTGAAATGTCCAAAGAGAACAAACCATAATCCCCCTCAAAACAGACTTCTGATCAGCTGACTCTGTCATGTCTAAAGATAAAGGACTTTAGGAGAAAATTTAAAGCCATTTCTTTGCAGTCCAGGTGCAAATAGAGTTGAATGGGGTCTTTTAAACTGTTACTCCTGTGGACTTGGCAGAGTTTCTATGTTGGGAATTACTGGCAGCAGCTCAGCTTGTTTAGCTCTTGGGATGCATGTGAGAATGTGTCTCTCTTTCTCTTTCGTAAACACAAATTACCTGTTGTGTTAATTTTTCTCCTGTAATGTGTGCTGCCTTTTTTCCTTCCTGGAAATGATCTGAAAATATCCTGAGCATTTAATTCCCCACTTAAAATATTTTATTTTTGATCATCACAGTCTCCCTAATATGAGGTTTTCCAGCTTCACATTAACACGATCTTAATAGGTTCTGCTCATCCTTCCATATGGCAGACAAAACGATTTGGACAAAGCCTTGATTTAGGCACTCTGAAGCTCTCCAGACAGTCTGAATTGCACATTCACAGGCTCACGGCAGGTTACCAACAGTGCAGCTTTGCGTATTGCCAGTAGGGCTGGCCAGAGCGAGGATTACTTTTTGGCTTGTGTAGATGTTTGTAGGGTTTTCCTATACCAGATGGAAAATCAGACCTGTTCAAGGAGTATGATCTTGTGTCCCTTTGGTGGCTGCACTTCACTGAGGACTCAAAGGTTCTCTTCAAGGGCTGGGCATTCTACTTTGCCAACCCAGATATTTGAGTTCCCACCTCATGTACAGCCATATGACCTTTGAGGTCCCTAACTTCTGCGCCATGGCCCTCAGAGAGGGCTCTGAGACACCCAGCTGGTGTGGCTGTCCTCTGACAAGGAGATGCTTCAGTTGGGGGCTGCCAGCCTGGCTTGGGGCAAGAAGCCAAACCACGGCCCTGTAGTTAAGGCTGTCACAGGATCTGCAAACAGCTGACCCTGTTTTACCGTGTCTTAGAAGCAGCACTACCCCCATGCACAGGCATAATCAGCTCATGCACCAGGCCCCAGGATTGGAAAACATGTGATGTGATCCAAGTAAAACACCATTCTCTAAAATTTAAAGGAAGTTTTTAGCTGGGAAAGGGGCAGCTGGGGGCAGTGCCTAGCTCCTACCTAGCAAGTTCCTACCTAGCAAGCTTTATCACCACACACCCTGCACATTCCTGACACCATGGCGGGATAAAAGTGAAAATCACACATCACCTACTGGATGCTGAGGGTGGAAAAGAAAAAATAACCTTTATCAGTGCAATTTTCTTTAGCAGCCCAATATGTCTATTGAGAAGTAACACTCGGTTCTGGGAATGCTGCCCTCTCATGAAGGGTCAGCAGTGGAACATTCCCTCCCATCTTCAGCTATCCTACCCTTAAAGCTGTTTTGATGATACACAGACGAGTTATATGCTGTTACTGTATTAGGTGTTGCTGTCCCTAAAATTTTCCTGCTTACAACACAGAAATTTATGAGGGCTTTTTCGAAGTCTTGGTTACTTCTCCCTGCTGCATTCTAGCTTGGGCAGAAAGAACCGTGATGAGGTAACACAGCATCTGCCTTTCCTGCTAGCTTCTGTCTTTAAGGATTTGAAATCTTAGTACATGCCTTGGGTGGGTATTGTAGCCAGACTAGCATGGCCTGCAGCGCAAACTAGAAAAACACATATTTACCTGTCTTTTCTGATATGTTCTGTAGCTTGTTTGCTGATAGCGCTCAAGCTATCTAGTATAAAGCCAGCTTGTTAATGTCTATGTAAAACACACTTACTGCACTGTCTACACTGTCTATGCAGATAGACCCTGGCTGAGCTGCTGGCAATATTTCGTGAGTATTAGTCTGTTTCAGAAATTGTGGGATGTGCCAGCTCCTGCACTACGTGGTTGGGAGGAAAAACCCCCAGATTTTTTTAACGAAATGTTGAAGGGATGAGCAAGAGGGTAGCTGCAGATATACCTGAGAGGGTGCACTCATCTGCAGCTTAGGGAAATTTCAGAAGCAGGGGTTATGGGTCTGCCCATGGCATTCTTTGGGATTCAGAACTGAAGGAATTCACGTTATAATATTGTAACTAGCTAAAAGTGGCTGTTGGTTGTGAAAAGGGGGATACAAATCCCTACTTCTCATCTTCCTTTCTTCCTGAAAAATAAGATTCCTCTGGTAGAGTTGGGGGATGCCGTAAAACATATATCTCTCTGTGCACTGCTTGGACTATGTGTGAACCTCATGTCATGCTCCCAGATCATTGTCCATCTTCCATGTATTTCCAGCCTGCTGCTGCATCCTCTCCCTGCACCATGACCCCACAAGCCAGGTACCACCAGAAAAATTGAGCTGTGGGATTATAGTGTGGGATTAAGCAGCTGAGGATGTGCAAGTGGCAGGGCCACACATCTTGACAAAATATACAGTGTTCTGGGAATCTCTTTAAAGAGGACTTGGAGTCATTACTGTCTGCAAGCAAGACATTTGTAAGCAAGATTTGTAAGTAAAGGGGAAAGAGAGATTTGTGTGATGCCCTGTATCCAACTACGAAGGCAGCTGATGCTCATATCCATCCAAAGCATGACACCTGGCCCGTACTTTAGTGTCAGAGCTTCTTCCCAACACGTGATGCTACATACTGTTCATGTATGTCTGTTGTGTGACCTTGCACATCAAGGAAGAAGGGCATTCAAAGACTGCATTCAGACTTGAAGTTTTTTAAGACTGAAATTTGATTGCTTGGTGGCAACTAGAACAGCAGGAATAAACAGGCTATTTATTCAAATATTTTTAAATAGTGCTTTCAAATGGAAAATATTCTGGCATTTGCCAAGTAATTTAGACACTGCGTAAATGTAAACTTCACAGAATTTTTCATTATTTCATTATTCATTCTGTCATGTACGTTCTTACTGCAGTTTATACTCATTTCCAGCAGATGTCTTAAGTGCCCTAAGAATGATTAGGAGAGCTCTGATGTTATATTGCTTGTCCATCAAAGTAAAAGAGAAAAGACCTGGCTCTCCTCTGTCTGCTTAATACTCAGGGTAAATCCATTTTATTGTGTGGCCTTACACCACTGTTACTCAGTAGAGGATCAGGCTCAGTCTGATTATACAGTTTCTACATGCGTCCTTACTGTAGGAAGAACAGTTGCAGACAGACACCCATCATGTCAAACATGCTTGTACAGTTGGGGTTTCAGAAGGAATGAGAGATCGTTTGTACTGGCTTTATCAATATTGTTTCCTAAAATAATGCTATGGGCTCTGTGCAGATTAAATCAGCTACATATAAAAAGGTGACATGATTTCACAAGTTACATGGACATCTGACTGATTAAATTGGCTGACTAATCTTCTAAAGATCTTTGAATCTCAGGATCATATGTGTTTGACACCACTTCATTGCAGTGGGAGAACGAACAGATTTGGTTTGCCTGGATTTGACATTCACTGCTCATGTTCATTCTCAGTGCGGGTCCAGCCACAGGACAAATCTTTGCAGTTCTCATACCCATCCCTGCAGGGCCAGGTTCCCCGCTGACAGGGAGGCCTGCAGCTAACCTGGACTTGCCAAGTCTTACACTTTACCCTGCTCCTTGCCTTGTGCTTCTCCTCTCGCAGCCCTGGCAGCTGAACACAGCAGCAGAGCAGTGCTGGCAAGGGCAGGCCCAGGCTGCAGCCATGTGCTGTGGTTCCTCCCCTTGCAATGCACTGGGCAATCAAATAGTGGAGAGAGCTGCTCTTTTATGGCTTTATCAAGGCCTGTGCTGTCCCTTGCTCAACAGACTTGCACGTTACTGGAAGGCTCTCAGCCCACAGAAATGGGGAAGGGGAAGTTCCTGTGAATGAAATCCTCACTAAAGGCAACAGAGTTTTGCTTGCACAAGGAATGGCAAAACAGTCAGGGACCATCTCCCCATGCAGAGGAAAAGTGGTGCCAAGTCACCAAAGCTGAACATGTACAAGTGAGCCAGTAATATTCATGCAGTACCAGATCTGAGCTCATCCAGCCTGCTGAGGTGGCAAGACTGCTACTAAACACAAACTGGCAGGTTTGTGCAGAGCTACATGCTGCTGCATAGACTTAACAGCTTGGGTCTCCATCAGTTTGAGGAACTGCACACTGCTGCTTGATGTAGATGCTTCCCAGGCTGCAAGCAATGAATGGCCTCTTAAGGCAGTCCCTTTGCCAATCCAACGTGACCAGGAAACAAAACAGCTGTTCTAAAGAAAGGCTAGCAAATTCATTTCTCAATGCAGGACCTGTCAGAGAAGTGCTTTACATGTCCAGGCTTCTTATACAACCTGGCACTTGATGCAGGAGCTTGGCTGGCCTTTGCACGCTGCCTCTGGTAGAGTGGGGGGCTGCAAGTCCCCTAGAGTGTCAGAAGCAGCACAGCTGCAAATGCAGAGGAGCAGCTGTATTCTCTGTGCAAAGTTTTTTCCATTTTGTACTTCACTTACTTGCTCCAGTGGCTCTGTAAAACCACTATAAAGCAATACTGCATCCTCAAGAAAGATAACTGGGTTTGGCAATGCATATAGTGCATTTTGGTATGGGCAACTGTGTAAGAATTAAAAAAAATAGAAACCTGGGGTTTTTTTCCACCCACCAAAAAAAGTTATGATGTGGAAATAAATACTACTCCCTGAATTTTTAATACTGCAGCTATGACTAGGTTCATTTAGAGGATCAGTCACCTTGATGCTGTCCCTATCAGAGCCAGTGGTAAAACTCCCGTGAGATTCCAGTTTGAGTTGAATTTACCATCTTAATGGGAATAAAGAAGGAAGCTTGCAACAATTACCCTTTTATTATCCTGTTTTGCTTGATGATTAGCAAACAGAACATGTAATAAATCTATACATCACTGACATGTTGAACAAAATGTAGATCAAAAGTCTCACATGAATCATATTATGTATGCTTTATTAATCTACAATACCACGAAATGCGCTGCAAGAAAGACAATATTGAAATGAGACTAACATTTCACATGTGAACTGTGAGAATTGTTTAGAGCAAGTGTCACGCAGCACAGCCGATGGCATCTAATACGTTTAGGTGAGCGGTTGCAGATTGATCATTCAGGTGAGACCTTATAGACAATTCCTTCTGTAACTCTCCTGTCGCATGCCTATGCTGAGTCTCTGAGTACCGCCTCTCGCCAGTGACACGCTGCATAAACACAGTGCTGATATATGGGTCCAACATCACTTGGCAATCAATCAGACTTTATTATGGCACTCATTTCTACAGCCCAGCATCCCACACCATTTCCCATCTGATCCTCAGATGGAGCAAGCCAGTTCCACCCATGAGGTGAGGATGAGCCAGAATGGCGGGATCTGCAGTCTCATCTGAATCCAGGCACTGCTTGTCAGAGAAGGCTGGGTTCAAGGATCCGGGTTGCTCCTTTTCCTCTGATGCCCTATCAGAGGCAATTTAGTCAGGTACACATGGAGATGATGTTCAAGAAAATAGTAGAAAATGCTTGTAATGGCCACATTCAGTGTTAGCTCAGGCTCTGTGCTATCGTATTTGATGAGAAAGCATGGAAAATTTAGACTATCGTCTCTCAGCTGCATATATTTCTATGGAGCTTTGCTGACAGGGTCTCAGCTGAGGGTATTCAGCATAAGGTTCTGTGCATCTCCTTTGCTTTGGAGCAGGTATGACTTGAGACAAAGCTTTCGGCCATGGAGGCAAAACTTCCAGCTCAGCTGCTAAGTCTAATCAGGATTCCTTCAGTAAGTGGAGAATTAAAAGCCAGAGGACCGTAGGTCTTTAAACCAAAAGGCAGTAACATGGCATCGGACAAGTCACTTAATTTCATTTTTCCTGTCTACAACAGAAATGGTCCAGGAACTCAAAGGGATGCTTTTATAGGACCAGTGAGATTCTTGGTGAGTCACAGGAGACTTGGTTTGACTTTTTTTTTTTTTACAGTGGGAAAATATTCCTAATATAAAATGCAGACACTAGAAGGAAAAAACAGCAGCAGAGAAATAGAAAAATAATCTGCCAAGGCAAACTGCCTTAGGAAAGAAAAACACTTCACTTGTCATCATCTCTCTTCTGTGTTAGCAACAAAAGAATAGTTTCCACCTAGAAGCCTCTGGAAAACATCACTGATCTGACAGGTCCTCCAGGCCACATGATGCCTGTATCAGCAGAAGACACCCCAGTCACCGTTCAGATAACTTCACCCACCAGCCTTTACAAATATTGTTTGGTTATTAGCTTATCACCTGGCCAGCCCAAGGGCTAGCCATTTCAGGGAAAGTACAGAAATCCTTATCATAAATAATGCATCTAGCATATCTGCCATCTCACTCTGTTCTTCTAGGGCAGCTAAGATGCTGCATCATTTACTGCTGCACTATGTAGTAGAAACAAATCTCTCCATGTGGGGAATGTATTTACAAAGATTACCCAGCAGAAGAGCACAAAATGATTTGTACTGGAACCTGTAGCTTATCAGGAAAATGATATTTGGCAGGGACACAGCTAATGTCTGGCAGAACGTAGCACGTTTCCAGTTCTGGCAGTTGCAGAGGCAGAGCTGCTTCCAGCAGTGCTGCAGGTAGCAGGAGGCTGATTGATGGCAGCCGGGCCTTGGAGCTGGGACCAGCAGAGAGCCCCCGTGCCTGGTGGGCACGGCAGCTCACAGGAGCTGTGGCCATGGGTGGCGTAAGTACTTCACAGCTGCAGCTATAAGAGCAAACCTGCCCCCAGAGATGCACTCACCTCCCATTCCCCAGCCCCTCAGCCCTCACAGGAGAACAGTTTTCCCTTCACTATTTTTCCCAGTTCTTCTGGGCTAACTGTAGCATCTCAGCATGGTCACTAAGCAAGAAAAAAAGCAGCTCTTCCAGACAGATCAAAGCCCTCCTAACCTCAGAAGGAAAACAAGCAGACCTCCACCCCTGCAGCCCTCCCCCACAGACCCCATCCACATAAACCACAACCCTCTTCCCCTTTTTATAGATGGCAGCTGCTGTTCCTAAATTAACAAGTGCCTGTGTCATCTCTTAGCCCACCCATTTAATCCCTGGCTGCCCAGTGTGCAACTTCGCCTAGTGGTGTCCTGTACCAAGCATAAAATATCATGAGGGTTCAGAACTGTGAGATTAAAGAGTCTTCCTTTGTCTTTTTAGATGATGGTTTAGTTTAGTCAGTTTTAAAGTTTTTACCAACAACTGTGAAGACTGTTCCTTTCTAAATGAAAGCTGATCTTATATGATGGCAGGTGTTTGAGTTTTTAAGAGACAGGCCAGTCACTATGAAGGCTGTCAATGCTTGTTCCTGGCTTTTTTTTTCTCATCTTGCCCAAAGTGTCTGTGGAAGCCATAAGGTTCCCATATGTGAAGGGTTAATCTACCTGTGTTAAATCCACTAGGAGTTTCTCTGCCACTCTCTGGGAGATGGAAGTGGGCATAACCCAGTATTTTTCAGGAGGTAAAAAATTAATTTTCTTGAAGTGCTACTAGAGAACGATGATGATTATTGAGTATTGCAGAGATTCTAGAAATCCTGCAGAGAAAGGCTGGGACCCCCATGTCAAACCTGGCGAGAGGTGGGGGCTGTTAAAGCAGGTCCAAGCAGGATTCTGGCTTCAGCAACAGCAGTGTCAGGCACCCCTTTATACAGTAAAAAGCCGCATCTTCTGAACCTTCCCTTTTTTGGCTTTGCGCAGGCCTGGCTGGCTGGGGTAGGAAGCAATGGGGCAGCTGCCCTGCTTACCTCCCAGGTGTGTGTTGATGGGCTGTTCTGCAGCCTGGTAGACACGCGTGGGTTCATACAGAGAGACAGGAGCTAAACTGAACACTTTCCCTGACGCAAGTCAGGTTTCCAGTGATGTGGCAAAAAACAGAGCAAGACCAGAAAGACTTAGAGGCTGCTGCACAGGAGTGCGACAGCCTGGGCAGTGACCAAACCCCACACCTGTAACAAACCACCCCACAGCCTCCCTTTCAGGCATACAAATAAATCAACAGATCACATGCTGCAAATTCTACTCACTTGTTTACTTTTGGGCCGAGACACACATGATTCATTTCTTTTCATACATTCATCCTCTAACTCCTCATCACCTGCACTGTTCTCACACCACCTTCTGGTTTCTTCAGAGCGCACTGGTGGTGAGGTGCCCAACACAGCATTGACAGAAATAGCAAAGATCAAGGCAATGTTCAGAAAACCAGGCCATTTGCTGCAGAGGCAGTTGACAGAGATGGGCCAGGTAAACATGAAAGGCATGGCTTGCTTGGGATCACCTGAGCGCAATCAATCAGCATGACAGCTCAGACTGAGGAGATAAAGCTATATTTGCATCTATCCTCTAACCTGTTCTCTCAAAGGAGAACATTAGGATGTTTGCCTAGATGTTACAAATTACTTGGAAAAAAGGTGCCTTGATGCAGATAGCAATTATGGTGTGTTGATTGTTTTGGCTCTTTCTGCAGCGAAACAAAACACCAGCTCACACCAAGGGACTTAGGTGCTGCCAGGGGGAGGAACTCCTGAATGGTTCAGGAGCTGGAGGTTTTAAGTATGTTATGTGCCGGCAAACGTGGCCATACTAGAAGAATCTTTTCTGACAAAAACCAACCAGGATTAATCACTCAGCTCACAGAAAATGAGAAGGGAAGAACAAAATGGAGGATGAGGTGAGACCAAGGGATATTCAGTATCCTAGGATGATTTTTGCATTTTATCTGGCCAGACGCCACAAAAAGGCAGCCTGCTGCAACCCTGCCTGGTAGCAGGCTCTGTGTGTTAGATTGTGTGACAGTCGAGTATAGATGGCCCAGTGGGAAGGCTGATAAAAGGCAGAGCTTTATTTGTAATCACAGAGAGTTTGCAAAAGGCTATGGCTGTTTGCTTTCAGCCTTATCCTGACCCTGATTAGGGATGCACTGATCATTATTTGCTTATTAAGACTTGAAAACAGGGCAGAAATTTACTCTGCTCCTCTTCACAATCAGCAAGTGTTCATATGAGCTTTTAGATTATAGAGCAGATGTAGTAAGTACTGAAGTGAGATTTTCCAGGGACATTATAGGCTTTAGAAGATGTCCTGCATGACTGGAATGACCCAAAGCTAACATTTCCTCTTTGTTTAGATATTAAACTGAAGTTCATTGAACCATTTCTTCCTTTCATGCAGGGAGACCTTCAAAGCCATGTACTCAAGCACAGGCTTGAGATGACTTGTAAGGTTTGGTAACCAGAATCAGTTCTTTGAAAGAAAAGGTGTAAGCCTCCTTGCAGCCCTGAGTCAAGACCAAGAATCAGGGAGAGTGGGATTTTCAATTCAGTCATGTCCTCCTGCTTTCTATTAGCCAATTTGGTGGTGGCTGTAGTGGATCCTATTTTAAGATTATTCCCTTAGACTATCTTCATTTCTGAAAGGAACTGTCTCTCTGAAGATAACTTGTGTGTCAATCCATCCCCCAGTGCAACCCGAGTGCTAAAATTCTGGAAACTAGTTTCTATCCATATCAAAATACACTTCCCTGAAGACTTCATGAATGGTGCTTATATAATGTTTTGTATTTCTTAGACTGTAACATTCAACATTTTATATCTACATTGTTACTGTTCTGTAAAGTAGCATACTCAGCCATTTTAATAACCTCGATATACTCTGTAGTAAAAAAAAATTCTTTGTATATCCCTCAGTGACCAAAATGAAAAATAAGACCTCAAATTTTCCTCTTAACCAATGCCAAGTCAGTTCCCTAATGTCACCATAATACTAGAAAAAAACATGTAAGACAAGGATAATGCTATGCTCAATATTTTATTTATATTTTTATGTAAACATAATTTGCTTTGTAGGCACAATATAACAAAAGCTCTAAAGCAACAAATACAATTAAACAGTGTTTCAATTCACTTCAATCAGGCTTAAGTTAAAGAGAAGCTTTCACAGTTCCTTTAAGGCAAATTGAGAAATAATTTGTTTCACTTGAAGAAACTATCCAATTGTCTTATAGTTGTTTAAACAACACTGTCAGTAGTAAGCACAAACCTTCATTTCTACTACAGTAAGACTTGGTCAGTAACAAGTCTCAGCATTGTCATTTTGTATAGCATGCCCTCTACCACTTCAGATGCGATACTACTGCTCGTGGTATTCTAAATGGTACTTGGGGCTTGTGGGCCAAATTCTGCTAGCACAAATCCTGCTTCCAGAACAGATACCTGAAAGATTTCCATTCATTTCAGTAGTTAACTTCATGCATGCCATATTAATACCAATAAAACACAGAGCAGAGTTTAGCTTGCCAATGGTAATACTCATCTGTGTTGCACTTTGCTAGATCCAGAAGTATTCCTTTGTACTCACTGCAATTACCTGATATTCTGCTGATCAGAAAATGGCCCTAAAATTGGTATGAATTAGCATGAAGATTATTTTTGCCTTGCTAACAAAACCAGAAAGAACTAGCCAAAATTATTTCACTTGATTGTTGTCCCTATGGTGTCTGTGGCCATGACCAAGATCACCCATCTTTATTTGTCTTGAAGGGTAATTTAACTGTAGCGCCAACCATACTGCGGTTTATAACAGAAGAACAGATTTGCTATTCTGCTTGCCCTACTAATTTAAGGCCTTGAGAATGCCACTTTACTGCCAGCTCGAAGGTCACCAGCAATATTGCTCACTTTGGCGTCAAATCAAAAATCCTAGTTATGTTAAGTTTTGTTGCAGGACAACATTGTTACACTAAATGCAAAACAAAATTGGGTATGATTCCTACTGTTGTCAGCTTATGAGTCATGAAAACTTAATGGCTTTTCTTAAAAGCCCAACTGGCAAGCCCAATACATTGAAAACTCTCACTGAGTATATATTTTTTTCTGTGGATAAAGTCCCTGTTTGGGCCTGATATGGCACTGGAAGTGTAGGCAAGTCCAGCTTGAAAAGAAAATCAACTATAGTGAAGTTCTGCATCAACATCTAGAGAAAACTGAAGTTCTGGTTTGATTAATATTTCAGAAGCTTTTTTGGCATTTTTTTCCATAACTATATCCTCTCGTTATTTTTTAATTTGTTTAACCCTAACTCCTTCAGAATGAACATTCTGCACAATTATCTGGTATTGGAACAGCAACTTCATGAGTACACTGTAAAGAGATGGACATTAATACTCAGGCAGCAAGATGAAACAAACAGAAAAAAAAAAATCTTCCAAAACCACACAGAAGTCATCCAGGCCCACAAATCCTTTCACACTGAGAAAAGCCCGAGAAACCCTCTGTCTCCACTTTTCTGTACTAGTTTTTAACTTCTATCACTACAGGATACTTGGAGGTTTAGGTGAACAACTAGCCATGTCTGGGGAAATTCTTTTGAAAAAAATATATTAATTCAAAGATATATGGCATAATACAAGGTCTCTGACATTCCTTTAGCATTTCTACTGTAGGTGGTTGCAGTCATTTTAAAATAATTGTTTTAACAAGACAATTGAGGACCTGAGTAGCTACTGCTTGGGTAGGTGAAAGACATGGAAAAAATACTTACTTTTGTCATGTTTAGATATAGTTTCCACTAGTGGGAGGTAGATACGACTAGCTGGTCTTTGAATACTTGATCTGCAAATAATTACAAACCTAAGTGTACATATGGAACAGAGCTTTGGATAGAACTACTCACCTAGATAAAGTTATCCCTGTGCATAATTTCTGATGGGATTAAGGCCTAAAACTCATTTTTAACAGGGTTAACTTCTGTAGGAGTTCAGCTCCAGCTTGGTGGTTGATCAACGCATTAGCGATTTCAGAACAGTAAACTCCATCAACAAATTTATTTCCACATACTGATGAGTGATCCTTACCAATATGATTTAAAAATGAAATTTAAAATTGGTTTGGATTTTGGACACAGATGAGTCAATGCGTCCTTAGCAGAAGATGTTGATCTGTCAGTAACAATGCTAATTGCTACAGGCAATTACAGTTCTGGATCTAAAAAGAGTGTTTCACTGACCTTGTTCGTTCTCTGTAATGTACGGGGTGACAGCTCAGATCAACAGGAAAGCATGATAGTTGGCACTCTGAATTAAGTGTTTAATTACTGGTGCTGATGACTAATGGGATTACACAATACTTATCAAAGTCTCTCAATTAATGATTTCTTCAACAATTTCAGATTCCACAGTGCTAAATGAGGTATTTTTTAAAATGAAGATAGGATTGCTTATAAAATGATAAAGCATGACTGAGGAAAATGAAAACTCATCTTTTTTGCAACTTTTATCTGTGGTTCATAAAAGGAAAACTATTTTAACACTGAAAATCCACAAACTTAAAATTCTCCCTCCAGTTACTAGAATCTTCCAGACAGCAAGTGGGGACTTTTTTTTGTTACTGTTTCCAACTTGCAAAAAAAGCCCAAACGCCCCCAAATAACTTGATGCAAAATGTTGGAATTTGCATGAGAAAGATGCCCATCTAAAATTACACAGTTAGTTAATAAGGCTTTTGAACTGGAACAGAAAAATCCATGGGACTCCTACAGGGAAATCGGGTATTACACAGGAATGTCGTAATACTGCACTGGATGAGAATGGCACTTGAGTTCAAAACAACAATGATCAACAGCTCATAGCTCAGCTGACTGCAGACAAATACAACACACACTGTACTACAGCATTTGTTCACTGATGCACAGAATAGATTTCCCAGTCTTGTTCCCTTCTACTTCATCAATCTTTCTGCTTCCACCACCTCTGCTGTTACTGGATGAATGGCATGCGCTCTTTATTCTCATTGTCCCCTTCATGGTCTTCTTCCTCTTCTCCGGCCTCACTTGTCTCTGTGCTGTCGTTGGCCATCTGTAGAATGAAAGATGAAGAACATCAGAGCACCTTTCGCATTGTTTTATTCATTCTTATTTCAGTTTGATTAATTTGATAAAGTGACTTTAAAAAGGAAAGAAGACATGGTTGCAACATGAAAATAAACATTCTGTCTGTGCAAAACTTTTGCTGGCACTGCACTGCTTCCAGCTAAAATTGTGGGCTGTTCCCTCACAGCTTACAGCTGAATTACGTAACAGAAAGCTGCTGACGGTTGCACAAGCAGACTGATCTGTGCACTTGTAGCAAACTGATACTAAGGCTCTCAGATAGGAAATACAGCAGATCAGGCAGTTTACAGCATGTGTGAGACCTCTGGTTTACAGCTCCTTCTGTATCTGCCCTTCTAGAAACAGGTAACACTGTGCTTTAATGCCAGCTAATGGATAGCATCTGGTCCTGCATGAGGCATAGTGTCATGAAAACTCAGAGAGCAACTGTTCTATATAAAAGACTATGAAACTTTATAGAGCGGTGGATATGCAGATGCTGGCAGAATATACCCATGACAGAGTGCCAATCTTGGATCACACAGGAGCGGGAAGAAACTGCATTTCCATGTTTTGTTGAAGTTGCCTGTACAGGTAGTAGGCAGTTGCAGAAATTTGTAGTTCAGGATGGCATCTAAGGAGCGTGTCATGTTTTTTCATGTGAGAATATTTATTACAAGCTGTGTAAAGGTGCAAGACCCTCCTGTACTTCACCTGGTCAGTTTGACTTGTCTCTGGAGGCACAAGAGTCTGGTTAACAGGACAGGCAGTGGTGTTTAACAGCATAGACTAGTGTGACTCAATTTTCTTATACACAAACATTACCTCTCTTAAGACACAAGAAGATTCTTGTATTAGCCTATAACTGTTTCAAAACCAACTAAGCAAGGGACCCATTTACTTTTTAAAGAGAAATGCAGTTACATTATACCTTCCGTGTTTGATTACTAGCCTCTGCTGGAAGTAAAAAAAAAAAAAAAAAAGCTCAAACACAACCTGATTTTAATGGAGAAAAGCAATGCTCTGAAGTTACCCATATTTTTAAATTAACACCTGTTTGTGAAAGTGTATCAGATTTGTTCTCATCTTCTAACCAATGGCTATTGTGAATGTACAATATCAAGAGAACAGATGGAATAAATGTATTAATGTTGTGTTAGGGATTCTTGTTTACAGTTTTAAGATGCCATTCAACTACAAAATAATGCCAGTTTCCATGTGTGAGGTCCCAAAAGCCTTCCTTTTCCTTGCAGTGATTTTGTATGAGATTTGGGGCCAATTTTAAAGTAAAAGCAAGTAAGAGCCTAACTGTAATTCCAGGTTATTTTCTGTTCTTTCAAAACAGGAGATAACTCAGGTCTGAAAGCAGACTTCATACATCAGCACTGATTTGAAGTCAGTTTTTCATTATCTTCTTTCCTACTCTTTCCTACATCATCAGTGAATGTTTAGGCAGGAGCCTGACTTTCATTTACTACTGCTCTCTGTCATGTTTCAGTACCATGTTAAGTGCTTCAAATCCAGTGGACCAGAGCTCCATCATAACTATCTTTCTTCACAACATTTCTAGAAGGAAGTATTTCAATATTATACTTCACATATTATAATAGAAGTAGAAGAAATTCCTACCAAAGGTACACTCCGACTTCTGTATGGGAATCAGAAAACACTTCTACAGTGGTACACTGAAGTAGTATTGACTGTGTCATCTTCTGTTCAATCCATTTATTCTTACTAATACAGGAATTTTGTATTACATGAAATGTCTGTTTTCAATCACAGGGGCAGAAATAGATGTGGCAGTTTTGCCCTGGTCTAAGACTTACAGACACATTTTTGGAGAGGCAGATAGCCATTCAGTACAAAAAATTAACTGCTGGGACTCTAGGAATTACAATTGCATTTCACTTTGGGTTAAAAATATAAATTATGATTATTGGTTCTCTTTAGGTGCTATGGATTTAGAAGAAAACAGTATTGAAAAAAAAATCTTAAGGGACATTTATCCAAAGGTCACTCCCATGCTTCAACTTGTATGACTGTACACCATGTATGTAGTGGTTGGTACTGACCAGGGGAGTGGGTGCTTTCTCCACATCCAGAATTAGTTTTCCTATATTTCCTCGGTCATGGATTCTCTGCATGGCCTCCTTCACCTGAAAGAGAGATAACCTATTGGTAATTTTCAGGCACATACTAATAGAAACCTGAATTCCTTCCTTCCAAAACCAGCAATACATTTAAGGCATACTATGTGCAAGATCATTCAAACAGTTGCTTGAAACAAAATTAATAGTTAAACATTTTTTAAATGAATTTGTAAAGGCTGATTTTTGAATTGGGTTTCAAAAATGGGATGTGAGGCTTGATGACAGTTTCTGAATAGCGTAATACATACATAATGTTAATGCAGTAAAAAAGTAATGGTTACTTGAAGTGAAAAGGGAAATAGAGGCTCAAGGAGTTAATTCTTACAGGTTGTTCTTTGCAGAATATTTATCAAGAAACCCTACTTTCACTGAAAGTATGAAATGTTTTTCTAATTGACCTATGATATTTTTCAATTAATTTCTTTTGCATTCCTATAGAGGGAATGCTACATCCAGGCAGTAGCTGTGATTAACACAATACTGTCGTTCTCACTGCATAAGCAACTATTTCTTTCCTTCTTTTTTCCACTTTTTAAAAAAAAATTTAAATAAGTAGTGTCCTACAGATATCACTAAGACTCGACATTTAACACCTGGATGCAATTAGCACACATGAGAAAGGAACAGAAACCTCTTCTTACTAATGCGCTGGACAAGAGCTTATTTTGATGTATGAAGTTTCAGCACTCATGAGAGCTCACTGGTGATGTACTGAAATTGTCTGTGTGTTGCAGCATGCAGACCACTGTTAAATCACTGAAAATGGGAAGATGTCAAGAGTTCCCTCACTTTCATTGTGGAAAACTTCAGGAACTTGAAATATACACATAAAGGCTGTTTCATATCCTCATCACACTATTTTTTGCTGGCATAATAGGACATGTTGAAGCAAGAAAGAGTTATATGTTAATAGGATCTACCATCTGCAACATAGTTTTATTGAATATTTTAAGAATAATGGCATAGAAGTTTGAAACAATATGCTGACTTGGGAACAGGTGGGTCCCACAGTACATTTAAAAGCCTGAATGGGGGTCCAGGCACTTAAGATCATTACTGAATGTCTAATACAGAAGGAGGTATGAGATTTTTAAAGATACTAAGCAAATACAGCTTTCAACTTCCTATTAAACTTAATGGATGCTGGGCACAAAATGTCTTTACCTTCTGTCAGCCTGACTTTGAAAGCTGACTGCAACGAACTCAATATCACAACCTTAATTTTGCTAAGTGGTTCCCTTAATTAGTAAATACCAGACTCAAAAAACGCCTGTTAGAGCAAAAGAAAAATTGCACTGCAAAACAGAATGACTTTTTAACTTAGGGCATATCTGTAAATTAATCCTGGAAAACACAATCTTATGAATCCCACTGGATAGAAAGTTGACCTCGAAACGTAGTCCACAAAATCACAGTAACTTTTATGAAGTTACCTTACAGCATAAACAATACCTAACTATCCTATAAGACTTGTTCTGCACTACAGACAATATTTAAGAATATCCAACAAAGATGCTAAAGAAGAAGCAGCTGTAGTATTTTTTATGACTCTTATTAGCCAAATCAAGCTTTTAGGAATCTATAGCACAGCATAAATAACCAATGTAGATGTGACAGAATTGGAGAAATCAGCAAACACACTTGCCTGTCCATTGAAATTTATTACCAGCACATCATGTGGAAAGCAGGGCATGCAACATTTATTTTAATTTGTACCATATCGTATGTAGCAAGGCAAATTTGAGAAAATGTGCTTTCCCTGCATTTTGCACATGCACAGTATCAAATTAATACTCTGGAGAAAGGTTCAGGAGTTGTTTCCAGGACACTTGTAAGTACCTTTCAAATGCAAACAGCAGGCAGAGGCAAAGGGAACAATAAAATTTACAACAATAATAGTGGCTATGGAATCCAGATGGAAGTATTAAAATACATTAAAAAAATGGAAAAAAGTTTGAAGAGCTGATACAACATCTGTATATTTTAGTGTTATTTTCAACTTACCCAGTTAGTCAAATTCTGTACTAGCACAATGCCATTCAGTACGCTATGTCTGAGCTAAGAGACCATGAGCTATTTTATAAATGAGTAATTTTTATGTTTATGGCTGCTAACAGTCCACTTTAACAGTCCATTTATTCAACCAAGACTGCAACTACCTGTTTCCCAAGATGCCTGAATGTTAAAACTATTCCCTCTTATACTATAGAGGGCAGAGAGCATTAAAAACCTTTGCTATGCAAGTATGGTTAAGGCTTAAGCTGTTCTATGCAGGCTATACAAAAGCATTCATTTTTTAATGTGAACATTTAAGCGCTGCATATAGTCTGCCTTTTGCAGACTATGGTATGGAGCTTAGGCTAAGTCAGTGCCTGAGTGTTTGCACATTACCAATGAAGACAGTGAATCACTCCACACGGTTAAAATCAGACCCAGGTTTAACTGGTAGTACAGTGAGGCATGTGGAAATCCTGGAATTTATTGGAGGTTCTCTGAAGTGGTTGAAGTTTGATTCAACATAAATATCCTTTCCAGTAGCAAGGATCAAAAGATTTCCCCCTCTTACAGAATCATGTCCCTAAATTGCTTTTCACCAATTATTCTATATTGGTTGCTATTTGTTTTTGTCAGCTCAAATCCAAGTAAATGGATCTAATGTACTTTTGTTTATATAGACGAGTTAGTTGAATTTCTTCTTGTGCAGTATCATAAGCAGACAACTCTTGGACTGGAAATAGAGCATGGGAGTGTTTACTAATATAAAGAGTTTCCATTGGAATAAAGGACACAAATTCTGTTGGCCTTTCTTTGCTTTCAGTATAGCTCAGCCCTTAAAGGGTTTGTGTCTAAACTAACACTGAACTACAGATCTAAGCCTTGAGATGCCCCAGATTGACACAGTATGTATTACAGAGCTCTGCACTGGAATCAGAACTATATTTACACATTAGTGGACAATTAGAAAATGCTTCCACTTTCCATGTTATTTATGTAAGGAAAGCTGGCTAACCAGTTACTGAAAAACAAGATAGACCCAGAATGCTGCACAGCTGTGCACTGTCTAATGAATCCAACATAGGCCCTCCTAGGCAGCAGTAGAGGAAAACGATTAATAGCAAAGGAGAAATAAAAGGAATCCCAATTTTGCCTTTTCCCTCAAGCACAGCTGCATTAATTCGTACCTAAGTTTGACATACTGTTTTTAAGCATACTCTAGAGCAGAATCGCCTTCCCCTATCTGTTCAGTCTAGTGGAAAAGTATAACAAACACAACAAAAGGACCTTTCTAGTATGAAACAATTTGCATTTGCTTTAGGGAATATGCTTTTATAATTGGAAAAACAATTTTGATCAAGTGTGTTTCTCCTATTCCTTTCAGCTCTACAGATGGTAGAGTCATGGATATGTTATCATATATCCTTATTCAAGTGTTTTTCAGCAATGACAGTGAATCTGGAATTAAGATGACCTATGCAATAACGAGGTCATCTGTAAAACAAAAAACATGGTCTAGAAAGACAAAACCAATGTACTGCAAGGTCCTTTACAAGTAATGCTTACTATGATCTCTGAGAAATATTCAAATTCTCATTTTCCCCCATAACTCCCCTTGTGCTGCAGACTCCCTGAACCTTCCACAAGCTACTTCCTTATACCACCCTGCTGGACCCAAGCAGAGAGGCAAGGAATATAAGATATATAGAGCTTAGTTGGGAACATACAGAACCATTGCACTGTGTTAGCATTATAAGCAAAATTGAGCAGCTTTAACATTTCTTAGAAAATTTTAATCTATTAACACACACACTTGCACATTTAAAGAGGTGTTATGCTACCAATGCTATCAACAGAATTCCTCAAAGAAGTCTTGTTACAAACATAGGATAAAAAAATTACAAAGCTGGCAAAGAAGCCCTGTTGTGAAAAAGCCTATTCAAGTGTATTTTCCTGAGGGAACGTTATGGTTGGGATCTCAGAGCTTCTCTTGGATCAGAGCCATTTCTGTCCATCTGTATTGTGTATTGTACCGAGAAGAGCAACAATTACTGTCAATAGGCCTTGGTAGGAGAGTAAGGGCAGACATGCCTTCATATTACTGGTCAGAGAATGTTCTAGAAGAGGTTTCATGACAGCTGTGTTCTCTGGAATTATAAAGCCTGACAGCTGTACTGAACCCTCTCCGACACCACTGTAGTGTCTCTCTTGGGATACTCCTCAAAAGGACCAAGAACTTTGGATATGGTGTCATCTTTAAAATTCCTTATTCTGCTTCAAAGAGACTCATCTTCTCCAGCCTCAAATCTTTTCAAAATCAAGCCAAGCCACTTATCTTAATCAACAATGGTAATTTTCAGAATACTGTTTAATACTTTAATCTCCTACCAGACTAGATTTTCTTTGTCTTCAAAAACAAGCTGTAACAATAAGGCCCCTCTAACAATTTTTATACAGAGAAGTATTGCAGAAAGTTAGTGTTTTTAAAATTCTGCATACAAACTAAAACAGAAAAGACAGTAAAAATCAAGTTGACCAGACACACTGGGTTCTAGATTCAAGGGACAGGTATCTGCCTTGTCTTTCTACTTTCAAACATCTGAGCACTACAGGCTTTCAAAGACAATGCAGATAAAGATGTACACTAAAGAATAGGATTTTGGAAATTCTAACAATGGATAAATCTGGAATTCAATGTGGGTCTAACAGACTTTTAAAACCTGGATTGAGAAAGCTCAATAGTTGTTCCTCTCAGTGAGAACTTCGACAATAACTGGCTGTGCCAATAGTTGTTTGCAAATTCAGAAATGATGCCATACCTAGGGTAATGGCATGCAACATTCTGCTCAACTTTCCTTCACTGATTAAAAATTAAAATTGTTGAATATTATAATCCTGTCCAGTTCATACAAGCGCAACACAAAGAAACCAACAGGAAAATCTCAGCACATCTCAGGACAATGCTTAGACTAGACAGGTGTATGCATTTTGGGGTACTCTGTGTGGTTTGGGTGAGTGTTTATTTCTGTGCTTTGTGATGGGGAAAAGATCAGTCTGGTCTTTACTTTGTGGGTTTTTTTTAAAAGATATCCTTCCAAAGGAGGAGGTTGTTAAAATGATTCATTCAGTGTTGCTGGTTCTATTGGATTGGGGGAATTTGGTAACATTTTAGAAGGAATGATTATGTACCTTGAAGTTACTGATACTTAGGTCTTGATGCTACTTATTAACAAAATAAGCCAAAAAAGAAGACACAAAAATTAAATAATTTTTAAGTTGCTCTGTGGAATTTTAAAATAGTATCTTTTTGTTGTCATGGCCACAAAGGGAATGTTTTCAACTAGGTTGTAGTTCACAGAGATGCCTATATAGTCTCAGCTTAACAAAACAACTAATTTACTAGTATCACATTAGCTCTAGAGATTGCTGAAGAGAAATAGCATGGTATTACAAATACAAAAGATTTCCTGTTCCTTGTAGCAATGATATACTAAATTGATTTAGTATCTCTAAAAGAAAGACTTTAGCTAATACCTCATGGCGGACCATATGCAAAGTTTTTATTTCACTGAAAGCAAAAGAGAATATACTACAGTAACAGCCATTAATTATTTTTCTCTGCTGAATACAACAGCAGTGTATGCACTGGGAACATGGTATGATTTTATTGTAGCCATTTGGTCATAAGTGAGCTGATAGCAGTTCTAATTTAAAATTAAGTACAAGCTTGCATAAAAAAGAGAAAAACAAAAATTATTTTGGTTTCTTACTAGCATTTCTAAAACAGTAATGTACTAATAACAGCAGAGTACTAATATTAAAGTACTAATACTGCAACTAAGAAACAAGCTCTTTTAGGAATCTCATTACATCCACAAATGACTTACATAAGATTAATGAAGTGTTCTTCATTAAGTCAGCACTCCTGCCTAATTTGCAATACATTTTTATGTGGGAAATACATGTAAAAAAAGCCCAAAATTAAGCATGTCATTACCTGTAACCACTCAGACTGGAAAAAAGATCATACTGAAATTAAAAATAGCAACCACAACATATTTTTTTAGTCAAATAATTTCTGCAAATCTAAAGTCATTAAAAACAAGGTAAATTCCAAACAGAGCAAGCAACATAATACACTTTCAGATTTCAGACATTATATTTGGATATTTGCAGCAAGCTTCTGATTATATTGGTTTTCTATAGCTTTTGATGGGAGTGTGTAAAAACACTCCATTTTAAATTGACTAAAAGACTTTTTTTCCTGAAATGCATCTTGTACACTCACCTTAGTACTAGTATTTTTCCTATGTTCTCCTTGGATTTTTTCTTATTGTTCTTAGCACAGTTTTTTTCCCCAGGTGAAATTAGTAACTTGGACAGATCTCTTGCCTGGCTTTTCATCTTAAGTCATTCATTTCAGGTCTCCACCTCTACTGTCCTGTGTAGTCACGGCACTGATCCTTCAATTTGCTGAAGGCTGCAACTGAAGCGCGGAGTGCAGTGCCTTACAGGAGACCTCTTATGATTTAAGAGATCTTGGATCTCCATTACAGACCAAGCTTGCAAAGTGTACTGAGACCATGATTACTTTGGCAAGTTCCTGAATAGAGATTTTTCCTGGATGTAAGTCCAACTCTTTATAAATAATATATGCCTGAAACAAACAATTATGCTTCAACTTTGTGTTGCTATAGTCAAGCTTCCACTTATTTATCCATTTTACTTCAAACTAATTTGTTGGCAGTTCTGCATTTGAAATCAAGAGCCAACAGTAATCTCTACTGAGGCATTCATAAATGCTTGATGACATTCAGTGCAACTTCATTTTGTTGTTAGAATATAGCAAAAGCAGTCTACTGCTTTATAAATATAGGAAAAGTTAAATGGAAAATATATTTCTAATTATCTGTTGCACCATTTCACAGTGTGAAAGATAAACGCAGCCTGCCTAAGAAACGGATGCTATTTTCAAGCCTTTGGATATTATTTTAAGCATAATGATCCATTTCTGTATTTGGCTCTTATAAGGAACCAATCTCAGGAGTAAAATAAAAGACTGCAAACTTGGAACACTAAACTGCTTATGTAACACACTGGGGGCTTTAGGCCCATGTTAGTAATATGGAAGTTTAGTAGAGAGAAACAATGAAGGCAACATGCCATGGAAAAACTTCCTAGTGTGAATGTCAAAACATAATGCTTTCATCCTACACGAAGCTGTTCAGCTCAGTAACATAATGAATTTTATCTTTTCTTTTTTTTTGGGGGGGTGAAGTTATACATTTACTTCAGGGAAAAAAATGTAATTGAAAGACAGTGGTGCAATAGAAGAGTGGATATTCTTTTCACTCCATGAGGCTCAATGCAGTTTGTTGCACAAACTGCCATCTACAGATTAGTTTCATTTTTGCAGATGACTTCTTTACCCCTCACTGTCAGCTAAGGCAGGTTTATTGGATGGTGGCAGAGGACTGTGTACTTTCTTTTCCTGGGCCCCTCTGGTGAGAGTGGGTTTCCCTGAGGTATATGAAAGGATTTCTCCTTATAATAAAGGAATCCTTCATTCCCTTTTTTGGTGAATTAGGCTGTAGTATGAAAGGCTAAAGAATCACCAATCATTCTAATGCTGTATCATTATGTGTTGTCAAAAAGGTGATCAGCACCCAAATAAAGGGAATGTCCCTCACCCTCCAGAAGGGCACAGTGGAACAGAGCATCACTTTAGTTTATGATCTACAATTGTAATTTTCCCTCTCATTAGTTCCACACCTTTAGGTTCCATATTGCTGTTTATTTTCACACATTATCTCAGAGAATCACCTTTTGTCCTCTGTTTACACACTGAAAACGTCTAAGCCTTCCAGCGTGTCAAGATGGTTCCCCTCTAGCCCTATTGAAATAATCCCTTCATCCATTGAAACCTGTGCTGCAAAGATCACCCCAAAGTCTTACTTTTCCGGCTATGTCTCTTCCCTCCTTAATCCTTCAGCTGATTCTTCAGACTAAAAGCGAAGATGTACATAGCAACATTTACTCTCTGCATCTGGCCATCAATCCAAGTCTTTTCTGCCCACATCACCTCCTATGAGCACTTTCACGCAGTATTATTTTAAGCACCTGCACAATTTTTCCTGTGGTGCATTTACGCATGAGAGAGAGTTCAACAAAGACATCTGCAAAGCTGGTGCTTTAGTGCATCTTTACAGTAATCCCCAAAATGGCAATGTCACTACATCCCTCAAATTCTTACTAAGTCTCTTTTGGTATGTATACAGGAGGCTGAAAGCAGCTGATTATTTGAAAAGCAGCAGCCATAGTCATATAACAGTTACCCCGTGCTCCCTCACTTACTGGATCATACCATGTGATGCTCTTGGACAGTTTTTGAAGTAGAGACTGTGTCTTCTTAGGGGTGTGTGTATCATGTCAACAGAACTCCCACCTGATCATAGCCAAGTGCGCTAATCACAGGTGTAGCACACAGAAACAGTAACAGCACCGTTTAACCATCCATCATTGTACAGCCAGTTTCATACAGAAGTAAAAAGACGTGGAACAAAGCATTTTGCAACAGCAAAATACCTTTATCCTGAGGCTCTCCTATTTCTGTTCTCCAAAGAATATAGGGAGAAAGGAGGGAGCACCCATTCAGCCTGCTTAACCATCAGAAACAGAATCATGTCTTTTCTCAAAGGTTTTGTTTGTTTGCTTTAACTGTATTGTTGATAAAAGATCTTTTAAGTTCAGGAGAGAAAGAAATAGCAGTAACGTAGAGGCCAAATACAAGAAATGCAGAAGCTAGCAAAGGGATTTAGATAATTGTCTAAATATACAGGCATGTGCTAGAACTTAAAATGAGAAGCCTTGGTTCAGAAATAGGTTGGAAAAGACAAAGAAATACAGATTTTCTCATGGGATCTAATACTCTGTGCTCTTTGGTTTGGTATTGCTGTGCAGAGCAGATCCAAAATCTATCTTGTAGTGCTATTGTGAGATTCAGTAGATGTTGGAAAGTGCATAACAGCTACTTTTTGAGGAGCATTTGGAATATTCTGTGTAAATAAACGAATTGCACTCCCTGTTCCGCTGCTGTGACTTCCCCAACATCACTAGGCTTCATATGAATGAGAAAAGCAGGTACTGGGAAAGGATAAAAGTCTCAGTTGATAAAGGAATACTAGTAGTGTTCAAGAGGCTTCAATTAATCAAACATACATTCCATAAATAAATGTTATCCTTCAAACATGGTTTTTACACAGTTCAGCACTTTCTGATCACTCCTCCAATCTTGGCATGACCCTTCCATCAGAAGAATTCAGTATTTCCTTACGAAAGTTGAGAGAGCTTCCTCCTATTACCCTTGCCTATCCCTCTATATGGGGCTAAATCAAGGAGAAGTTTAGCTTCTGCATTACTTGCGTGCAGGCATGCTCTGACAGAGAGAAGAGCTGTCTGCGAGAGCATTCCTTACCAATAATTAATTCCCCTCTTGCTCACTGCCGTGTGTCTGAGAAGCCTGCAACTGCATCATGCCTGCAAAATCACATGGACCGGATCTCCATGGTGATAGTGTCATGAGGTATGCAAACATCAGCTGGCTGGTCAAGGTTACTTTGGCAACCCAAGTGTCACAGGTAATGATCCAAATCTTGTTCAGATTTATGAAAAAATAGTCTGAATTAAAAACTTGCCTGTTTTTCATTCTAGGGCTGGTTCTGTTCTGTTGCTGTTCATAACAGCCACTATTTCAATGAGCCCCAAGCTATCTCCATTAGAATTACAAACACTAATATCAATAATATTTATTTAAGCATCGTTTGTATACAGTAATGAAGAAAAAGATGCATACTGCAGTCTATTCTAGCTGAGATACTGCATAAACAAAGCTTTAATACTGTAGCTTTCATTAGTGCCATGAGGCAATATGATTTTTATTATCAGAGTCACTGCTGTGGTGTGTTACAAAGCTATGTTGTCTTTAACATGTCTTGTGAGCTGCATTATAATTGCAGATGCTCTTCTTAGGCCAGGAAAAGAGTTTTATTTCATGTCATCGGCATATATGGCTTCTAAAACTGAACACAGCACTCCATACAAAGAAAAATCATGTTGTCTCTGTCTTCTGGGTTATGCCTGTTTAGCTTTGGTCTGTGGAAGGGAGAAAACTCAAGAAACCAAGGACAACTGTTTCGTAGCTTGCTGGCAGCTCTGGAGGGAACTGAACTGGTATACTGTTCCATGTAGATTTCACCAGGGCATAAGGGCACAGAAGTATAGAGCAAAAGTAAATCTCCCTTTTAGGCTACATTTGCCACAGCCCTGCTACGTGGCTTGGGCTAAGAGAAGGGACAGGACACGGGTCCCTGGATATCCTGCAACACACACGCAGTCACTGGGGTCCTTTGCACTGACTGTGTCCTTCTACTCTCAAAACTGACAGCTGTCAAAATGTAGTCTTACGGCTTTGCTGGCATATTTTCTCCTTGTTAATCTTGAAATGTCTCTCTCATATGCAATATAATTTAGTGGAGTAATATTTCACTGAGAAACATGCTGACTTTTTTTAAAGATTTTTTTTTTTTAATGAGTTTGCAATACTTTCCTTTCTCAGTCTAATTCTTCTGTACAAGCTTTTGTAGAAAAGCAGTTTGCCTGGGTGTGATTACTGACAATTACCCTACCACAGACGCAGTTATTTGGACCTTTTTGCTGGTAGGCATTATTTCCCTTGGGAACAATGGAATAACCTGTATTGACCACAACACACTTCCAAAGGAATGATCTGCACTCATGACAGGAATATTTTCCTTGCACAGTGCAGCAGAATAGCTAGCAGAAAAGTGCTTCTAGTATTTAATTGACCTAACTGCTGTGACAAAATCCTCCAATTATCTGTTTGCATGGGAGCTGGGTATATGGGAGGCTGGCAAACCCACATCTGCAATCGGCCTGGGTTATCCTCTCTTTTCCAGGCTGATTCTCCTCTTACCTACACCATTAACTCTGAGGAGACCTCTCAAACTCTCTTTGTTCTCCTGGAGGCTGAGGATATGCACCATCTTGCAAGACAGATGGAAAAGCAGTATAATATTTACAGGATTTTGCATAGGCTCTAAACCTGCCCATGGTGAATACAGTCAGCTCTTAACATGCCGAAATCAATCACTGAGCATACGCAAGAAGACACATCAAACTCAGGGTATCTGAGGCACAATTTTCATAAACACCTACTGGAAAAAAAAAAAGTGCATGGGGAAAACATGGATACAATCAAAATCAACTGCTGAAGTGTTAAAAAGTTAGTATCATTAGCAATGACTTTGAACTGGTTAGAGTATTTTAGACACAGCAGTAGAAAAATAACTTGGGTCATGGAGTCTATTTCCTTGCTGTGAAGCTAACATGTCATCCTGCTAGTATCTGTGAAATCAAAAATTATTTTATCCAACTCACCTGTTTATGCTCTGTTACGCTGAGCTTTTGCACCAATGGTTTTTCTTGCATACATGCAAACAGAAAGTACTTTTTAAACCCCTTTCATTCCTCCATTGCTATTCACAGCTGCAAACAGCAGCTCTGGCCTCTATTCCCTTCTGCTGTCTGGCAGTGAAGAGAGACCTTTTCTCTGGAATACCTTTTAGCCTCACTGTATGTTGCCATGGCAGCAAGACTAAAACCAGACCCAAGATGAAAAAATGTCAAAGGAATAAAAACTGACGCTACAGGCAGATTCTGACTCCTCAGCTACCGAAGATATCTATTAAGTTACACATCTTTTAGATAGAGCGCTACAGCTGCAGAACTGTGCTGTTTTCACTCTTCCCTTATTCCTATAAGCTCCTGCTGACGTCAATGAGTATTTGTTTTGCCTCAGTGAAATTCAAAGAAAAAGAGATTTAAAGCCTTGTAATTACAGAATAACTGAGCCAAATCTTGCCAGTTTTTACTTACAGAGTCAACAGGGATAAAGCAGAAAAAAGGCAGAACCAACATCAAATTAAATATTTAGAAGTACTAAACAGCAGTACGTAGATTATCAATACGGTGAGAGCTTTCTTACATGGTAAAAGAGGAGAAAAAACCTTGAAGTTTGATCCATCTACACAGAGAATTCCAGCCAGTTATGACAGCTCAGTGCCATTCAGCACTTTGACAGTTAAAGACTAGCATTTTGGTTAAGTGCTATAGAAAGAACATCTCTATAAAACTATGCATATTACCTTAGAAAAACCTGCACAGAGTGCGAAGGAAAGCTATTTTTGATTTAAGCTGGCACGGCACAGCACAGTTTTTCTCATTATCACTTGTTATTAACATAAGCTTGAAGAAAAAGGGATTTTTTTCTGCGTTAATATGGGAAATAATTACCTTTTTACTTTCAAAGTCAAGGGTTGTTTCTGAAGGGTAGATATTTGGTGAAGAAACCCCTGGAACACACTTGAGCGGAAATGCAACATCTTGTGAATCAGGATGAAGCTCTAAGGATTCTGTGCTGGAATTTCTTTTAGAGCAGCAACAAAACCAAAACTCCTGGACCCAAATCTTCTGCAGCACTCTGCCCAGTTAGTAGCACAATACAATCACATTGACTCTATACTGAGATTAACCAGTCTGAAGATGAGCACAGTGTTGTGTGGAAGGGATATAGAACTATTGTGATAAAGTTAAGAAGTTCCTCAAATCCACTGACCAAAGTGGTATCCCTCCTACATCACACTTCTGGTTGCCGCTATATACCCAGGAGCCACTGACTCCCAGCTGCTGCCCAAGTCTTTGGGATTGCTGGTAGAAATTACAATTTATACAAGGAAGATGGCCACGAGTAGGGGAGCTCAGAACTGGTCACCTTTTGGCACCATTCTGAGCAATAATGAATTATATAGTAAGTTGAAGCCAACTGTGCACACATGGATGCCCCAGACACTCCTGAACCTGGGGGCATTCAAAAGTGTAGTGGTTCAGATTCCACTCCAGTGAGTCTGGTTTGGTCCACAGCTGCAGCTCTTACACTGGGGAAAATTCTTTGGCTGCAAAGGAGTTTTGGCAGTTGCAGGCAAAAGGAACAGGCCCTCTGTATTTGGTTAAGATGCAGCAGTCTCCTGCCTAAATTGAATCAATATATAATGTTCAGTTTGGTGTATTCCTGTATTCCATCACAGTCTGTTATAACAATTTATGGCAGGAAATAAAGTTTATGACATTCATCACTATGCAATAAAAAGAAGACATTTTATGTTGTTATTGACTACCAAGCTCCATGACATCGGTTTCTAAACTCTTGCCTCAGCAATGTTGCCTTGTGATCTCTTTGAAAAAAGTATTTGGAGAAAAAAATGCACCAACCCACAAGTATGTCCCATTTGTTCTCCTTCACAGAAGCACGCTCTAATACAGTGTCATTACACTCTCCACCTCCTTCACCCCCAGAACACGCAGACTTAATTACAAGCACACCGCTTTGCGTAGCGTTGTATTGTTGTCTTTCTAATTGTAACACCTAGACTGCAGAAGGTGAATGTTGTTGACTTCCTCTGCACAGCCTTACAGCAGCAACACTGTCTGGTTACTCCTCTGCAGGAATCTGGCAGACAGAGATCCCTCTTCACACACAAGTGAAAGATCAGACAGCCTTTCTGGAACTATACTGTTTCACAGCCATACAAGAACTCAAAGTCTGAAATACTTCCACAGCCACAGCTTTTCACACAGACTGTCTAGACACTTGCAGGACACTATTTAAAGACAGAAGAATCTTTTCTTTGACACCATATTCTGAATGGCCTCTGAGCTAACTAGCTGCAAGGCGTTCCAAGTCAATCCATGTCTTAACTCTGCCTCTGGGCAAATGGGCACCCAACAAACCACTTTGCAAGACATTAGGCAATGCTTGAACATGCGTTTATCAAGAAGCGATGCCAATCCTACCATGTTTTTGTACATGTATGCAGTTACATCAGACTATAAATGCAATACCAAAGACTAGGCTCTTTTCTGCAGGGACCCTGCTTCATCTGATCAATGGGATTGGGACTGTGGGGCCTCAATTCCTGAGGCTTCCAGGCCCATCAGACTTTACCTTAATGGAAGTGTTAAACCTTCACAGTGACAGCACCTGTTGTTCCAGACTCATGGATAATTTTTGTGGGTGTAACCCTGCTTCACTGTATGGCTATGAGCAAAACATTTGAATTACATGCCATGGTTTCTTTGTCTTTACAACACCACTAAATATTTACGTAGTTCATAGGAATACCGCTTTGTGTTAGTGCATCAGTCAGGTGCCCCTTTAAACCACACCACAGCTTTAGTGTACAGGCTATTACAATTTTCAGCATTCCATTTAATTATTATTTAATTATTCCAGAAAGCTCTCCTCTTTGTCTTGCAGTAATAAGGGTTGCTGACTGTGCCATGCTTTTTTCTATTTCTTGAACCTTGTAATAAGATCTTGCCTCATGAAAACACGTGCTCCTTTCTCTACCCTTCCCAAACAGCAGGTGATTTTTTTGGAAGTCAAGCACAAAACCTGTGACCAACATGACTTCTGCCACTGTAACTTTTCATCACGTTTTCTAAACAATTCAAGTGAGTCAGATATTTTCACTCCCAAAGACCTTCTATTACATATTCCTCAGACCCTTCCTTGAGCCCTATTTTGAGCTTTAATATGGGATCTTAAAGTCAGTAATATAAAATTAGAAATTCCTGTACTACCTGTCTGCTTATCCCAAGGAACTTTAAGTCCTCCTTAATTGTTACTATGGAGAAGAAATTGTGCTGTATTCCAGAACTACTATTCCAAACCATGGGAAATAAACTTATCGGTTACAAAATACAGTAAGCATTCAGTCTTCCAGATAATAAAAGACGTAATCATTAAAAAGTCTTGACACTATAATTGCCAAAGTCTGAGAAGCTTTATACACAAATCCACCAACTAGGTTCAGATTACAAGAGCACATTAATATTGTGTCTTTGAAAAAATTTTCTGTGTTCTTTCTTAACAATGGATTCTCTCCAATAAAATCCATCCTTAATCAGTAAACCAATTCTGTAAATTCTTGAAACTCATCAACGTAAATCCCAAAGGTCTCTAAAGATCCAAATGAGAAAATATTTCTCTCTTGATTTCTTGGGTTTTTTTTTTTTTTTTTGTTTCACAAAGTAGTATCATGAGGATTGCAAATCTAATTATTTGTAAGCCATCATGATATTTTTCTGATTATTCAAGAAGGTAAGTCAGATCTTACCTTTGGGTGCCAGTCCGTAACTTCATTAAAACTATACTTAAACAAAAACAACCAACATATTAAATTGTAATACAGTTGTAATGTTAGAGGGAATGATTCATCCTTATCCTCAGTTTGAGCTACATCAGTTTACAGTAAGATTGAAATTGTTCATGTAGGTAAGATGAAAGGTATTTGAATTTATCTTGTTCACTAGTTGACAGTTTTACAATATATTTTGCAGTCCTATTTGCTTTATTACTTAATATTTATCCCAGCACTGTTAGAGAATGTTTCATTCTAAGCCCATGTTAGACCTTAACTCCACGTAAGTATTGTACAAATGTGATTGCTATAAAAATTGATTTAGTTTACAAGTAGCTTAATGTTCATGTGTGAATACTGATTCAGCTTAGCATTACTTTGTATCGACTAAAATCAAATTGCTATGTAATTGGTAGCAGGGAAGCTAAAGCAGAAGTATTCATGTGATAGCTGAATCAGTGACGTTCTGAGACAGTTTTTAATCTAATTCAATTAAATCTGCATGTGTAGACGCACCAAGAAGAGCAAACTGCATGTATGCTAGCTACAATAATTCAGGAAAATAGGCAAGAACTTTAATAACACAGATTGCACTAGCTCTAGGCTAATGTAGGCTTAACTGTAGGAACTCTTAGAATTACACTGGATGTTTCCTTCAAATTGAAGGAAAATATCTAGCATTGTGTTAATTCTGCTAAAGAATTGAAAGGTTATACCCTTTTTCCTCAGGAAGGTTTAAGATCTTTAAGGTATTTTACCCAGGACATAACCACAGCATATAATAGAAAATAACTCAGGTTCTCCTCAAGTTTGTTGGTATTTGGTGATGGTAGGGAATTCGCTTTTACACAACCTTACTCTACTAAACCAAATGCATTTAAACAAAGATTTAGAGCTGCCTGTGATGTGCGAGGCTTTATTTCTTATAGATATGGCCCACATTTTCAAATGTGTGAGCTTATCAAAGCCTGAACTTTGATACTCAAACTAGCACATTCAGTAAAATCTTAACAGTGGAAAACCAGTTGTTCATTTGACATGTAATCTTAAATTACATTGCTTTCTTTTAGTACTGTTTTCTCCAAGTCAGTGATCGCAACATACAGATTTGCCCTACAAAATATCATTGTGTTTGATCATTCACAGCAGGCTAATATATATGTAGGAACCTTTTAGTATCGACAATGTATCTGCTTTGCTGCCTTCATATTAATTCATATCATTATCTGTAATGAGCAACAATATCATTACTAAACTGCAATACTGTATAAAACTCTCAATTATCACATTAAATTTGGATTATATTATGCTAAGAGATGCCTTTATGCCCAAGAGTAACTTTGCTTTTACATCTCATCAGTATTTAAAACGATTGAAAAGAATAAATGAGCCATTTTCATTAGGTAAGAATGTTTATCTTGATTAATGGTTGTTATGCACTAAATAAAGTGTTATTTTGGATACAATCATTGCATTTTGTTCAGGGTAAAATTATGTAAATCAGAAAAGTAAACTCGTTTCCAAATAAAGTTCCCCACTATACTTAGAAAAGGAAAATTTAATCATAGGATGAATTAGTGTTGTAGAATGTTATAAAATCTTAAAGCTTTAAGACTTTAAAAAAATCACACAACAGGGAATTTTGGATAATTAAAAAAAATCCAATTCAGAACACACTAGTAATCAGGTGGCATCAGAACAGATTTGTACATAGTGTGTGCTGCTACTACTACTGAGTAAGTGCCCATGACCAGTAACTTTCACAGCCTTTGGGGACACTGCACGAGTGTCTTTGTGAACCCTAAGAGTGGGCTGAAAGTACAACCTGGAAGATGCTAGTTTCCACTGACTGGGATATTCATTCTCTTGCTCTCTAGAGAGTAATGAATTGATCCATGTTGTAATGGGCCAGTAATGAATCTCAAGGTGTGTAAGGTAGGACTCAAACATGCAGTATGTTGACTCATAAACTTTAATACTCATTCAGCTGTCCTTCCTAATTACAATCACTACCAGCAATGGATCATCTGGTTAATATGTAGAAGATTATCTACATAAAACTACAAAATTTTCTTATCTA
Source organism: Phaethon aethereus (assembly GCF_964289735.1). NCBI lineage: Eukaryota > Metazoa > Chordata > Aves > Phaethontiformes > Phaethontidae > Phaethon > Phaethon aethereus. Next base: position 16,170,593 of record NC_138589.1, on the reverse strand, counting down.
CAAGTCTTGTAGATAAGAAAGTAATAAGTGCTTTCTTTTGGGTTATTGGCAAAATTGTATGAACTAGAACACAAAACTTGTCTCTTCCTTGCAATAAAGAGAATCTAGTAACCTAATTAGACTATTAGTATGAAAATAAAAAAAAGTTGAAAACAACAATCCAAGAGATTAATTTTGTGCTACAGCTCATGAGATTAGCTGCTGAGACAAACTTGGTTTTGCTGATGGAACTAATAAATTTACTTTTCTTTGGCTATTGTTACATAGATACACTGATAAGCAAAGCCCAGGAGAAGAGCTAGAATGTCCACGTTAGAAAGGCATTTCTAAAACGAAAAAGGCCCACTGAATTTCATTTACCAGAGCTCTGCGTCTACTGACAACTAAACACCCCTCTACTATAGCTAAAAGCTTATGTCAGTGTTATCTCTTCATAGGCCAAGCACCCAAAATCCCCAAAAGCAGAAAAATGTGAGCTAGAATACACAGCAGAAACGCAGAAGGCATAGTATCTACTGATCTTTCTCACCACAGTAATTTTGCAGTCTCTGAAAGCATCTCATTCCCTTCTGCTCTATTAACCTTTCTGCTCACTGTCAGTCATGGCAATTGGCCACAGGTACCAATGCTGCCAATTAGGTCCATTTCGTCTAAATGCTATCACATTTAAATATATATAGAGATTTTCCTTATTCTTATCTCCCACTCCCTTTTGATTGTTTAGTGACTCCTTAGATGGCTTTCTAGGCATTCATCAATTAATGAAGTATTAGAGTTATAGATTACAGCCAGAAAAAAACCCCAAAATAACTAGTCTGACTTTTTGCAAATCAAGAGGCCAAAACCTCATCCAAAATCATCAGGGATCTCTTTCCAGTCTGAAAATGTGAAGGTTTCAAAGGTAGAAGGAATCTGAATTATTTGTATTCTGTATTATGCCAGACATACAGGATGACATCTCTCAGCATTACCAAGTAGACGTCATTATTTCTATCTCACTTTTAAAAAAAATCCTTAGCACGTGGGAAAATAGGTCTTTTTAAATTTGAACTGAGACCAAAAAAAAGTTTCTGAGAGAATGAAAACAATCACCAGGAATTGTTAACATAAACCTCAGATTTCTCCTTCATGATACCCTGGGAGAAAGGCTGAATTTCTCGCATTAGCAGTCCCTGCCAGTTCAAGTTGAACAACCCAGAGCTTTCTTTCTGAACCAGTCAACTAATTAACAAAGAAGCGTGAGTGGAATTTTTTTGACACAGAGGATAATCCTAGGTTGCATTCACAGGCTCTGTGGCTGAAAACTACATGTGCTAATAGTGCATAGCACAAGAATGAAATAGCATCTAAATGTGCCTTAAAAAACTTAGTTTCTAATAGTTTCCCCTAGTACCTGCTATTTATCTAGTATCTTTCATTTATGGCATCCAATAGTTATTTCTTTGAGTGATAGAAAACACTCACTGTTCCAAATCTTAAGAATTCCTTGCCAGTTAGTGGTACTACCAACACTGTGGAACAGGAGATAAAGTAAACTTTCTTTTAGAATCCATTTAAAATTATTTCTGCTGGTGGATGTAATATATTGGCACATATTTAATCAACCTGCCTACAAGACTGGAGAATAAAGGCAGATGTTTCATTGCATTATCATCAGGTAGAAATAAAAAGGAATGGATTGAAGCACGTTTGGATCAAGGGTATAAAAGCAAGTAGCTTTTGTTCTCTAATACTTCACGAAGAGTCTAGAAATTGTTTCTGAATAGGGAAATGACTCCATGAAACCCTGTTTTCCTGACTCTTCAGAACAGCTTAAATTCCATGACACAAACAGTAAAATTAAAGTGTAAACCAAACATGTTGGAGTCAAACATTCAAGATAAATACAGAAGAAATATACTTTATCTCCTGGAGTTATGCACACACATTGGTGTTTTTAAAGGTGTCCTTGATGTCTAAAGTACATCCCCTCTGCTTTGGTAAAGCTTTCCCTAGCAAGGTCTCTGGTTATTTTCCTGCAAGGATACAGTATCACCATATCAGTTCAATACATAAGGAATGTGTGACAATTTATTACTTAAAAGCCAGATAATATATTCCAGTAAGCAGACTCTGGTAACATAATGCTTCATCACAGTAATTAATCAGCAGCTTGCTGCATGTAATAGGTTTGTTCTTACTTTTTCTAATAAAAGACAAACCAGTTTTTTCCCACATACAATCTCCTGTTGCTAATTCAATTAATGGGAAGCATGTGACTAGTTTATCTTTAACAGTGCACACTTTCTTGAGTGGAATCTATCAAGGCTTCATATATTATTTTCCTGCCTATTTCCCCCCGCCCTCACATTATCCATCAGGAACCAAGTCTACATGTTGTTTTCCTTCAGCCTGCCATTACAGAAAGCCTTTATCTCTGTGGCACACCAGGGCAAACAGGAATGACAATCTGTCCCGACCCAGAAACACGTATCATGACTCACCACTGCTCTTTCAACTTCCAGTGTCTCATGCCTTCTAGAAAAGCATTTTCTGCCTGTGTATCTCCATAACTAATTAATTCTTAGCAGAGGGCTTACTAAGTAGATTAGAAAAGTGCTGTAGCTGCGGGCTGTATTTATGTTAATTGAGAGAGGTTTAGTCTCACACTAGTCAGCTTCTAACCTTTGTAACAGCAATATTTGAACACAGAATCAATGTTCATCAGAAATACTGCCAAAATACTTTTCCATGTCTGCTATTTCATTCCAAAACATTAAGACACTATTCCCCTGAACGGAAACAGCTTACTGAAATTTGGTAGAACACATACCATTCTGAGATTAGAGCCCCCAACAAATGCTCAATCAAAGGCTCGCAGAGATGCTGAGACACAGACCAGGGGTTTGGCTGTTGGAGACCAGAACTAGAAATTAGAGATTTTTCAGGCCGATCCATGATCTTTGTACTAACATGCTGCATGGTATCAGGCAAGTGAAGATATTCATCGTCTCTTTTGTTATTTATCTATTAAATGAGTCTTATGGCGTGAATATTCTCAGCATGCACAAAGGAACATTCTGAAGACTCTGGATGGCAAAACTGTTTAAACACAGGTATTCAGCTGGCAGGACTAGACAAAACAAGCTAGATTTCAGAAGCTGTAAAGAAAATAAAAGAAAGCACAGAGATGAAATTAATTACTTGTTTAATTAAATTCCATTCATGTAGCTTGACTTTCATGCAGTTTATGAATAATATATGGCAATTGAAAATAATTGACTTCTGCTTACATACTTAACAGACTTAACAAGTGAAGTCTGAGTTTCCTAAAACAGCTCATTTACTCAACCTGATTTTGTGATATTCATAGCTAATGTCATGTATCTATCTGAGGCCTTGTTATGGAGCCACAGTGCCTATATCTAAGTCTTGTCTTGCTTCTTTCTATCTCACTCTTAACAAAATCATATTACATTGCCATCAACAGTGTGTGAAGCCAAAGAGACTACTGGGTTATGCCATCACTTGCTGATACGGGTAGGAAGGGTAGACTGAATTATGAAGTCTATTAAACAGCATTAAACGGGGAAGAAATGTAAATGAAATTATATAGGCATTTAGCAGAAACTTAATAATTCATGTAAGAGCAGCCAGGATCCCATAATCAGGTATGCATAAAGTTTTAGAGGGAAAAAAACTGCAAGACCTAATTAATCTCCAGTACTTTCAAAATATGTTTTATTCCTCTAAGCATATGGCACTGAACCTATTAGGAGTTTTAATTAATATTTACTTCAGATAAGCATCTTGAATTCTTTGCAAAGTTTTATTAAAAATCACCTTACTCATGGCTCAATTTTCATTTATTTAGAACTTGTGTTCATTACATTAAAAGCTAGTGACGTAAAATTTAAGTGGAATAGCTTTCCCCTTACTCTTCCCAAAATATGAAAGATATTTTGGCCTATAACTTGTATATAATTTGATCGTGAACATAGAAACAAGCTACCCTGAATTATTCAGGTTTTGCTTCTCAGTCTGCTTTCCCCACATCTCTATTTCGAAACCTGTTACATCAGTAAGACATAGCTCCTCGCATTTTTGTAAGCTTTGATATCTGCATGAAGTTTGTATTAAACATGTTGTGTTAGACTTGTTTGTATACAGAGAAACAACAATGATGTACAGATAAAACATTTAAATTTACTTTGAACTACAGATATTTATTTTACACAGTCAAAGGGAACAGAATCTCTCACATAGGAAGAACAAAGAGAGTCCTAAGGCAGCATCACAAGACAGTATATACGCGCAGCTAATACCTGTAAATCAGGAAAGCAGTTCATGAGCAACTGCAAATGAAGTACTGTCAAAGAAATATTTGCAGCATCAAAACAAGCAGACTCTGCACTGTAATGCTAAAGGACCAGTCATAGAAAAGGAAACACCGATATGCTCGTGGGAGTTTTCACAGACTGAGTTACATTTCCCTCTTTCTACAATGTAATACTGCAAAGTAAATTGTTTTACGCTTATGGGAAAATTATTCTCTTCTGTATTTCAAGGTGGATTATTACTTTAGTTATAAATGAACTTCCACTTTTATCATGTTACTCTAGATTATTTTGCATACCTTGAAGAACAAATACAGGTTCTAAATGCTATAGAAGTCACTTGACTTCAAAAAAGGTGTAGTTTGTTCAGCTGCAGAATGTTTTCATCAAGCAGAAAAGAGAAAAACTTGCACATGCCATTAGTATATAATCACTAAAAAAAAGACAGACATGAGATGGTATGTAGTATTCATAACAAGGTAGCAGTCTGACCTGATATTATCAGATTGCCCTCTTACTATGTTAAAACTAACTAATGGGTCAATTTTCTCTATGTCTTACTATAGTGATACATGAAAGGCTTTTTGCCCTAAAGCTAAGATCAGTGAGAGGCATGAATAGCTTTTGATGAAATTAAAGTTTCTTCTTTAGAGAGTTCACTGTTATTATTCTGCTGTCATAGGTTTGATATTTCCCATCCCCTGCCCCAAACACTGCTCATATCTAAAAGCATACACCAAGAGGGTAGTTTGTATGAGAGGATGAGTTCAGTGGAAAACAAACAGGTTTACGGTACCTGAACCCTTTGAAGCCACAGAGCAGTGCTAAAAACAGACATATTGTGACGGCTTTGCCCTCCCCAAGGCGTGCTATAAATTCTGTATGGAAAGCGTTCCTTCATCCAGTTCTTGTCACTGGACTGCCACTTGGTAAGGCTGTGACCTTAGATGTAAGGTTTCTACTGTCATCCTTTGCATGCTAATAACATTGAAAGCTAATGCAGAGAAGAGAAAGTGTGCGAGAACACCAACGTATGAGAAAACGTTTCTTTTAAAGGAAATTATTGTATCAGCAGGTATTCTACAATGTTACTACAGTGTGATCAGTTGCACTGCACTCCTTTCAGGGTTAGGTTCTCATACACAGCTTGATTTTTCCTCAGCAATTTACTATAGAGAAAAGCTCTGGCTTCAAGACAAGGGAATCCCACTTTTATAAAAATTGCACTTAGAGCTAGACACACAACATCTCTCATAATTACTGAGCCAAACAAATTGCAGCTGATGGTGCAGTGATCCTTACAAACTAAATTAAGGTACAGGGCTCTTTCCAGTCAAAAACATTCATTGCACGGACCACGATGCACAGTCATTAGCATCCTCTGATACTCATATCAAGATACAAAGGGCTTGATCCATAAGTGTTTTATTGCCTTGATTCCACTGATTTCAATCACAGCTGAGTGCCACAGTACATTCCTGGATCTGGGATACAGTTGTTGCTAAGTATTGTTGATACTTATTTTCTAAGTAAGGAGTTGCTAAAGACATGACGACATTGCCACTACAAAACAGTGGGATGGGGTGATGTTCAGTGCCTACTATAAGGTACCAGCTTGATCTTGTAATATTATCAGATTATCCTCTTACTCTTCAAGAATAAGTAGCAACTCTATTCCACAGGTTTCAGTATCTTCATCATTCTTACTGGCCCTAAGGCAGAGCAGGTCTTTGATACCATTATTACTACATAAGAATGCACTCCTTTAAATCATCTTAGACAAGAATGCAATGAATCCTTCAGTACCCAACACAGACCTGTAGTCAGGATGTTTTTCTATAATCTCACTGGTGGTCCACATGGACCAAAATAGCCCAGATCTGAAAACTTTCTGACATACTGAGAGTCCTTTTTGCAACAGGTAGTCTAGCATGAGGGAAAGGGGCCTACAAATATTTTCATGACCTAGACCATATTTTGGATTGCCACTTTCGTGGCTGGCAGTTTACATGCAAGAATTTGTGAGTTTTGTTTTACATGCTATCAGTGCTACTTTTAACTGCTGTAAATCACCCAAGAAGGTGCATATAACTTCTCTGTCAATAACATGTTCTACCTTGAGTATATATTTTCTTTTGCAATTATAAAAAGCCGAAGAAAACAGACTTTTAATAGAAAAGTGCAATGTGTACATTTTTATTCAACACACTGGATTTTTTGAGAACCTTCAGTTTTCAATCCTGCTTAATAATCTAGAATCATCTACTGTGTAAAGCCAAAGATTCACAGACCCTCAGAAGAATGCTAACGCATAAATGCACACTACAAGTTAATCAGAATGAAGAAGAGTGACTAACTGCAAATTAAGGATTAGTTAAGTAGTTACTAACAAAGAAAAAAAACACAAAGCTCAACAAATATTCACTGAATACTAATTCTGTTTTAAATTCTCCTATTTGTAATGAAATGCAATCTTACCAATCAGCTTGTTATAGAATACAGAACAGTATTTTAAGCATGCACCAGCTACACATTATCTCATCTTTTAAACACTTGAACGCATAAACAAATAGCTGCAAAATAGTGAGACATCTCAACAGCTGCTAATTTATTGTATGACTTCACTCATCTCATAAGGTATAATTCCCAGGTTAGACTTCCATTTATAAGTATCTATGGATTTTATTACTGTCTCTCTCAGTTAAATCTTTCTTGCATTAACATCATAAAATGGCTCTAATGGCCTACTTGAGAACAGACTTGACTTTACTAGGACCTATGCATGTAAACTTGAAATAAAAATTATCCTTCCCAAGCCAACAGCAACAGATAACACAGCAATACAAGTAGTTTTGCTCCATAGCAGTAGTCAGTAGTCTAGATCCTGATCTCCCTTATGTCAGCAATCATCTCGTGCACTGAAGAAAATGAAGTCACTTCTAAGTTTCCATCCAGAATAAATTCTGCCCCACTCTCTCTTCAGTCACAAATTCATTTAAGCAGACTGTCCTGAAGAGGCAGTGCAATCCTCATCCTAAAACAGAGGCCAGTGAAACTAGGAGTCCTTCCATTGGCTTCCATGACCTTTGGATGAGGCCCTAAAACAGAGAAATCAGAACACCAAAAGGGACCATATCCTAATTAGAATAATCTCAGTGACACTCAGACAAACCTTCATTGTTCAACAGGAACAGTACCAAGCTAAGTCAAGGAATTTCTGAACACTGCTATCTTGAATATTACTCAACAATCAGCTAGACATCACTTTAACATACACTACAACATGACAGACAAATGGGAATCTAACAACTTTCTCAAAACCCTGTATTACTGGCACTTGAAGCACTTTAAAATGCAAAATCTCACTGCAATTACAATAGTCTCTAATCAGTATATTCTTTTAAATTCAAACTGTGTACTCCTGCAGAAAGCATTAAGAAATAAATGCTGTTCAAAGAACCATACCAGGCTTTCAGAACAATGAAATCTCTTTTTACACAGTTCACAGAGACTTAAAACAGACACAAAATCTTTCTCTGGCTATTCTCACAAGCACTAGAACACAAAGCCCTCAATTTTGGGGTTATCATGCAAGGAAGTGGTCCTGTAGCAACCAGCCTTAAGCAGCAAAGGGGAACACCACTGTAGATTTAACTCATTGTCTTCTAAGACTGCAAAGATGCTTTTCAGCTCTGATACGTAGATGGCTATTGCAACTGAAACAGGATTGAAAAGGTAAGGGTTTGTACTGCAATACCATTTTGGAAGAAAACCAGGTGTATTCCATGTTAGCTTTTGAGAATCTGCATTAATCTGTGAGTTTATATTTGCACAAAGAAAGAATACACGAAAACAAATGCAGAGTGAAAAAAGCAACCTGAAGGGATATGTTGGGGATATGCCTTTCATATATATAGATCAAAACTTTATGGTGATGGTACATTTAGGTATTTAAGATTAAATATTTGGAAAGGTGTCCCATTGTTGAGGCTCCTCTTGAGATTTTTCTGTAAAATATTTTGATTTTGCATGTCACTTACTGGATTCAAGCTCATCTCCACAACAGAATTAGTAGTCAGAGGACAAACAGATGCTCATATGAGCTTTTGGAGAGGGTGATATTCTTCCACCGAAAACTATTCATTCATTTTCAAATGCCATGCAGGGAGTCCACCTTTCTGTCACTCTAGTTAAACATACTTATTCCCAACACTCCTATGGGTCAGGAAATTTCCTCAGGAAACATGAGCAGTAAAAATTGGTCATAGTGGTTTAGTCTCTAATGAAGACTACTGAGAATGGTCAAATGAAAACGGACATTTGGAGAAAATCAGGCTTACTCAAAGGAAATGAAAAGCAATCAAAATGCCAAACTCTAAAGAGGGGAGATGTTAGAGCTGTGGAGTTAAAAACAGAAATCTCCCAAAACAGAAAAAAATACATACCAACCTTTCTTCAGCCCTCAGCTATGACACATTTTTCTGTATATCATATTAACCTGAGAGTCAGCCGTAAGTTATATTTATACCCACAAAAATATATGCCCAAAATGTTAATGTCCTAAATATTTCAGTAGTACTTTGCAATCGATTAAGGACACCTCTAGCACTGTTATATCCCTGAATGTACTAGCCAGACATTTCCTTTGTAAGTCACCAGATAGCTCATGGAAAGTGAGCAGGCGTGATAAATGAGCTGTAGTTTTCTAAATTTTTCTAAACCGTGCTTCTTAACAGATGTATTTACACATTTCACAATCTAACGGTAGGGATGGTGCATGTTACTGCCAAATGTTAGATTAAATGTTATCAAACAGGAGGCTCCCAACAAATTCCCATCATGTTGAATATTAAGATCAGCCTGCCGTGTGTAATTTTTCATGTTATGTCCTCAATCAAGATTTTTTTAAGCTAATTGTTACTGTTTTAATTATCCTTTTCTTACTCACCAATACATGAGAAGTACATATTTACATGAACAAAGAAATTGCAGAATGCTTATCTAGAGGCTTGTTCCACTTAAATTTTTAAATTACTTTGTAAGCTTAATTTGATAATTAAATAAGAAAAACCCACATCAAAAACCTAAATCTGATCTCGTTTTTATTTTACGCTGCTCTTCAAAGTGCCTTCCCTTTCAGACAACAGCAGAGGATTTTGCCTCGTCTGAAGCAGCTGCTCTGTGTCACAACATCTGATTTCCCTTAAGCAGTTTGATGGTGAGAATTACCAAAATGGCTGAACGCCACTCCCGTGCCACTGGCTGGTAAAACCCCAAGGTGTTACCAAGTTGCTGTCAGTGACAGTATGGCCTCAGGCAGACATTTTAGAGAAACAGGACGAAATTCCTGAGGAAGTTGTCATTCCTCTCTGTTTTGCTGGAGAGGAAAAGGTGGAACCTGTATCATGCTGGACCATTTGTATCTGCTGTAGCATATGAAGCAGCACACTGGGGTACACTGGGGCAGATGTAGCGATGAGCATAACCTGAGGCAGTACACGCCTTGTGTAACCTGGGCCAGGCACATACAAGCCCCAGTGAACACGCAACGCATCCTGCTCCAAGAGTCCCGCCACGCAACTCAAGATACCTTACCTGTGTCCATGACAATGGTGGTGCTTTAATGCCACTTGAATAATGAGCAACCTGCTGGACTCAAAGCCCTGACCATAGGGCATTCAAAATCTTAATAAAATACAATATTATTGATGCATTAAGTCTGATGGTTACTCTTTCCTCATGGATGCATGGTAATACCAGCTAACGTGTTCAGATACAGAATTTTGTGGCAGCACGTTCTGAATAGCAACCACACAATGATACAACCACATTTCACATTCAGCAGAGCCCTTGGAGATCACGCATCTTAAGTGCATCACAAACACATAAAACAAATATTAATCTGGCAATGCTACTATAATCATGCTGTTTCTTTATATGTTAATGTCTGTTCACACCTTGAAAAATAGTTGCGTTCATATATCAGCACCTAAAGTCTAAAGGTCTCGGGAAACAGTGCTCTGGTGAAGGGGCTTATAACTGCCCAGGCTATGATCAGATTAGTTTCTTTACATGTCTTCAAGGAGAGCTGAGCAATTAGAAGGAACAAGAGAACCAAAGAAAACACACTCCACAAACGTAACTTACATTAGAAGTGATTTCTGATTTGACTGCCTGCAATACATTTTCAGTAACTTCCTGAAAACCTCCAAGCTTCCAAGGGTTGCTAGCACAAATGTAACACTGAAACTAAAGCCTATGTATTAGATCTTTTCCTCAGAATACATTTTAAGTTTTTTTCAATTATAATGTCGGCATTTCATGCGGCATTTGTTGGTCACATGTTTCATGCACTTGGGAAACGTAAACCATTTTCTAAGACTGAAAAACCACATTTATTAGTAGTATTTTCAAGAACTTTGCACAGAGCGTTTGAAACTCCAGAAATATTTATTAAGGAGAAATGTGTGGGTAACTCTAGATCATGGAATTTCTGAATAGCAGGGGCTTGTTTTAGTTTGGGCACTAACTAAAAAGCAGAATATATTAATAACTAGAAAACATATTTAAATCTAATTTCACATCTAAAAGTGCATATATTTCAGAAATTTTGAAATGGGGAAAGGAATTTTGCTCCTACCTCTTCCAAAGCCCACAATGAGTCAACCACAGGCTTGATCTTCTTATTGTTATATAGATTTAGGAGTTTGTCCATCACACCCTTTATCAGGCCACCTCGATTCTGTTTGAAAAGTAGATTCAACAGGGAAAATCCAGCAATGACTTTGTTCTCCTCATACAGCTTGATAGGATTTACTTTCTCAACTTGCCACCACTGGAAAGCAATAAACAGCAGCACGGTTAGAAAAACACTTTTCAAGAAATGTACAGGAAAGTTCACAAGAAAACTGTCTGGGCAGATGTGACACACAACACATCTGTCAGATCTGAAGCAACAGCCAAGAGAAGCAGTAAGGGTTTTAGTTAAGGAAGAGGCAAAAAAGCATGCAGCTGACTGACATGTGGAAATAAATACAGACTTGTGCTGCCTGAGATTAGGGCGCTAGAAGAATGGTGAACAGATCTGGTTTTAGGACGTGGGTCTAGAAGTAAGGAATTTGGACCTTCCTTCTTACTTCTGCTATCCTTCTTTGTTATCTCAAGAGAGCCATGCAAGCTTCCCAAACGTTCGCAAGCAACTCTTGCTACCGCTCTTCTTTCAAAAACAAGGAAGCCATGCACTGCTTATCAGCTTCCATTTCCTTTTCACCCATTATTATGTCTGTGATATTTGAACAAGCCTCATATTATCTAATGAAATTATTTTATCTCATTTAGCCCAAGAGCATCCTTGAGACTGAGATTCTTCTTCCTAGCAAGTTTTATTTGAATGGGTCAGTTTTTCATTAAAATTTTCATACCATTTTGATGAGTTAATTTTACAGTATAATTACATAAAGAAACAAGTTTTTTATATCAAATTGGATCTACTGTTTTTTTATTAATTCATTTTATTCATATGTATTCTGTCAATAAACACCAGTACTATCTGAAAAACGTTTCAGTCAAAATTCATTTTATTGGGCCAACCTACCCTACAAATTACGTAGGGATCTGGATATGTTTATATTAACTGTAAAAAGGTTGCACAGTAAAGATTATCTTGTTTTAGTTCACAAATGCCTGATGATAACAAAGATCGTGCCACTACAACCATTAAGAAAATGTAGGAGGCAAAGAATAGCTTCTTGCTACAATCTTTGATTTATCTTGTTTTCAACTACATTGAGACTTTTGAAGCTAATTTCTCCTGGGAAGGAGTTGTTGCTGGAAGGTGTAAATGTGCTCTTGGCACAAAGATCGTATGATAGGTCTTCAACCAAGACTTGACCCTCTGATTTTCTTGTTTGAAAGAATCACTTTTTTCTCGCTAGCAGCTTATGTGATGTATTTGTCCCTTTTTCAATCTCCAGGATTTCTGAGCAGATTTTTTGTTGGTTTTGTAAGCTGAAGACAAAAAATGAACATCTGAATTTTGGATTTGTCATCATCATTTCGGAAACAAATGCAACATCATCATCTCCAATGTCACTGGACATAAACACAAACAACAGAAAAATGCATATCTGTATGGAACTAACTTCTAAAAAGCTGCAAATGACTGGACGCAAGCTCCATCTTAAGAGATACATCACCTTTACTATCTCCTTTAATTCACTGCACTGTCCTGACAGTGTTTTCAGATACAAGGTACCTACAGGGTACAGTTATCCATATCCATGGATATGATATTCTGCCGTAAGTAAGTAATGTAGTCTAACTTTAAACTTAGCTGTAGAAGAGATTATGTCTGATAGCTAACAATTTAAATATGTATTGCACACAGATCCAATTCCTGTCTAGCTGTCATATCAGAAAACATGTCAGACCACACTGCAGTCAGAAAAATGGTTTCTTTAGCAACATCAGAAGTAACAACTTAGTAGAGATAAATGAGAATGACAAAGACGAAAATGCTACAGAAAAACTGAAGCTAGAGGAAAGAGCAGAATCACTGGGACACTTACTGATTTTGCAAAACTGAAGAAGCTTTTAGTCTCCCCAGTAACCATGTTAGATGAACCTGTAAAAGATGAGTATATTCACACACAACTTTTTACATGCTGACAAGACGACCATTTATTATACGTAAAATCATTTCCATTATTCATATTTACGAAAAAAAAGTTCCCCAGGTTTAAAAGGAATTAGTAGACATCCTTATATGTTGGTAATAAATAACGAGAGGCCAAGGTGACTGAGCCCTACAAGCTTATAGATATTCTGAGATGACAAAAACAATCTACCAAATCTTCCAAAACCAGGAACGGGTTAAGTGCTACTAGGCATCTTGACACCGAAACTCTTCTACAGTGCTCTCCTCCTCTGCAGTAAAATGCCACTTGTCTCTGACACACTAGTGTATAGCACTGACCACCACACAGGTGGCCCTGCTCTGTGTCTGTGAAGATACATTTATCTGACCACTGCACGTGTGAACATAGATGCATTGTACACTACAACCTGTTAACGAATGTAATGACAATTCACTGGCAGGGACTTCGTTACAAACAGGCACCCAGGTTGGCTTGTACAGTCCAAGCAGATATCTGAGTGACAACAGGTTCGTCGTTGCCACCCTGCTACCTAGATGAAAGCCCAAGGAAGCAGGTATGCTTATCTACGATGCCACTGCACCTTCCACTGCAATACAGATTATTAATTTCAAAAGTTTAGCAATGCCTTCAGCTGTCCTCCTACAGAAGCTTGTCCTGCTTTATCAACACACAACACGGCAGCCTGGCAGAACTGCAGGAAAGACATGTTTACTCAGCATCTGGAGCAGTCTATGTACATGAACGGAAATTTGTGAACAGAAGCAGCCCAGGCTTGAATTCCTCAAAGTTCTATCAAATAAAAACAACATCATTCTTCCTAAAATCCTCCTCCAAGCTTCTCTCCCACAAGAACTATACTACAGTTGCCTTGGCCACACTGTGATTCCTATGGCGTGTAGAATGACAGATCCAAGTCTTCTCCTACACTTCTCCTGTATCACTCAATAATGTTTAACAATCTGAAACATATGTTCACTTTTCTATTTTAAGAGTTTCTTTATATTACCTATTGTTTCTCAGTAATTTAGTCCATGCTCAGCTTCACTAACATCCTTGACTGGAAATGGCCAAATTGAAAAAGTATAACATGGCAGCCTCCAGTTCTGGAACGAGTGGCATAGATGATTTTAAGAAATTTTAAGCTTTGCAAAGCTTTAGTTTTGAAATACGTAGCCGGCTTTTTCCACTCACCATATAAAATGTAAGTCCCAAGTGGTTTGAGAAGACTGAGGCCTTTCCCAGTATTTTCTCCACATAGACAGTCCAAAACAATATCTACTCCATCTGTTGAGATTCTAAAAAGCAAGAAAGAAATCTCACTTTGCAATAGGATCCACAGGACTGGTCAGCCAGCATGATACAGGCTGATTATTAACTTAATACTAACATTTTCCAGGTACTTTAGAAAGGACTCTAACGCTGTGGCTTTGACTACATGAAAACCTCATCAAAAGGAAATTCAAACTCATTCAATGCTGGAACACGAGTGTGTTCGGCTAGCCAAACCAGGCCTTTCAAGCTTAGAAGAGTGGGAAACCATCTTCTTCCCCCTTTTTGAGGGCTTTCAGTAAAATTATATTATTGAAAAACAGGTGATTGATATAAAGCTCTTTTTCAGTGAACGCAAATGTCAGAGATTGTTGGGGTTTTTTTGGTCAATAATTTCATAGAGAAAAAGGACATTTTTGTTATTCACATAATCTTATATTCTTTTTCTGAATTCATAAGGAAACAGATCTTCTCCTAGCTTCTCCTCAGATAAAATGATGTCCTCGTAAAGTTATTTAAAGAGTCTTCTGCTACAGACTTTGTTTCAACTAGATACCGTTAGCAAGGAGTTAAGTCAAGCATGAAGAGAAGTCATCAGGAGCTAGGAACCCAGCTCTAAGGATACAATTAGGCCACATTATAGAAAACAGACAGTATTTACACTATTCCAATAAATTCCTTGCATATTTATAATTTTCCAATAAATAGCTTTGTGAATGCAGTGCCACTATGATGCTGAAGAAGAAATAAATACACACAAATATCCTGATTTAGTTCTTTTTTTCCTGGCAAAACAGGGGTGGTGTCAGGGAACTGTCCCAGAAAGAACTGTCCTGATGAAGGGCAGAAAGAGCCAAGATTATCTGCAATCAAAAGTTATCAGAAGTTAAAGGGGCTTTATTGCTTTTTTTAAGCACTGATTTCTCTTACATCCGTTCCGACATCACAATACCCCCTTAGATCAGATCTTCTTGCTTCCCCTGCCAAGAGTTAGGATTAAGGTTGGTGTTGAACTCTGATCAATGTTTTCAAGTGTTCTTTCTTGCTGAATCAACATTTGTAAAGTGGGGATTTGCTAGAATTCAGTCTTCATCTCACCACAGCAATTTTCCAGGGGCAGCAAAGCACTTAGGTATGCATACTTCCCCAAGAGAAAGGCTATCAAAGTGATGAAGAAATGTGCTGCAATTCTTCTGAGCTGTAAGAAAATGGTAGAGGTGTCATCTGCTGGACAAGTCCTATCTTTTTTGATGAAATTTCCCATATGGAAAAACTTTCCTTTGATATAAAACATCTTTTGTGATGGATCATTTCAAATGTTCTCCTAAGCCATTGTGAGTGCTGCAGAAACAGTAGTGAGACACCCTGCTTTCTCCACCAACACCAGTTGGGATTGATAACAGCTCAGACAAAAGTCTGCTATGTACTGAAAGCCCTCTTCGAGGGCTAGTAACCCTTGCACTAGAAGACCTTCTGAGACTTTGCACGTCACTCTGAAGAATGTCTGAGTTTGACAGGAAGCCCATCAACTGTCCTACCTTGGGGTGCCCCTTTGAGAAACTTCTTGGCTTACGTCCAGCTACATAATCTAGTATTTTAACAGATACAAGATGAAGGGAAAATATTATTCTTATCTGTCTGACAAGCAAAATCAAAAAGACTTTTTTTACTAAGATTTTCTTATCAATTCTTAAGTTTTGCCACCTGTATCAACATCAATATCTAAAAATGGTTAGACAAATTGGAAAACAAAGTATTTGAAAGCATGTAAATAAAAACACACATGATGACTTCAAAAGGCAACAGGATGATTCTAATCTGAATGCAAACAAACAACATCTAAGGATCTGGAATTAAAACACATGTGCTCTGATATCAGTCCCTGGCAGAGGATAAAAACCCAGGCAGATGGAAACACACCAGAGAACTCCAAAACCTGGGTAACTTACAGATCCACTGAAAATGTCTTAGTGCACTACAGTGAGCTACTACATAAGCAGATCACAACAAAGCACATACTTCTGTTAAGACCTGTATTCTTTTTCACTTAATTTACTTTGCTTGCAACAGATGTCCAAGTATGAACATGGACTAACAAAGCTTATGTTGCTTATAAATTGGGAGGTGCTTGCTATCTTGTCCCTTGTAGTGGATGGATGGAATATCTGGAATAAACTATGTTCCCAAATTCACAAATGTAATCTCTTCCCACAAATATGATCAGCCCAGTGTCTTTCACAGTATTTTGCCAGATATTATACAACCCTTATTCAGGAAAATAAAAGATTACCTTTTTACTTCTTGAACATAGTCTGCATTTCTGTCAAACAGGTGAGTTACTGAGTCTTTGATTGCTTCATGTTTGAAAGACGAAGCTGTTCCAAAAACAGTAACATTGGGAATAGTTGAACAGAGCTGAGCAACAGCTTGACCCTGCAAACACATTATTTTGTTAGTTCACTGACTTGGAAGTTCGTTGACAGACTTTGCAACTGCCAGTTCACTCATGACACAGCAAAATCCAAGACCAAACATGTGCAAGGACTTCCCAAACTAATTTCTTGCCAGTGCAATGCAGTTCAGCCACAGGAAAAACAAAACAAAACAAAACAACCCAACACAACAACACCACTTAAATCAAAAGGATATTCTGAAGACAAAGCAACTGCAGGGCTAAAGTGAATTTAATCTAATCAAAAATTGTATTGGAAAAGAGTTCTTGTTCTTTTAACAATGACAGTGTAATTTAAGGGAAATGGCATTAATTTACAAGGACCACCAAAAACGATTATTCAAAGAGCGCACGAGAAATATTTCTTATTCCCTGCTTTGCATCCTATGTGTATTTCCCCCAGAGCCCCCTGAGTAATGTCAGCCATCCTCTTTGCACTTCATACCTCAGAACAGTGCTGACCACTTCCACAGAGGACTGAAACCCCCTCTGCTCACAGGGAAGGCCTTGTGGCATCTGATGCCAGAAAAGAATTTCTGGCCAATAAGGTAAAAGCAGTTGGTTCCTCTGGTACTCAGGTACAGCTTTTATTGTTCGGGTGTTTGCAGCACTAACACAGAAGGTCAGTCCCAATACAGCAGGTAGTCTGCCATTACTAAGCAATCGTATTTTCTTACGGTTGCCAGTTGGTGTAACAAATACTGCAGAGTAAAACAAATCTGGTTTATCTCTTATTAATAACAGTAATTATTGCTGATACAGGTCTACTTAGGCCAGTGCCCCAACCTCAAAACTGATCAACAGCAAAAGGGAGAAAATGGCCTAGAGCATGTACAGGGAAATCATTCTCCTCATATATCCTCTCAGCTTCCACAACTTCCACGTTGTAAGCTTTGCTGATGTTTAAATGAGCTTGTAGGAAGTTCTTGCAGCATATAACATGCAAATTTCATGTCACATTTTTAATTTCTGAGCTTTGAAACAGAACCATGATTTCTTTCAAATGCCATGATGAAAATTACAAGGCTGAAAAAGAGAAGCCATCTTGCTCTGACAGGCAGGCCCAACTCGGCCCCATCCCCACAAACATACACATGCATCCACTCACATGCACAGGTATTCAAGCCGTGTAACTACTCCCATGTTAGAGTAATTGGTACAACAGCAAAAACTTGTCAGGGTAGAAAAGAAGTTGTGCAAAATATTTCTACCAAAGCTTGCTTTTGCCCTACTTCATGCAGGTATTTGCCCAAATTCATGGAGGTGTTCCTTAGGATTTCAAGCTGGTTGGGGTAAAATTCTGAGTGGAAGTAAATTTGCTGGCTGGAGTCATGGAGGCAAAGATAGGGAGAGGATTCTACCTTCACAGCAGACTCTCTTCCGGCTCATGTTTTTCAGAAAACAATAGATAATACTGAGATGCCTCTCTGCCCCAAAGCAAGAGTCCATGAACAATTCCCACCTTGCAAGCCCTCTGCACACAGATCCCTGCCAGAAATCAAACGGAGCAGCGTGCTCCTGTGAGCTCACTGAACACAAACTACTGGAGAGCTTTCACAGAGGAAGACATGGCCTCTGCAGGCACCTCCTACAGGATGGAGGATTTGGCATCTGGGCAGGAATCCAGTGGAGTCAATCAGATGCCATGTCAGTGTTTAGGTAGGACTTGGGGTGTTAGAAAATCTGCGCACTCAAATGTCTGTACTTTGGCTTTCTAGCTTTGAGCCCCAGAAAGCTTTAACTTCTCAAAGTTATAACCTCAAATTTCATGAAGCTGAGAGAAGAAGGCTGAGCCATATGGATTTCAAAAAAGATCCTAACAGGTCATCCCTTTACAACCCTGTTTTTTGTTTTACTCTTAGCACACTAACAAACAGAAGACAGACTTTTGGTAGCCAAATTCTGCCTCTTGTCGCAATGACATTATTCCCCTGGAGCTAGCATGGTTACACAGATATGCCCAGAAGCATGAAATGGCACTATCATTCTAAAAATACTAACTGAGAGAATTCAGCAGATTCTTACTTACATTCACACTCAAAAGACTGTAGTTTGTAAACTGTATGCATGACCAGTAAAAACATCCGTGGATAAACACATTTCTATTCATTCCAGCCAGAAAACCTGATTATTAGTACGTAAACACCAGTAATCAGTTCTTGGGTTTTATTTACAGTAGAATAATTAGATAACCCTGCACACCCTCGGGGTCTTGGCATACTCACATATAACGCTGAATATAATTGCTAGTGACAATCCTGTGAACTGAACATCGCAAGACAGGACAATATATATGGTGGCATCCAGGAGTTTCAGATTGGTTTCCTACTGGGTTAGTCAGTAAACAGCTACTCAGCAAGGCACAGTTTATGTGATCCTTTGGACAGGTACCAATAGACACAGAGAGGAGAGCCGGAGAACGGATGCATTCTCATTCTAACTTTACAGAAACGGACTAGCACAGCAAACTGAACAACCCGTCCAACAGCTCAGAGAACCTTATACTGGGACCCAGGTATGACTGCTGGTTTGTAGCATGGTAAACCAAAACCAAACATAAATGACCTGTTCTTTTTAAAATCATACACCATTTTCCTGGGTTGGAATCCCTAATCTCTTAAACATCATACGAAAATCCATTCCTGAGGGGCCTCATCTCAAAAGATGTAATGTCTCCTGGGAGCAGAAAGTTTCACTCTTCTCATACTTCATTTTTCTATTACCATCTCATTCTAAAGCTGAGCTTTTAGCCTCCACAAATATTGTAACATAAAATTACAAGAAAAACTAATCTGGATTTTATATGTCTCCTTTTCTTAGTCATTTTCATTAGCAATCCTCTTTTCTCGCTTTCTGTGTCTCCCAGAAAACCATCATCCACAGTGATTTAGATAAGTCAGTATTTTATAATGTATGCAAGTTGAGCGAAATTCTGACACTATTGATCTATTCTCTACTTAGTTTTCTGCATTTTCAGTCTAACTTGGGAAGATTAGGAATAATAAGTATATCCCAAATCAAAAACACTGAATGCTTAAAAGGTCAAATATTTGAGTAGGAAACATGTTGATTTTTATCCTGCAGAAGATGATTTAACATTTAACAAACTGACACTCAAATGAATAGGAGAGAAATGCACGAATACCCCAGGATGTATGTGCAAAAACTATCTTCCTCCTGACTCAAACTTGCTAGTACACCCCGCACAGAGATAAGCTTATCTAAAATCCCACATCAGAATACTTTCCAGCTTTCTGTAGATATTTAAAGCCTAGAACTGACTCGTATGACCAGTACTTTTATAGTTGGATGAACAACATCACTGAAGTGTTTTGAGACAATTCCAGAAAATATTCTTCTACAGCTTTCTGAAGACCTTAATTTGACATTGACTCTTACTTATTTTTGTACAAAGTATTCTTAGTATTGATATTTCAGAAATCTTGGAGTAAAGGCTGATACTGGAACTTTCATGCTTTCCCCAACAAAACAGGAGAATTGAACTCAACCTATGAACTCAAACATTTCACCAATTTCTGTGGAATTCAACTAAGCTCCAAAACAGCACTGTGGCTATGCAAGTCACTCCTAAGTCTCCTTTCTAATCCCTTAAGTCATCTAGCTACCTCTGGATTAGTAGCTAGCGTTTAGAGAGCTATACATTTTAATTGCAAGTATGTGAGGCCCTGGTGTTCAGAATGGCCACAGTTCACAAATGAAGCATGCACAAAGGGTTTTGCAGCTGGAAGGAAGAACATCCTCTTCCCAGGGCTGTGGCAGGGCAGGCGAGGTATCCATGCCGGCTCCTGTCCCACCGCACACTCTCGCCAGGAAGCACCTTTGGATCACAGGGGCACACGAGCCCTCTCCTGTTTTTAGATTCCAAAGCCATTCCCCTCCTAAAAACTGCTTTGTGGTAGACAGAGACAAGAGAGCTTTCTGCCTCCTCCCTGCTCAGACAAAACAGCATCATCTCTACTACTAGCTTTCACCACAGAGACCACTTGGATATGGATGCAGGCACCATGTTATCAGGAATAATGTATGAACTCTCAAACCTTCTGAGAGGGTGTATAATTTAAAAAAATGAAAATAAAACTCCTCACATATCTAATTTTTCATATATGATGCAACTTTCTGCACATAAGTACAGACCAGATACTTGCATCCTGAACCTGGGAAAATTAATAAGTGGCAAAAGATAATTCTCACTTGGACATTTAATTTTACTTGTAACAGGATTTAGCAGTCTTTAAAAAAAAACTGCTTCACTGAAGGGATAGACATGGTTATAAAATATTTCCTTAAAATGGAATTAATCTCCTTTAAAATACGTATACTACTTATCATGCAGAACTCCACATGGTGAGTCCTAGAAGAAATTAACAACTTGGACTAAAGCATTCTGTGAAAATGAAGCATGTCTCCTAATACATTTGGCACAGAAGTCTTGTGTCTCTTTAGCTTCAAAGTTTGTTTGATGGATTCCTTTTCAAGGTATCCTGTCAATTCATAAAACCAGTATGTTGGATCTAATCTACACATATGTCTATTACAGAATTTATTATAAATGGATATGTTTGCAGTAGTTTTAAATCCAGTAAAAAGATGCAGATGTCTTTACATTCCATTGCTTTAAAACTGAAATTTAAAAGTCAATATAGAAAGCATAAATAGAAGAAAACTTACCAATCTAATTATCTTCTTAATATTAATTTAACACTGGATAAAATATAAATAAAGTGTATAAGTTAGCAGATTTCTGAAAGGGTATGACCTAATGGCACAAGCCAGACCTCAGTCTGATGTGCAAGCTGTGCACTGAATTACAGCAGTTGCAGATCAGTATACTTTCAAGAAAGCTTCTTTTTTGCTAGTATGTAAACTGAGCCCAGCTTTATAGCACGAGAGCGCAAACCATCTACAAGATACCACCCTGCAAAACTACATCTATTAGAACCAATAGCATCAGTGAGAAGCTATACTTTCTAGGGTATATTTTAGCAGCCCAAAGCTGCTACAGCAGTTTAAAAAAAAAATCATTTAGACTTAATCTTGCACAAGAAACCTCTCTGGAACAAAACGTGAGGAGAATCCACATTTCCAAAATGCTTAGATGTCACATAACCATATCTGAAGGTGGTACGAAGTACACAAACTACAAAAGACGACATCTACTAATCTCCTGGCATCAAGGAAAACTTTTCTCTGGTGTTTGGAGAAGTCAGACACACAACACTCCATCTCCTGAAGGTCGTGTTTTTCCAATTACAGCAGAGGAAATTGGAAACCAAACACTAAGGTGAGCACTGCGGAGTGGACAAACTGAAACGCAATTCTTGAACAAACGTAAGGCAGCATCTGCTACACTCAGAGCACCACAAATAAGTTTTGGAGTAGAGGGAGGGGAAGAAAGAGTCACCATGAGATAACGATCTCTTTTACCCTCAAAATCTCTTATTTTCTGCAGCAATTAGCAGGGTGTGTTTTTTCCTACGCCCTTGCAAAATTGTGCAGCTGAGGCACATTCAAAAAACTCGGGTCTGACTCTCCACGTGGTCTAAGTCCTCTTCAGTTTACTGGAGCTACGACAACATCCCCCAGCCAAGATCCTCACTCAGAGGATATAAGCTCTCTCTGAAAAGGCAGAGCAGCCAAGGCAGAGTTAAGCACTGCCCGCCTGTGACATGACTCAGCGGGGGATTCAGGGAAAGGACGTCCTCTGGGGAGTGCAGGGC
The DNA here is from genome assembly GCF_964289735.1 of Phaethon aethereus. Lineage (NCBI taxonomy): Eukaryota > Metazoa > Chordata > Aves > Phaethontiformes > Phaethontidae > Phaethon > Phaethon aethereus. The sequence continues at coordinate 16,148,161 of NC_138589.1, read as the reverse complement.
TTCGGGAGGCAAAAAGAAAGGCCTTCAGAGACTGCAGCCTGCTTTGGTCAGGGAAATTGCTTTTTGTGTATGACTCGCCAGGCTTTTGTGTTTGATTAACAGATTATGCTCTGAGGCAGCGTCTGCAAACAGGCTCAGCCATGGCACTGGGACTCTCCTGAGCTGCTGAGGGAGCACATCCATTGCTTTAGAGGCATTCAGCAGCACAGGGCAGCTCGGCGTGGAGATACCCTGTCCGGCAGTGAGTGAGATAGCTTGGGTACTTAAAGCAGCCTAGACTTGGTTACACAGAGCTCTGTGTGAGCTGATTTATTCCTTTCCTTGGCTGCTGGAGATGAAATAAGAGGAAAGCACTTCATCAAATGCAGAATGGCTATGAACTGCGAATATGAAAAGAGCAAGTGCAGTTCTGGGAGGTATCAGCAAAGACTTCAGCAAAGTGGGGAGTATGAATGCCATTGTACAGAATGCTGGCCAGGACCATCAGAAGAGAGGAGTAAATTCTAATTATTCACATTCAAGAAGGACTGACTCAAACATGAGTGCTATATAATGTGCTCCTACCTGCTAGGTGCAGACAGACCTGAATTCAGTCTACCCATACAATGTTTAAAAGGATCAGGGATGCTGTGACACCTATTTTAAAAGGCTCTAAGCTTTCACACCCGCTTACTGCTTCTTTGCTGCCAACCAGCTCAGAGCCCAGGAAATGTGTATATATCTGCCTGGACCAGAGTCTGTAGGATGACCAAGGAAACAGACACCTAACCTTACAAAAAAGGTACCAAGAACAAACCAACCTGCTTTCAGCCTGAAAAACACAGGCCAAGGAGCAAATTGATCCTGTGCTTGTTCTAGCCATATACACACGTACATCCTACCAAAAAGATGTGAAAGAAGTGCCCCAGGAGGAAAGAGTAGCTAATTTTAATTAACGGACACCAGCAGAATAACAATGATATACTAACCGGCCACAAATAGTCTGGAAATGAGAAAGATTTCTCACCGAGCAAGACAGAGCACAAAGAATTTGAAGGGATAAACACACTGGTTGTGATTTTTTGTTTTTGGGGGGTTTTTTGTTTGTTTGGTTTGGTTTGGTTTTTTTAAGAAGAAATTTAATAATTCTCTACAAAGGGTTCCTATACACTGCCTGTGATAGCAGGTGACTAGATTTACTACAGAGTGCCAGTTCTTTGTCAGATAAAACATCACCACTTCAGTGATTCAGTTTGGAACACATCCTCAAATATTTGCAATTTATGCAGGGGAGACACAAAAAGAGGGTTCCTGCCAAGCAGTAACCAATCCTGCCAGGATGACCTAAATCTGTTGCCAAGTCAGATTTACCCTTCAAATTCAAACATGGGAGCTGCATTTCTAACTTACTCTGCTTGCAATTCCTCTGCTGCTAAGCCTGAAAGGGAAGGTCAGATCACAGCTTCAGGATAACAATAGATGCTCCTGCATGAAAAGCAGCTTAATTTTAGCACCTGTAAAATCAAAATACTAAAGAATTGGCTAATAATTCTGCCTTGCGTCTGAGGGGTTAAGCGATGAAATTAAAGTGTTTACACAATCTTGGTAAATGACCAAAGTTTTGTGCTCTAAATATTCAGAATAGGAAGTACATAAAGAGCAAACAAACAAGTAAATGGGCATAATGGCTGTCTCTCACAAATCTAAATCCCTGAAAGAATTCATTTTCCAGGGAGATGCTAGAGATAGAGACTGGCTTTACCAAGGCTAGAAGAGATGAGCCTAAGGTTTTTTGCCTTTTTTTTTTTTTAATACAACAGTCCTGTATTTACAGTAATTCAACTAATCCAGGGTACAGTTTACAAGTTTACATTAATAATTTTAAGAGCAACTTTATAATCTTGTACAAGCCTGTGCTGTGGCTTGCACTGCACGCACTGACTTAAACAGTCACCATTTTAAAGAACTAATTGCTTCATACAGCAGATCAGTCACAGCAGGGTGCACGCTACTGCTCAGTTTTCTCAGTGTATTTTCTTCAGTCGCCACTTTGCTTCACTTGGGGGGGGCGCGGAGAGAAGACGTGGGAGTATATTTGTGAAGGGAGCTACTCTACCATTGTCTTACAGTTATTTCAAACATAAATTACAGCATTTTACAGTTACGAGAGGCCAATATATGTCCCACAGTAAGTCGTATGTTCTTGCAAACTTGTATTTCTGAGCATTAGTTTCTATACGTGGAAAATAGAAAGTTTTTGAAGTTCAGTGTTAGCTGACTTTCTCCTTATTTTACTAATCAGTTCAGAAGGGCACTTAACATTTCCGTAGCTTTAAGCATTTAAACTTACACAATTATATCTTTTGTAAATTATTGAGCCGCCCTGCTACTCAATATAACAGTTTAAGCAGAAGAGTTCAGCATCCTGCCAAGCAGAGGCCTGAAAGAGCGTATGACAACCCTTGCGCTTGTTAGATCTTGGTCAGTAGCAGCTCATGCAATGATAACAGAATGCTTTGCAAAGTCTTAATTTCTCATCAAAGTTTGATTGAATCATGCAATGCAACTGTAAGCCTGTACCACAAGGGCCCCTAAAGTTTCTCCAGCCTACCTCACTGCCCAGGTTGAGCAGTGAGAGTCAGTCTCTCTTAACTGCCCCATCTCAAGAGGGGAATAAAAAAAAAACAAAAACCCCCAAAAAACAGGAAAACCAAACCAAGACCCAAAGTAGCCCCTTTCCAAACCATCAAAATCAACAAGCTGGCTAGGAAACAAAAGCAAGTACAATCCTTCCTTTCAAACCGACTTTCTAAAGCACTGCAGCAGGTCCTCCTCTTCAGATGGAAGGCTACAATATACCAACAGTGTCAGAAGCAGAGTTTGTGAGTGTCCACCTCTCCTCCTGGTTCAGAGAGACAAGGTGCTTCCCTACAACTAGCCATGTTTCCTACCATGAACTGGGAAGATCGTATGACGCCCTGCCCACTCAGTGGGTGGCAAGGAGGGTACTCATTTGGTATGTGGAACAGGATTCAAGTCTCTGTAACAGACACAGGTACATGAGTCTTTTTTCAAGGTAAATTATCTTGGTACATTTCCTTTTTTTTCTTTACATCATCTTCTGATGTCCCCTGAAACTTCTGGAAATAAGTAAACTGACTTATCTAAAGTATCCTGTCAGACATTAAGGGATGCTGTCACATACTAATTATATGCCAGGCATAGATTGGAAGAAATTGCTATAGTTACCTCACTACCAAAAATAGGGCCACATAAATAAACTGAGGCAAAACATAAGTAAAGGTCCTAGAGAATTTTCCCAGACTCAATTTATTGAAAAAGCTGCAGGATCCTCCTAAAGCAGACTGGGGAGCCAGAACAAAGAAGCTCACAAACAGTTTTGAAGCAACAAGTTCTTTTTCATAAACTGCCTGAGGCAGCTAAAATAATGATCTTGCATAATGAGAAAGGAACAATTACAAACTTCTAGTCCCACAGGGAGCCTATTGTCTCATTCAAGCATTCTGGAATTTCTATGACATTTAGAAACAAATTGGACAGGTTTCCTACTTGCTGAAAGTGGGAATAGGCCTTCTATCTATTAAAGCAACAGCACAAAAAAATACCTCTTCCCATAGTGATTTCAGTGCCAGTTTTCTGGTTTATTAACTAAGAACTTTGTGAAAGTGATTTGTTTGATTGAGGCTGTTAAACTCTTCCAAGTATTAATAGTCAGATTATTAGAGCGGTTTAAAGAGCAACACAGACCCCTCTGAAATCATTATGTCTCGTTAACAGAAAGGAAAAAATTCCACGCGTCTGCAGAATGATATTTCACCTGTATGACGCATCAAGCGATGGGAGAAGTCTTTCCTTTCCAATTCTAGCTAGACGTGCCCTTCCCTTACAAGGAACAGCAGGCTGCATGAGACTTTCTCCCCGGTGACACAGTGATCAGCATCCTGCCTTGTAGGCCCACCAGCCCCTTTCTCCCTCTTAGGCACAGTCCCCCCTGGATCATACACAGACCTATGTCAGTTTTTGGCCAACTTGGCTCTTCTTCCTGCATTTCTAGTCTTTCCTTTGGAAACTGTTTTATTTAACTACTTAGCATGTGATGGATCTGGTTCCTCCTTGCTCTCCCGGCAGTCAGCAAGGACCCATCCTTCCTTTAGCTTCTCTCAGAGGTCCACAAGCAGTCATGGCAGAGGACCAGGCAAAAGCTGCTCATTGAGCATCTGTGATGAGAGAGGAAGCCAGCAGCTCCTTACAGAGCAGCCCAGCACAGAGGTTGGATGCTACTGAACACAACTACGTGGAGGTTGGTAGAGCATTAACAGTGCTCCAGGAAGAGAAGGAAGAAATAACCGAGGCAAGTCAGGTGAGAAAAAGGAAGAGAAATAAAGAAATTTAGCAAGGATGCTTTATCTTAATAAGGAGGAGTTCATTTTCTCATACATGCATATGCGCAGGGACTGCTTTTGGGTGTTTTGCTAATTCTGTATGCTCAGCCTCCGTCTGTATAATGTCAGCTGGGCAAATGGCCTTACAGCTAAAGTTGAGCCTTCGATTCCTGTAGAATATACATTCCCCCTGAACATGTGGCCTCACATTGCTTTAACAGGCCTAAATTCCACATGAAAAGATTTAATATTAAAGAACAATAAAGTCAGCCATAACGCTCTAGGTTGTACTGTGCCGAAGCATAATAAGATTATAAATTCCATTCATTTCCAGAAGTATTCCAAGAGGACCATTTACTGCAAGTAGGATTATCGTTAGTTAAAAATACTTTGTACAGGGAACTCATGAATTTATTCCTTTGATTACAGCTCGCTTTTGTATAAGACCCTGAAAGAAGGTCTAAGGGCATAGAATTAGGGATAAGGTGTTTGAGGCTGGCCACCAGACCTCAGTAGACAACAGAATATTAATTTAGCATAAATAAGGTATAACACAAAAACAGAAGCGGTACCCCAATTTGAAAGGCTGAGATCTGTTAATGTTCTCAGGTCATAAAAAAATCTGTCTTATGGAAAAGGACTGCATAATTTCAAATGTGAACAAACTCTCTTGTCAGTATCTTAACATTTTGCACAAGCTTAAATATTTTCCAAAGGAGAGAGATTTTCCGAAAAGATAGTTCAAAGAACTGGTAACACAATATGCTGACGTTTTATTTCATTGTGTGGCCTGCTATTTCACTGAATTCATCCTACTGTTGCTTTGCTTATGCAATGCAATGCCTCCTTACTAATGATCCAAACCATGACATGCTTGCAGCCACCACTGACTCAAGTTCAGCATTTGTATATTTTCCTCAGGGTTGGCATGATAATGCTTTCAATATCTCTATAACAAAGGAAAAAAAAAAAAGTCTTTCACAGAGAAAGCATGACACACACTCACACACAGTATTTGCAGGAATATTCCAAGAGGGCCATTTACTGCAAGGAGGATTATGGTTACCTACGAACATCTTGCGCAGGGAGTTGATTTATTTATTCCTTTCATTAAAGCCTTCTTTTACACAGAAGTACAAGGTGCATAGGCTCAAGAATGCAATGTTTGGGACAACACTTGCTCCATGATCTCTGACAACTGATTAGAGGATTTTGGAGGGGTCTTTGGGTAGAGTTTATTGTCAGAACATTTTTATTTCACCAGAAGCTCCTGCCAACTGTTCACATCAGCATTTTGATGGGAAAACAGACGCAGTTCCTCCCACCACAATGCCTCACATAGGCAAGTCCAATACCAAATCAAACTGCGGAGTCTGGCTCATTTCAGAACTCAAGATCCATCAGAGTGCTTCAGTTACTTGGTGACAGCAAAGTAAGAGAAGTTCCAACTTACCACCCCACCTCCTGCCGAGTGAACCAGCACAGACATGCCTTCTCTTAGGTTAGCAACTTCAAAGAGCATCATGTAGGCAGTTACAAAGTTCATGGGAAACGCAGCAGCTTCAGAAAAACTCATGTCATCTGGGATCTTGTAGACAAATTCTACTGGGGTACATACTACTTCAGCCCATGCATTGTAGTTTACAAAAGCCATGACTCTGTCTCCAATCTACAAACAAGGAAGAAAACAACGTTAGCGGTATGGCTGCAATTGAGACTGTAGAAAGCAAATTGTAAGACCTGCAACTCTGCTGTTCAAGCTGTGGGTCACTGACGGATGGTGAAGATAATGGTGCTCCACATGTTTGGCAAAATAGCAGTTAAGCTGCTCAGCTTTGGGCTTTTACCATTTTTCAATTGTATTTATTTAAAAAGCTGAATTTCACAAAAATATCCAAACAAAGTTAAAGCCACCTTTTTTGCTACATTGCTTCTCTGATGGAGCAGTATTCCATCATCACTAATACAGATCGTATTTTGCTAGCAGAGCTCCTAAATAACAAATGAGGCTGTAAAGCAATAAAACCAGCATTCTTACTAATAACCAGGAAATTTTCTTACAGGAAAAAAAAAAGGAAGAAAGGAAAAAATATTATATTGAGATACATGGCATAAACAAAATTACACCTAAGATAATTTGCACTTTGCTTTCTCAGTCTTCATGCTAACATAGAGCTACTTTTCCTCTCTGTGGATTGAGAAGGGGAGGCCTTGTACTCTGGTAGATAGAACACATGAAAGGACTTGGAAACCACTCATTTAGAAGATCATACCATCTGTATCCACTCTGTATTTTTATTATCTTAATAACTGATTCTACCAATACATTTCCACGACTGTCATTTCTACAGCCACACATCAGAGCGGAATTTGATCCTGCAACTTCAAACAAGCCACCTCAAAAATATGCCTCTGGATTCTGAGGCACTACCAAACCTACAAAGTGAATTTGACAGGATTTAAAGGAGCAATGAAATATTCCCTTTGAATGCAACATTTCTCTACTCAATTTTTTGGGAAAACGTATAGTAGTGAAAGGCTGTTTCACTATGGAGAAATAAAGATTTAATGTTAATATTAGATACAGTTGGTTGCTCCTAGGAACTTTCCAGGGGTCCAGGCACATCAAATTCATACGTTTGTATAATGGCCTTCATTGCAGTTTCAGGTTTTTAAAATGGAGATAGTGACTCCCCACAGATGGACAAGAATAATACCAAGGTAACTGGAGCTCTGAGGCTCCTGCAGGGGTACAGTCATACTTGGAAAGCAACACCAGCATAGAAGTAGAAATTGGTCTGCTGGGGCTACTAGGGAGAGTCACCATGAGCAAATGTTTGGCCAATATATATTAAAGCCTTCACAGGCACGACTCTTACAAACTCTCAATAATGGCTTGTCAACAGCAGCCCCTATGTATCTTTTACCTTGTCTTAGACCTCTTTGCCATTCTATAATACACCAACAAAAATAGCATCCTTAACCATGAAAGACACTCTTCAATGGAGCCACAGTATAAGTAATAAGACAGGAACAGCATCAAACTTTAGGACTTCATGTTTTAATCAAAACTAACAGCAGCTGTCCCTCTAAAATTCCTTTGCTTATCTGCCTGATATTCTCTAGCTTACATTCTACTGATATCCACTAATGCTTTAGAAATATTACAGGTTGTTCTCAGAATATTTCAACTATATTCCACAGCAATGGACTAAAGAACAACACTGTTACCTTCAGGCAAACGTTTATACCACAAGCACATTTTGGTCTCCCAAGTACTTGTCATCACTTTGGCTTTGGGATGTTGTGGGTTTGCTAAAAGCTGAAGTGCTGCTGACAGTTCCGAAGGGTTTGTCCCTTAGAATGAGGATGCTGAAACAGAACTGTCATTCCGATTTCACTGAAATGACGCCTCCTTTTGAAAAACACATTCAAATTAACAATGCCTCACTGGTAACCACTCTGTGGTTCCCTTTTGCTGTTAGAGAAGGGTCTAAAATCTGAAGTCTGCTAGGATTAATTAGTGAAGATGTTAGTATGTCCTATATCCTTTCAAGCAAACATAAATGATTACCAAACAGAATGCAGAGAAGTCTCTCTTGGCAATTCCCAAGGGATTTCTTAGTAATAATAAATACCATATTTTAAGTCAAACACTATACAGAGCCTAGTCATCATGCCAGATTAGGCCTTAGCTTCCAAGAATCATCCCCACAATTAGAGAGAGCAGGCCTGATACATTTGAGCTCAGCAGAAAATAGCTTTTTCTTTTAATGGGAGCAGGAATAGGCATTATTCCTTAAAATTATTCTTCCGTTATTATTCCACAAAAAAGACTTTCTTTCAATGTAAAATGTGTTCTTACACATTGCTGTCAAAATGGACTGCCATTCAAGGCTGTCATCTGTCATACAATAACACCATCACAGCAAATGAAGACAATAAATGGCTGGCAATCTCTCAGGTGTAGTATCTCAGGTAGTACAGACTAAAGGCCAATAAGACACATTTTTGCAGAGCATGAAATGCCCACGACGTTAACTGGAAGAGATCTATAAAGGGAAAGAAGGTCAGAAGATGTAGGGTGCAATCTTTGCCACTCCTGCCACTGTCATGGACAGCGGTAACAGCATGTCAAGGAGACAACAAGCATCTGGTGTGCTCCTGTTCTGTGCAAGAAATCCATAAATAAACTGACAGTGTTCATGCATTTTCCTCATGGTATGTTCTCCTGTTGATGGGTTCATACCTGTGCACAGCAGTTATTCTGAGTGTTGACCCTTCTTCTAGATCACTCAAACACTACCATGGCTGTTCAGATTGTATGCAAAAAATAAAACACCACAAGCCTCTCTCAATTTCAGGGAGTACAGCAGAGCACAAACATGTTCTATAGTCAGAACAAAGATATAACGTTAAAAGAGACCCAGTATATTCAGTCAGGTGCAATATTAGTCAAACAAGCACCATACGCTGTAGCCTCATGATGCCCTTTAGAACAGCAAGAACTTTTGAACTGAGAATGCTGATCTAGAGCACAGACTTTCTACAGTCCTTTCATAGAATATTCTTTGATATGGAGCGTAGCTATAAACCACATACTAGAGCCGAACAACCAAAGTAGTAGAGTTTTTCAAACAGTGAAGTTATTGTTCATCACAAAAAACACTGGAAGATTATGACTTGTTTCAAGGCAGAGATGGGACAGGAAGGGGAAGGCAGAGAAATGTCCTAAGAAGAACTAATCACTGAGACCCCACTAGAAACTAAATTGGCCATTATCTTGACTCAGCTGAGAAATTTTACACCTTTTCTAGAAGAACAAAAATGTTACCTTTAAACAAAAGTATTTTAGGTAATTGCCTTCTTAAGATCAAGATACAATAAGAATTCAGAAAATGCAATTACTTGATGACACGACTGATTCAGCAAATAGCTAAGATAGGATTGATGTGCATTAACTCAGTTTTTATTTCAAAATTTTTCTATCTACTTAGGAAATAAAGTGCAAGATTCGAGGGAATATAGATGTTTCCATCAATAATGGAATAGCAGGTAGGACAGAATGCTGTTTATATGTAATAAGAGATACCGAAGACTACATAATGCCAACCAGTTATGAAAGCTTTATTATATACATTAACTATTTGTCATTTATCACTGTTCCATTAGGTGAAATAGATCCTTTTCCCAAGTGATCAGGTTAAGTCAAATACCCACAATCAGAGTCCCAGTTTTATCTGTGTCTCATGAATGCACATGGTTGTAAGAAGCAATGCTTATTGTAGATGGGTGTCTTGTTATTCAAGGTCAAAAGTTGGAACTAAAATCAGCAGCGCATGGGTTTTCAGGAACAGAGCAACGATGACAGCAAACATGGCCAAGAAGACACTTCACAAGTCAACCCAATTTCTTTTACTTTCTTAACGCACATCAGTCATGCTTTCCAGTTCCTGTTTAGCCATCACGATATGCACATGGCACAAGTGACTTTTCAGGCAGGATTTAAAGGAGATGACAGTGGTGGCTTTAGAAACTAATTCAAGAGGTCATTCTCATGCTTGGGAAGCAACAAGGAAAAATTACCCTTTCAAATCTCAACGCGGTGGTGAAGGCTGCTGTCACTGGCAGACCAGAAGGGATTAGGGACAACATGCTCAGTGAACTGGTGATTATTTAGTCTTGCTCTGAAAATAAAGAAAATATTACCTCAAATCCTTTCACGCTATCTCCAAGAGCTTCTACAATTCCAGAACATTCAAACCCAGGAACAAGTGGTGTCTTAGGAGGGTTGTCGATATTCCCCTGTCGCACCATCAAATCAATGAAGTTCAAACCACTGTAAAACACAGGGGGAAAAAAAAAAAAAAAATCAAGGCTATTACCAAAGATCAGAGAAAGAAAACTTGACCTGAGTGATGGGAAAGTCAGAGAACTTCAGGGCAGCATTAAAAAGCTGCGCTCCACAGCATAAGAGGGACCCAGTAGACATTCACATTCTTCACGCATGGAACAGACCGACTACACTGTTCTGTACGAGCCTCGGGCAGAAGAACACACATGCAAGGCAGCCACATCTGTCATTAGCTCCAAAGCTTACAAGACTGTTTAGGAGTCACACACAGCAATTCACAAAGGGCATTTAAAAATTCAGTACAGGGAAACATCACAATTTCCATGAATGCATTACTAGTTGGCAAGTAAACCCAGTTCAATTTAAGAAGAAAACCCCAAACCTCACACACTATATAGATGTTTTGGGCCAGGAGCAACCTGATGTTACAGTCCTAACCTCTGATGTAACTACAGGAATGAATCTTGTGTTCATCCCAGGCAGGAGTCCAAACTTTGACATGAACTTATTAAGCAGCAGATAGGCTGTTCTTTTTGAAAATGTTCCTCCTGGATCACTTTTGTTCAGTTTTGCAAAGGTGATTTAGGTCTTTGGAGCCCTCAAGGTTGCTGCTCAGAAAAAACAGAGGTCTTCCCCTGTAGCCTCAATTTTGCAAAAATCTTGAAGCATCTTTGCTTTGTCTTTTATATACTATCCAATCTTATTAAGTAAAATTTTGTGGTTTGCTAGGCAGCCACAAAAAAACCCCCACAACTAAAAAAGGTACTGTTTATCTACTATGTATATATACTGATTACTGGCACAAATGCCATACATAGTTAAAACTTCTAAAACTCCTAACTAGCCAAAATACGCTTCAGCCTTAATCCATTGTTCCAAAACACAGCCCTGTATTTATTGTTAGCTGAAAGTGCTGCATACTAACCCTCCCAACTCTGTGAAGCTATGCACACAGCCAGACGTACTCACACATATGATACCAGCAGCTGCTTAGATACATAAAATTAGTGATGTGCACAAGTATTTATAAGATGGAGCTTTAGTCAGATACTAATCAAGACACAAACAGATTGAACAGACCCAACAAACAAAAAGACAGAGTAGGCACACAGCGTAAGCACAACGACAAGACAGCGTTTAGGAGATGTAGGTCACTGGGGGGAACAAAAAAGGAAATTCCACCAACTGTAAATATTTGTAATTGTGGTGGAGGGTTTACCAGCAACCTGAATCCACAACTTGTAGCTCTGTAAAAGCAAGATGATACATTATTTTTGAAAAATCTGACTTTGACAATCTAGCTTGACAAACTCAGGAGAAAAATAAAATAAAAAAACCCAAAACACCACCAAAGAAAACCCTCAACATGCTCATACACAAAGCTCATAACATCAACCACAGGGAAGGTTAGGAGGAGTATGGCAGAATTAAGTTGGAAGCTTTGAAATTATTTTAGAAAGGCCATTTATCCAGTAGCTAAGACCACCTCCTACATCACCACTGTAATGTTGATAATGAAAGAGAAATTCCGAAGAACAAAATGCCTGCAAGGCATCATTGGGGAGGAACCAACAAAAAACCCACACCACAAAACCAGACACCCACAACATACACGGTGGCAACAATTGTCTGTTTACATGAACTTCAGTGATGATCTTTTGAATGCATCTTTCCATACTATGAGCATTTTACAAAAAGTTAATTTTTTCTACATTCCTGCAAGAAAGGGCAGCTGGAAGCAGAACTGTGATGCAGAAATCTGTGCAGGAACATGCACCATGATGTCATAACAAGTCAGCAACAAGCAGACAGGTGGATATGGCAAAAACCATAGCTATTTGATCACAGAATCACAGAATCACTGAATCACTAAGGTTGGAAAGGACCTTCAAGATCATCAAGTCCAACCATTAATCCAGCGCCACCATGTCCCCTAAACCATGTCCTGAAGTGCCACATCCACATGTTTTTTGAACACTTCCAGAGATGGTGACTCCACCACCTCCCTGGGCAGCCTGTTCCAATGCTTGACCACCCTCTGAGTGAAGAAATTTTTCCTAATATCCAATCTAAACCTCCCCTGGCGCAATTTGAGGCCATTTCCTCTCGTCCTATCACTAGTTACTTGGGAGAAGAGACCAACACCCGCGTCGCCACAACCCCCTTTCAGGTAGTTGTAGAGAGCAATAAGGTCTCCTCTCAGCCTCCTCTTCTTCAGACTGAACAACCCCAGTTCCCTCAGCCGCTCCTCATAAGACTTGTGCTCCAGACCCCTCACCAGCAAATGAATTTTACAAATTACAAATACATTATTGCGGCTCTTTCTAGAAACATTCATTCCTATGAAATAACTTGTCAGACAATTTTTGAAAGGGCATATACTCAGTTTTGCATCTAACGACATAATACTAGCAATTCGGTTCTGTTCTGGTTCCATTTCTCTTTCGTCTGCCTTTATCCTCAATAAAAGGCAGCAATATTAAATAAAATAGAGTTCATCTCTATTACAATGAACTTAGAAGACTTGATACTTGAACAGGTGTGATAAGGAAAGCAAAAAACCCACAACATAAGGTATGTAATACCTAAGTCATATATTTTTATCATTTTTAATGACTAGCTGGAACAGAGTGTTGATTAGCATTTCTAATAATTTCTAGTCACTTTACAGAGTTTCTTCTTCATTCACTTCACCTTTAATCTCCTGCATGTCCACGTGTTGTCATATTCTGTCACTCTTATACATGCATTTGTTTCCATTCTTTCCACTTTCAAATAAGGACAGAAATAAGTTGTTTTATTCTACCTGCCAAATTCGAACAAGACTTATCAACACCAATAGACCTGAAAGCACAATTACGTTGTATGGTAAAACGAGCAACATTTTTTTTTTCCTTTGGATAACCTGGAGGGCCCAAAGATGAACGGCTAGTTTAGTAACTACCTCCAAGACACCCAAACTTATCAAGACCTTCATTGAGATTCAACCTATAGCAGACACAGGAAAAGGGAAGTTTGGTTGCCCAGAACATCACAAGAAAACAGGTCTCATGAAGAGTGATGGTTTTAGAGAATAAGCACAATTTATTTCTTGTATCAGTACAAACCAGCATAACTTGATCTGGTGTGTAGCCAGAGAAAGTGACCCCTGAACTTCAAGTAAAGGCATATGTAGAGGGAGAAGTGTAAGTGCAAAGTAATTCAGTGACAAAAATTGCACAACTTTTTGCAGTCGTGTGTTTTTAATCCTAAATCAAGAGCTGGATGCAAATGAAGATAGGGAAGGATATAAATTACCAAGATCAATACATTGACATCAGGGTTCTGCAAGAACCTTTCTGTGAAAGAACAGGGATATTGGTGTGAGCTGCATAGACTGAACTACCTGTGCATCTCTGGAGGCAGAGTTTATCAAACATGGAAGCATCTTTGAATTTGACTTTCTAAGTCTGCAATGCTCTGCCTTAACACCAATTTTGAGGATCGTGAGTATTATTTTCTATACTTGTGGTTTAGTTTTGCTGCTTTTTTTTTTTTTTTTTAAAGTGTGAAAAGTCCTGTGGCTAGAAAGCTGTATTCTGGACTTCTTTCACCATCAGACCAGCAATGGCCAACTTGGTACTCTTTGCTCTGTCCCGTGCCCTCAAGGACGTCCAATACATTCCACTGCAAAATACCAAATCATGCAGACCATCCTTCACACTTTGGTTAGGAGAGGTGCTGCTTTTGATCTGTCTTTCTTATTTCACTGTAAGTCTCCACTGAAATTAATTACTGAAGTTAATCAAAGACAACAGAGCAAATAAGAGGACCACAGAGTTTTACATTCGTAAAAATCCTTCCTCTTACCCCTAGCCAGCAAATTGCCTGACAATCTTAAAAAAAAAAAAAAGGTTTAAAATGATCAGTTCTCATGCTTTTTATCCATAAACACTCACAGTATATGAACAAGACTGCCTTTAAGAACAAAATTGATACACTGTCTGCTACTCTGCTATACTCAGGATTTTTTTTATCTGATACCAGTTTTTTTAAATTGCTGTTATCTCACAGTCAGAAAGGTCATTTCTGCTTCATTCCTCATGATGCACATGTATAGTGGCACGCGGAAGAAATAAGTATAACAGAAAATAAAAATAAAGGGAGATAATTACAGGACGCCATTCCTATTCACACACCCCATTTGAAATACTGCTTCAGTTTGTTCTAGCTACTTGGCTAATCTTTCAAACAAGATGTATACTAGTGTTCTGCAGACTGCAAATTACAATACAAACAAATATAGCAATTTCAAGTGTTCTGTCATTATCAATCAAAAATTATTTCATGAAATATGCAGAAGCTGTGACTCAGCTTGGACATCGATGGCTGTTCCACTTCTTAGTCACTGAATGAGGCTAACACATGACTCAGCTGACACATTCTCAATTGGATCATTGATATTCCAGACCTTCAAAAGAATTATTCATCTGGCTTAGTGCTAATAGCAACATATCCTCCATTTATAGTACCATACTACAAAATGTATACAGATTATTTAATTGGTGTACATATATGATTCAACTGGTTTCATCTTCCGGTGAATGCAGAGACCACTTAGAACTTGCACTTTTTAACCAACATACACTATTTATCATGTATGCACACATTCTTCATAAAGACTGTTTTTCTCCACAAGTTGATGGAGAAAAAAAAAAATCATCATCTATAATGACGGTCAACTGCAAAACCAAATCAACTAAACCCATGATTTGCCATCAATACATCTTGCTAGAGCAGCTCATTTTTGGTGCGTTCGGCACTGCATTAACATGGGGACACTACACTGGGCAAAGCCAATAAACGTTTTCCTCGCTCAACCTCCCAGACTAGACCACAAGTCCATCATCATCCTGATTAATCTCCTGTGTTTACGACTCAGGTCAAGATGATCGGCAAATTGATTTTGCCTTGTTTGGAAGCACACTTTGGTGACCTGATCACGTTTCAGCCCTACGGCCATTTCCAGCCAGGAATGACAAGCAGACGCTATACAGCCTACAGGCTCCTCTGGCACGAAGGGAAGCTTCCAAAACGCACAGGGTATTGCACAACCCGGCAGGAACTATGAAGCAGTTGAGCGGGTCTGCTGATGTCAAACGGCAAGCGTGCCACTCACACAGCTCACTAGTGATAATGCGACACTGGAAAACAACTGTAGTTGTAGCAGAGATGAATGTTACTATTTTACAGCCAAGTGTTGTTTTGCAGGTAATTTGTTATTTGTGATATACACCTATCTACTGCTTTGATGAAAGCGGAATTCATACAGGTACTGGAGAGTGCTGTAAACCCCTCAGGCATTTAAAGGAATAAGTCCACATGCTCAGAACACTGTAAGTTTTGCATGTTAACTTTTTTTAACTAAACGGCTGGGAAAAAACAACATTACTCAGAAAAAACCACAGCCTATTCTCAAATGGAATTACAGCCCTGCTTCATAGCAAGATGAGCTACCCAGCAACTATTATGCTACCGTTATTTCTTATATTCATCTAGCATGGAATTTCTTGTGTTTCCCATTGTGACTAACAGAAAAAATAAAAACCAAATAAGAACACAAAAAATCTCAACCCTTAATTCATTAGTCTTCATTCAGACTGATGGATATCACCTTTTTTCATGGGCAACACCTTGCGGTGGGGTGGACTCCCATAGGTCACAAACCTTATGATCCCCATTAAGTACAGGATGAAAAGCCCAGTATCTCAACAGGCCAAGACATTCAGCTGCGTTAAGCCACCAGGATGTTCCAAGATCTGAGGCACATCTGCTGGACACATAGTTCAAAACAAGCTTGCTGCCCCATTATCAGCATCATTTTAAATGGAAGTTACTTCTAAAATAAACAAGTTGGCCTTCACCTTGGAATTTATCTTTTGGAAGCACCATGTTTCTACATAGCAGAAAAAGACAACAAAAGATAAATCCCTGCCTAGGCAAAATTAAATTGGTCTTTGGAACACATCAAGCTGTGTAATAAGAGCCTACTGTTGCTTCTGTCACTTAAAAAAAAAAATCCTATTTTCATGAAGGAACATGTGCACTGAGAACCAGCTATCTAGGAAGAACAGTCTGCTCCAATTGTCTAGGGGGGAAAAAAAAAAAAAATATTAGCCTTCTAGGAAAGCTCGTTTCAGGATGCTACCAGATTGCTAGCCACTTGTCAACTGGGCACAGGAATTAGTCGCTGGTAAGTTAGCTTTACCAGCTAACTTCAGCTCCAGCCATGCTGTCACAGAGGCTCCGAAGAAAAATTATGACTGAAGTGATTCCCAGGAGAAGAGTAACAGCTAGTACCAGAAGGGAAAGGGGCAGGTGCTGAGCAACACGCACAGGCTGGCACCCGCATTTCTCAGAAAGATAACAACAAAACCCTGAACACAGCCAGGTTTTCTTCCCCCATTTCTCCCCGCTGGTGCCGTGAAAAATCGATGACAATTCCCCCCCCCTCCCCCGGCTGCTTGCTGACAGCGCGCAGCCCCCGGCCGCTCCATGCCCGCCTGCTACCAAGCGACCCGGGGCTCAGCCCCGGCCCCGGTGGGCTCCCCGGGCGAGCGGGGCGGAGAGCGGCGGGGGCTCCCAGCCAGGGGAAGCCACGCGTGAGGGAAGTTCAGCGCGACAGCCGCCCGCCCGGGCCGCGGGAGCGGAGGCCAAGGGCCCACGCCCGACCCCGGCCCCCTCCGCCGCCAGGCCAGCCCCGCCGCGGGGCAACGCCGGCAGCGCGGGGACAGGCGGGTGGCGCGACGCGGGTGGGCGTGGGGGAGCCCCCCCCGGCTCCCGCCCGCCCGAAGGGGCCAGCACCCCGCCCGGCCCCCGCCCCAGAGCGAAGGAGAGGGCAAGAGGCGATACTGGACCAGGCTTTGACGCGGATCTTCAGCTCCCCCTCCTGCGGCTCCGGCATGGCTTTCTTGGAGACGCGGAGCTTGTTGAGCCCCCCGAAGGCGGACAGCACCACGGCTCTCATCTCCTTCGTGTCCCCGGCCCGCAGGCTGCCGACGGCGCTGCCCTCGGCGGCTTCCTTGCCGCCCTCCTTCTCGATCATCTGCTCCGTCTCCTCCGCTCGCTGCGCTCCCTCCTTGGCCATGGCGGGGCTGCGGCAGCGCGGCTCCCGCCGGCTACTCCTGTGCGAGGCGCGCTGCCGCCGTGTGGAATGGCCGGGGGCGCGGCGCGGCACGGTACCGCACGGTACGGCACGGCGGTCCGCCCGCGCGCCGCAATGCACCGACTAGCTGCGCAGCGCCATCCGCCGCTCCGGCGCGGCGGGAAGCGCCCCCCGCGGGTGCCCTGTCCTCGCCCGGCCGCCGGCGCGGGAGAGGGCCGCCGCCGCCGCCGCCGCCGTGAGGGGGGCGCGCGGGGCCGCCGCCGTGCCGAAAGGCGCACCTGGGCGGGCCTTCCCCTGAGGCGGCCCGCGCTCGCGCCCGTGTGAGGGACCGGCGGCCTGGAGCGCGGCGCCTGCCGCCGCAGGTAAGAGCCTGCCGCCGCGGGCCCAGGGGCCCGGTGCTGGAGGTGCTCCCACGCCCCTACGAGGAAAAGCTGAAAAATCCCTCCCGGCACTTTAATCACAGGCCCGAAGCCCCAGAGGAGCTTGGTGCGCGAGCTGGGACCCGTGAAGGGCTGTCTAATCGGACTGGCCTGCCCTAACACCTGCACCCACCCCCTTGCCCCACACCTCCTGGCATCATGGCTTAAGTCCCCACTTAAGGTGCCCAGGCCTTGATCAGCGCTGGGGAACCGGGTGTGCAAAGCTGCTCCTTACCCACTGCTTGGCCTGAAGCTGTTCCCGGGGCCAGCTAAGCATCTACTCTCAGCACCAGGAAAATCATACAGGCAGGCAGTCACCCTGCGACTGACACACACACGTGCAAGCAAGAGCCCCAAGCTTGCGACTCTGCTATAATGAGCATTGAAGCCTTTAAGCAAGAGGTCTCTTCCCAGTGATCGATGCTGGTGTTTGATGGTTTCTGCAGGGAGCTTGATCCTCTAACACGAGCACAGGGTGTGCTGTAAGGCATCCGCCAGCTGGAGCTTCCTGGGGCTGGCCTGGTTTGGGGGCCCTAACGAGGCTCAGGCATCAGCCTCTGAGCTCCCTGTTAACAAGGGTAGGTGCCTGCAGCTTTACCTATGGCAGCTGAATGTAGATTTTGGGGGATCACTAGTTGTGGTTCTATGGGTGTCTAAATTTTGTCTCTTGACTTCAGTGTTAGATGCCTGCATCAGTTTGTTGATGGCTCCTGGGTCTGAATAAATCCACTTCTTAGGCGCATGTATTTATGGAGTTTCAAAATTCATTGCAGTGTGCTGTGTGTATAGCGAGCGTTCCTGCAGACCGCTTTGTGGACACAGTTCTTCCATCAACCCCCCTTCAGCAACCAAGTTCTTCTTAAGTTTCAGGATGTTTCTGACTCATGGTAGGGATTATCACCACCACCTCTTTGGGCTGTGGATTTGTTGCTAAGTTCATCAATATTCCTTAATTTCACAGTATCCATTGATTTCATCATGGGTTTTTTATTCAGTGTATTGTATTTAGAGGGAGGAAAAAAACTTGGAAATGTCTTAGAGTAATGGGATAAAACATTTTCATTCACATTAACAAACAAAGTAAGATAGTGGAGGAATGGATAAAGTTTTCCTATTTCTTTGTACTTGGTATGTAACATGTTTGGGTTTTTTTGGTCTGTCTGTAAAAAGTTTGCAGACAAAGTATTTTTTAAAGCCTGTCTCTAAGAATTTGTCATGTAAGCCTGTCATAAATGAAAAGCAGTAAACAAACGCATGTTAGGAGCAAAGGAGAAAGAGTATTAGCCACAGGGATGCTTCACTAGCTTCATTATCTCAAGAAGTTCAAACAGATTTTATCAAAATTGAAGTCTGATGCCTCAAACACCTCTTACATTGTCCTTAAGATATGTTTTGGACAAAGATTCAAAACCAGCTCATTAACACCATTGAGAATTTTCCATGTGACCTATTAAAGTGGTGCCACCCGCTTCATTCTAAATAACAGCTTCTGGAGGGATCTAACTATTTTAAAGGTCAGGAAGCTTTTTTCCTCCCTTGCTCCCCTGGTAATACCGTGAATATTGCCTTTCCTGTTCCCTGTACTTAGCTAATTCAGTGCTGTAATAGGGAATACAAAGTTCTGTCACTTTAGATCTGGCCATTTGAATGCATGACCAGGCAGGCAGCAGCTGAATAAAGAATAACATGCATTTGACTCCAGATGATTCACTCAGCTGGCATCTTATTACTTTACTCGAATGGTAAAGTGCAGAATGACTGGGGAAAGTGAAGCAGATAGCATACATCAAGTAAGTGACATCCAGAATAGTGAAGAGGCCATGGCACAGCTCCCTCGCATCACTCCAGCGGTCTGAAACATCCAGAGAAGTGAATCGGGACCTTTAGACTGCATTTGGTTTGCCTTGGTTTGTCTGCTGCTGTAGTCCTGCTTTATGCTGATTGACCCTACCCGTACTGATTTAAAGCTATTTCAAGCTATTCCTCCTTGATCCTGAACCAGAAGTAATTTCTCCTAAGTGATTTAACCATGTGCTGTTTGCAAGTCAAAATGATTGAAGGATAGCCATTTTGTAGAAACATAATGTCTTGCTTATGGTAGAACCAGTACTTGCACACATGAGTTGTGGCAACTGTGGTAACATGTGGCAGATATTTTTGCATAATCCTGATTCCATTATTTTGATTTAATTCCTAACCACTTCTTTAAGAATATTAGGTGATGTGGTACAGAAGGTCACACTAAGATGTAAAAGCAGGATTTATTCTGACAGTTGACTATAAATTTAACCGCTCTAGAAATAGGCTGTGGGATGGCCATTCATATCACTTAAGACTTCAATAAAAACATTCTAATGGTGGCTTTCCATTGACTTCAGTGGCCAGTGGATTAGACCTGTAAAAGTGAAAACATAGGACTTGAATTGATGGATGTAGTCAAGTAGTGACAATATTAATGAACCTGAACAAAAGGGAATTAAGAGTTCTTTGATCACCATCTTTCTCTGCTGGTCAAGTTGGTGCCATCTATTCTTTGCAATAGTGATTTTTAAAAATGCTATCTAGAAAATAAAGGTAATGGAACAGTGTATGTGTGGATAAATGCTGGCAGTTACAGTCAACACCTCTTCCCGATTCAGATCCTTTATTTTCAGAACATAATCATTTATCCAGGAAAAGAACCTATGCCAGGGGCAAAACAGTCATCTTCACAGATACTGCTCTGAGAGTTCATGCCTGAATTTCATGGAGGGGAGCAGCCATTCAGGATAAATCTAATTGTAGTATTAACATACTTCGGGAGTAGTATAGCTGAAGAAATAGAAGTTGTAACTGGAAACACAGACCACATGGAATGTCAATCAAAAACTAAAGTAGGTGAGTTAAGTGCAAGGTTTGATTCTGTGTGGAGATGGAAAAAACAAATCAAACCAAACAGCCCTTGGACCTTTGTGCAATAGAACTACCCTGTATTAGATACTTAATAGGTACTTTGTGTCAGGGGTTTTTTTGGAAGAAAAACAACAAGGTTTGTGTTCAAGAAGGACTTGGTGTCATTGTATCAGTTTCCCTTCTTAGCAGGAACAACATTTAAGACCCTGAATAATGGCTAACCACTTTGCTTAAAGGAAGTAACACACAGAGGGCAAAACCAGGCTCAGTTAGAATGGGCAATATTGCATTCTTTGTCTCAGGAGTTTTCTCTGGGGCATAAGTCGTATTTTGTCTTAACAAGTAAAGTATTTAAAATATTTTTAAGCTAAATGATGCATTTTTCTAATAGTTATAAATAACATTAGTAAAATCACATTGATATATGTTCTGGCTGCTTTAATGCATGAACAGGGCAGCTCTTAATATGTTGTGTCCCAAAACATTGTTTTCTTTACAGTCTACTGTTATAAAATTCTGCTTAGTGCAGGGACAGACAGCAAATCCTCCGGACATCTTAACTTTTCAGTCTTATTCAACATCTCCCTACAGCTCTGTGTGCTATAAAACATCCATATTGCTTGAATGAAGATGCATCTTATGTATTATGTTTCGAGAGCATGTTCAGAATAGCTATTTCAGCTGTTGCTATAACATATAATTCACAACATCTCTTATCAATAAGAAAATGGTTTTAGTGACTTTTTCCCCCTGTATCCGTGTGTAGAATGTATTAACAGAGAAAGAAATTTCCAAAGGAATCTCTAAGAGTATAGGATGATAGATTTATTTGTTTGGTTTTTTTAAAAACAAAGGAGACCTCTATTTCCTAAGGTTAATTCACACTGAGATAATTGTTTTATTTTATTTTATCGTAGCCAGGGGCTTTCTTTTACTGGTGGAGCTACGTAAGCAATAGAAGCATAGAAGCAATGAAGCAATTTTCTGTTTACAGTCACCAAAAAGAACTATACGTTTCCCTACGTATAGTAGAGAGAAGCAGTTTAAAGCTCCTCAGAATCCTCTGGAGTAATGAAAATGTGTTGCATTTTAAATTAAAGAGGAAAAGAAATCAAAGCATTCACACAAGATTTGGCAAGGCCAATGTATGCCAATATCCTGTTGACTGCTCAGTTATTGTATTCCTTCATTATTTTACCGTTTGTCTTGTATGGAAATGGTGCTCAGATAATTCAGTGGTGGGCACAATACAAATTAAATAAAGGGATGACATCATTGTTATTAAGAAACAAGACAATTTAAGAAAAATTAAATCGATTGTGAAATCTTTACATCATGGTGATGATAGCTGTCAATAAATACAGACAGACCAAAGTAACCCTTTTTAACAAAGCTTTATTTATATATCTATTTTTAGACCCAGGCTAACTGAATACATGGTATAATGAAAAAAATACTGTTCAGTATCTTCACCTACTGTCTGTACAGTCTAACACTTCTGTTGTGTTTTCCAAATGCTCTGAGTATTTTTTACACTGGAAAAAATACTATTATTTTTTTTTTTATAGTAAAATTGAAGCTGTATGTTTCCTTTTTGGACTCGACTCTGAGAAATGAAGAAACAAAAAAGGGCAGGAAACAGTTACAGAGATGGCTAGTAAATTACAATGAGCAAAGTTACAGGAGATGAGTACATTAGCACTGTCTTTTCTTAAAAGCATCTTTCAAGACATAAGCAGACTGGCTATACTGTCCTGACTCCATCATTTCAACTCTTTATGGCTTGTTTCCCTCTTTGTAAAGCAGAGGTCAATCATGTTCACCCCATATGAATAATGACTAGTAATACACACTTACAGTTCACTTGTGGTACTGTGCAAGCACTAAGCACCCTTAGACTTTTTTAGGATATTACAACGCCATCCCTGAATTTCAGCAGGTTCGGGACCTTATTCATACCTTGTTCTTTAAGGTAATTCATAGCAGAAGTAAAAAATATTGCACGTTAAACCTCCTATTGAAAGTACTGTGGCCAGTAACTGGACTGTTATATATCTGGGGATGCACAGGCTTTATGCACTTACTCGTTCTGTGTGACTCCAAGCGTTGAAAGAGAGTAATCCCGCTTGGCATTTTGGTCTCAGTAATTATGGATCCAGAGTAACTTGCTAGAAGCTTGTGAAAAAATGTCTCTGAACTTTATAGCAGAGCTGAAGTGTACAGAAGAATGAGAATTCAATGAATACTGAGAATAAGTTTGAAAAGCATATCCAGTTGTTAGACTGGATATATCCAGTTATTATACTGGTTATATCCAGTTATTATCCACTGTTACGACACAGTGCACAGTATCATCAGGAACATCTGTCTGTGAATGTTATCTTCCAGAATGATTACATCTAATAATGCATTGTATTTTTGATTAAAATTACCTTATACAAATTACCAAGCTGTTTTACCATTTTGTAGCTCTTGTTTTTTTCCTGTTAAGTATTTGTACATATGATACAGTTAGCTCCTGAATCTGCTCAAGGAAGTGAAAAGGAGCTTTTAGGTTTACTAAGCTGAGCTCTGTTCTGTGCATTACTGAAGTTGCAGTCCAAGAGCGACATAAAGGCTGCTGCTCTGGAAGCAGTGATGCTTCTAGTCTGAATTTAAACTTGAAGGCCTTATACTAATCTACAGCTCTTGTGAGAGCCCTGTCACAGCACAGAATTTCCATAGGGTTTACAATACAAAGAAGTCTCCTTTTGCCCGCACAAGCTCTTGATGCAGCTTTCGGTACCACTCTGGTTGTGCACTCTGTGATGGGCTGTTTGAAGACAGGAACAGGACGCTCTTCCGCATAATTGTGTTTTCTGTGGAGTGTTTTATCATGGTCTGTTGCTGGTCTCTTCAGTTCCATAGCTGGTTACTGCTTTCTAACTCACTGATTTTAATAAACCAACTGAGCATGCTGCTGTATTATCTTCTACTCTCCCTCTGGAGATAAAAAAATACCCATAACAAAAACCATAAATACCAACTTACTAGGAGATTGGTTTACTCTGAGCACTCAAGATGCTAATGAAACTGCTCATTACAAAGCTGCTAGGTTAGATCTCACTTGGGCTGGCAGAAGCAGGAATTTTCACTGAATAAGAGCATATGAGTTTGCAGGCAAGGTTTAGAACCTGTATTCCTTTTGGCTGGGATGGAGTTACTTCTCTTCACAGCAGCTCATATGATGCTATGTTTTGGATTGGTGACCACAACAGTGCTGACAACACACCAGTGTTTCAGCTATTGCTGAGCAGTGCTTACACAGCGTCAAGGCCACCTCTATTTCTCACGCTGACCCAGCAGCGAGGAGGCTGGGGGTGCACAAAAAGTTGTGAGGGGACACCGCTGGGACAGCTGACCCCGACTGATGGAAGGGGTATCCTATACAATGTGACATCAGGCTGAGCAATAAAAGCTGGGGGAAAGGAGGAGAGAGGGGGGACATCTGGGGTTACAGCTGAGGCCCTGCTGTCCTGGAAATGGCTAAACATCTGCCTGCCTGGGAAGTAGTGAATAAATTCCTTATTTTGCTTTGCTTGCACACAAAGCTTTGCTTCATATATTAATCTGTCTTTATCTCAACCCACAAGTTTTCTCAGTTTTGCCCTTCTGATCCTCTTCCCCCATCCCACTGCAGGGGAGAGAGCGAGCATCTGTGTAGAGCTTATTTGCCTGTCAGTTAACACACAACACAACCAAAAAGACAGCTGTTGTCTTTTTATAGTAATTTTAACAGGTAAACTGATAAATTAGGAAACAGGCCTGAAAAATCTCAATGCCTTTTCCACCTAAAGAGGTAGTTCCATAGACCACAGTTAAGCATACTAGTGAAATACTTTAGATAAGCTTATATTATTGATAATGGCACTGTACCTAATATTTATAATAGCACTAGAATAAGTGTTCTAGTTTTCTGACTTACTTATTGCATTTGTAGCTGTATTTCACAGTACTGGAAGACAACTGAAATGGGGCCCATTTGCTGACACCAGTGTTACTACAGAAGAGGACTGACTGTGCCATTCTTAGGGGCTTTGAAGAAGTATTGGCTTAATTTCCAAAGTGCTTTTCAATAATAATCAGCTAAATGTTAGATAAAGGTGATTTCTGGAGACAAACTTAATGTAAACCTTGCATAGCAAACCTCCATAGTTGCAGCCAAGACAAACGATTCTTCAGTGCTTCCAGTCTTGAGAAATCAGATCTGGTCCAATAGACTCCATGGTTCCTAAGTGCATTTGGAACTTACGGGGGAAAAAAGTCAGGAGTCGAGAGCCCATACAGCTTTCTCACGCTTCTTTCACTGATAATAAGTCTGTGTGGTAGGAGATGTCTTGGTAGGAGATGTCTTAGTAGGAGGGTAAGGCGTGGGTGTAGGCTCAAGGTAGGCAACATATCTTGTTGCATAAGGGAAGCATTCCTATTTTTCTCTCTCTAGAACTTGTGCAGATGGATTCTCATTTTGGTAACTTGTGAACTATCAGGAATAAGTATTCAGGGAAAGTATTTAAAAATAAATTGTAGAACTTGGCCACAGTGGACATTAGACCTTGAAGTCCCAACTAAGGGGTCAAAGTGGGGACTACTTACTGCTATGCTGTAATCGCATTACATGATTGTGATTGCTGTCCATTTCAAAATTTTCTGTCCTTTTGAGACATTGTTATATGTTAAAGTTAAATGTTTCAAAGTCCTGATGAAATGATCTTTTATGCGGAAGCTTTAGATGGTACCAGCTCTCTCCCTGTATGACCTAACACAATTAGATATCCATGTAAACAATCATTTTCTTGATCTTTTGTCCAGTCTAAGAAAAACTGCAAGAAAATTTGGGCACTCTGTATAAATCTTTTTCTTTTAGGGTAAAAAAACTACTTTCTGAGCATGCAGTTTGATTCCCCTTCACTTTGAGATAATTTTATATCTAAAGTCTAGCCGGTCGATATATGGGATAATTTAAATTAAAATTGGAAACCATTTTAGGCAAGAGTTTGGAATGCAGCTAAGAGTCACTTTGTGAAATCACAGGACAAGATGGGCTACACAAGTGCTGGCATTTGCCATACTCTAAAGAAATAATTCAAAATGCAGTCTACATCTACAGTTAAAAATAGAACTTGGGAAAGGCTGACATGGAGAGTGAAGCCAAGACAAAGGAAATCAAGATTTCTAGATGGGTATTTTGCACTATACAAATAGTAAAGCTCTTCCTTTTTCTTTTTCCTCTGAGAAAAATAAACAGAAACTTTCTGCTTGATATTTTAACCATGAGCTAAGCAATGTCCTTTCATGGTAGGTAACCAGCCAGCTTCTGTCTTTAAGTGTGGAGATGCTGACTAATATCTGGAATCCCAGGTAGAGAAGAAGAGGGATTGTGTTACTGAATCAGATCCAAATAGGATCTTGGTTAAGCTGTGGCATCAGAATTATTTCTGCTGAATGTCACCCAAGTTTCCTCAGAGACCTTGAAATCAGTGGGATGGTCAGGCATGTGTAGTCCCAAAAGATTATGAAAAAATGAGTTTTTCCAGTAAAGAGACCAGACATCTAGTTGCCTTGAAGTCACCTCCTTAGTAGGAAGGTGGAACAGGCTGAAACTACTTTCAATTCTTTAACCAAAGGGCTTAAGTTCTCCAGTTTAGAAAAGATAAAGCTACTGTTGGGTTAATCAAGTTAAAGGAGGAGCAAGAACCTATCCACAATTATTAGCTAGGTTCAGAAAAGATGAACAGTGCTCCAGAAAGTCAACATTGTAGGATTTTTCTGTTATTGCAATAAATTTTAACAAGGTGGTCATGGAGGGAGGGGATGTTGAACTTGCTGAAAGGAACATGAAGGAACGAAGAGAGAAGGCAGTGCCCTACAGACACACCTAAGCAAAAGAATCTGGTATAATTTCATAGGAAGTAAGCACATCAAAAAAGAAATCCACGTGAAACTGTTCAAAAAAGGTTACTTTTGAGAATGCATGCCCTAACCAAATAAAACATTCCTTTAAGAGAGGGAAGAAATCCTTTAAATAGCACGACAAGTGTTCAGTGGTCTGAGGTACTGCGGATGAGGACCATCAGGGACCCAGGACAATACTTCCTTTAGTGATGCTCCAGCTTCAAGGCTACGGAGACTGACCTCTGCAGGAGACTTCCAAAGTTACACAGAAACAACTGAACAGAACAGCTATCAGCAAGCTTTCTGGAGGAGCGGGCAACTGTGAATTTTGTGACCCAAGCCGCCCCCAAATAAAAATACAGAGTCAAGTCTTGTCAACTTTTGGAGGGAACTGCTAAGAATTTTAGCAAAGATTCTGACAGACAGTTATAGTGATCACAGCCCATGCTGCTGCTGAGCAACCTCAGAAATGGAGCAACTGAAGTTGAAGTGAAGGGAAGAGATAATTTTAATCATTAAAATAATAGGAAATTAGGAGGTCTTTAATTGGGAGCCTGTGACAGAGACACGTCAATGTCGAATGCAGTGACAGTACATCATACAGCATTGCTGTGCAAGAGACAGAGTGGCCTCAGAAGGAATGAGTTCCTGCCAGGCTCTGATTTTTCTGCTCGAGCACCTCAGCCAGGAGCTGGGTTTCTTTGCCAGAGTGGAGAACACAAGATTGCTTCATCAGGAAAAAGCCATTCTGAGAGGGTTAGTCCAGCCTAATAGCAGCATAACCTTATCCTGAACATACGTGCTCCTTGACAGAATTACAGAGTACACTTACTGATGGTAACTCCCCTTTATCATTGCTCTCTCCTTTGAATTGTGCCATCTAAGAAGGAAATGCTTGTGCAGTAGATCTTGTAATACACCAACCAGTGTGTTCATGATGCCTGTATCACAACCTACACAACATGCATATGCTGCTAATCAGTGATAGAGCTTAAAACAACCCTTAAGTCACAACTTCCAGTCCTTCTCTTATTGATTTATGCCTGTGATTGATATCATGCCTTGCTGCGTTACTTCCTATCATCTGAGCTGCTGTAGTCGATTTTGCACATGCACAGATCACCCAATCGGTGAGGTAAACCTCTTTCAAACCTCAGTCCAACACATTGTACCTTTCCTACCTTGGGTAGGAAAAGAGCACATTATTAGTCCACAAAGAGTATGGAAGATTAGCTGTCACGAACTAATTAACTAACTAACTATAAATGAAGCTGCAACTCATGACGACAAAGTTTGCAGCAGTTCAGGGTATTCTCACTTACCCCTTGTTCAGCTGCTCATTCCCACAACCTGCCGCAAGGTGTTGCCTCCTCAGCTGGGCTGACCCAGCTGCTTATGTGGCCACACTGTGAGACTCACCAGGGAACTGCTGGGGCTGAAAACGCCCCAGAGTGTCAACTACGGGAAAATAAATGTCCATGCAACAAGAACTTAGAGGAACAGTTTCCATACTTTTTTACTCAATGATCTCTTTCCCAGACCTTTTTATTTCCTATGCAGTACCACAGATCCTCTTCCATAAAATATGTCACCTTATGTGCCAAACTGAGGACAAGCAAATGTATGGGATTCCTGCTGTTAAGTATTTTCCCCCTCTCTGCAGTTACAAAGGTGCCCTTCAGCCAGGACCAGGCCTGGTGCTGCAGCTCTTCCTCTACCTTACAGACACTTTCCCATCAATCAATACTAAGATTTCAAACTCAAGGAGAGGAGCCTCAGTAAGGTGCACTCCCAAAGGCAAGGATTCTCTAAAGTGAAAAACACTGCCATAACTTGTGCCACTTTGCTTCTGAGCTTAACAAGAGGAACATCCCCACAAGCGCCCATTTTTGCCTGCTCTCTAGCTCCGGACTCTTAACTGCAGAAGCGCCAGTTGTGCCAAGGAACGTGGATTTCTAGCTGTGAATGCTTGCCAGGTTGTGAGGACAGGGATATTCCAGTTGGACTTTGTTCAGTCGTAAGCATTATCACAACGAATCGTAGCTCACTGTAAATGAAGCAATACTCACTTGTGAAAAATGGTAGTATTTTATTTCTTGACTCAAATTTAAATTGCTTTATCTTTTCTTCAGGTTACAGGGTATTTAATATTGAGCAGTCAGTCATCTACATTATATACTCAGAGGCTCTCCTGAGCATCACCAGTCTCTTACAATTCTTTATTGGCTTATTTTGTAGGTTCTGAACAACTCTCCATTGTTTCATATTTTGTGGGTTACAAGATGAAATGCCAGCTCTTCTGGATGAGCCAGAAGAGCGCTTCCAGCCTGAAGCTGAACTCACTAAAATCAAGCTGTGGTGTGCTACTATTAACAAGTAAGTAAGGTGGTTTTTTTCTTTTCTCCCATTAAAACTACATTCTTTAACACTAGTTGTAAGCAGACTGAACAGTTTGCCGATTTTGTTGGAAAGTATGATGGTTTGTGTAGAGTCAGCAGGTGCCGATGACAACCTATATACTGGAGCAGTTTAGATGAAGTAGTTGTCATGACAACTCAATTAACTAAATAAACATATCTGAATGCAGCAGGAGCTCATGTCCTCTGCATCATCTTTACCTCAGCACAAAGCATTTTGAGTATATGTGCAAATGAATCCGTCCCCCACCTCTTTGCCTTTCCTCCTCCCGTCCCAACCAGGCAACGATGAAAATGAGGTACCATGCAGTACTGCTCACTTCTCCTGAGCACCTCAACTGAAATCATTACACTAGTATAGCTGCTTCTGACAGTGCAGAAATCCAGGTCAAACCATTGTCACCTTCCTCTTCCTTCCACTCCTCCCCATTCCCCTTGAGGCTGTCTGATTAGGTCATGTTTCCAGAACTGGCTTCTAGTTCTACTATTATTAAAGGAAAAAAGGACATTTGTGGATAAATACACAGTAAACTACATGCTCATCAATAAAATCTGTTTTCACACAAAGAACTAGCACAATCAAATATGAGAGCCAGCCTGAGTTTGTCTTTAAATCAGCAGGGTTTAGTAATGCATGCTCTTTTAGAAATATGAAGCATAGCAACTTATGTTACTGATAGCTCCACACACCAAAGACCTGTGGGCTCTGGAATAATTGACATATCTAAGTGAATGGTCAGGTCACAACTAAGTTTTAATTACCTTCACTACAAAAGGAATGTAATGTTGCTTCATAAAGGAATAACTGTTCCAATACTTCCCTCAAAACACAAAGCACCAAGGAAAAGAATAGATAGAAAAGAAGGGTTCCTTATTAGAACATTGTTGAGGTTACTACAGGTTGAGGCCCTAAATGCAATATAAAGTACAGATAACATCCACCTGCAATCATCTAGCACCAATGGCTTTTTTTTTTTATGTTTGAGAGCATCAATTTTCTTGTTACATCCTTTACCTGCTGTATATTTATCTGTCACAAAATATTGTGAGAGACTTAACAATAGCAATAAATAGCGCCCAGGTAAGTAAGGCATAAACCAGAAGGAACATGGATGAGAAATAACAAAACAAAGCACAAAGGTACATGCCATAGTCTTAACAGAGCACTGATAGACTTTAACTCTTAGCACTATCATCATGTTCATCCCTGTCACATCCTGGTAGTGCCCAGACTGATTTTTCATCCTGAAAGAAGAATCAGATCTATGGCAAAGTCCTATTTAGCCCAGGGAAATGTTCAGCGAAACCACATTTGAATTTTAAGAAGAGACTTAAGTGGCCCTTGTCTGGTTTGCATTATTCTGTGCAGAACAGTTTACACTGGGGTGAATTTTATCCAATATTGCATCTGATATTTTCAAAACAGGATATTTTCAAGAATATAATATAGGATCTCATTCAGGAAAGCATTTAAGCCACTTACTTTTGTCCTTCTTGGCTTTGTTGTTTTTCTAATGGGATACAAATTCATGCCTAAAATTAAACACTGGGGTTTTTTTAATAATTTTTTTTTTCTCTCAAGTCCCTAGTGATTCAACTAGTGAAGTTTTAAACAGTCTGGCTCTATTTGAGTTTACCTGGCATTACTTCAATTGTAATTTTTTAAAAATTAGAAAAAGGAAATAATCCTACCTTTATATTTGCTGCTTTAAAACCACATAGAGAGTAACTGAAAAACTCCGTCCTCAAAACCGCAACAACAGTCATCCCCAAAACCCCACATAAAGCTTAAATAGTGTATTCTCAAAAAGTAACATTTCAGTATCACATTTCTGGGCTGTCAGATTCAAGCAGAGAATGATGGCTGAACTAAGTCAGCAACCCTCATTTTAGGAGAATAGACATATGTTATGACTGATTTTGAGGTGCATCATCCCATTGTGTACTATTGTGAAAGCTTGAAGCCTAAGGATTCAGAGTCTGTTTTTCTCAGGCACATGTACCTAAAGGTCAATAGAAAGTGCCAAATTGAAGGAAGTCAGTCCAGAGAAGGTTTAATTATATAGAGTGGAAATAAAAGACCTATGATCATTCTGAAGAATTTCAGAAATGTGACAAGAAATTGTGGAAAGTTTTAGTTTTTCTGCCCAGGCTGGTGTGAGGGAATTGGGTGTTCCTTTGCTTTGTCTGCCTTGGCAACGTGGCCCAGGACTCTGAGTCCCTGATGGCTGAAAGACACTGACTTCTGTGCAAGAGTATAAGGACTCATGCTGACAGGCACCCAGGGGAAAATTTGGATTACCAAATTCCGTAAGAGCTCTGATCCTATTTATGTATCAGTCTCACTGAAAGCAAGGAAAACTTGAAGCTTTTGAACAAAGCACATTTTTTTGTACTGAATAAAGCTAGAATTTACCATGCCTGCTTTTCTAATGGACAACCCCACACAGTAGACGAATCATCAGTATCTGTGGAACTGCACTAATTTCTGCCAGCTGCAGATCTGACTCACAGTGCCTAAATGTGACTGAAATGCCTTTATATCCTGAGCTCTGCGATACCATCTCCAGGAACCATATGACTGCCCACTACAAAAAACTGTGAACCATCTGCCTTTCCTGCTTAATAAGCTTTAATGTTTAATAAGTAAATGAAATATTTAATATTTACAGAAATCAGGCTGCAGGATGCACAGTTCCCAAGTGCAAAATGGCCAACAGAATGTACACAGCTGCATTTCTGTCTCTGTGGATGAAGTTGAGGAACTCCTCTGATGCCAGACACTTTCTGAAATTAATGTTCCTTGACGAGCAAGCTTCAAGAGCAGAGAGTTTTCCTATGCTTTTGTTCAGCAGCAGGATGCTTATATCTTAAGCAGAGCCTCTGGATGCAAACATAGGTATTAATAAATAGGATCAGTAGTTCAAGCAACTAAGAAACTTTTTTCCCCTCTTTTTGTTCCTATTCACCATCCTCCATCCTTCCCCACTTGTGTCTCTGAATTCTGAATTCACTTCTTGTTCTTCATGTTACACTCGCAACATAAACAGGTAAAAACGCTCACCCAAAACTTTTCAGCTTGGACATCTGTGAATAACCAGTTCAGATATAAAAGACACAACTTGGAGGATGTCAAAAGAGCTTCTGACAGTTAAGACCCAAGGATATACCTAAATGTGGCATATTAGCAATATTAGATACCAGCCTCTGTCTGGGCAGTCTGGGAAGAATCTAACTAACAATGCTACTCAATAAAGTTTTACTGGAGCACTTCTTTGACTGATGCTCTTAAATTCAGAGCAATGTTTTATGTAGTATGTAAATCAGTGTGGTAATCAGTTATTTTTAGTCAAACCTAGAGTAAATACCACAGCAAATTCTAATAATTAAAATCAGTGTTATAGTTTTAAATGACAGGAATATATTTGGAAGACAGTTCTCAGACCAAAGAGATTTTTTTCCTTCTACTTGAAATATTTTTCCTAGCAGAGCGCTCTTTCTTGTTAATTTCTAGGGCTTAAGAAAACCAATTTTCAATTTGCATGGCTTCACTAAACAGCCTTATAACAGACTAGTAAGGCAGAGCAAACAAGGCAGGCTAGGGATATTTGAGATCTGCTATTCATTCAGTCTGAGGAAAAGCATGAATCCAGGCTTACAGTGTATCTTCATGTTGCGCAGCCATTGATGTACAGTCAGCCTGAAGAATATTGTTATTTCTAGCATGTCAGAACAAATTCTAGGAGAATTATTTAGTAAACCTGTCATTCTAGTTGTCATAATGCGAGCAAAACAGAAAGTTTCGTGTGGTCAGTCAGGTGATGCTGAGGAGATACACGAATGTAGTCCCATTCTAAATAGCTATAAATCATGTTCTCTGGATCACCCTGTATCTAGCTGCCCCCCAGAACGCAGCAGCCCGTCTAAGGTGGTTCTGACTAGCGGCTACCCAAGGGTTACCTGTGCGGGCCGGAGGCTGAGCCAGGCTTGCTCTGCGGCACCTGGGAGGGGACACCATCTCGTGGCAATGTGCTGAGATGCTGGCTGCTCGTCCCATCTCTTCTCCAGATGCGCATCATTCCTGGACGTTAGGCACCTTTCTAATTCTTTGTTCGTTTCCCCTTATTGGAAGGGAGATCTGACCATAGCCCCTGCTAGAGCAGCCCCTTGCTATTCCCCCTGGCCAGATAGATACTGTTTCTTAATCACAGAACTCTTGTGCTCTTACATCCAAATCATCTTTTTTTTCCTCAGTCTTTTTTTGCAGCCTTCTCGAGCTTTGTCCAGGTTAACAGGCCCTCACAGATCCAAAGCTCTCAGTCAGATCAGCTGCCTTTTAGCCCCTTTCAGCCTAATGACTGTAGAGAATATGCTCCATCCACTGCACACATCTTTTTTCTTTTCCTCGAGGAAGGAACAATTTGATGCCAGGTGTCTAACATCAACTTCCTTTCCATTAACAGTTGTCCCAGTTTTTAAAGCATTGGTGGACCTTCGTTAACATGTTATTAATTCATCAGTTACTGCATTTCTAATTTAACAGTTAATAGCTGAAATCCACAAATAATGCATTCTGTATAACTTTCATTTTTAGCAACGAAACCTGGCAGTGAACTATAGCACTCCCATTTTATTCAGTTTGTTTCCCATAAATATCTGCAAATCAGTACTGTAGATGATCTAAAAAGATGTTGGTCTTAGATTTAGAATTACACCCAAATATTTTAAGAACTAACAGTATATTCTAAACAAACTTAGGTTTCTTCAAAAGTACTGATTTATTAAGTAGAACCATTGATAGCACCTGTTATGCAAATGTTAAAAAATAAAATAATGAATTGAAAGATACAAGATAAAATATAATTGAGCTAATAAACATTTTCAGTTAAAGCAGGTATGCAATATAAACTAAAGCCTCAGAGCATGTGCTTTGGCACAACTGTGTTAAGGTCAATGAAATTACCATGATTTATGCCAACTACAGATCTGCAGCAATTAAATTATTAGAAAAATAAAATAGTTTCATTCATTTTCTCTAAAATAGAAAATAAAATAAACACTATTTAAATGTCCTGTTTGTCAATCCCTTTTCTACAGGTGTTTTCTTCTATATACAAATCCATCTGAATACAGATTTACATCACTATGTCCTTAATCCTTCAAACATATACAGAGCTGTTTGCCTGGAATTATTCATATTCATTTCAACAACTGGCTACCTGACTCCTACCGAGGCTGTGTAGGAGCATTATGATCTGCCACAGGGCTCAAAGACAAATTAACTTTCCCCTGAAGAAGAATTCCTGTTTGTTGCCAGTAGTCATGGATTTTACTATAGGCATAAAAGGGGATGCCAGCACTTCATTAAGAACAGCTATGCAAGTATTTGAAAGCAGCTGTGCTAGTGGTCAAGCACTACAGCAGCTGCAGGATGAATTGTAGGGGCATATCTTTAATACATGTCCAAACATACTTTATAACAGAGTGGAGATGAAGACAGACATAGATCAATAAATGGTCATGACTGGACAGTCTAAAGGATTACAGAATTCAGGATGAGAAGAGGTAAATGTGCCCAAAATAATGAGTCCATTGCTAGCCAGTGAACAATCTTTCCCTTGCAGCAGATTATGGCAAACAGGATGATTATTCTGCATTAATTTTTCATTATTATTTGGATGCTTTCCTTCCTAGCACACGTACTTTTCATCTTGAAAAACAAACAAAACCTACCCTAAATCTGAAGTACTAAGTAACAGGCAACCATACAGTATAGTAAATTTAATTAACATCATAAAAGCATAAAGAAATTTATCTTGAAACTCAGAATCCCATACACCAACTGAGCATTTGGACTACAGAATTATAGCTTCTGCAAAGAATCAGAAACAAATACGATTCCTTTTTCTGTCTTCCTTATTTTTAGATTACATTTTGGGGAGAGATAAGGTTAAAGGGACAAAGGGATTTCCTAATGACCCTTTTTACTATAACTATTTTTTTTTTAACTGGAGAGGGTTTAACATGTACTGTTGTGAAAACTGCATTGCTATGGCAACCTATTAAAAAAAAGAATCACTGTAGGCACATCACATATGTATTGACATGTAAGCACTCACATGATCTTTCTCGAAAGACAAAAACATCTCCACATTTTGTATTTTATGTATGTGATTTAGGCATAGGCTGAATATAAATAATCTCCTTTCTTGAATATTTACATTCTCATCTAACTATAACTGCCTTAACCCCTCACGAACTCTAGCTATGCAAAAGTGACATGCATTTTATCTGAGCAGCATACACTGAGCTTGAAATGAAATGAACATTTTGGTTTTTCCCCACACAGAAGTGCTGTAAACTAGTATATCTACTATATCCTTTTAAAAGTAATTTTCATTTCAACATAAAGAAATTTATGTTGAAACTCAGAATACCATACACTAAGTGAGCATTCCAACTACAGAATTATAGCTTCTGCAAGGAATCAGAAACAAGTACGAAGCCTTTTTGTGTCTCCCTTACTTTTAGATTACATTTTGGGAAGAGGTAAGGTTAGAGGGACAGAGGCATTACCTAATGACCCTTTTTATGTTTTTTCCCCACACAGAAGTGCTGTAAACTAGTATATATACTATATCCTTTTCAAAGTAATTTTCATTATTTTTTTCTCTGGTTATAATTGTTAAATACCAATTTACATATCAAATATATATAAATGTGAAATGTTCACATAAACATTAAATACCAAAAGCCTGATTATTTGAGCACTCAAAACTATAGAAATGTTAAATGCTGAATCACTGCCCATTAACTAAAAGAATGACTAACAACTCACATTAAACCGTATGCCATTTATTTTTAGTTAATTTCATATCATATCAGTAATTTTCTTGTTCTGATACAAGCCTTTGCACTCATTTTACTGTCATGCTAGCATTACTTATCCCATAGCTAGAGAATGTAATCTGGAATGTATTTTTAACACTTTTTTTTCAACTGAGCAATTGCCTTGGTGATTTGTTTGTAAGAAGAAGTGCAAAGAGTAAACATGTATGTATAAAATACCTTTTCAGATTGGAAAATATGTTAACATAACATACTTAAAACAAACAAGGCACAAATCCATTCACAATCAATCCGAAGTAAAGGAGTCCTTTAAAAATCACCACGTTCAAAATAAAAGTAGGTACAAATCTATTTTAAGAATATTCAGGTATAACACCAGACTTGTAAGAGAGAACACCCAGCCCTTGAAAAGCGCTTTGTTACGGGACTTAAAAGGCAGATCTGGAAAGGGACTGAGGCACTATAACACTGCAGCTGTCAAACTACAAAGCACCTGGCCCGTTGAACAAAAACCAGCGCCTTTTTTAGATGCTCAAACTTTTGAATACAATAAAAGGGAGAGCTAATTGCCCTTGGCTGGGAACCAGTTTCAAGACAGAATACAGCATTTTCCAAGAGGAAATTCTAAGAACAGCACCTTTGCTAGCTCGTTTCTCTTTTAAGTTTACACAGCTTCCCTGCAGCCCCAGGCCCAGGGAAAGTTTCCTCTTCCTGGAGGATCCACCTTCTCAGGAGTTTGATCTCACACAAACTAGGCATGGTCACACTCTCCTTTAAAAACACGAGGTGCAGAGCAGCTGCAACTGCCCTTTAATACACTATTTAACTACATAGGGCACTTATCCAGGAGGAGTGAGGGTTACACACTTCCAGCTCTCATACTTCAGAGGCAGCATCCTGAAAAATGCCTGTATCGCCAGACTTCATGATTCTCTGCTCGGGGCACTCTCCACTACTTACCTCTTGAAGGTAGGAAGGAGACTATGAACACGACATGGATTGGTTAGGAGGGCTGCCTAGGTTGGAGGGAGTCATGTTCCAGTTTCTGCCTCAAGAACTGTGGAAGAATTTTATCCAAAGATTGCCCAAGGAAACAATTTCCAATTAGTAAATGTGGGACTTGCAGAATTGCAGCTTTAGCAACAAGCACTTAAATTTTCTTCTATTCTTTTTGTGCTCAAAGGAGCTTTCGGGGCACTCAGATCCCAGGTGGATATCTAAATAAAGAGTGAGTCTTTTTGACTTTAGAAATTACTTCCCAAATTTCAAAACTAATGTCAGTAAAATTATGTAGGATGTGTAATGTGAAGCATGAAGCCTCAGTGGTTTTACTGCAAATCACTCAAGGATTTTTGGTTGGACCTCTGTAAGTTTTGTTTTTCAACTAGTTCAAATGGTTGATTTGATTAAAAAATCAACATGATTTGCATTTGCTAAAAGGATCAACAGCTGTAACTTGTTTACATCCTTACAGTTCCACACAATAATGTTTTAAAAAAGAGAAATAAAAACAGACTAAGGTTTGAATTTGTACAATTTCTGTGCCAGCTCTGGTTGTGAGATGAAAAAGAAAAAAAGTCGGCTGGGAACAGAGGAGGATGGGAAGTTATCTGTCTCTTGGTACCTGTTTTGTTTACTAATCAAAGGTCTAATTGCTTTGCTCTATTTTAATTAACAATGTTCTTATTTTAATTAGTTACTTTTCCTGCATACATTAGCATTGAGATAAACCTCTGAGGATATGAATAATATGATGAAGAGTTTAAAGTCAAGCTTTTGAAAATGTTTTAACAATTTCACGAGTGTTTAATAATGAAAAATAAAGCTGTTCTTCATGAATGTGGCTACTACTTCTCCAAGGATTTCATCCTAGCAAAAAAAAAAAAAAAGCGCCTTTTTTTCTTTTAACTTGAAAAGTCAACTGATATCACATATAATTAACACAGACACAGAAAGAGCTAATGTAGGAATATGAAAGGTTTGAGAGTATTTAGATATGCTAAAATGTTCAAACTGGCCAAATCTTTTGAAACGTCCCAATGCAACAGCCATTCTCTGAAAAACCAATCTCAACATAATTAGCAATTACCTTTTAAACTTAGGGAACTTTTATCTTCTTCCCTAACAGAGGCTGGGAAAAGGCAACCAGTGCCCTGTGAAAGAACTGAAGAACTTATACAAATCATTCCAATTCCTGGGAAGATATCAGAACAAATAACCTTTACATAAGTACTTTAATTAACAAGGACATACGTAGCAACTGCTGTCTTTTTCCTAGGAATTGTTTTTGACAAATGTGTTTACTTCCTCTGTGGGGCAGGCCACAGTCTTGGTGTGGAGACAGAACTATAAATCCTCAAGTTTTGGATGTATTCCTGCCTAATGTTCCTGTGTGTAATCTGAGAAGGGTTGGTCTATATGAAACTAATAGTAGTATATTACTACTGTGTGCAGTTTTCTAACCAGCTGTGTTAGTAGCTCATAGTCAAAGTGGCAATTACTAGCTGGGATTCTGCAGAGGCCTGTTGTAAGTCTGCTTAGTCTAAGTTGTAAATGAAACAGAAAATATACTCATTAAACTTGAAGATAACAGCAAAATGGAAACGTCTGAAAAACACAGTAGTAGATCATTACAATTTGTTTTGAATAAATCAGGATGTAATTCAATAAGGATAAATGCGAAGTGCAACATTTGGTAGGAATAGTCAACTGTTCAAATACAGAATGCAGTAAATACAAGTGTAGGAACAATTGGCAGTTTTCAGAAAAGGATGTGGCAACTTTAGTGGAAGAAGTGGAACAGAAGTCAATTTTACCATGCTGCCTCACAAACAGTAATCACAATGGGAAATAAAAAACAAGGAGCTGTGAAGTAATCCTGTCCTAGCCAGCCCAAATAAATGGTTAACTAGAATGCTATGATCAGGCTTGATGATAATGTATTTGAGGCAGGGGGAATGGAGGGAAGATGGGTATTCTGCCAATCTTGTACTTATTTAATGCCCCAGCGTAAAGAATATTGCGGGCAGAATACTGTAGTAGAACACCTACCACTGAATTACCCCTAATAAGTATTGCATAGTTGTAGCAGGGAGAGGAGGCAAAGGGAAACTCAGTGCTTTGCAAGAAGATTTGCAGTGATTTTTAGCCTTGATTTGTTTTGGTACACTTCCATCAGCTGAGTGCAACTTCACCATCTTTCTCTTCTTTGGTAAAAGGTCGTGCTGCAGTTACCAACCAAACACAAGCTCGTTGCTACTGTCCCCCTCTTTTAGCCCAGCAGCCAAAGAATGTTATGGATGCAATTATAGAAGCTAAAAAAAAAAAAAAAAAATCTCAGAATTGGGTTTCCTAGAAAATCATAATTAACTAGTCAAGCCATACTTGGGAAACATTTATTTGTAAAAAGGATACATTTTGCTGAAATCACAGCCAACTTCAAGTATACTACAAAAGCTGTTAATGTAAAAATCTGACTTCTGCTCAATTACAGAACAGTTCATAGGAATTGTCAGCAACTTTTTTATCACAGATGTGTTTGTGAATGGGAGGGGGGGAAGCACAAAGTGCAAACACTCAGAAGACCAACTGAGTGTTTTTCTTCATCTTAATTCAAGACTAGCAGACTAGCACTAGACTAGCACTAGGGCACGTGGTTCTGAGACGCTGAATGCTTTCAACTCACACTTGTTACTCAGAGATCAGATGTTTAAGGACAGGTAACTTGCCTACTTGCAACTACATCTCAAATCCAGCCTAAGTTGATTGTGCTTTTAAAAACTTATGCATTTGGCAATTAGATCACGGCCACTATGAATAAGCTTCTAGTTCACCAGCAAGGTGGAAACAAGATTCGCAGCACAAAGAACACCATGTATCTGACATTGCCAGGGTGACTGGTGAAGGCTCAAATACAGATAAGCATTTTAGATCTCATGAATACTCAAATCCATTTTTCTTTCCTTAAGATGACTCCCTCTAGGAGCTGAGTGAATGATGCTAAAAAGATGCTGAGGACCAAAGTTCAGTACCGTTCGTTGCCGGTATACTAAGTTTTCCGTAGCCTACAGAACTTCCTTGTGAGAAATGTTAAATTGAAGCAAGAGTAGTAAAACACAATAAAGCTCCCTCTTCCCCCCACAAGCCCAACCAAAACAAAACAGGACTGTGAAAGCAGTTGCCACCTTTTATATTTTTATTGTGCATTTCATAAGTGCTTAAAGATACCACACAAGACTGTACGTGTTCTGTTGTCCATATGTAGTATGCCACACAGCATGAGACAGACAGACCCCCAAAATTTTTCATATTCTAATTCAAACAGACAAAAGTTAAGTAAAATAGTATTATCTCATTATACAGAAGGCAAACCACAGAAAGTATCTTAAATCACACAAAACAAAAAGGCAGAAACTGCAACAGATCTTCCAAAACAAAGTCCATGAAAAATACCATGTGCTTTTGGCAACCCTAACATTAAAAATTACATTAATCTAGTTAGGGCTTGTCAACTTAAAAATATTATTTAAAAATAAATTTTATTCAGTTCCCAATTCTGAAGAAATTCAAGAGTGAAATTCAAACAAATAGGAACAAAGGGAATAAACAAAAACCTTTTTCCTCCTTCAATATGAATTAATTGCCAGACCAGTTTGTCATAGATTACTCTTCTTTCTTTCATATAAGGATGCATATAAATTCATGAAGTTATTCTCAGAGGATGAAATTAAGTTGTCAAGATCGTAATCGATTTCAAAGGTAGGTCTCTTTCCAAAAATTACAAGAGCAAGAAATAGAGCAAAGTGAGCAGTAAGTCCCCATATCTTGAACGACATTTTATGTTCATGGTCATCATATGTAAAGCAGTGCATCCGACTTAAGTAACCGGATGAGGTTTTATAAGGCAAGGTCTTGTAATTTAAGGGCTTGACAAAGTACTCCAATGGCACGACAAAAACATGGCTCACTTCATCTGGATTAGGAGTGGCCCGGAATGTATCGTCTATAAATCCTACAACTGGTGTTACCAAGTGATTCATCTAAAAGGAAAACAAACAAACAAACCCCCCAAACAATAGGTTTTAACCA
Organism: Phaethon aethereus; assembly: GCF_964289735.1. Taxonomy (NCBI): domain Eukaryota; kingdom Metazoa; phylum Chordata; class Aves; order Phaethontiformes; family Phaethontidae; genus Phaethon; species Phaethon aethereus. The sequence goes on along the minus strand of NC_138589.1, from coordinate 16,107,185 downwards.
AGTAAAAGAATGTCCTTTATTTAAAAAACATTTCAGATGTTACAAAATCAGTACAAGAAACCTAGGAAATACTCTTAACTGTAATGCAATTTAGTCGTCTAACGGCAAGATATTTATATTTGATTTTAAATATATTTTAATCCATTTTCAATTTTCTTTTAGTATTTGTTAAACATGATTTTACTAATATTCAGTTCCTGTATAATCATAGAGCAGCTAAAAAGCTTTGTCAAATGCTCCAGAAATAAAACACATGCATGCTCTCTCACAAGTCTTCCTTATTTACTTTGGCGAGTTCTGATTTTAATTAATATTTTCCACATCACCTATGCTTTATCATATCTCTGTACCTATTTTGATAGGATACAGGAATTTTCCTAGGATATATAAATATCTTCCTATAGATACAGAAATAGGACAAAAGTGTATTTAGCTATAAAATATATACACTTTTTGGAACTGCTCATTTATGGACATTTTTATTTTAAATATAATCCCTTCTTCCATAGGGTTAGCATGCATAAAGAGGACACCAAAATTCTTTAAGATGTGTTGCTAATTCTATTTATTCGTACCAACAAAGCATCAGTGTTTAGTAGAAAGCTCTTTGCTTTCTACTGAAGAGCAAAACTCAACATTGGTGCTATTTGATCCAAGTCTGGAGAGACTCCATCCAAGTCAGAATCACTTGGAATGTACAGAGAAGACAAAGTAGAATCCAAGAGGTACAACGTCTGTGGTCCAAAACCACATGATCTTTTCTATTGACTGAGGCAATTTGCTGAAAATCACCAAAGAGTTATAAAAACTAAATCGATCCTTTTTACATATAGCTTCTGAACTACGTGGCTTTAATGTTATCTGTAGGGAAATTATAATTTAAGAAGTTAAATAAAGCATTTTGCAATAACATTTTAAAGGTAGTTCTTTTGTTTTTTAATGGAGGGAGGATGTTGCCAACAGTAAGTGGCTAACAGATACAAAAACAAACAGTAGGCATATTGATAAAGAGAAACCTGAAAAACAAAAATAAAGTCTTTTGAAACAGTAACCCCTCTGTACTATGGGAAAACTGATCCTATGTAACACTGAATATTGTTAGTGAAACTGACAGCCTGCCAATTTACAAACAGTGACTTACACTCCAAAAACACCTAAAAAGAGAAGTCTCTTTGCTAGAGTTCCATGCAGAATCACAGCCCACATAACCTCCAGCACTCCCTGAATTCTGCCTGAATTAAGCCTGTTTTCAGCAGGATAATGAAAGAGAAAACTTTTGAGGTTAGATCAGGCTGCTGAGGGACTTATCTGGGAGGAGTTCTGCGTGTCTCCAAGGATGGAGATTATTCAGCCTGTCAGGAAAATCTGTTCCAGTGTTTGGCTAACCTCATGGTAAAGAGTATTTTCCTTGCATCTCATTAAAATTTCCTTCACTGCTGCTTGTGTCCATTGCCTCAGAAAGAGTGGTATCATCTTCTCTATAACCACCCTGGAGGTATGTGAAGAGAGCAACTAGATCCCCTGCTAACTTTCTCTTCTTGAGGCTGAGCAAACCCACTTCTCTCAGCCTCTCCTCATAATCCACAGGCTCCAGCCCCCTTACTATCTTCATGGCTCTCCGCTAAACTCTTGCCAGCTTAGCACTGCCTTTCAGGTACTCCAGTGTGTCCCTAACTGGACATGGTACACCAAACATGGTCTCACAAACACCAAATACAGAGCAAGAATCTCCTCCCTTCTCTCTGCTGGCAACACAGGCTGGGTGCTTTAAGAAGTGGCAGTTACTTACAGTTACAGGTTTGAAAAGGTCATTATCAACCTTACAAAAGAAAATAACCCAATCTTATTTTCTAATGATATGCTGACTTACTCAGTTTGTTGCTTACTTTATCAATTCCAGGCACAAGCCTACAGATGACTTCCACCTTCTCTGGCTGGAGACCCACTTCTTCTTTAGCTTCTCGGAGAGCAGTATCAATTTCATCTTTATCAATTGCTTCACTTTTACCTCCTGGAAAACACACTTCCCCTGGTGATCTTCTCAGCTAGAATTTAAAGGAGTACTACTGTTAAATGTAAACAGTTTCACACTTCTTGGATCTACACATACACTTGCTCATATTGTAGAATCACTTTGTATTTGATTTATCTTTTCTGTCAAAGAAGCTGGAAATGGTGGTTAAGAGGTTTCTGCACATCAGAAGATATGTGCCTTATCAAGAGCTACACAAGAAAAAGTTGGGCCTATACCCAGCTAATCCATAAACCCTCACTATCGGAAATACATATATCACTTGTACAGAATTGTGTAATTCATGCTATGCATTCTGCTTTAATACTTCAAAATTTACACTTTTCATCGTATTGTTTGTGTAAGGGACTGACAGCTGAATCTAGACAGACAACTTGAATACTGATACCAAAATACTCAAGGTAAGAGCATGAACTTCTAAAATACACGTTTAAATAACGTACTTCCAGGTACGTTATAGTAATAGGCTTGCGCATCAGAGATGGCTAAAAAGCCCATTTAGAATCAGTTTATCATCTAAGCAAATGTAATTACTAGGGTCTTAAAATTTCTACACAAGACCCCAAAAAACTTCCATTTTTCAGCAACACAAAAACCAGACAAGTAAATAATCTCTGAATAGTTATCTGGGGTGGAGTGTAAAACAAGAGTTGTAAAAGAAAACAAAATGCTGGCAAGAGGGTTGTGGCAGACTCGGGTTGCTGCCTTTCCTTTCAGATAAGGAAGGGAGAGAAGAGTAATACTCCATGCCGATTGGAAAGTCACATTAATAAAAGCTGCACTGCACTGTCAGTTCTCTTATTTAAGTCATAATAAACAATCAAAGTTTTCTTTTCTGATCCGGAAGCCATCTTTTACCGTCACAGGTTTCTGGGTACCCGGCGTTTCTCTGGCACCTAAATACCAGCGTCATCGGCGGCGAAATCACCTGCTGGTACCCTTCAGCCCAGCCTGCGGCGTGGAAAGCGCCCCGAGACGGGCGGGAAGGCGGAGACTTGCGCCCACGACCGAGTCTTCCCTCTGCGCGACCCCGCCCATGCGTCACTCGTGTCCCTCAGAGCTCGGCCCCGTGCGCGGACGCCGGCCCGGCCCGCCTACCTGCATCGACCGAACAGTGAGCAGCAAGTGCAGCTTCCCCGCCCGCACCATCAGCGGCAGGAGGACGGAGGCCTTGGGCAGCAGCAAGCGGGAGAATCTGTCTCCAACATCGAACTCCTTCAAGCGGAGCCTGGCTGTCTCTTTTATGTTCTCTCTAGAGGCAAACAGAAAGGAGTGCCGTGGCTCCCCGACGCTGCACCCCGGCTCCTGGTACCCCGCAGGCAACGGCGGAGACGTTCCTCCGCAGCGCCCCAGCCCGCGGCCGCCGGATCCGGGCAGGTCTCGGCGGCGGCTGTCCACCCCCGGCCCGCAGCGGGCGCTGTAGACACCGCCCTCCCCTCCCGCAAGGCCGATGACGGTCTCTCTCTTCTCTCCACTACCTTCTTTCCGGGTTTTCCCCGCAGCTGGTGGGGAGAGAGGGGGCTGCGGGCGCCGCTGCGGGTGGGGCAGCAGCCGCGGGCAGTGGGGAAGGGCCAGGGACGACCGCTACCTTTCTAGCTCTTCCTCCCGCTCCACAGCCGCCATCTTTAGCACCCCCGAGCCGAGGGCAAACTTCCCCCTTTCCTGCCCCCGTGACCGACGGCCAGTCCCTCCAATCAACACGCGACATAGATCGCCGGGCTCCGCCTTCTGATTGGCGGCCAGCACACCGCCACGCGGGGCGCCCTCACGGGGCGGCTGCACGCGCTTTTCCCGCCTGAGGCGGTCGCTGAGGAGAAGGCATGGTCCCGTCCCCGGGCCTGCGAGCAGCCGGCGAGGGCTTCCCCGGCCAAGGCGGGCCTTAGCTGCCATCAGTCCTCGCTTCAGCTGGGAGAAACAGAAACCCGCGGAGCGGTGTGGCGGCGTGCCCCGCTGAGGCGCGCCCGTGGCCCTCCCTCAGAGGGGCGAGGGCGGCGGCAGCGAGCGGGTGGCTGGGCTCCTGCGTGAGCCGTTCCCGTTGTTTTAGGTAAGGGGTCTGTGCATATAGGCAGTAGTGTTCCTCCTCTCACACGGTTTAAGGGGCGATTATTGTGATAGATGACAGGCTCCAGCTCTGGGCTGGGCTTCTGGAAAGCACCATTGCACACCTGTCGAAGTCTGGTCACCCATAGCTGAGGACCCTTAAAAGCTAAAGGACATCAAAGACACTTTTGAAAACAGAGGCCTAGCTCAGTACTCTTAATTCACAAGGGGAAAACAAACTACAGGGCCTCAGAGCTATTTCAATAATTTGGTGCAGGTAGGAAACAGTGAGGTGACAGAGGCTGCCTCAAGTTTGGTGCAGTTTTTGATCAGTAAAATTTAACTTCCAGTTCTCATTGGGGACACATGACTAGCAGAAGTAATGTCCTGCTATAATGGTTTATCATCCAGCCTTAACAGCTAGTAATCAGTGTTACCTATGCTTAGGTAACACCGCAGTGGTGCAAACAACACATGATCCCTTCTCTCAGCAAGCAACACAACACCAGGTTACATGGAATGTCTAAGAACTAAGTTCAGTGTAATTACCTTAATGTTTACTTCCCCCCCCCCCCCCCGCCATTACATGAAAGTAAAGAACCAAATGTGTTTTCCATGTGGATAGATTTGTACAGTTGACTTAACCTCAAGTCCTTAAAAGCTTATTCAGCCATTTGTTACGTAAAGTCCATGTGTATATATTTACACACACAAGCTCACATGTAAAAATAACTGCAGTTTATATACAATCACAATGTCTTACATCATTTCGTAAATTGAAACACAAACATAATTACATACACCTGTATGTGTCCTGGCTGTCCCCCCTGTAATTCCAGTTTCACCTAAACTTGAACAGAACTCCTTCACCTTTAAGCTTTTTTACATAATCATTATGGGAAAAATATATAGAATACTATCTGTAGAAAATGTTGTAGTTCTTCAGTGAAGAGCACAATTAGTAGATTACATGTTATTCATTCACACAGCTGTACATGCCACTGAACTGTTGTTCCAGAAGACTGATGTTATCAGATCCTATATTTCTCTTTGGCTTTCTCTTTCAGAATGCAGATGTGCTAAAAAAGAAAAAAAATAGTATTACACCTTTAGTCAATCTTTACCTTCAAAGAAAATGCAAGAATGATCTTCAGTCGTATTCCTAGCACTATAAGGAAAACACACCAGAACAGTAATCTTTGCGAGTCTGGTTGCAAGTTTACTACTTGCAGTAAAATAGAGATGGTAATATAGCTTCCAAGCTCATCTGTAATTTACAGATTTATATATTCTGAAGAGGTCAGGTTTATTCAATTATTGTATCCTTCTTCATATTGCTTTGCAATAGCATAGATCCATTTTGTGTCTTTAACAGAACTGGTTTGTCATATTAAAAAGGCTTTCAAGGGAAAAAGCTTTTCCACTGAACCAGATTTAAGAAAATGCTTTTGAAAACTAAGGAGGGAAAAAAAAGATCAGCTCTTTCTATCAAGTTATGCTCTTTCCAAGACTACTACTCAGTGCAGTCTAAGGAGACTATAATGGAACAAAGGAAAAAAGATCTTGGTGGACATGTTATACCGTGTAAGAAAAATCATCATTCACGGAGTCCACACACAGCCATCTTAAAGACTTGGCTAGAAAAGAGCAACGTAATATTTCACTAAAACAGACAAACATGAAATCAAGCCAAATTTAAAGTTAGTTACTTTTCAGATGGGGCCAGCAGATTGTATGCTGCTAACCATCCTGGAGGATTCAGAATACTGTACTGCATGGCTGGGCCAGAAGACTTGTGAAGTAGATTCATAAAAAGGTAAGGCATAAACAAGTTCTTATACATTTACATTGAATTATCAGCTTAGCATATTAATAATGTTTTTGCCTTTTTAATGGAAGATTCTAGTCAGATTTGAAGTTTTGTTAGTTGTTGAGAAGCTCCTGGTATAAGCTAATATTCTTGCTCATTACCTCTGGTAACAGTCGTACATGTAACAATCAAGGCACACATATACGTACTTACGTTTAGATCTCTGAAGTATTTGTTATAATCAAGAGCATATCCAACCACAAATTTATCTGGAATTTCAAAGCCTATAACTGTAGCAAAATACAATACTTTTTATACTTGGGTCGTGTAAATAGCTTTTAATTACACAGTTTGTATTCAACACGTTTCAGATATTTAAGAGTAATACTTAACAAATACATCATATTGCTTTCAAGGTACTTAGCATGCTTCTTTAAGATTAGAGCCGTAAATTGATGAAAGAAGTTAGAATCTATACCATACCCATCAGTTAGTAATACAATTAAAATGTTAAGAGAATGCATTTCAAGAACAAAGTAAGTATTTAAAACCTACTTATGAGGTAGTCTCAGGAGAGGGAGGTAAGGAGTGAGATTTTACCTTTGTAAAATTAGATGCACTGCAACTCAGTAGGGATTTGGAGTTTGAAAACAAGGCAAGTTTAATGCAGAGTGGAAACAAATGTCTTTTAGGGTCAAAGCCAAAAAATACAAAGTTCAGGTTTGATTCTGTTTCTGGTATCTGGTAACAAATACCCAAACTTGCAGTCAGATCAGGTGGTTACAAAGTTTCAGCATGGGATAGCTGGTTGTCAGTTTACAAATTTTTATGTATTTTCTCCCCATTTCTTTTGGCCTTCCTGAAACTTTGATGTCAGTTTTCAGACTTACTGCATGAAGTGAAATTATGAGATTGTATTTTGGACAACCAGAAAAATGCAGTACTTACAGTCTGGTCTATAACCTGGACTTCCATGTGTCCTTTTAATGAGCAGGCTGTAAGGTAGAACAGAGAAGGTTATATTTTTTAAAATACGTCTTGTGCTAAGGTGTATACTTCACTTCTCCCACCCCTCCCCATAAGCTTCTACAATCATGCAGTTAAATTGAAACAGTGAGATTATTGTAATAGAAAGAAGTAGCTTTCAGCCTTATAATTGAGGAAGAAGTGAAGATTCTGATCTGGGTTCATTCTGAAAGTCCAAATGACTACTTTTTACATTTAGTTCTTATCAGTTTGTCCCCCAAATAATTATTTTTTCATGTAGCAATGTACCAGCAAACTAGAATAGCACAGACAGGTAAGCAAGTTGAAGTGGCATGTAAAGATTTGAGCGGGAAGAGAGGGAGAAGAGGACAAGCTCTGCAATGTTGCTACAATTTCTTCCACAAAGTCATATCCGTTCTTGCTTTTCCTGTGCATTTCTGAAGAAACTGAGAACCTCCTGGACATTCGCTAGAAGGAGCATAACTGGTACATAAAACCAGAAGTGTTTTTTCAAAGCATCATGATTATTTGTCAGACAGGGATATTCCCAAAAAATTGCTTTTAGAGATCATCTAAAAGAAGATCTAGAATACCACTTGAAATCATCTTGCAAGTATGGACAAAGTCTTAGATTCTGAAAACTTGTATGACTGAGGATATTAAGAAAAATTCTGAGTGTTATCATTCTAGTATTGAGGCAACTGAGAAGGTGTTAGGAAACCTATGGAAAGAGCTGAATTACCTTCAAACTTAAGGAGGTAAGGAACAGGGAATCCATCAGACCTTGTGGACTGTGCAAAGAGCTAGAAAAGCTTTTTTAAATTCATTTTAACAATGAAGGTGGTAGTGCATATGCAAATTTCCCACTTCCATAAATACTTGGTTTTTCCATTAGTTGGGTAAGGATTGCGTGCTGCTTTTACTTCCTCTTCCCCCAAACTTCAAACCAAACTAAAACAAACACACACCTACCAGCACACACTGGCTATTCACCTAAAAGATTTTTCTATATGTTCTCATTACAATACATTAATAAGTGGCCATATCATTATACCTCACAACTTTTACCATCTTTGGTTTGTTGTCTTTTATTTTTGAAAGTAGTGCTTTCATTGTTTTACCAGTCTCAATAATATCCTGAAAGAGATAAAAAAATAAATTATCCTCTGAGTCTGAAAGATAAAACAGACTGTCAGTAGATTAATTTAAAGCATAAAACCCAGTCAGCACCCCTGGCAGCACAATAACGTAATTAATTGTTGTTTTATATGCAATAGGTATTAACTTGCTAAGTGTGGAGAAAAAAGTCTGTGTTGTTCCTCCCCCCCACCTCTCCAATCCTTACTTACCTCTACGACTAACACATTCTGGAAAAGATCACGTAGGGAGAGAAAGAAAAGAAAACATTTACATATACAGCCAGGAAAAGTTTGCACTACAAACTTCAGTTACAAGTAAGTTGCAGTTGATTTTCAGAGGAGCTTGTCACTTAACTACATACATTATTTTAGTGCTTTCTGAAGAGTCTTTCTGTAAGTATTTATAGAAGCATAAAATACCAGTTTCAGGTTTTGTATATTATTCTGTGTATAGCAATAGCAGTCTAAAACTACGCTACATGAGCTGGTTTAAGATGGTTCATTTCTGGGGGCTGTGGGATAAAAAGTGGAGTACGTTCTTTAGAAGCACTCAGTACTGATCATATCAATTTTCCACTGCGATCAGTGGGAATTACTCACTGATTCAAACCATGGCATTTTAAACCAGTGTTAAGTGGATGTAAGTATGTAGTATCATAATCTTAATACGGAGTTACTGGAAGATAAGAACTGTTCTTTCCCCTTAAAAGCTGAAGATGCTAATTCATACCTTCCCATTTAGTGTAGACAGTTCCTCTCCAACAATACTGATTTTTTCTGTAAGTGAATCATCCTCAAAGGAGAAAGGAGAGAGGGAAGTCACATAAAACATGCTCAAAAGTGTTACCTTGTTTGTGTATGAATGGTGTGCTGCTCTTGCTTTTTGCCTATGAAATGACACGTGCAGCTTTACGCAGCACTCCTTCAGTAAAACAGCTTTTAAGAAGCTGAGAGCAAGAGGAGAAAGTGAAGATGTTTGCATGGAAGAAGAGTACATCCATATTCATGGAACAGACATCATTGCTTTTAGCTATTTTGTTACCACAGATTTATTTTAGAATTCCATGAAACATTTATAGGAAATTGTAAGCTGTTGTATTTAGCATGGGGTAAATTTTGATCAGTGCACAGAGCTCTAGCCTTCAAAAAGAGCAGAAGATAAAACAGAAAAAAATAGCATGTCATTGCTTTACAGTAGTTGGCTCAGGCAAAAGATACCTGTTCCCCAACAGACAGATTATGAAAACAAGTCTCTCCAGTACTATCTGCAGGAATAAAAAAAAAAATAATAATGCAGAGGGAGACAATAGCAAGTCTCTGATGCTGAGCTCCTCTCCATCCTCCCTCCCATCAAAGAGTGCTGTGGCAGAGGCAGAGGAGAACCTGTATGGAAGCTTTGGGCTGGAGAGGAGGATGTCGGAGACCTCACCCTGGCTTTGTCATGTTAAGTATTCTGCTATATGTTCATTCCAGTGAATATAAAATGTGCATCTGATTGTTTGGGCAGATAGGTAGATGAGTTGTTTTTCAGTGTGTAATAGAGTTGCTTTGAACAAGATATATGCATAAACTCGATTTTTGTGGAATTTTCATTTAAACTACCAGAATGTAATTTTATGAGGGGAATTCTTTTTCCAAGGCAGAGAAAGTTGCTTACACAGTAGCTTTTTATTCTAACAAAATCCACAGTAATAGGCACAGATTTATCACCATTTTGATTTAGTGCTTTTATATGGTCCAACAAATCAGCAAAGAATTTATAGCCTCCTTTAAGGACACAGAGCACAACAATGTGATGGCTTCCCATATCTTGCATGATATCTCTAGCCAAACGTTCTGTCCTGGAAGAAAAAAACAAAACAAAAAAACCCAATACAAATCCTTTTAAGTGTTTTGCATATCATATTTGTTAGTCCATACATTAAGCAAATGTCCAGCTTAAAATTCTGATCTTGCTGTTAAGTTTTTATAACTGGCAAATCATGACCACATTAAGATGTAGGAAAGTTAGTTACATATTTGTAGTTCACAAGATGCGTACTCCACTTGACATACTGTTGATTTAATCCATGTATCTAAACAATGTAGGATAGGAAGGCTTAAAGATATTTGAGATAACATGGAAACTTAATGGGGGTTGTGGAGGAATCCCTTCCATAAACCTCTTCTTGCGTTAAACTCCAGAACACAAGTGTTACAGCTGCAGGGTTTCCATGTTTCTCATGGGCTATGCAGGGTAGGACATCAGTCTTTTCATTTGGAGGGAAATGGATCATTGGCATCCATTTGTTCAATACTCTTTGTTGATTACCTTCGTACCTGTCCAGGATGAGTCCGTGAGGAATGAAGACTCTTTCTAAATCTTCTTCATAATGCTTAGGAATGCAAAATAGATTTTTATTATAGCCACTTTCTTCGTCTCTTAGCTGCAAGGGAAAGGGAAGTAGCTTTAAGAGTAAAGACAAGGCCACACAGGAAACAACCTTCGAGTCTCTGATAATGCAGAGAAAGACTCCTCTCCCCACACCCCACCCTTCCCCAATAATGTGTCAAAATAAAGATATATCTGAGAGTGTTTGAACCTTCTGATAGAATGTTTCACAATCTTTCTGATAATTCTGTGATTCTGTGACTCAGGAACTAGTATATTTGTCTGAGATGTAAATGGATAGATAACTACTTCACCTTAGTCATTATAAGAGAAATTCTCAGCCATCAGCTCATAAAAAAACCAAAACCAACCCTTGTATTCTCCATTTCCCCTTCTGCAGAGTGCAGTACCTTGCTTGTGTGGTAGATAAGCAGAAATTAAAATTTAAGGCAACTAGATTGGGATTACAGCTTAATCTGCAGTCAGCAGGTGACTTTAGGACGCTGCACAGAATCACAAAATCATTAAGATTGGAAAAAACCTTTAAGATCATCAAGTCCAACCATCAACCCAACAACACCATGCCCTCTAATCCATGTCCTGAAGTGCCACATCCACACATTTTTTGAACACTTCCGGTGATGGTGACTCCACCACCTCCCTGGGCAGCCTGTTCCAATGCTTGACCACCCTCTCGGTGAAGAAAGTTTTCCTAATACCTAGTCTAAACCTCCCCTGGCGCAACTTGAGACCATTTCCTCTCGTTCTGTTGCTAGTTACTTGGGAGAAGACACCAACATCCACCTTGCCACAACCCCCTTTCAGGTAGTTGTACAGAGGAATAAGGTCTCTCCTCAACCTCCTCTTCTCCAGACTGGACACCCCCAGTTCCCTCAGCCACTCCTCATAAGACTTGTGCTCCAGACCCCTCACCAGCTTCATTACCCTTCTTTGGACACGCACCACCTTAACCATAATTTTCCATTCTGTAAAGAGTGTCTTCTAAGTGTAAATTCACAACAGAACTTTTGACAGAGGTAAGCACATACCAACCATCAGCTGTCTCAGAGGACAGGGGAGATGACTTACCCCAAAGGAAAAGCTTTGAGATGGTAGTGGGAAGAGGAGAAGCTGCAGAAGGTGCCCATAGGTGGGAGCCAGAGACCTGCTGAGCTGCAGTTCAGCTCGTTGTACTGCTTGCCCTGCTAGCAGATTGCTCCTCAGCATGATTGGGGAGAGACCATAGCTACTTCCCACAGACCATAGCTACTTTTGCCATCAGGCTTTAGGATTACAGGGTTTTTTTCCAACATGCTGGCTCCAGGCTGTTGCACCCAGAGGTGTCTAGATGTCTAGAAGTTACATACTCTCCATTTGGGCTTCTCTTTTGACTAGTCTTTTGACCCCAAACAGATCTGTGTCTTTGGATTCTACCACCCTTCAAGGCCATAACGGATGCTTTGGTCTTTGTTCATTTATGAAGTGGAGGTACAAAAGCAGGCAAGAAAAAAAAATGAGGTAGAAACAAGTGTGAATAAGAGAGCTAATATGTAAGTATTAGAAATAAATTTAAAGAAAATCAAGTCAGTGATATTTTGTCACATCTAGTATTTCCCTGTTATTATTAAAAAATACAGAACTAGTTGAAAGAAAAATTCAAAGCTGGCTCAAAGCTTCACTAGTGCAAAATAGGTTATCTACACACCAGTTGCATTCAACAGAACTTAGTACAGTATAATTCAAAATATGAGAGTGCTGCATTGTGCAGATTTCTTTGGTGGAGCACATGTTCCTAATAGCATATCGTCTGTTTATTGAGCAGCAAAGTAGGTAACTACTTCAGTAAAAGGCAAAGTTTGAGAGGAGTGGTTTTTAGTCAGTGTTCTTGTGGAGACTATAAATCTTGTTCACCTCAGACGTGGCATGCATAACACCCCTGTACCAACTGTGAAACATCCTTTGATTTTACTTTAGACTTCAAAACCAAGGGTTTGGTAGCTTGCTAATGGACAGCACAGGGCTGTGAACTTAGGCAATAATAGTGTAAAGTTTTGCTAACACATGACTTAACACCTGCAAACTCTTCAGACAGATGAATTGTTCTTAGTTCTCTTTTTTTGGCATAGGAGAGATGAGTGCTTAGGAAGAAAGGAAAAATGGACTGTAGGGAACAAGAGTAGGTTATCATTTGCAAAATTCACAGCAGCCACAAATTGAGATAACCAATTACTGCTGTTTATTTTAAATTGGCTGCAAATATCCCACTTCATTTGAAGATAAAAATAGAGAGACAGGCGTTAACAAGAATTTCAAAGAACAGATTATCTTAGTACAAGGCAATGCATATAGAATCTCATCCTGGCTGAACTAACTGTATTCTGCAAGTACTCAAAGTTGATAGGCCTTGATGTTCCAAGTTAGACTTACAGAACAGCCTTGCAGTTGAGCACCATTTAGAGTGTCAGCAGTACTATTTTGCCTGGTTTAGTTACTATTTTCTTCATGGCTGAAGTCAGCAAAGTAAAAGCTTAGGTGAAGGACTGTTTTCAAGTTAAGTTTGTTCATGCTTTATTAATCTTGGAAGAGATACTGGCCGTTATACTGGTAGCAGCTGTAAATGAAGCTAGACAGTACCATCTACGAGCAGACTTCAATGCAGTGCAGCACTGCTTGTTGTTGTTTTTTGAGTGTTATATTAACCATGTTAATAATAATATTATAATATATACAATATAATATGTGTATGATATAACCGTGTTATATTATAAATGGGCTCATTTCTGCCAGTCTGAGATTGCTAGTGGTGACGGGCAGAATACACATACAGGGTACAGGAGTCTGTCAACAGCAGCAGGATGTAATCAGAATGACTGGTCAAAGTTAAAAGACAGTGTTTATTTGAGACTGCTGGAACATATAAGCATAGTTTTCATTTGGAGCGCAGAAAAACACACCTTTAAAGGCTAGTCAGTGATGTGATAAACGGTTTAAGACGTGCTGTAGAGTAGGTCGGTTGTTGTTTGGGTCCTATCCCTGTCATCCCCCGTACCCATCTGTATTGCATTTTGCATAACTGCAATTTAAATGCAATGACTACGCTACCTGCAACTTGAGCAGTTTTTCTTTTGCCCAATCCTGATGCCCATTGCCATACTTAATGGACTTCAGTCTTACAGTTTGCTTTTGCAGTTATAATTTCAGCTTTCATCTGCACAGCAAGTTGAAGTTCAGCCTTGTTGCCAATGAATTTAGCTTCCTGCTGCATTTGATGAGAGGCATCACAACTGGTTCAGCTCAAGTAAGGGATGAGCTTTGTCCATATTAATCTAAGTATTGAATAAAGCTGATCTGGAAGCATACAGGTGTGCTTAGTGATTACTGCTTATAGCTACTCTTGAGTTCAGTTTAGTACCTTTTATTTGGCTAACAACTGTGCTCATTGAGACTATTTTGTGCAAACAATGTCTGCTACATTAATATCTTGTTTGTTGCTATGTGTGAAGCACTTTTTAAGGTCTGCTGAAAGGTTCATAAACAGAGCCTTAAGGATTGCATCAGTTTGAGCACCACATCACCATAGCAGCATGCTGCATATACCTTACAGGCTCATAAAAGCGTTTGTATTATGGTACATGCTAAATAATACAGCAGCATCCCATTATAATAAAGCAATCTACTAAACTATCACACAAAGTCATTAAATTTTTAAATCACAAGCTTATAACTTGGGGAATTAGTTGTTTAATTTAGATGCAGTCTCATCTGTTGTTCATTTACTGATGTAGGTTTCTGAGTTTAAAGGGGAAAACCCAACAAAATTAACTACAGCAATTATGTACAATAAAGAGATCCATAAATAAGTTGTTTCATCAACACAGAATGAAAGATTATGAATGTAGGTGTATTAAAGTCAAATAAATAATGTCATAAATCCATAAAAAAATTGAGTCTATTAAGATGCCTCTGTTCTGAAAGCCAGTTTTTCTCCTGAGTAAATATAAGAAACAAGGCCTTTCATTAGTCAGTATTTCTAAATGTTCTACTATTTTTTTCTGAAGCTAACCTCTCCACTACCCAAAGCTTCCTTCAATCAAATAACCAAATATAAGTGCATTATGCTTTCTTACCTGCAGTCCGTGAGCCATAACCTTACTTTGAACTATGCTATCAGAAGATGAGTTGGTATTATTACTGCAGTTTGTCTTGCTCTATTTTAATCTTGCAGTCAGATCATGACCTGCTTCTAAAAGGTCAAAATTGCCATCCTTCCTACAGGAAGCATTTCTTCCTTCTACTAATGCACTGACATGACAATCCCATGTTCATTCTTAATCAGATTAACCAGAAATAAAATAGACATTAGCCCTCCTGCAACCAATCAGTGTAAAGATGTGGGGAACGAGGGAAATGCAAAAAGGAAGTACATGAATCAAATTAGTGGGAAGGACTAGGTAGGGTAGTGTTTTTTTAATTGAAAACACAAATCAGGTATTTGGTCGTAGCGGGTGGTAATTCAGTGGTACATGCATAGAAGGTATACCAGTTTCTTACACAATATTTGAACATCCATTGTTGTGATAAAGTCCACATCTTTTTAAAATTCTTGTGCTAACTTGCTGTCAAAAATCAGTATTTGAATAAAGAAAGACATATTTTATAGACTACTTGAAGCAGAGGTCTGCAGCTGTAGAGACATGATGAACCCTGTCTGATATTATTCCAGGTCATCCTTTCATAAAATGAAGGGGTGATAGTTGCAGTAACATGCTCCACATAATTTAAAATCAAATTGCATTGACATTCACTGTAATCTGATTATTTTAGTGTACCAAACTGCGCTATTATCTGAGATTAAAATCAAAGTCTTAGATTTCTAAAAATTAATCCTACTAACAAAATGAGCTAAAGTCAGCTTGCATACAGTGCAATACCATGCATACAGAATGATCTTACCAGACTGGGTACGTTTTATTAATTCAACTAGTTTAGTGTTTTCTTGGGGAGAGGGCACATTAATGAAAGAAGATTTTTCTCGTTTCTTCCTAATCTTACAGATGCTTTTCAAATCATGGCTGGTAACACTTGGGATAATGCAGAAATGCTCTTCCAAGTGTATTAATAGGCATATCCACAACTTTCAGTGATACCGTTAAATAGTAGTACGATTTAGGAACTATTAATGCCTTGAGGCTACTTGGCCCCTATTTTATGCAGTTAGCAATACTGTTACTGAAAAAGTCAGCAAGAAAACCCTCTAACACTTAGTTTGAAGTTTTATAAGGCAGGCATTCTTTATTGCAGTACTGGAGACAGGGGATAACTCCCCCCAGTGTTTCTGTCTTGAGTTTCATAAGCACTTCTTTTATTGTAACAAGCTATACATATTCATTACATTTTCTGAGAAATCTCCACCTTCCTGCCTATCTACTACATTTTCAAAATGCTGGCGTTGCAAAACTACACTACGCATACACGGGGGTCTCAGGTGGTCATCAGTGGTGGTTTGGGGAGTTAGCCCCCTACTCCTTTTTCCTTTGTACGGTCACAGGTCTCCTGAGGATAGTTTCTTCTCCTTGAATGTTTGCCCCTCTTGTACAGCCAAGCAATTCTTTCATATCATCCTCGTTTCAGCACTCCTGCTAGGATGTTTCTATTCTCAAGATTAAGATATCTTCTCTGTATTCATTAATCTCTCAGTCCTTGCTCTTAACTCTTCTTTGTTTTAATTTAATGAGGCCTCTTGGTTCTACACGCATGCTTTCCTTGTGATTAACTATTTACACATAGCTGAAATGTTAGCATTGAGGCAAGTATAGCCTAAGGATTCTAAGAGTAGGTTGTTAAACATAATGACAGTTATTAGGCTAAAGAAGTCTTTAAAAGTTAAACTATTCATGTAATCAATAACCTTCCAGAAAGTACATAAATGTATCAATACCTTCCTTCTATAAATTCCCTCTTGTACTCCCTACATTACATATGTGAGCTCCCTATCTTGTGAAAAACCTTGCTTTTCTAATTCCTAGTGTAAGGTGCTCCTTTCTAGTTGGTAGTAACCTGTGTTCAAAAACCTGAAGAATTTCCTTGACAAAATCCTCCTTTGAAAAGAAATATTAACAAAACCTATACCTGTGAACAGTGATGGCTGTTGTTTGAGCAGAGATACTCTCCCTTCCTTATTCTCAGGTGCCAAAATGAAGGTGAACAGCAGCACTGCTGAGGAACTCATGCAAACAAACGTTGCTTATCAGTGCTTGTGGATAAAGTGAGAGAAGGAAAAGGCAGGGGGGACTCCCAGACTAGTTTGTGTGTTTCCCCTCTCCTTGAGCTTTTCAACCCAGTGTAATTTAACTGTCCTGAAAGGGTGTTGGTGCTCTAGAGAGCCCTGAGAAGATGATGCCATGATGGAATGTGAAGTGCTGCAATATTGCTCATACCAATTGCCCATGTATCACAACCAAAGCTTTATATGACTGGTTCTAGGATTTAAATATTTTTTTTTTCCTAATTATTTACAGGAAAAAGAGGATTGTAGGTTTCATTTGTTTGTTGGTTCTCTTGTAGTTTTCTACATTTAAACAGAATTTTATGTAGTTTTGCAAAAATCAACAGTATGGGTGAGAGTGCTTGTTTTAAATCTCTGTCAAATGAAGGGGCTAATTATTGACACTATCTCTGTTTAAAATTTCCAGCAGTCTAACTGAGCACAGTTACTTAAACTACAGTGAAGAAACAAATACTGTGTGCATATCTGATATGATTTGTAGCACAAAACTTAGCTCTGCCCTGTTCTCTATATTATGTCATTTTTTGCATGCTTAATCTCTATATAGGGGAACGTTGACTGCAGACCACACATACTAGGCAGCCTTCTCTCTGAACAGGCCACCTTAAAATATTCTCAAGTGTAGTATGTATGCTTTGGTTCTGTCTATTAGAAGACCACCTCTGTTTTGTAAACTACTTTTATAAATCCCTGAAGTCGTTACTTGAGGCAAATTTGATTCCACATTACTCACATTTTTATAAATTATACACTTGACCTTGCAAATCTTTGTGTCTCCTTTAGGCACCATACTGTTTGATCTAATTTGAACTGGTTCCAGTTCTAAAGTCCTGTTTAATTTTGTTTCAGAAAAAGGATTGCAGAATATCCCTCCCACTGACTTTATTTCTGAGGTTTTACTGCATTGGATGTATTGTCTGAGCTACAAATGAGCAGTGACCTTTTCACTAGAGTCCATGTTTAGAAAGAGCAGAAGAATTTCATTCATAAGGGGTGCATGCATATATATACAGGTATTATATAGTCATATTATTATTATTAAATTTTCTTAATAAGTACTGGTTTCTCTTTGGAGGAACTGACAACAAAAGAGACTGTTGTGACATTGCTTTGTGATGTGGACATCTGTTCAGCCGGAATGAGATTCCTGTAATTGAACTGGGAAAATAGGTGTATTCTACTAAAATCTGCATAGATGGAAAATTTCAGCAGGCTACCATGTGGCCTCCAAAATTTTAGTAAAGGATTCATGAGAAATAGTCAGGTCAACAGCCCATATGGGGTAAAAAAGTAGATTTTGGTACTCTGGGAGACTTGGAATAGAAAAGTTTAGTTTTGGGAAAAACATACACTTTCACTAAGCTTTAAGATGGTTCACGAAGCCTCTGCTTGCTCTGTCTGAAACTCAGAAAACTACTTCACAAGATGATATTTGTTTGAATGAATTTAGGTTTCTCAGTGAATTCCATAGAACTATCTTAAGTAATCACATATCACTATCACCTGGCAAGTACTTGAAAATCCAGTAAATGTGTTAGTGTTTTCAATTACTAGTGGGCTGAGATTTGCATTATGAAAGTTTCTGCTACAATGAATGTTTTTATTGTCACATTCTGAAAACTCACAGGTGAAAGGTTCATACTAAGACAGCCCTTTATTATTGCTGAGTAATGAGAATAGAATGTAGCCAGCTGGCATCCTTGGATGGTTTCTCAGTTGTGAATTATGTGATCATACTCCCATAGGAAAGAACAAAAAACTTTAAGTGTGTATGTATTTGTTCCATATATGAGCCCCAGGTGCATCGTTTAAAATTTAAATATTTGGGGAAAACCACTGAACCAAGCAAGTTGAGTGTCCATCTCTTGCCCTCCTCTAAATAACAGGATACTGGAAGAGTCAGTAAGTGTAGCCCATACAAACAGACCACAGATTAATTAGATCAGCGCTGACAGCTGGGTAAAACAGCAGCCAGTCAATACAGAAGAACAGTGCGCTTTTCCCTGCATCTCTTCCCTGAACTACTGAATCAATAATCAGTGTTTTCAGGACATGATTTTGCTGTCTACATACCTAAGTTTGCTAAACAGTTTTACATTGTATTACAGTTTGAAGTAACTGGTTTTGAGACTGCTGCAATAATTTTAAAGGTCCTCAAGAAACATTGTATAGGCATTAATTAAGTCCTGACAGGCATTTCCTTTTAATTATTTTAAATCAGAAAGAACATACATGTTATTGGATGTATTGTACAACTGTTCCATTAAATTGCTAAAAACTTATGAACAAAACATCAGAGAAAGTGTCCACTAGAGGGAAGCCTCTACCATGGAAGACAGTACTTACCAAAGGGGAAGAAAAACCTCCATTTTGTGAAGTAAACTTTCTAGACGAGGAAACTCTGTGTTCAATTAGTAAGTATACAGATATCTCACCAAAATACAAATACAGTCAGTTAATTTAAAACAGGCATCTTAAATATTTAGACCCGTTCTGAACTTGTATAATTGTGCATTACAGGAAAACTGCTCAGATTTGCACCGCTAAAGACTTGACCCATGGGCTCCATCTTCCAAGTGGCTGAGAAAGCCTTAAATTGATACTGAGCACTTGTATTCACTGACTGATGTGTTATTAGGAAACCTGATTAATACACTTTGAAATGGCTAGACTTCAGTAATTTGGAGCCCATCCTAAATCTGTTTTTTGTTTGACACTTTTAAGTCTTAGATAAGACCAGCTGTTTAATTGTTTTGCTAAAAAGCTGTTTGGAAGAACCACACTGCACATCGTGTGGTAAACAGTGCACATTTACAATTAGAAACAATTAGAAACAATTTCACAATTTTAAGTCTTTATCATATCTACTCCTGTAGATTATGTAGCTCTTTTACATAGAAAAATTCATGATATGAACCTTCATACTTCCCTTGGCTATTTTCTCTCTGGTCTGGATATGAGATTTTTATTCTTTTACTGAAACAGAAAAGTGATCTAAGTCTTGACCAATATTGTATGTTTATGAATGTTGTGCTTGAAAAGGTCTTCTGCTTTTACGACTCCTCAAATGCCCCCAACATCTAGCAAACACAGACTGATTGATGGCAGAACTTGAACAAAACACCCCTGTAAAAGGTGACTCAGGTTTAAGTTCGAATAATTCTTGAAAATACCCTGACACCAGTTCTTAAAAAGATGAATGGCAAATTCTGCAGACTCAGACATTCTGATTGCTGACCTGGAGGAAATGTATAATATTTATTAACAAAGTCTTTCCGGCCATAACATAAATGGTGGAGTGACTGTGTGAAGGAAACCTTTATATACCTTTAGCTACATTTGTTTTGTAGATAGGAAAAATGTTTCAGTCTCCTGGACTGTCTATATTAGAAAGTCATTTTGAGAGAGGATCTGGTTAGGACTAGAGCAGAGAGACAAGGCATCAGGACTTCTGGATTTTATTCACAGCTCTGACACACAGTTTATTTGCTGTACGACTGTGGCCAATTTATTTTCCTGACTGCTCCTGTTGTACCTCTGACCTTCCTATGTGCCTGCTTTTCCCCCATTGCCTGCTGTAATCAGCTGACCTGAGTTTTCTGAGACTTCTCTCCTGTGGACTATACAGGTCATTGTTATTTTTGGGAAGGTGCCATTTAAGAAACACCATTGCTATCATTAGCTAGTGGTCCAATTAATGATTTGAAAGTATTGTGGTCTATTTGCTGGAATGTTAAAATACAGTTGTTACAGTTTAATATGTCAGTAGAGCAAACATGAGTTGCTCCATAACTGCCATTGTGTCCAGTGTGTCTGATCAAGTTCCCCTCCACCCCCCAACAGCTGGAGGAATTGTTTTACCTAGGGAGCAATGGGTGGTCCAGGAAGCAGTCTGCTCTACTCTTGGGGAGCTGGACTCATCTTCACTACAGAAATGTTTAATAAAAATATTTGTTGAACAATGGCTTTATCTGAGTGTGTGATCACAGCTGTTTTATTTTAGCAACGTAACAGCAATAACAATTAAATCCATATTCCTCCTTGGATATTTATTTTCCTGAATTCATTCTTAGTGTGAGTTAAAATAAAACTGCATGTAGTGGATTTCAGATTACTTGTATTACCTTTGTATGATTTTTCTATTACTTGAGACCTTAAAACATAGTATAAAACTACATACCACAGAGAGGCAACATTTTAAAATATTCTAAAATTCTTCCGTGTAGATTTTTCTAATCACCATTTTTAATTGTTAACAATGTTCTGTTCTGCAAAGCCATGTTTGACTGTTAGAAAAGCTAAGTGCCATCTTCCCATAACAGCATGTAAGAAAAATGTGGACTATGCATTTTGGTAAAATAAAAAGAATACTCTTTTAAAATACCATGCAATTACTGCATTCAAATAAAGATAGGTCATCTCTAAATCTAAATTTTATAAAACCAGCTATTTCAGTGTTGCCAGTGCCTTTTGTTGAGATGTTGAATAATGAAGATGACACTTTTGCATGTGCTTGCGTAGAAAGATTTTACTGATGCTACTTGTGTTTACTTACAGGCAATTCCAGTGGTTGGCAGCTTGCAGTGAAGGTCACTGCTAGTGTGCATTAGCTGTGCTGGCTTGCTCACAATCTAAAAAGGAAATTCAGTGCTGGTCAGTACAGTTTCACAAGACAATGGAGGGAAACAAAAGAAAGCTTCTTTACTGATTCTCATGTTTTCAGTTCCTTCCTCAGATTTCCATTAAAGTACCCCCGTTACTGCCTGTTGAATCTGATGGCATAGGTGACTCTTTGGAATCTGTTTACAAAGTTGAACATCTGAATTCCATAGGGGGCCTGCACCATTGTAAAGTTGGTAAATCCTAGTAAAGATCTTCATAGAATCATAGAACAGTCCAGGTCGGAAGGGACGTTGAAAGACCATCTGGTCCAACCTTTCATGGGAAAGGAAGGCCAGATGAGATTATCTAGCACTGTGTCCAATCGCATCTTGAAAACCTCCAGTGATGGGAACTCTGCCATATCCCTGGGGAGGCTGTTCCAGTGAATGATTTTTCTCAGTGTAAAAAAATTATTTCTTATATCAAGATGAAACTTCTCCCAGTGCAATTTGTATCCCTTGCCCCTTGTCTTCTCCATGTGGTACTCGGTGAAGAGAGCGCCCCCGTTCTCTATGTAGCCACTCTTTAAGTACTGGAATACTGGAATGAGGCCCCCCCTAAGCCTTCTCTTCTCCAGGGAGAAAAGACTTTAACTCCGTAAGTCTTTCCTCATAAGGCAAGTTCTCCAGCCCTTTGATCATTGTCCTGGACCTCCTTTGGACCCTCTCCAGTATGTTATAATAAGCCTTTTTCATACCACTGAAAACTTTGACTTTTTCCACTTCCAGCACTCCGGTTTCATGCATTCACTCTTCTGGCAAATTTCCTCTTATTCTAGTAATGAGAGAAGAACTTCCCTTCTCCTAATATCCTGTCACCTTATTCAAACTCGTTTCCACTTGGTTCTTGCATCTCACAAGTAGTATTACAGCTTTTCCATTTTAAAAGCATAATCTCATTCTCTTTATTAGGTACCACCTTTCTATTCTCCCATCACACATCAACTCTAATTTCTCTCCATTCACTGAGTTATCTTCATGGGCAAATGTTAGGGCTCTCATTTATTAATTCTGCACTCATGGCAGCTTTTGACCTGGTTAATGTCTTCCTCCTCAAACACTTGCCCTTGTTTTGCTTTTGATTTTGTTAACTTTTTCCACTCAACAATTTCTGATGTCCTCTACATATTTTATTTTTTCTCACATTTTCTTTTATGAGGGAAAGCTATAACACAAAAATAAGCAAGACCCACTTTCAACATAGTTCACTTTTATCCCCATTAGAGATAATAAAACATTTTCCTTAATTGAAAGGAATGGATTATGCCCTTAATGCACATCACACTATGTTTCCATAATTTGATGTAATATGTTTTAATTTTTCATTTGGTGCTGTGATGGATGGTGTGAATTATTGTATAGTTGTAATTATTGTATTCAGGTATTTCTACTAGAGTCCTCTGCAGGCAAAAGCTTCCAGAGACTCAGAGTAGCTCACCACATTTCTATCCTGTACATATACCCTAATTCAGTTAATTGCTTTTTCTTCTATATCTTAGACTGGCAGATTTTATATGTATTTAATACATATATTTTGCCAACCTAAAAATGAAACATGGCTTGTTCATGGCATTTGGCAGCTGTTACTGAAACATGACAGGAAGTTGGAAAGATGTTATGCTGGAGGTTTCTTATGTTTAATTTTGGATTACTCTCAAGTAAATCCTTCAGTGTTAATACAATAATTTAGATTTCTCATTAGTCCTTCTTAGGCAAATTTTTTAAAAAGCAGTAACTCTGAAAAAGGATAAATTGTCAGCACTGATATTTCTGAAACTTATTTATTTGCCTTTTCAAAAATCTTTTGTTAGTGTTTAGAAAGGGTGCAAGAAACCAATCTTCATTGTAACAAGTGTCTTCAGCTCTGCTTTCCTTTTGAAGTCATCATTCTAACCTAGTGCAAGGCCAAGTCTTGTTTATATGACATGTATAAAGTGTTATAGGTTAAATCTCCTGTCATACAAAGTCATATGTGAAATACTGATTTATTCTATGCAAAACCATACATTTTACATAGGACCAGGTCTGGAGTATTTGCTAGAAGCCACCTTATTGAAATCAGATAGGCTTTTAAGGGATTTAAGCAAATTAGATACAAAACTCTCAGCATTTCTGAAGATACTAACCTTCCACTGACAGCCAGCTTCTATTCCCAATTCATTATGCCTCAGATTTTCAGGCCTAGGTATTTGAATTACTTGTATGTCATCTTTACTCTGACAAGAATTTGGAAAATGAGTATGTAGTTTTGTGACTACACAGAAGTTAGTGGGATATATAAAAGATTTTTAATGAAACACATTGTTTCACAGTTTTCCTTGTGCTATTATAATGGCTTTGATCTGTGAGAAAAGTAATAAAACCAGAATTTGAATTGTTGAAAATTAATGCATTTCTACAGTTAATCTGCAGTTAATTTATATCTGCTTTAAGCTGTGTAGTCACCAATAGTTAAACCTATGCTATAGTCTGTTTAAAAAGTGGAATTAATGTTATCTAAATTTCAACCCTCAAATAATACTGATATTTAAAATGTAATCATTAAGGCTTGTGCCTGTTTATATCAAATTGTTTTGTTTGAAAGAGGTTGATAAAATCAAAATTTTTCATTTATAAACAGTCTTATTTCATCCAAAGCTGTTTATCCATTTTTGACATATTGCCGGACTGGCACTGCTCTTCTGTGCCCCAAAGTCAATGACATTAATTTCCTATTCATTCTCTTAATGACAATGAGTGTGTTAAGTACACGGGTATATTCAATAAAAACAAGTTAGGTTTGTTTTCAACTCTGCTAAAAGCACCTTGGCTCAGAGCAGAAATCTTGTATGTCATCAAAAGGATCTTCCAAGCCTATTGATAAGGAAGAGCCATGCAAGTTTTTATGGCACAGTGGACACAGCAACTGGTTTTCACTGTTCAGCCATTCACAAGAGTATGTCATAGTGAAGCTAAAACCCATGGTTGAATATTAATGAAAGCGAACAGCATACATTCTTTGCTCCTTAATTGATCTTTTCCACATTTCATTTCAGTGTATACCAAAACTGACATAAACCCAATAACTAAGAAGGAGCCATCTTAAGTAACATTGTGTGATGCCCTCATGTGACATGGTAGCTTACTTTTCTTTTTGCTTTGTTGCTGTTACCATGCATTTCAGAAAATGCCATCCAACACTGACTGAAAAAAAGATGACTTTGTAGAGGATATGTTGCAGTGGTAATCAAGAGAAACCAGAATGTAGGACTGTGGGCTCAGATGCTGGCTGAAGATCACTCAGTCTAGCCACAAGTCTAAAAATGCACCACTGTATGGTAAAGCTGGAAAATCTCTAACATCTTGGCTTTTACTAACAAAAAAGAAGAAAGTTAAACTCATGGAAGACAGCTGTGGTAATTTTGGTCATTTCCAGACATGTTAATTTTTCATTATAGCAATTATTCTTTTAACTATCTTCTTAAACAGCTTCCATTTTAAAACATCATCCACCATGATTGACTTTTCAAAATTTCATTTTAATCGGTAGGGGTCCAATTTAGGAAAGTACAAAAATATGCATTGAGGACTATCCCTATTGAAGGCAATAGCTAAAACCATTCGTAACTTCAGGCATGTATTATTAGGGCTTCAGTCTGGCTTCAGTGATGGAACCAAAGAAGTTAGAAAGATTCAGTCATAGAGTAAATTGGAACTGAAAAAAACTCATATGTAGCTTTGCAGCCTCTCATCTTCTAAGAGAACGTCTGTGACAGCTGTATTGTGGAGGGGCAGAAAGGAGGGTTTTCTAGGTGTTTTAGGTAGAAACTGAGAAATTAGGATATTCACATTTTCAGTTAAAAAAATTCCACAAAGACACTGTCAGTAAGAGGCTGTAATAGCAGAGTTTTTGTGTGGTTAATATGGTTCATACAGTGAGTCTGCCCAGGAAAAACAAGACAAGCTATTAAAAGAAAAGTAATTTTTGGACAGCTAGAGGGTATGATAGTACTCTCACACAGCTGTGTCAGTGGGCTCAAAGCAAAGGCTTCTGCATTGAGTTAAAACACACAGTATGTTGTTATCCTTAAGTGTATTTTTAAAAAAAATTATCTCACATTGTGTTTTCTATCTGGAAGCCAGAAAATGTTGAGGCTGCCAGGGAGCAGTAAGGGACAACTGCTGCCTAAAGGACAAGGAACCAAGCATGGTAACATAGCAGGCAGGGCAGAGGCCTCACCAGCCAGGGATTAGTCCCACAGTATGTGTCTGAGGTGAACAAGACAGGCCTGGGGTTGCAACTGGGGTCAACCAGGAGTCCAGATCACTAGAAAAGGTCGTGATGATGTAGCAGGTGCAAGGTCAAGCTGGGAAGTCAATTCACAGGTCAGGTCCAGTGATCACCAGGCAGGTTGACAGCGAGAAATCAGATCTAGCTGAGCTGCAGACAAGTACACATATGATATAGCTCAGACAAGGACTGAAAGCTCAGTTCTGAGCTTAAATTGAGCTGCTGAGCCCATGGCCAGAGGCTGTTGGCGGAGTCCTCAGGTGAGACTGGCCATGGCCAGTAAGGTCTGTTGGTGTACACAGGGCCCTGACAAGGCCACAGGTTCCCCCTGCCCAGGGAGACCCAAACTGCAGGAGGTTTTCTTTGTAAAAAAGTCCTGAAAATCATGCTTAGAGTTAACCAGAAGAGAAAACCACAACTGATATTCACCTTTGTTAGTTTTTTACACAAAACCGGTGCATGTTTGAAATTGATACCTGAAAGACTGGAAAAGAAGAGCAAAAAGAGTTTTATTTACTCTAGCAAGAGACTTTGAGATCACACAAAATCTGTTCAAACCACAGAGGAAATAGTAATTTCCAAAACTTCACATATGACATTAACCATTCAGGTTTAGCACTGAGGCTTTGAATTGTGTAACAAGAATCTAATTTGTTTCCATCAAAAGCTTCCACAGCTATGCATCTTCAGGGGAAGTGAGAAGATAAATGGCATGATGTAGAACAGGGCAGCTGGTTTGGATCCTTGTCCTGTCTATGCTGAAAGAGCACTAGAACAATTATTCTTACTGTAGGCATGTTCAGACATCATCGCAAAGTTAACAGAAAGCATATATACCTCTCCAGTATCTAGTGAACTACATACCTCCCAAGCATCATCAGAGTTGTAATTTATATTCCTATCCAGATTCTTTTTCTTTTTTCATTATTTAGAATGAATATGAAAAAGACCAACTTAATCTTCCATTAACATAGATTTTTCCATGCTGTAGACTGTGAACTTGGGATAAAACAGATTCTTTTATATGAATTTTTGTATCCTGCATCTGTGTACAACACCCATTGAGAAGAATTTTGGGGGAATTACTTTTCCATTTTTATTTGTGTGATGGAGTGATCTGTCATACATGTGCAGTCAGGTGTATTATTCAGGATAATGGGGAACTGGGATAGGTCAGGTAACGGAAAACAGACATCATGCGGGTATCGTGAGATGTGAGATCTCAAGGCAGAGATTCCCTAGGAACTCTTTACAGTTAGTTCAGTTTTGGTGCAGCTTAGCAGTTACCCTGTTAGAGACAGGCTACATGCAGCCTCTTGGAGACTCTTCACACTGCTTCTGAGGGCTCTTACTAGCTCAGACCCAGAGTACAGAAACATATAAAAAATCCCTTTCCATTCATTGTTTTGCCAGCCCAGAGGCACAGCCATATAGGAAAAATGTCTAATTACAGAAATTATTTCAGCTGGGGGCTGAAAGCAGGTTTCCAGTGGCTCCTGTGACTTATCAGAACAGTGCAAACTTCAAAATTGCTAATAGTCCTATAAGAGAAATTTTGTGTAGCACCTTCTGAGAAATGTGAGATGATACATGCAAAAGAGAATTTCAAAACTCGTATCTAAGGAACGAGAATAAAAGAGAACATCTAACAAATAATTTATATTTTGAGCAAATTTTCTGTCAGTTCTAAATGTAACTTGTCACATCATATGACATTAATTTTTTATTCATTTTCCAGGGTTTTCTTCAGTGCTGATTTGAAGGTAATGAAAGGTTTTTCTTTCTTTGTGAATCACATGTCTGAGTCTCAGGTTTTGTGCATAGATATTAATTTGTGTGTTTTATTGAACATATCTGGATAAACTGCCTTATTATTATCCAAAGAGAAGACGACTCTGAGTGCTGCAGATTATCTCTGACAAACCTGTACTGTAATACTGAGACTGACCTAATTCCTCTTAGTCATAGTTAGTGCTAACTTTGGGCCACATTCTAATATCTTTATTTAGCTGAGACTGCAGATAGCTACAGTTTTCTTAATATGTCTGCTCCTTGAATAAGGAGTGAGTCTGCCTGTGTAACAATGCGTATACAGGGACTCACTATCTGGTCTTATAAGATAGTTTGAAAATCTTATCTGAGGAGTGATCTGTGACTGCACTGTTGAGATGTTACCGTGTTAGATATGTGCTAAAGGCAGATCAGGTTATTCTCTTGTTTCAAAAGCGAAAGGAAACAAGTATTTTTTGATCAACTTTTGAATGTTTGCTTTTCCTGATGGGCCCAGCTAGCTCAGCTTTTCAGCATACAGTGACATTTTTATTCCTTTCCAAGTTTGTTCTGTTGCTTCTCTACATACTTAGACTGCACTCTCTGCATTGCTCAAGGTGAAGACACAAATTTAGAACCAACTTCATGTTGTCAGGCAGGAAGACAATGTCTTATTTTCTTTCCTCTTGTATTGCTTCAGAAAGACCAGTAGCAAGCTGATACAATGAAATCAAAATGAGTAATTGCCAGTTTACTAATACCCAATATGAACAGATACAGATGAGATAGTGACTAAATCTAGGGAGACTAGGCTAATGGCTCTTGGGTCAACTGATGCAAGAGTGACATTTCTAAATTTATCTTCTCATGTGCACTGTGGAAGTTGGGCCTACTAATTCAAGGTTAAGTTGTTAAATTTCAGTTCTTACAGCGTGTGTTCCACGCACTCTGATTTCCTGTGACTACCTCTGAAAATTTTGTCTTTATTTGTTTTATGGGAAGCCTTTTTTCTCTCCTCTCAGATGACAGTGAACTGCTTGGGATGGGGACTGCCTTTGCCTAGTGAGTAGATAATCTTCATGTAAGGTGATCTTACATCATAATGCAAAAAACTAATGATAAAAGCACTGCATTGGATACAACTCAAAAACCAGAAACTAATTGTCAAAGTATCAGGAAAAAGTATGGAAGCTCCTTGGTACATACACTAATTTTTTCTTGTTTGGAATGCTTAGAGAAGAAGAAAATGAAGCTATATAAATTAAGCCATATTTAATAGTGGTAAAACTGTGAATGCAGTTAATTAGCACAGGGAAAAAATGATCCTGAAAATAATCTTGAAAATGAAGTCTGGTTAAATAGATGATAATGCTTTTGCTGGCTATGTGACAAGCCCCAGTACAAGATGTCTAGTCTGTAGATTCCACCACTGAGTAACTCATTGCCATAATTCATGTAAAACAATACAATTTTATCATTCTTCCAGTAAAATTAACTACAAACTGGCCTTGTAGTGCAGCGTTTATGCTGGCCTCTATGCCCCAAAGGTCATTGTATTGTCTGCATAAAATGTTTGAATCATATTTGAAAGAAGAGTAATGGGATAAAAATGTCTTTGTTGGAAGTGTTTTCTTCCCTGGAGTGTAGGAGCTCTCGAGTACTTAACCATAGTTCTGTGGCAGATGGTGAGCAGCCAAGCCACTATAATGGGATGAGAATCTCTAATGTCAATGTTGGCTTCAGCGATGAAAAACACAGTTTTTTATAGAGAGAGGTCTTACTTTCATCTGCAGCATAACAGTAAGTGTTCGGCTGCATTTTAACTAAATGGTTTTATTTCCTACAGCAAATAAAGTGTCTGGGTTAGGATAACAAGAACTACCATTGTTATGCATAAAAATCTGGTTCTGCTGAAATCAGTGGCAAGACTACTTGATTTCTGTGGAATCAAGACTTCATCAGTCCATTTAAATGTCTCATCACAATAGCAGGCATTTGTGCTTTGAGCAGTATCAATAGTGTTCTGGATATTCAGTGCATTAGCACTGAAAATTAGATGTCATTGTGAATGACAGTATATCAACATTTACTATATGGTTATCCTTGTGCCTAAAGACTCAGTTTAAAACTGGATCATGGCAGTTCTATAAGACAAACCATTCTTAAGCCTGAATCTATGCAGATAGTATGGGAACAGAATCCTTTTTTCCCCAGATTAAGCAATGCTAGAGGACACAGCTTATGCTGAGTCTTCATTCTACCACTTAGAGAAGAAACACAAAGTGGAATTCATGCAAAAATATCACAAACTTGGAGGCAGACTCAACTGCAGGCTGGTCTTGGTCCCTACCAACCCAAACAGGGAGCACCATAGTCACTCAGCTGAGAGCAGGGCATCCACTGTCCTCTCTAGCAATACAGCACACTGGGACTTTGGCTGTGAGAACAGTGTACATTGTGTAGAAGTGTTTTCTGAACACTTCAGCTCTGCAGATAACAGAACTTACCTGCTATCCAGCTTAGACAGGGCATGTGGTATGTGTAACTATGTCCTCCCACTGGGAAAATACTCTGTCATGACTGACTACTATTTTTCTCTTTGCCTATCAACCTGAGTTGCTGTTTTCAGACTATGATAAAATGCTTTATTGCAGTTTTGCAGCAGAAATACCTGCATTTTCACATCCTATTACACATGCACATACACACAGGCACTGTCACTGCTGCGTGTTTAGTTTAAGTCAGGGAATGAAGCATTCTAACACCAATATGCTCTAACAATCAAAAATTTGTTATCAGTAACAAGAAGATAATCCTCTCTATGCAAAGTTTTTTTATGTGTTAACCAGCAAAATCACATCTTACCTTAGTTTCTGAGGCGGTGGGAAAAGGAATTATGCTTGCTGATTTAAATCTGAAATGGTTTCACTCTGAACAAGCTGGGAGTCACAGGACTGGAATGACAGGGTCAGGAGAACAGAGGGCATTCTGGTTTGGCATGACAGAGGAGAGAGAGATATGAGGGACATGGAAAACATCAAGATGTCTGAATAAACAAAAGGGCTAGACCTCAGCTGGAGTAAATCTGAGAAGATGCAATGAATTCAGTGAAATCTACTCTGGTTTACTCTAGGCTTACAGACTTGCCAGGGTTTGACTGAGCTAAATCATATAGTGATTCTTTTAAAGTTTATCCCATCACTAATTATTTGGTGTATCCAAAGGTCTGACATTCACTTTGTGAGGCTTTTCAGGAACTGATTTTACCAAGAAACCACAGGATTCAGGGTAACATTTTTTTGGACTGTTTGATGTCAGTGGTGTTTTTTTCTCTTTGAGGTTTGCTTTGTTCCACAGCTGTGGTTTTATTGGGAAAAGTCTTCACATAGCATCTGGTTTTTCATTGCCTGTTCCGGGTGATGTTTGCTGGAAAAAAGCATAGCATTTCCAAGTTGCAAGTGAAAAGTGTGTGCCCTGTCAGGAGCCTTCCCCCAACCTTGGTAGAGTGCAGGTATGCTACCCAAATCCTACTTAGAGCTCTGATTTTATAAATAGTGGCCAAAGTACAAAACGCAAAACCTAAACAAACCTGAACATAAGTCTAAAAGCTATAAACCCAAACAGTCCATAAATCAAATGATAAGATTCCAC
Source organism: Phaethon aethereus (assembly GCF_964289735.1). Classification (NCBI taxonomy): domain Eukaryota; kingdom Metazoa; phylum Chordata; class Aves; order Phaethontiformes; family Phaethontidae; genus Phaethon; species Phaethon aethereus. The sequence continues at coordinate 16,076,168 of NC_138589.1, read as the reverse complement.
AAGATGAAGAATTCATGAATAACAAGCATGTAAGTTCACTTGATAGCATGTTGGAAGTGTGCCACCTCCTGCAATTGGTAATCAAATCCACCTGAACTAGTGGTTTATGAAATATTTTCCATCTACTGTATTAGAAGCTAGATTAGAAAAATCAAAAAGAAAGGTTTAACTACTCAAGAAAATAAGAAGAGAAAGTCGTGTTTTCGCAGACATTTCCTTTGCAGTACATCAACGTTTGTCTCCTTTGCCCAAGTGTCCTCTTCACTTATGGGGGAGGAGGTTACCTTTCATTTATCAGAGGCAGCAAGATACTTCTGCTCTTGGAAATGTTGCCGTGAACTAGATGTGTCTCAAATGGAGTCTAATTTGTCATTACCTGTCTAACCTTTCAGCCTTTGCCGATTCCAAAATGAGGGATTTTGAAATGTAAGTTCAGAAGCGAACCGCATCCCTTCAAACAGACCTCTCTATTTAGTAAGAACATCTGCGCAATTTTAGAGGAAACCTTCCAAAGCGTTAGTGATCCACTGAATTTTTTTCAGTTGGCGATTGACATAAACGCAGGTCTGGACCCAAATGCATGTTTTCTTGAGACTCCATTATTTCTTTAGTTTCTAAATTTTTCCCTGTTGGTGAGAGATAAAAACCTGTCTGTAGAGGAATACATTTTATGGCTTAACTTTATCATCATGCGAAACTAGATGAAGTGCCCCTAACATAATGTAGATGAGATGCTGAGCACAACTCATTCATAAAAGTTGCATGTCTCCAAAAGAAGGCTGCAGTGTTACTCTTAAAACTTATTGCTCTTTCAAGTTTGTTAATTAGTCCTCTGAATGAATGCAATTGTTAGCATAGTCTATTGTTTGCCATATTCAGGAACAGAATTAAAGCTGTATTAAAATCTCCCATCATGATAGCAAAATTTAAGGAGCTGATTCTGTGAGCTCCAAACCATGTCAACCTCTAAGAATCGGAAACTGCCAGTGATTGTCTTAGATAACCATAAGAAAACCTGTGGTATCGTGCATATCATTGTATGGTAACAATTATTTATTGCTGATGTTTTGCTTGTAACTAGCACATTTTACTTAGCTATTTATTCAAATAGTTTAAGTAAAACTTTTCATTAGATTCAAGTCTGAATTAGGTTTAATTGCCTCACATTTCCAGATGTTATTTTTCCAGTTAACTGAATAAAAATATTAAATGATATGTCTTGAATAAGATAGAGTCACAGGGTGGAAGCTTGCCCAGGATCCTTCAAAATAGCTACACTTTTAGACAATGATAGGAAAAAGCATTATTCCTGATGTGTAAAGAATTGACTACAAAATGTATTCTTTTGAAAATATGAGGAAAAGAATAAAAAATTTTCTTTTGCAAGTTTTCCAAATAAGCAAAAGTAGTAATATGCCACAAGATGTTTTAAATGTAGTTGCCTGGAGTTTTCTTAGACCTTTTAGAAGATTCATCAAGGGGAGATGAGAGGGAGCTAGTTGCCTGAAAACAGTTATGTAAATCCAGATTGGACGTAGTGCTGAAATTGAGCAAAACTTCTGTAACACGTGGCTTATTTTAGCATTATACGGATCAGTGACTATCAGCTGTCTTTGGAAAGGGACGTGATACAAAGAATGATTTACAAAGTAAATTTGAATAAATTACTTTCTAGTAAAAAACCCTACGTCAAAGCAAACCTCATAGCAATGAAAATTGCTGTAATCCTTGCCATGCCAAATGCTCAATCCAAACCCAAACTATTGTTTCACTTTGTTGGGCTCTGGAAATGTATTTCCCAACCATTAATTTATATCATGAAGTACTGAATACCATATAAAAACAGCATACAAACTTTTACTATTTAACTGAGACATGGTATCACTTTCCCCTGCAATTTTTATTTTAGTTTCATGTCTTTTTAATGGTTTTCTAGAAGAGTGCTGCTGAGCACTGGGGGAAGCATCAGAGGAATGGCATGTCAAGACTGGCCCTATAGTCCTTTAATTCCAAACATCAGGTTTAAAAAAAAAAAAAAAGAAAAAGAAAAGGAAGCTCCTTATCTGTGTGGTGGCGTGGTGGGCTCAGATCAGGTCGGACCAAAAGCCTGCTAGGCTTCATATGCTCTTTTCTTCTATAGGACTAATTTTCTTGCTTTTGCCTTTTTATATGTAGAAGCCCAAGCTCACTGACTTAATTTCTAAACTATTATACACAGAGGGGGTCAGCCAGGTGGCATCTCTTCCCAGGCCTGCACACCATTCAAGTGAACTTAAAACGATGTCAGCATCTTCAGGAACTAGATACTCAGAAATCTCTTTGAGTTAAGCATACCTGTCAGCTCTGCTCTGGGCCAAGCCCTTAAATGGCTATCCTGTGCGTTTAGCCTCCTTAGTCTCCCAATGAACTTTTTTTTCTTCTCACAAAATCTCTTCAGCTCATATGTGAAAGGATCACAGATATAATCAGAATTTTCACATCTAAATGTTTTTTGCTCATCGTTTGAAAGAAGAACAGCAACAGCCAAAACGTAATAGCTTGTGGTAGATGCTGAAGAATAGAACAAGCGTAGTGATACATTCCCAGAACAATCAACTGCTAAAATTATTTTATATTCAGGGACTTTCTGAGCCAGAGGATCATCTTTGTGTTTAAAAGCCTTTATTAGATGTTTCTTCAATGAATTTGTTCAATCCCGTGCAAGCCTTTGTAATCTTTCAGCATCCACAGCATCCTGTGGCAAGAAATTCCATGAGGCAGTCTGTTAGTCTGATGATTGTGCTGCTATTGTGTTTCTACAATGCATGGAAATTAACAACTCTATTTTCCTGCCCATTATCTTAACACAGGAAATCACTCAGATATTGCTCAAAGCACTAAGCTAAGTTCTTGATTGATACAAATTGTAATCAATGGAACTAGGATAATTTATGAAATAGAATGATGTTATTGCTGTGCAAGAGCAGTCTTGAGTTTGAGACTACAGTGAATTTTTTCCATCTGTCTGCACAATTTACCTACAGAAATTCCTATTAGATTGTCTTTGTGAGAACCCTGCTGATACTCCCAGAAGGAAATAATTGGGTGAGTCCTCTACTGTAGAGAGTGCTGACCTGCTGTCAGGACTGGGCCTTGCCTGGTGATCTAATCTATCCTGTCTGACTTTGCAGTGCTTTCAAATGGCAGATATGCAGGACATAAGGTGACACAAAGTCTTTCTCATGAAGACCCCAGAATTTTTCAACCTAAGGTAAAAGGATGTAAATATATATATATACACATACACACACATATACATATATATAAGGACATATGACATCTATAGAAAGTCTGCATTCTGTTTGCTTGACAGTGGGGAAAAAGAACACATGTAGCTGAGTCCTGGGAGCACTTCAGACCACAGTATTCCTGGTATCTCTCAGATCTTACGGATAAGTATAGAAATGCATCCCATTGCACAGAACTTCTTCTTTCTACTCTGGTTTCTTTAGGATGGAACTTCCATTTCATCCTCATTATATACATTTAGAACGTAACTTTATGTGCAGGAATCTTAAAGCCTTGAAAAGGTACTTTGCCGGGCTAGATTCTGTGAGAAGCTTCTGGAGGGCTCTCTTAGAAAGAACTTATGCATGAGATCAATGCAGATAGCATTTCTAAATGGAGTTAGGAGTGGGAAGAGTGTATCAGAGTGGGCATCTTTTAAACAGCTCATAATTAAAGGATTTAATGCAGAACTGCATAATTCACAGATACGTCACTACCAGTAGTACTTCGGCTGCTACAGCAGCACTATGCTCAATGCTGGCTAACTGCCCAAGCATGTAGTCTTCTTTCTGGGCAAATTTTGCAGCCTGCAACCATGTCTTGAAGCAGCTATTTACCTGGGTCTTAGCTCATTGAAAATTTCTCTAAGCACGTACCTTTTAGCCTGGAAGTTCTGGCATCTATCTTCCAGAAACTCAGCACATATGTCCCACCTATCTTGCTTCCTCCCAGTTTTAATTGCTTTTAGTTTTGAGTATCAGATCATCTTTTCCCCTTATTTTCTCAGCAGGCAGTTATTCATGGAAGAAAATATTCCTTGTGTCTGGCTGTGGGGTGGATCATATTCCAAATGCAAAGGATGACCTAGTTTCAGTATGTGATGTGGCAGTTTTCCTCGACTCTGACTGTATTTCAGTAGTACTTAGCACCCTCACCGAACTCCTGTCCGCAAACTGTTTCCCACTACAGGAGTGTTCATTTTCAGTATAAAAGTATCCCTAACAAAATGACATTACCCACATTACTGCTTTTTAATGAAGCAGACTCTCTAATGTAAAATAATCAGTGTGGTTTTTGGTTTGGCTCAGATGTGGCTTACAATAAAATATTGAGTAGTAAAATGGTAGGTCAGAGTAATGCTAGAGTAATACCAAATTGTGCATGCCCATCACATTTTATTCCTGTACTTGAGGGGTTGCTCTGTTTTTACTTAGAGCAGGGCCTGTTTACCCCATTGGGAAATGTCCATTCCAGGTTCAATTTGTGCTGATTTTCAGAGGACTGAAATTATAGCTTGACTTTCATTTATGATCATAACTTGTATTTTTAGTTAAACATGGGCAGCTCATATGTTCGATTCTGGACACCTTTAGTAATGGTTCCTGTGGCAGGCAGGATGGAGACTTTCATGCCACTGTGGATGCCCTCAATAAGAGTACTCAGTGACAGTCCTCTAAAACAACGTGTAAATGATGGAATGCCAGTTGTTGCTTACTTGGGCTTATGAATGTCAGCTACAGGGATTTCACGGAGCTTATCTCTCTTGAACAATCAATATATTCTTCTAGAACCCACCAAAATGTTGATGTAGGAGATACAGTTACAGAGGTTGTCATGCAGGCCCTAGAAATTCATGGCCAACTGTCTAAACTGTTTATGACTTGAAAAGCTATTCTACTTCTTGAAAAAGGGCTAGGTCAGTAGTACTTCCAGTTAATAATTAGGCTCCCTTTCATTCTCTGTCTGCATGCTAATGCAGTTCAAACTGCACAGAAATATGCAAGACCAAGGCTTAAATTATAGCCTCCCCTCATCAGTGAATACATTCTGGCAATATCTACAGAGTGAGCGTACATCTTTTTAAGACAGCACCAGGTCTATGTACTTCATAATCCCTCTGTTTTCACTTGGTTGCTGTTGCAAGTGTCATCCTTTTGGAGCAAGAAGAAGGTGTGTCTGCCTCATTTCACAAAGCCAGTAACAGGGAATCTTCTGTTAGTGCTAATATTTTTAATTCTTCTAACTTCACTTACCTGGCCTAGATTAGTTGTGATGATAATGAGAAGCATGTTTTGAAGGTTACCATCCAGGTGGCAGAATAAATTTTTGTTTATCGTAAGCTGATAAATCAGCTATTATTTAATTTACACAACAGCTGCAAAAGTAATTACTTGGATGTATTGAACGGTTACGTCTAATGAAGGTGGATTTCTAATGACAGCTACATTCTGAAGTTCTTACTCATAAAGGAATAACCAGAGGTTTGAATATTTAGGACAACTGTAGAGGAACTATATTGTGAAAACGGTCTTAAAGAGTAAATTCTATTCAAAGTCATTCAGTGGGAAACACCCTAGTTTTTTGCTGCTTCTTCAGATACCTGTGCATTATTAAGTGGAGGAAGGACAAAAATTAGGTTAAATTATTGTCCCTATGAGGACTAACATGTTATGCACATGATGTAAATGCAAGAAATATAGTATGATTTTATTTATTCAGATGGGAAGAAAGCAAAATAGTTGGAGGAAAGTATTTGCACTATAACAAAGGAGCTAAAATATGGATACTTAGTGATTTGCAGAACATTTCTCATGTTGTCAAAAGATATGGGGCATGGCCTCAAACATTAATAAGCATTTTGTATCCTTGCTCCATACCAGTGGACACATAAGTTGTCTTCTTACTTCTTTCTCTGATGTCCAGTAAGATTATATCACAGTAAAATATAAGACCTTTGTATCTTGCTGAGAATCACACAGGTGGGAAGGATGGCTGAACAGAACACTGTATGCATTCTGAACTCAGTTCTTGGAGGCATGATTAGAGTATCAAGGGAGCAGAAAAGAATTGGGTCAAGGAAGCTGACTCGGGAATTAGGACAAGAAAATATCTTTGGCAAGTGGAGGAAGGGAAGATGAATGTGGTCTTGAGCTGTGAATGAACTAGAGCATTTGGGTAAAGTGGGAGAGGAGGTAATAAGAAATAAAAGGACATGCTTAGGTAGATCCAGTATATATTTATTCTGTTTGAACCTCAGAACTGAGGTCTCTCATCTCTTATCCCTTTTTTTTCCCCTATAAATAAATAAATCAATCAATCAATCATAGACTGCCAAACACTGCAGACTACCTACCTGCACTACGTACCTGCAAAATCTTTCCCTTGACTTCAGTGGAAGCAGAATTATTTGTGCATATTTAGTTTATAAGCACTGCAGAGCTATGATGATTTAAACAGTTTTATGTCCAGGCTGACTGGCATTGAGCCATTTCATCCTGTTCTGTGTTCATTGTATGTGTACAGGTTGGATGATTAACTGGACTCTTCTCTGCTTTTCAGACTGTTTCATTGAAACTGTCTTATATGGAATGCATATATTTTTCTTTTAAAACATTACCTTCTGCATTGCACCTTATGACATTTTTATGTTTCAGACCTCCTCACTTTTTAACAATTTATGATAAATGTGATTCTGTCACTTCATAAAAATTATGGTTTCATATGATGTAGCATGATGTCCTAAATAGCACTTACATCAGCAATCATGGAGCCCTCTAGACATTCTGATTGTCAGCATCAGTCTCTGTAGGGACTCCAAAGTAGGTGATTTGCTGCAACTCATATTGGCTCAGCAATGCATCACACAAGCAATTAGAGTGGAAGCAGTGTTTTCCAGTATCCATGCTTTAAGGAAAACCCAGAGTAAAACTGAGATTTGAACTGTAATTCTGATAACTCCTATCAAAGAAAGAAAGCAGTGATTGTTCATTGCTTTCAGTTTTTGACAGTCAACTTTTTCTTACTGCATGAATTTTGAGTCCAAACTCTGATACAGACTTTTTAAAGTCCAAATTTTATAAGAAGTGTTTTCCCAGGCATAAGACAGCAAATGTCAGGTTGACCTACAGTTTTACTTTTCTGAACATCTTCAGTGCTGCTTTTTCCTCAGTAATGAACACAGCTACATAGTAATGAACTATTTTTTTATTCCATGGGATATGGAACAACCTGAAGTAGAATGGGAATACATTTTTCAAAGGACAGCACAAACAGAGCACAATACAAAAAGCAGTAATCCTTGCCTCTGTTCAAGTCTCCATTTTTTGAGAGGGATGAGTTGGAAGGTGGAGCAGTTTGATAGACAGGACACTGAGCTAGGATACCAAGATTTATGTTCTAGTTTTAGCTCATCCCCGACTGTCTATATGACTTCAGCCAGGATTTTTTTATTCTGGGTCTTTAAGATCCTTTTGGACTTAAAGATGTAGAAAAAAGCAAAAGCATGATTTTTCTTGTGTCAAGCACCTATCTTCCTGTCTTTTTCCTAGTGATCTCAAGGTAATTCAATGTTTTTGAAAATAACCCCTACCTTAAGTGGGGTTTATCTCAACAGCTTTAAATGACAAAAAGTTTATTGGGGAAGGATTGACTACAAATGCCTTTATGTAAGCTTCTGAAAGTTAATCATTTAAGTCTTAAGTAGACACAGTAATTTCGGTCTGTACTGTAAGTTTGTTAGAGAAAAATAGGCACCAGCAAGAGATAGGATGGACTGCTGTGGTACCATGATTTAAAAGGATGCAAGTTCAGACTTAGCATTTAACTTTTAGCCATAGAAAGGTGTAACAAATCCAACCTTTTGCCTGCATGTCTTTCACTGTACTGCTGGGCATTGTCTGTTGCCATCCTTGCCAACAGCCACATTGTTAGGTGTTTGCATAACAGTATGATCTTATGGTATGTTTCTGACACTTACCTCAATTGGTAAGTGTCATATTTATGGTCCTGTACTAATTGTTAAGAAGGCCTCATTTCTCAATGTTTTTGATGGGAATGATTGTTTGAACATCAGGTACCTCTGCTGAAACTTCAGTCTTCCAAACTGTGAATAGCCTTAGTCAGCTGACACTTTTGCCATCTCTGTGGTGACTTCTCCTCATTCTCTAAAACCTGAAAGATACCACACTGTCCCCTCCCTGATGTCAGTTTATTGATTGTGACAATTACATCCATAGCTGTATTAGCACTGATCATTTGAATAGTTAACCAGGGTATGTAATTCTGTAGGGTTTGTGATTTTGTCCTACTGGGCTTATTAGATGTTTATTTCTCCCTCACAGAAGGGAAAAGTTAATTTCCTATATTAATGTTCATGTTTTCAAAGATATATCATCTTAAAAATAAAGATTAATGGCTTTTGTTTGAGGGTTTTGGTGCATATCTGTGGTGCCACTCATTCGCGACAACATCCAGTCTAGATCCAATCAGTAAGCCATGATGGCTGCAGTGTACTTCTCTCTCAGTAGATGATGATTTTCTAAGACAGTATATTTCAAATAGCTATTAAAATGCTTTGTTTGTAACTTGAAGAGCATATACAATGAACTCATTAAAATCTCTTTCATCATTGTACTCATTAAATTATCTTTAAAGTTCAGGCCCTGTTATCTTGATACAGTGACGTCAATGAGAGCATTACATGGTTGGGGTAAAGCAACATTTGACTCTAAATCATCCCAAATAATAGGATAGATTGGTGTAAGGGCTGTTGAAAAAAAAAACTCCTAGGTTTATTACGCTCTGAGTTCAAGCTTATATTGCTTGACTTGAGCTGATGCTTATACGAAGTCCAGTGAATGTAATGGAGAGGCTTCCAACTGGGGCCATTGGACATTTCTGCATTTCAAATAATGGAGAGGAAGTCAGTGGCTTAAGTGATCTTTGAGTATGCAAAATGTATACCTTGAACCCCGTATTGGCATAGTTTTATTTCACATTTCATGTAAGTATCTTTTCAAATTACAGACAGCAGATTCCCTTTCTTAGTCAAAAACTTTTAAGAAACTTCTGACTTTTTCTTACAACAGCAGAGTGTTTGTTGTGTGAAAAAGACTACAGCGCACATGTTTTGTGAGGTGAATAGCATATATTCAATGTGAATGATTATGCAGTTGTTCTGTAGAGAACATTTTCTGTGGATTCAGCCTAATGAAACATATGCTTCCTATTATATCAAATACATTTTTACAATAACCATTTCAACATTATGAAAACATTTAGATGTTTGCCTTATAATTTATATCATTCTTTCAAATGTCACCTCTTAAAACTCATAATCATTTTATGAAAAAATATTTCATCTCTTTTAACAATTATTGCACTCAGAAAACAAAGGAAAGCCAGTCATATGTATTCCATCCCAAACTGTATTTGACCTCATCCAGAACTAATAGGATATTTTTTATAAGATTAAAAAAAATTTAATAACATTCATCTACCATTCAATTCCATTATTCTTCCTTAATTGTCTCCTGCAGTTGCTCTGTCTGTGTCTGCCATTCTGGCTTTCTCTTCCTGTAAAATACTCTAGGAGCCTATTATGTAGAAGGGGAATGAAGCATGTGAAGACTGAAGTACACTCTGGCTTGCTTTTTCTGTACAGTGCTTTACCAGTGTGTTATGCAGGGCAGGAATGAAGCATATCATGGAGCACTGTGTGAAACGCTGGACTTTTTGCTTTGCTTTTAGGAAGAACAATATAGAGGTAAAATGTGCTTTAGGAATTACAAGTTTCTTTTTGCTGGAATGCATCCTCTGGACTTCAGATAGGAGGTCCAGGAACACTTTTTTTTTAAACACCCCCTCCCCACCCTGTTATTTCTTAGTCTTGTAGGGCTTTTAATTCCCATTTTCCTCAAAGGGAAACAGGTCAGGACTTTACAATTTCCTGTCTACTTTGATTTTTGTATTCACTACAGTTGACTGCAAAACAATTTTGAAGGGGGAGATTTTTTGAAGGAATAAGTTTAAAATCTTTTCTTAGTTGTGCCACCTTTTTTCCCCTGGTTTGCCGCCTTTTTTCTGGCACCTTAAAATGCTAAAATACTCTCCCAACTGTAAATCCCATATCTTTCATTCACTTTCGTACTATATCAGGCTAGCAGTATGTACACAGGCTTTGAAGAAGACACAAACTACTGAAAAAAATAGCTGTATTGTGGGTGTGCTTTGCCTCTCTGTAAGATGATGAGAAAAACAGCGAGAAGTAGTCATGTCATCTAAAACAGTTGGGACATACTTTCAGAGTCTATTAGGGAGAGGAGAGGAACAAGATCTTTCTCTTGTTAAGCAATATGTTTCTTTACAAGAAAATTGATCATAATGAATCTACTCATGCAGTTTGTTAGTATTCCTTGTGTCAAAGTCTAGTTCTAACTTCAGAGAATAAAGGAAATCTTTATACTTCTGATTTCCTTTATATGCTTCTGATTTCCTTTATATGCTTCTGATTTCCTTGAGGTAGATTAATGCATAAAGTATGACTTGAAAATGGAGGTGCAGGACAAAGGGCACTGGTCAGCACACCATAGGTGGGCAAGCAAACTGAGAGAGAATGTAAATTAAAGCCCTTTTTGAGTAGAGAAATCCAACCAATGTAAACAAGGGTGCAAGGCCGTAGGCCTGTTTGGCAATACTAAACCAGTTAAGTGTGTAAAGAAATAACTTGGTTTGCTAATAGATAATTCAGTAGGACTGTTTACATAATGCAGAATGCTTACCCAAGCAAAGAGTTCAGGATAAGGTATATTAATTTTTCCTTTGCCAAATAACAGAAGTAGGAGCTTATCTGAAATGAATTTTAACTCCATTCTCTTTTGCTACCCAGGCTTCCCTACACTTGTCCATACTCAGTGGCCGCAACTATGATGCATTTAGTATTAGTACAGCATTAAAACAGCCTCACAATGAAAAATGCTACTGGTTTGTGGTTGATCCTCAGTTCTGCTTTTACTCTACCCTGACACATTCACCGTGTATTTGTCCAGCTAGATGGGACTAATATATTCATATAGACTAGCAGACTATGTCCAAATAGGGACAGCTACACACATTTTAAGATGTAGACAGTAAAATTTTTTTGAGTGTGCATATGCTCAATTTTAATTACACATTCAATCTGCTAACACGCATTTGAAAATCACATTTGGTTTCCACTTGCCTCTCCAAGTGCCTAACCACTGTTGAAAGTTATCTGCAGGACATATTTGAAAATGAGACATAGAATGTGTATGTATGTTCACAACCAATCAAGTTACCAAAATTTAATGAGTTTGTAAGCTGAAGTGATTTAAACTATCAAGTTTTACTTTACCACTGGGGATGACTAGGAGTACATATAGTCTGTCTGTGCAACTCAGTTGATGAGCAGAGGCTTATTCCAAGCACTTGCAATCATCAGTGCATGCCATGAAAGTGGTGTTTCAGGCTCATGTACATGCCGTGACAGAGCTATATCTAAAACACAACATTTTTTCACCACTGCAATTGCAACCAAATGATGAGAAAATGGAAAAAAAAAACCCCAACAACTCCCACTTCTAGTCTTCAAAACTGAAAAAATAAACTAAAAGCCTGAATTATGAACTTTAGTGGCTAGAAGATGCTATCACAGGATTCAAGCCTTTTTCAGTTTGCTGTGCATGAAAATTGTAGAATGGGATCTTACTCAGTTTTCACAATCATAAATATTGATTGACTAAAAAAGAATTTTAATTTCCAGATACCTTGTTATGATAATATTTGGAATATAATCACATCAATAATTTTCCTGCCTAGGGCAAATGTAAATCCTGGCTGTCTTATACCTTTTCTAGATATGACATGTGATGCTAAGATGTATTGCAGATTTTCAAAGTCTTTGAGGGCCAAAGCATTAGAAAGCCCATATATATTTGCTTTTCTTTTCTGTTTTCAATTCCCAGACTTCAAAGCACTTTTCAGGTTTTTTTTTATTTACTTCGCAAAATCTGTGTTTGCTTGGTACTGGCTAGCTGCTTTGGTTCTAATGTGGGGACACTGATGTGCAAAGTGCAAGTGACTTGCTATTAGGGACACAGTGATATTTAGTGGTGTGGTGAGAACATGAATGTGGGAAGAGCAAGCCATAGGAATTTCCTGAATTAAGTCCCTTTATCTGTTAATACAAACAATGACAATCTATCATTCTATCTGTAACTTTTTCAAGTTTTTGTTTTGTTGTTTTTTTTTAACCAGTTACCCCATTTGCCCACAGCCCCTGTAGGAAGCTCCTGCCTAATTAGTCAAGAATATTATCACTAAAGGTACCTAGGACAAGGTTCAGCTTTCAGATCAGCATCTGTTCTCACAGTGGGCAGCATTAAGTAACAGTTATCTTCTTGGTTCTTAGACTAAATCTGTGCTCTCCCTAGGCCTAGTGATGCTCAGAAGAGCTGAAAGGGGTTGCATAAGATGTTCAATGAGCTGTACACTATTGAGCAGTAGTTGTAGCTTTAAAACCAGTATCACCTTCTCAAAACTCTTCTGCAAGTTTTGTCTATGCCATCTTTATTCTACAAGTGGTACATTATTCTTCTATTACTTTTATGCGAACTCTTCAGTGCTTGTTTTCAGCTATGAATGGGGCTCATTTCTGAAGCTGTGTCTGAGAGATGTAATTGCCTTTTGCAACAACAAACACGAAGAGCTCAAGAATAACAAGGACATTTTGGAAAAAGCAAATATTTTAAAATGTCAGCCTAATTTAATGGTAGAATGAAAGAGAGCTGACAACTTTTGGCATGGACTTTTACATATTATGTGGGTTTACACAGAAAGCCAAGAGGACAGGAGGTTTCCCCTTGTTAAAGGTTTCCATCGTTCTGCCTCCTCCAAACCTTGCATCCTGTGTCTGTTCTTGAATTCTTTTCAACTTAAGAATCCCCAAATGTTTTACCCCAAGGCAATATGATGAGGAATTATTATGTGCCAAATCCCCCATTTTTTTGACAGACGTATGGCTTTGTCACTATATAATGAATATATGCTGTATCTTTAATTATGTCATATCCGAAGAGTTTCTTTTTTCTTTGACACTTAAGTTTGATCAAAACTGCCCTGGAACTCGTGGTGATAATAGCAGATCTTGCATGTGTCTAGTAAAAAAAGTTCAAGACTATCTGCAATTTAGTCTGAATTACTCAAATTCATGAGTGAAATGCTGTTTAAGTGAATTTTGGAAATCAGTAAAAGAAGCTGGCTGACAAACTCTTCATTATAAGGAGTTTGATTCACCTTGCAAAAAGAAGTTTATGTTTTTAGTGAATTTTTATGCAATTTATGCTATCATCTGCATGAGTTATTATGGACTATGTAATGATATCTGAAAGAGCATTCTAATCCTTACGTGCATTAACGGATTAGGATAGTGTTAAGGGGCTGCATTGTAAGCTACTTGAAAATGTGTTCCCTGAAGAAATAAAAAAAGATTATCCTTGAACAAAGTGAGGTCCTGTGAAATTCTCTGAAATACAATTTTAAATAGCTATGTGAAATCTCTTTGTTTTGAAAATACATTTTTTTCAAAGCTAAGTGCTTTGCACATTGTGAAGTTGTTATGTGTCAGGCTTCTGAGACTAGAAACACAGAACTGGTAGTTTTTGTAAATTCCAAACCAGCAAATCAGCCCTGTGAACACCAATTAAAATCAAACTGGCACTGTCGTAGGGCCGTGAAGTTCTGCCTACAAGTCCTCAGTCCACCATAGACATCCTCTGACTAAGCAACATTGTGTTATACAGGTTGGCAAATAGAGTAGAGGGAAAAAGCACTTACATCCAGAAGTGTACTTAGATTGGCCAAACTTCCATGGACTTCAGTAAAAATCCTCCTGTTAGTTGTAAAAGGGACTGCACTGGGCCTGTGGTGGTTATGTGTTTGCCAGAAAGGGTTTTGAGATGGGAATTAGGTATCAGGAACTTTCGTTCCTTGTAACACTCATCAGACTTCGAGCCTGTTAAAAGAAGTTCTCACAACTTCTTCCTTGACTCAAGGTCCTTGGCAAAGGTCTAAGCGGTGATCAAGTGTATGTTTTTAGGCAGGATTTACAAAGCTGCCACTTCTGCATTCCAGTATAATCACCTGGTTAACAGCAAGGCTTTTCTCTCTAACTGTATATTGTCCTGTTTTCTGTAAAGCTAGCAATGCATTCTCTCATCAATAACGACTGATATGTAAATTGGTAATCTCTTGAGCCAGTAAAATATTCAGACTCCTTTTGAGACACCTCTTTACATATAGTGCATTTAAATGAGTGTCTGTGTTGTCAAATGTCCTTTCTTCAGTGTCCTTTACCCTTTAATGAGTCTTACTGGGGGACTGAGGAGTTGTTTTGGCAAAGCTCTGATTATAATTTGATATAGATCTGAATTCAACTGATTGGTTAACCCTAGCTATTTTGATTAATGTGGTCAATGTTCATATTACAAAGAATTGACTGTCTGGACATTACGATAGCTTTGTAGTGTGGTTGAGTCCTATGTATTGCAAAACAGGTAATTATAAAGGGGAAATCTTAGGAAGGTGATAAAAAAAGAAAATTTTGTATGGACCTAGCTATATTGATCAATATTGATCATTATCTTGAGTGTGGACGATGTAAACATGTGTGTGAGTTAACAGCATTTGAAAAGTGCTTCCTAGCACTTTCTAAGTGTAGCTGATAAACACTTCTGCATGGGAGAGAGGAAGAGAATTCCAATTATTTATCTAAGTTACAGAATGGGAGATGGAGAGAGTAGGGAAAAAATAAGGGATAAAAAAAGGTCCTCCTTTCCTCTCCCTTTTTTCTACAAGTTGCGGCTACTAATAATTTAGAGTTTCTGGATACTGCAAGAGGTCTATGCATTTCTGTTTTGAACCGGGGTATTGTAAATAGATAAAATGGTTAGGAAATGGTTGAAAGCAAGCTTGCTGTTTTCATGTTAATTGTGAACACATACAACATGGTTAACTGACTTTACTGTTACAGCAATTAGAAAACATAATCAGAATGTCCTGTGAGTCTAGTACAAGTGCACTGCTTTGGTATTTTGTACTCTTGCAGCATGGACGTGCTAACAATGCACTTGCATTTTGCATCTTAGTACATTTTGGATTTCGGGGGAAGAATTTTCTGACTGACTCAAAGGCAATCCTAGGGTAAAATTTTAACCATTCATAAGATATGTATATACATAACAGCAGGCTCAAAAGCACATAAGGAAAGACTGCCCATTGATTTTTAATTTCAAACTTATAAAACAATCCTAAAAATAGAAAAGTCTGCATATATAGGTGCTGTTATGAGTTGTGCGTATTACTGTATCAGTGTTTCTGTAACCACCAGTCCATTATAACAATTTAATACAGGTGAAACCCTTTCTATTATAAAAATTTCTCGCTGGTGTGAATGTTAAATTACTGAGAAACTTGACAACAGTAGAATTAGCCTGGTGAAAAAATGGTAAATCAGACTCAGGGTAAACCAGTGCATTCTATGCTTTATATATTCTTTATGAAAGTTGATATGAAAAGTAATCAAGAATAATAAGGAATGTCATTCCACCTTTGACTGTAAGACTGAAACATGTTTCACAAATAGTAAGAATGGCTCCCAAGACCTTGTGAAAATGGTGGCACTCATAGCCACTGGTTATCCTGCTTCACATTGTAAGCAAATGTAAGTAAAAAGAAGTTGGGACATTTCCAAACTTGCACAAAGCATGATCTGGAATCTTGAGACCAGATTTATCCTGCATTTGAATTACATCAGAATAAATTTGGCTTTCAGTTTGTTCTTGGTTTAGACTTGAGACTCTGGAATTGTTGAATTGCTGGAAGTGTTCTCAAGTCTGAGACTCAGTAATCACTTCTCTCATAATTAACACAACTGAGACAGTTCTGTATAAAGACAGTTAAAATCTTTGCATAGATTAAACTTACGTAGAATCATTCCCAAACAAAACAAGCTGTTAACTTATCAGTTAAGGATGATAATGTCAATTCCTATACATAGACAGTATACTTGCTAATATCTGCTCTGATGGGCATTGATAGATCTTATAATTTGGTTAAATGAAGATTGGAAAATCAATCCACATAAAGGCATTTTCTTCAACAATCTGTTCCTAACGTGATCTTAATTTGTGAAATTCAATAGCAGCACAAGAAAACGTGTCTTTGATATTTCCTGATATACATCCTATAGGAAGGTTTGTATTGCTGTAGAGGGTAAAAATTGTACCAACAGACAATGTTACGCAGCCAAACTCATCATTATTTATCTATGGCCTAACATCTAACATTTTATGAATGAATTTACAGCAAAATAAGGTTACTGGAACTTGTTCAATTGTTTCATGTGGTTCGGACAGCTGTAGGCAATCTTTATAGGCTCTTCTGCTATTAGAAACCTATACATGTTTAGGCAGTATATATTTCATTTATGATCTGCCAGAAAATATATTAAAACTGAAGATCACTGTAGGAATATTCCTCTATGAATGCTTACAGCGTAAGAGGAATTTCCCAAGACTAAAAGTAACCACAGTAATTTCATTTGAACATCTCATGTAAATGAAGTCCGTCTGTCTTGAATATGTCTTCTACATGTACACTTTATAATAAGAGAGGTCACTTGATATAGATTGTGTCACTCAGTCTGACCTGCTCTTTAAATTAAAAAAAAAAGTCTTTTCATGTCTTGTGTCCACATATGCAAAATCTCTGGTTTTCTTAAAGCATCGATTCAAGGCTTTGAATTTTAGCCTTTTAACAAACCAAGATTATTCAGCTAGAACCAAATATTACAGTTCTGGCACTTCACATGATGTTAAATGGAAATGAAAGTAGTCTAAGGTTGAGTCATATAACAATCAAATACATGTGAAACTCAGTCCCAGGAATCAATGTCTATCTGTTTTGCCCATCCTCCTCCAACTCCCCGTAAGAAGTTTTCCAGACGTACGCTGAGTCTTTCAGTTCTGCCTCTCTCTAACTTTGTATCTGTTGTCAATTATTTTGTCTTTGTCAGCTGTTCAAACAGAATCTAAAAATACACTAAAACATCCACTTGTAAACCTTTCTGCCCAGAAGGAGCCAGGAGGTTTTTGACAATGGTTAGTTCATCATTTATTCCAAACCAAGGAATGAACCTCCATCTTTCTTTCCTGTCCAGGAATCCTTATAAGTACAAGCATAATCTGACAGACAGCCTCTAAGGTTTGAAGTGCGTGAGAGTACAGAGGGCTTCTGACTTACATGAATATACACAGGCAGAACACTTTAATTCAAGAAACACAGACTTCCTCACAGATAAAGATTTAGCCAAGTTGAACTTTCTTGGAATTTTAAGGATTTGCTAAGGACAGAAAAAAGTTATTTTGGCCCATTTTTGGTGAGCTTCTAATTGAAAGTGAACATCATACTTCTTTCCTAAAAGCATTGCCTATTACATGACTTGCAAGAAACTATTTTGACATGCAGAGAGTTCAGGATACCAAAACCTCATTAAACTATATCATATGAGGAATGGTGCTGCAGTTTTAATTACAATCCACAAGATGGTACCAAAAAAAGAGCTACACTCAGTGTGCTAAAGCTATCCATAGAGCCTGCTTTGCTTGCCTGGGGCGCTGAATGCCTGTTGCGTTTCCACATGCCTGTATGTTCAGTACTGACAGTTAAATGAGTGTATTGTGTTTGTTTATATTTAGCTCTTAGTGGTATATAGCATATGTCTTTCTATAAAGATAGTAATTAGAAAATCATACCGCTACTGTTGTGCATTCACTTTTAAATTTTGTGATGATTTCTTCTCTTGTGCAAAATAACCCTAGCTGTATACTCACTTCCTTCTCTGTAAATAAAACCAGGATTCACCTGACAAATGAAACCTCAATGCAGCACACATTTAAGCTTTGGAATCCATGAAAATACTCGTTTGCTTACAGTATGCATTCAAATACATTGGAGGCTTTGAAATTACTGCAGAACATGTAAATTCACACAATGGTTGAGCTGTGCCCAGCCTTGGTTAACTCTAAATCTCTGTGCCTGGTGTTGCCGTAGGAGTTTTCCGCTGGAATAGTGTTGAAAAAAATAAACAAACAAGAATTCTTGTGGCGTCTTCAGAATAATTAGCAGGAATGCCACAACCACTGCAAGGTTAAAGATATTTATTTTCTTAAGTCCCACAACCTGGTGTGATATGCCCCTCTTGGTTTGAAATATGAGGCAATTCCAGCAGCATCTCAGAGTAAAACTTCCCTCTCCATGGGTAGTACTTATTGATCAACTGGACCAGCAGGAAAAGGTGAAAGTAAGGTACCAGAATGTAAAGCAAAACAAGGATACATTATATTAATTATGTGGAAATGTTAGCTAAAGTGCTTTGCTTTCATATATTCATAGGCTTTGTTCATCCTGCGTATTTAGAGTAGCTAGGCAAGTCAGGAGCCCTTTCACTGCTATGCACCAGTCTCAGCTGAAGACTGCAGGAGTAAAAAAAATCTTTTACTCATGCCAGTCATCAGAACTCTGTTTTTTATTTGAGAATAAAATGGCATACCATACCAACATAGGCAACACAGAAACATTGAGGATTGTGGCTCAGGACCCATTCCCCCTGCATAGCAGGATGTGCATCTCTCATGTGGGCAAGTGACTTCATAACACCGGTGCATTCCTGATTGCGTGTAATCTCATGCATATGCCTGTGCCTGTTGCTTCAATGTATGTTCTCCATTGTATAATAGAGGTTGCCTGCAGCGGAGTTACAGGATAGAGAAGGAGCTGTTAGACTCTGTCAGAAGGCTGGAAGCCACTTCTTTCTTACATCTAGTGTGCTGTCAGGAAAGGCAGCAAGAGCATGCCTAAAGTCAGACAAATTGTTCTGGGGGACTGAGCTTGTAGATTCCCCCTTGTAGACTGATCTTTGGTCTACAAAGCCTTGTAGACCATACTTTAACCTCTAATTGTTCCATTTCCTTTATCACTCTACTAAGTTATGCTTGTATCCATGCTTGTATTGTTATTCTGATACCTCTGAGTTCTGCTGCATGCTTAGGAAAAAAAGTAGCTGTATGGATCTATGGATTCTGGACATGAGAATCAGGCACATTGCTTTGTTCTTTTAGAATGTCTTTTCCTGACATTCTTGAGTGGGTTCCCATACAAAGAGTGAACTAGTGTGTCCAGGTGATTGTCATTCTCACAAATTCTTTTTATTAAAAAAAAATCCACCTTGCCATACAGATAGCTAGTGCAGCATTTATTATAATCATTGTCTTTCCAGTTATTCGTGTATTAAATGTTTACACAGTTTGCTTCAAGAATTTCTTGTTTTGCAAGTTTGCACAAAACACCAGAAATGTCTCACTAAAACATACATCAAAAGGGAAATGGTGATAACAGATGAATGCTTTTATAAGGCTAGTTGCGGACAAATTCAGCTAACAGCAGCTTGGAACAGAGCAGATGCAGCTCAGACGGGAGTCTCTGGGCAAAGTTCACAGATTACATCTATGGGAGGGTAAATTAGAGCCAGAGCTCAGTTTGCAGAGGGCATGTGCTGAATGCTGGAACCACAGGTGCTAAAATGTAACGCTCAATACCTGGTGTGCTTGCACATTCATACTTCTATTCATGAGAATTGTTGGGTGGCTACCAAATAACTGTCTCTTCGTAACGAAGTAGGGTCCTTCCATGTGAGGCATTCAGAGTCTCCCTGTCACTTGTCACTCCTTTTATAGACGATAAGACTTTGGAGAGCAGAATCAGATGTAACATATAATATCATTCCAGGCAAAGTAGAGACCAACAGCTTAGGTCTTGAAGACCTGGAGATTCAGAAGACAACATTAAAAAAAGTATTTAATGGCCCAATTTTGAAGGCCCAACTTGAAAGGCACAGAAGGTTGATGTTACAGAGTTACTAGGATTTTCAAAACCACCTATGGGTATCTAATTCGTAGTGAAAATTAGGAACCTGGGCACTTTTGAGAATCTTACTACCTGTGTAACTACAATTTCAGGTGTTTAAGTTCCTTAAAAATCTCTTCTTAGTTAAACTGGGAACTAGAGTGATAGTGGCTTTCACAAGAGCTTACACTCCAAGATCACTTAGATGATGCTAGATGACCATAAAAAGCATCAAAGACAGTTTTCCATGTTAGCAGAATATATTAAGAAACCTAAAAAGCCTGTAATTGTATTTACACTGAGTTACTGTTTGGGTGGGTAGGTACTATGGGGGAAAAAGTTTGATGCATGCAGGCTGTATTATCTGCATTTTCAGTTTGCTACCTTTTGTTTTTCCACTTTCATTTTTTTGTTTTGCTTTGAACTTAATTTATGTACAATATTTCAAAATTTTTAGTAGATTCCTTTTTGAAATGGACATTCAGTTGTCATGCACTGAATATATCTCTAAGATCATATTTGTTTCAAGACACAGTTTGAAGAGTCAAGTACTCTTTAGATTACAGCAATGATCTTATCTAAACCTGAGTCCACTGGAAATCAAGCAGAAACCTGCATGAAGCTGGACTCCCTAATGGTACCAGTTTTTAGAGATGACTTAAATCTTGCTAAGTTGAAAAAACTCATTCAGTTGGTACAAGAGTTCAAACCAAATACAGACTATTATCATTTGCAGTCATCTGGAAAGGAAAATGCTCTTAATGCAATGCCAGTAAAGGATATTCCCCTGAGTTTTCTTGCTCCAAGCTAATGTAGCTTGTTTACATTCCCCAAAGAAACTCTGTGAAATCTTTCACACACAAAGTCAAACCTTCAGAGTTTAAGATAGGACTTATGTTGTTAGAATATTTTGATGTGTTTTGCTAAAACTTAACAGTTTAACCATAAGAACTCCCAGATCCTGCTTCCTTTTTTCTTCCATGTATTAATCACTGCAAGAAGCATTTTACTTCCAAGGCATTTATACTGTGAAAGTCAAAAGAAAACTATCCAGCAGGTCAAGGCATGGAAAATGGTAACAAACACCTGCTGGTTCTACATATGGATAGATTTTTCACTTAAGTGGAAATCACTTAGCTGAAAATCAAAGCACTGGTGGAAAGCGTATCAAAGCAGTTAAGACCAGAAAAGCTCATAGAAGTGTTTTATGAGAAAACATGTAGCTTAAAGTGTTGAACTTTCACAGATAAATGTGCAGAATTAGTTAGCTATTTTGTCTCTTTCATTTGCTAATCAATTTTCCCCACTACCAGCCTATGACAACTAGTAGGCCTGCACATTTGTTTCATATGGTCAAAGAATGTTTAACCCCCTACTGACCCTCTAGTGTTTGCTCTCCTTCCCTCAAGGCACGGAAGACTTTAAAGTAGAAAACCGATGAATGAAAAGAATTAATCTCTTGGGGGCTTTTGTCATGAAAGCTTGAAAGGGGATCAGAACAGTCTGACATGTTGACAGCTGAAGTCAAGAGGAAAATTATGATATAATACAGCAAGTCAAAAATGTTATGTGCCATCGTATTCAAAAGGCAAGTAAGTATACATATTGCCTTATTTCTTTTTTGACTGCTCTTGCTACTGGTAACAACGGTAAATTCTACAGTGGAACCCCTTGAAAAAGATGAAGGGTATTCATGACTGCTTTTTAAGAATAAGCTGTTGAGTTCCTCAAAGATGGGTGTAACATGTAAATGAGCTTCTCCTGACCCTTGTGTCTTATCCTTTTTACAGTCTATGATGGATCTCAGGTTGCTGTTGCTGTTCTGGGTGGTTTTGTTCATGCTTTGGCTTCTTTTAACTAGCTTACATTGTTTGGAAGTTGTGAGGCTTCAGCTTGATAGATTTATATTTTTCTCCCTGAATACATCATTAGCCAACTCCTTATGCCAACGGTGACATTGTTTGCTGTATGACCTTGGTTTTTTTTTTAATATAGTCTCACTCAGATACTCCTTCAGCTATTTTTGTTATTAATTTGAATTAGTGATTTGCTGAGTAATTCTAAAAGTGATCAAGACCAGAGTGGGTCTGTGACTTAAATGGCAAGAGAGAGAAAACTTGTGTATGTTTGCATTCAAAGATGACAGCCATATTCTTTCCTCTTGTCTTCATTCTAAGCTCTTGGAATGGCCATTACATCAGTCAGAAAGGTATGGATAAACTACAGCAAAGATAACACATTTTCAGTGCTTCTGTGCTTGTTCCTTTTCATTCTGCTCAGCATGGAGAGCCAGGCATGGCCACAGCTCAACAGCTACTGGACAGTGATCCCAAACCCAGATATATTTTCACAGCGGTACTTTAAATCTGTGGCTGTCTGCTTAACGTAAATTTAGGAGTCTCCTGAGGTCGCAGCGAGCTTTGCCAGCTAGGGCAAACTGAGAGGCATTGCTTTGAGTTTCCAAATTATATTACAGTACGCCAACAAGAATTTTTGCTTATAATTCTGTTAGAGGATTTTCTATTTGCAGTAAAAGATGTGAGAACAGAGCCTGTATTATATTAACAACAGGACAGTCTGGTTGCAGAGCGAGCTGTGGAGTCTGTGCAGCTCCACGACTGCGTTGTATGACCAGAACCATACGTGCCACAACAGATGGAGGCAATAGTGCACGCTGTATGTGCGTGTGAGTGACCGGGAGGGAGGTTATAGTCCTGTAACTTCCTCCTTCAAATCTGCTTCTGGCTCAGGTCATGGCAAGTTGCTGCTGGCCTCTGGAAATGAAGGAATTACAGTGACACGGCAGTGTTAACTGCTGCAATTGCAAGGCAAGTCTGGAACCATGCTTTCTGAGAAACAGAGGAAAATGCTGTCCTTTCCGACGCACAGAAAGGGCACAGAACTTCTTCCCTTTAACCCCCTTGAGCGCGGCCGTGTGGTCGGTGCGGGGGGGCGGCGCCCCGCCTGCCGCCGCTCCCCGGAGCGCCGCAGCAGCCGTGCTGCCGGGTCCCCGTTCCCCGGGGAAGCCCCGGGGCGCAGGCCCTTTGGCTCACTGGCCAGCAGATGTCCCCGTTGGCCCGAACAAATCGAGCCGACCATGTATTTAGCTTAATCTAATTAAGTTTAAACCCTGCTTAACAATAGGATTTAAGCAGCTCACTGTGAAAGAAGAAAGCTCAGAGTACTCACATTTCTGCTCAGTTATGCCTATAACTGACGCTGGTTGTCTTACAAGCCAAGCAATGGTACAAATAGCTGACAAAGGGGAGTGCCTTGGGAATGGGAACAATGGAGAGTGAACGGTGACCCTCCCAGTCTAGTACTAGACTGAATTCGAAGACTAAAACGTCCTTGAATACGTGTATACAGATATACTTTAGGGAGAAACTGAAATCAAGCAAAATGGGATAAGCTTTTCAATCTTAATTTTTCAGCTGAAAAGAGTCCAGAGTTCATCATTTGAAATCAGATCTTTGAATTTTCTAGATGGAAATGGAAAATTTTTACCTTCTAAAAACAATTGAAGAGATGATCCATATCTACTTTTGATGTACAATTTAACAACAGTTTTCTAATTTGACTTTTTTTAAGAAGCAAACCGTGTAGACCCAGATTATAACCCTGTAATCATCATGAAGAGAGGGACAGCAAATATCTCTATTGCCTTACAAGCTGGGTTCATACTCTGCCCACATAGCATAGAGTCTAATCACCTCCCCCAATAATAGGGTGTAGTGATGTAGGTAGCTCATACCATGCTGATTAAAACTGGTCTATAGCCTCAGTTTTCTGTGTGGATGTAGAGCACGCTTTCAATCAAGCTGTTAAACGTTTACTAACAAAATTAACCAAAGTTTTCAGAGTTACTAAAGTGCAACACTGCTGGTTTCCCCAGTGAGTCTAAGAGAAATGTTTCCAGAAACGGAGCAGGTGGTATTAGCAAATTGGAGTTTGCTAAAATGAGTCACAAAACTTCAAGACTTTCATGATTTTCAACATTGTGTGATTCTTGACAAATGTCATATTCCCAAGTTTAAAATGGTGGCAGATAAATGTGAATACTGGACTTTAAAGCAAACAAAAAGAGAACTTTGCATGTGTGGGAGACTAAGAGAGCAAAATCAAAATGGTAATGTTTTGAAGAGTAAAAAAAACCTCCCTGCTAGCTGCTAACTATGAAAACACTTGTTATATGTATGGCAGTTTGTATAAACTCCCAGTATACCAGACAGCATTTGCAGTACTTGTAGCAAAACTGTTCGTGTAGCTGTGTGGGCACAAGTCATGGGGCCATCTGACCAATACTGAGCGAACTTGGAAGAGTCCCCAGGAGTCCTGAGTCCGAAACCTGGTTCTTTGTGAGCCATTAGTCCACTGTTTCTTTCTGAGGACTGCAGAGTATACAACAAGAGAGCCTCTATGTTCTGGTACGTGTACCAAAGTACGCTTGCAGTATGACCTACAGGGTTCAACCACATGAAGCATTTTTTGGAAGCTAGCTTAAAACTGGCAAATTTAAAACCAAGATGAACAGTAACTCCAATTCAGCTCATCCAGTGAAGGCTGGCTGATTGAATGCAATTCTCAATCCATTAAAAGAGCAGTTTTATGCTGAAAAGTGGAAGTGTAAAAAAAAAAATACATGCACAATCAGTCATTCTTGACTCAAATACCTCCTAGGTCCACGATTCTAAGGCCTTTTAAGAGCTTGCACTTCCTTTTGTTTCAGCTAAGAACTAAGCTGTCCTCAGCAAGAGGATGATAACTTTTGGCTTATTTTAGCCATTTTTGGGGGCATAACTGGATGCTCATTTGGGTCCTATCCTATCTGTGGAAATTCCACAGAGTTTAATGAAAATGGTTCACAAGGAGGGACTGCAGGAGAAAAGAGCCTGAAAGTTGGATTGAGCTGATGTTAATAAATTGAAAACTTAATGTCCACAAGAAGTTGGTGGGTTCTGTTTGTGTATCTATAGTTACTTGCTAAATATCATTCCAGTGTCATGTATTCTGAGTGTATGAGCAGTAAGAGGAAAAAAGTTACTTTCTCTGAATCATTGCTGCTTGAGGATAGAAAGTTCTTTTGAAAATATCCTGAGTGGCTAATGTAGTCTAGTGTTTATTATTAGTGCAAGAATTTTGTTCATATCCCTTCTATTCAAAGAAATGCTTCAGTAAATCTTTACAATGAGAAGGCCTAAAGTTACAAGTGTGGAAATAAGACACAAAGAGCCAAATCCTGTTCTATACTATTGCTTTTAGATTTATCTAAGTATTATAAGTACTCCAGGTTTTATCTGGGCTATAATGCTGCCTAAGGTAGTTTCAAAACAAGCATTTAACTGCAAAAAGCATCTATTCTGTGTTAAAAAACCTATAAATAGGCACATTCATATGATTTAAGTTGATCCGTTGGACAAAGACAAGTCTTACTTAAATTAATATCAGTCTTCCACTAAATTTAATGGGAGTTGTACAGAGCGTGGAAAGCTGGATTCTCATATAGCAGCAACATGGAAAATACCAACCTGAGGTTTTTGAAAACTTGCTTTAAAATACATTTAAAGATTAAATCTAGATATGCTGGCTTCAGAAGTAAATACAGGTGTCCTGAATTTCTTCCTTTCAGCTTCAGATAGTATTAACTTTCAAATTCATGGTCTTTTCACTGAATTGATTTCAATGAAATAGATTTCAGTAGAATTGGTTTGAAGATCCATGTTGGGCTTAAGAATTCTGTCTGCAATTCAGAGGTCAAGGGTAGAATTTTTTGCAAAATGAAAAATTGTACTCTAAGTAGGTAATATGCTTAACATAAACATTTGTTATGATGAAAGATCCTTAAAAACCTTGAGGTTCACTGGGGCATAAATTTGTCATCTAAAATAACACTACTTTACATGCTTTTAAGTTTCCTTAATGACTTAAAGTGGTTCAGCTGTAGCTCAGGGTTGATCACATGTAAAGATAAAGAACATAGGAATGCACATATACTAATATTTACATTTTTATGTGCAAAGTTCATACATTTGCAGCTTGGTAAGAATGTTAGCATCCACCCCAATTTTAGGTAAGAACACTGTGATCAAAACTGGAGTTAATGCAATCAGATATGGTTCAATAATATTTAGTCTTCAATTATATTTGTTGACAAGGTTAAAATGCAAATCTATTTATATTAGCTACAGCTAAGCCAGTTAGTTAAATATGAATCAAGTTGACATTTACTGATATTTTGGGATAGTTGAAACATAATTTAATAGTAAACAAATGCTAAAAATATGTAGCGGTTTATGGTCAAGTTGCTGAAAAAGTACCTGTAACAGCCTGGAAGGTATATCACACAAATTATGTCTCTCATGTTTTAAGCAGAGCTATGGGTTTCTTGTATTAGCACTAAAATGATACTGACAAGTGCTGCTTTCCTTCCACAATTACTTAATATGTCTCTTCTTAACTAGTTGCAGTATATATGAATCACATACTTTGGTTCTTAACTGCTGGAGTTCAGGCCATCATCTGTTATTTTATCCTTCCTGTTTGAGTGTATTTGGCAGAGAAAATGAGCACTGCAAGTAAGAAAGCGATCCTTTTTTTTTTCCACTACTCTGGCCTCTACTTCGGTTGTATCATTCTCATTCTGTCAGGTGAGATCATTATTACACGTCTTGTCCTGGACAGTTATTCTCATTTGGGGTGTGTAGGTTTTGAAGCAATCAATCAGAGGTCAGATTTGGTCAGGGTGGAACCCTTTCCAAATTACTCCTGGAAAAGGTGGGACCAGTTCCTGAAGCAACATTCTGTGAGTGGAAAAAATTATTTGGTGAAAAGCTGTAACATTTTATAAGGCAGCACTATGTCTAAAGCCTGAGAACAGACAGACTAGAAAGTAGAAAGTGAATAAATGTCTTAATGAGAATCCATCAAAGTTAGCTCTTCATTTGGAATATTAAGTTCAAGTAAGTCAGAATTGCTTCTCGCTACAATGACTTTCTGATGATGGGATCACAATTATGATTCCATTATGGAGCCTGTGTTAAATTATTCTTCACCAAGTGGGACTAAATCACTGTCCTCATTCCATCATTGTGGAAGTTTGACACATCTGGATGTGCCTTTTGCTCCTGGAAATCCATCTTGATCAATAGGTCAAACCTTAGTTAAAGTAAATATAAAATAACTGGAAGCCAAGTTAAAGCAATTTATCTCGCTTTGTCTTTATTATTTGCAGGACATAATCTGCTGTACTTAAGCAGCAAACACCAATACAGGTAATAAATGGGAGATACTTAAGTTTGGAACAAGTGCAGAACAATAGATTATGGAGGATACACTTGCCTATGTGAAAGGCAATTTTAAACCTTTAAGTTTTCTGAAACAGGAGAATTGCTGAAATAATAACTTAAGTGAGTGCACTTTCACTAGAGGCTGGTAGTTACTAGTAATTGTGTTGCATATACACTTTAGACATTGACCTCATGTCTCAGACATTCAGCATACCAAAAGCTTGGTTGCTTAGCAGTGAATACTAAGTGACATATTAAGTTCAACCAAATGTCAGTCATTGCAATGATGTCATGTTGTCCAAAACCCATTAATTACTTTGAAAATTCCCACAGTAACTGAAAATCTCAGATTATCTGCCTGAATTAATGGGAGCCCTGTAATTGAATGATGGATCTCATGCTGTTATTTTGTACCCTATGTACTTTACATATTCATTTTGATAGGGAAATGAAGGCGGCAAATACTGGTTTTAGTGATCTCTACTCATCCTACAATCACTGCCAATTTTAATATTATCATTAAGAACGATCCCACTAATAATAAGAAATGTGAAAGGCCGTATTCCCCGCAGTACACCTTAGAAACTAATATTCTGTTTGAGTGATATATAAAGATTTTGGTGGAATTACGTGACTGAGAGTTGGAGAGGCTGCGCCAAAACCTCTCATTTCTGTTTTAGCAATGTTTGAGATTCCATGAGAGAGAAAAGGAGGTTAAGTTAATTTTTTTAATATCACCTACCAACTGAAGTGTCATTTTTCTTTTTTCTCTTCAGCCAGGAATGTAGAAAGAAAGTCAGAAAGTTTTTAAGTATGTTTGTGCATTGAGTTACCAAGCTGTAGTTAAATTCCAGAACAGTTCATGTAAATGCTTGGGGCTTCATGCATTTGCCAGCCAAGCACTGGGAGGTGAGGTCTTCTTTTATAATGACAAGCAGTTACAGGATGCAGGACACTGTTACTCTCAGGTGCTTTTTGCTCATTCTAGACCCTTCTGTAGGCCTCCTGGGAGAGATGGGGCCGAACCCATATGGTGGTGTCAACAGCTAGTCTTCCCTTCTACATTTGCTCACAAGTTATCAGCAGTTAGTGTATTTTATGCGATCTGGCTTTGATGCTGCTGTATTTTATAGGGTAACACCTATAGTAGAAGAAAAAAACTCCAGATTCATATTATGAGACCTGAGGAAAAATTTCCTAGTGAATAATGTTCCAGACAAAGCCTGTCTCTTTGTTGATGGAAACTTTGCAAACACTTTGCAATCTTCTTGTTTTTTCTGAAGCAAGATCTTGGAGAGATTTTTCTTTCACTTTAATGGATTCATTGTGAACAACTTGCCACTGTGAACCAATATTCAATATTCAGAATTAGGTTATGTTTGTTAAAGTTCTTCGCAATGCAGCCTGACATATTTGATTTGTAGGAAGAAGGTGTGAGAAAGAAAGAAGGAGAGAAGGAGAGAAAGAAAGAGAGTGAGAAAGGGAGAAAGAGATAAAGAGAGAGAGAGAGAGAGAGAAAGAGAGAGGAAAGAAGGGGGAGGGAGAGAGAGAGGGGGAGGGAGGGAGGAAGGTTGGTTAAATTCTGTTCAGGCTTTTTATGATTAATGACCAGGCCAACTTTCTGCTGGTAAGAAAAAATTATGAAATTGTCTGGCCTATCAATCAAATTGCATGAAGAAAGACATGTCTGAAGCTGCTGGAAAAGAAAGCATGATTCACAGGATTGTGAAATTAAACATATTTGTACTTTCTCTTTAATAAAGAGATGTGTACTCATAAAAAGAATTTTCTTGCTTTGCAACTGTACATACCAGCAGCAAAAGATGACTTGATGCTTCTTCAGTTATGTTTCTAATTTGCCATTGTTTCAGTCTGTTATTCTTCACGTGTACAGGGCACATTCAAACAGAAGTTTCAGAAACTGGCTGATCTGTGGTGCAGTCAATAGCTTTGGAAGCCAATTTCTAGATACTTTATTTCTTGTGGTCCCCCCCCCAGTAGAAGGGTAGGAGCAGATGGGGAAGCGATACAGAGTATTTCTTTCTTAATTCCATCAACTTGTATCTTCCAAAAAATTACAAACTCAGCATTTGCCAGGCTGGCTTTATATATCTCAAATTATCAAGAGTGCATATTGTGGGGAATATAGATTCTATTAATTTTAAAATATGACTTTTTTTTCAGTCCTTCCCTTGAGGAAGAGTGTGTGTCTTAAAAAAACAAGAGAGAGAGGAAGAGGGTGTTTATTGGAGTCAGTCAGTCTTACATAGCCTATATTGAGCTTAAACAAAATCATGTATTAGACATGGCATAAGGTCAGTATTAAAAATAAATCTAAACCCCCAAAATATACACAAGTAAAAACCCAATCACAAGCAGCAGTTAGGTATCTAAAAAGTAGAACTACTGAACTTTCAGTGAAGTTTCTGAGGCAGAATAAACCCCAAATTCAGTTTATCAAAGTTGAACTAAATTTTTTTGGAATCTGGAGTGATTTTGGCTTTATTCCAGCCAAGAACTGCTCAGCAGGATCTATTTTGGGGATGAGGAATGCCCCAAAATGCTGAATGTAGAAGTTAAGGCCACTAGGGCATATCATTATCCATTTCACATTGTGGAATGGGCTGTGTAAATTACCTTCCTAGACTGAGGAACCAAAAGGCCTGCAGAAACCTGGCTGTCCCTGCCACCTTCTGCTTTTAGCAAGCTCATTTATTTGCAGCATTTTGCTAGCGTTGCCATTTAGAGTGACTAAGAACCAAAACCATTGTGACTTGCCCCTCCCCAAAGGGATATTGGCTTTCCTAGTGTGCTAACTCTGGAAATGCAGTAGAAGAATGCAATATCCTTGAAATTGCAGTTCTCTGCCAGGAAATCAGATTTCACTCCTGAATCTAAAAGTATCTCTTATTATTACCAACAAACATGTATGTAGCAACTATATTTGTTTGCACTTTACTAAAAGGAACGAGACATTCTCTTTGCCCTGATTAATTTGCAGGCTAAATAAACCAAACATGGCATATTAAATTTACCTGCTTTAAAATATATTTAGCTTCCATTATAATACACAGCTATCAGTTTTATATTCTTGGTGTTTGCTTCTTTGTTTTCTTAAAAATAGGCCTATAAGAGAGGGTAATTCTATTATTCCTATAGGGAACTAAACCACAAGAAGCTGATTAGCTGGACTTCACACAAAAATACGTACGGCAGATGAGGGACCTAAACTGACATGTTCTGGCAACCACACTGTTGTCTTGACTGATGTACTTCTCTTGAAATCAGGCAAAAGAAGGCAACAGGGAAAGAAAAAGCTTTTACTTTAAATGATTTATCTTGTTGGAAATCCTGCAAGCAAAGCCTGTGAATTCTTTGCTCATTTTTAGAACCTCAGGAAACACCTGCCTTCAGAAGACAATCCTGTAAACCCACAACTCTCAGACAAAATATATCTGATTGTTGGACTTCTGAGTCTTAAAGTAGGTAGGAGAATGTAAAAGAGTATGTAGAAAGATCATGTTATCACTAATCATACAAAGCAGAGGAAGTATTGCTTAAGGCATGTTTTAGAATATTTTAGATGCTTGTTAGTGTTTATTATTCAAGCTCAGTGAATTTTTTCTTCACATCTTGGTAAATTAATTTCAAAGTTAATTTTCCTGCATGCTGGCATGTTCTATACAACCACGTAAGGGTTCAAAGTTACAGAACTTACTACCTATGAAAACAGTTCCTGCTGGGAGTCACTCTTGCTAACTTTTCAGAGGCAAAGCAAAAATTAAAAAGTCAAATAAAGACTTGCCTTTCATTTTGAATTGTTGAGCATACATACACTCATTTGCCTAAACCTCTCAAACATTGACGTCAGTAACCTAGTGGAAATGCAGTAACATGTTGTCAGCAACTGGCTGCATCAAAGTGCAGTTTCTGAAGTCCCACTCTGTGGTGTTGCAATAAAGAACACATGTAACATTCCCAACTAATTAACCAAAACTATTTTAGACATACTAACTTATCTGTATACAGGAAAGCCAGGCTGTTGTAAACTTACACAGGAGAAAATAAGAAGGATGAGTGTCTTTCTTGGCAAATGCCTTTATCAGAGTCGTTTTGAAAGGGCCACTTTGGCTGTTGATAGAAGAAAAATAGACTAATCTAATTTAGAGATTCTAAGTCTCGTATCTTAACCTTGATTTTTTTCTTTATCATCCAGAACCATAGCACTGGATCATCTAGACATAGAAGAGGTCTTCAAAATTTGAATGTCGCAACATACGTTTTTTTCCACAAAATGATCATGCTCTATCTGAAAAAGAGAATTCATCTGGTTAGAATTCTCTGCACATTTTCACCTTAACTGTATGAGTAATCATTTTATATTGTTATCTTAGGTCCTCTTTTGACTTAAGTAGCTCTTCCTCTGTGAGAAAAATCATCCTTTGTATGTTTTATAGGCATCAGTCCTATAAGCAATTCCCTTTCTCCATTTTTCTACTATCTTTTTCTGCTGTCCTACCAGCTGATAGATCATGCCTTCCACTAGCCACTCTTTTCTTTACAGTTGTTTGCACTTAGAAAATTAACTTAATAATTTATTACAATGGAGTTGGCTATGCAGTCAACTAGGGAGGTTTCTGTGCTCTGTATAAGCTGACGCTTCCGGAGGCAGATCTGCAGAGTTGTTTGCAAACTTCTGATTACAACTGGCTATCGTCCAGCTAGCTTTGAGTGTGAGCAAAGCAAGCATGTGTGTGCCTGCAAAATACCAGGGAGACACCCCTTTGGGGTTTTCTAGCATTGCCCTAGTTACAGCACATTCTTGCAAATCAGCTGAGTGTCAAAAAACTATGCTGAGGTCTTGATAGAACATTTTTCAATGACAATAGGAAATACCCCAAGTAACTGAACCTATAGGAAATAACTGACCCAAATCCTATTGAAGCTGATAGACTACCTTTGACTTCACTGGGCTTTGGAAATAGGCCGGAATAGCTTTAAAGAATTGTAATGCAGAGCCAAATCTGACCACATAAGCATATCGCATGTTCTCGTATTCCCCACCATTCTCTTCTCCTTCAAGTCAAAAAAGAGACCAAAACAGAGTCTGCTGGTTTTTTCTCTGTGGATGCTCCCAGGCCTCTAGAAAGTGCAAATCAAATATATAAGGCTGCATTTTTAATGATAGGACATTAGCTGAACTGTAGTTAACACTGACTTTTTTCTTCCTGCTATGGATTTCTCAAAGTCAAGACACAACCAATCATTCTTGTTCTCTTTCTATGGATTATGCTTTATCCTGAATTCATACAAAGCATTTATTTTGGTTTCCAATTGTGAAGGCCTGTTAAGTCATTCATTGCTATGGGGGTCTTAAAATCTGTTTCTGCTTCCATCCACTACTGTTATGGTTGTGTTTTAGTTTATAATTGCTTTTGAACATGCATCATAAACATACATTATATTAGAAATTGTTATTTTAAAAGGCTAAATTAATTTAAAAGGAAGTTTCCCCAAAATGACCATATATTTTGGATGGCACATAGTCATACTACATAGGAGAATAATGCAATACTAGATTATTGCATTAAATTAAAATCAAATTAAAGTCACTGAAATTCCCTAATCTCATAAATGCCAGATATTCTGGATTTCTTGAGACAGACTACTTGCAAAGTCCCTAACTAGTGACTAATTAGAATAAAAATGTTGACGAAGTGCACAGAATGAAGACAACAGAAAGAAGACAGATTTGAGAAAGAAATAGTACTGAATGAACCTTAAAAGATAGAACATCTCCTTGGTGAACTTCTTACATGTAGCTTATTTTATCCACTGCAATTTTAAAGTGATAAAATATTTATGTCACAATAAAAAGAGCCAAGGGATGGTGGGTTAAATGAAACTAATGGTAGGAGTATCAATTGATTAATGCTAACAGTCTTTTTGCTGAATAAGAAGCATTCCGTTCCACGTTTAAAAATAAAGCTTGCATATAGTTTAATCCAGTTTTGCAAATAGATTGACTATGTATCAGTTCCCAGTCAGTATCACGACATTGAGCTTTGTGCAGTTCCAGCTAAATGTAGGAAGAAGAGTGGAGACCACCTTGTTGTACAGGCTTTGTGTAAATAATAAGCCAGGTATAGGAAAAAACCTGCTCCTGCTGAAGAAAAAGGAACTGTGTAAGTTGCAAATTCAATGTAATCAAAAGAGATCCAGACTTTATTTAGATCTCCTTTGGTTAAAGAAACCACACATTAGCCAATTTGACTTGTTAAATATGGACAAAATTTAACTAAAATAGTAATTAGAAATAAAGAAACAGTCTTCACTGCTGATATATAAAAATTATACTAGAAGTATTGCCACATATTTTGCTCTGCCCAAACAATAACTGATATTTTATATTGAATTCCGTATCGTAAATAAAATTGTTGAATATATGGTATTCCTTTTACTAGTATCTGAATTTATTAGTATCTGAACAGGAAATCAAGACTTTTTTTTACAGCTATATTAAGTATTTTTAAAGGGTCTTTTTTAAAAAAACTGTTTCAAGTGAATGCAAATTATCAAAAGCGGTAATGGTTAAAACTAACTATTTTTACAGTTTCTTTGAGAAAATCTGTCATTTGTGAGTTTTGCCCCATTTCAGTGCAAAGCTATGAATTGGTTCACATTTTGCTTGACTGTTCAGTGGATGCCAGGGAACCCTTCTGCATGCCAGCTGTGCGATTGTGCTCCATAACAAACATGATTACTGGGAGCACTTGGTACTTGGTGGAAGTCCACTGTGAGCACTGTGTGCAGCTGAAATGATCCCATAGTCATACAAACATAAAACATTAGTGCTTGTAAATGGATGGCTGGTGTGGAAGGATTATCAGGTACACCATGGCAGAGCTGAGAGCCTGCGGGAGCTGTTAGAATTCCAGGGAGTGACTAGTGTTTTGATCACAACATCAAGAGATGCTGACCATCCAGTGACTTTACTGGGAGTTGCAGAAACTGAGTATAATAATCATGTTCTTGGTTATGTAGCATATTTTATACAAAACAATCAACTTACCCATCTGAGACTTGAATGTTTCCCCTATTCCCTCAGTACCTATCACCTTCAGAAATTTCCTATATCAACAGCTCTTACTTACCAGCTTCTGTACTGGTTTATGCCAATGTAGCAAGTTTGAAATGTATACCAAATACACATTTCTTCCACCATTGTATCTAGCATACAAGAAAACAGGAAAATAGGGAGCGTAGGGACCAGTTAGCAAGAGCAATAGAAGCAAGGATGGAATCCACCCAATATACTCTCTCCACTAAGCAATTCCAACATATTCTGTATGTGCTTTCACTCGTCACAATTTATTTGTAGACATTACCAAACTTAAGTGTGTAGGTACTTTTTCACTTAGAGTATAGGTGAGCTTTTATTTGATTTTGGATTATATGCTTTAAATTATATTTTATCATAGCACTGAACATGAGCCAATTTTATCTTGGCATTTACTGGAATGACTTTTTTTTTTTTGAAAAGTGAGGTTTCCTGAAATGTGGTTTATTTTGCAAATTTAAAAAGTGTAGAAAGCCACATTCTTGATCACCCTTTTAAGAATTAGATCTTATCAAAGTTCTGTTTTTCTACCATAAATTCCCACATGTATAGCAAAATACCTTATTTCATTAAAATATTTCTACTAAGCATGTTTTAAGTATGTTTTAATATAGACATTTACGTTCTTGTACATTCATTTTGTATTTCTACTAAATCTTGTCAGACAGAAGAAATCTATAAACACCATATATTGTACAAGCTGTATTTAGCATCTGAATAGCTCTGACTCAGCACTGTCTGTATAAAGCCAATGGCTGTTGAAAATGGGCTGGTTCTGTTTGGTTGACTGAGATGGTAGAATATGCCAAAATAAGCACAAACTCTACCAGCACTACTGGAGAGCTTTCTGTTTGTATTTGTCTCGAAAGTAACTAAACTCTCTTCAGTTTTGCATTAAGGGTTATTTGGGTTGACATCTGCTTCTTCAAGCAAGAAGATTTCCATGTTTCAATTTTCATCTTTTGGCCTAGAATTGGATTTTTTGGTGTGTCTTTTTAATATCACTTTAGGTGTAATGAGATTCATATATAATTCAGGAAAAAAAGTGCCTCCCCAGGTATTTAAATTGAAAAGACTCTAAACCTTGTGTGAATACAGGAAAAAAAATGTGATGGTGTTCTTAGATGGTGTCTGACATGCTCACCAACTCTTACTAACATACTATTTTTATTTAGTTCCACAAACGTAGGCCAAACATGTCTTGTCCTTTTCTGGAATGGAGTGGGTGACCCCCCTTTTTTATCAAACTGTTTCCACATTTATAGGATGGAAAGAAAGAATGTTTAATGGTCATCTTTTGCTCTGTGGCAACAGGAAGGATAGCTGATGCACGAGTATTTGATGTGCTTGATGTTATTTGATTTCCTTCCTACCACATGCTTGTATCAATTGTGTTTCATCAATATCCTGAAATAGCGATTTGCAAAATTATAACACCCTTGGCCAGAGCAGTAAATAACTCTCACTTCTTGATTCCCTGCTTTCTTCAGGTTAAAAGTAATTTGTTAGTCTCCATCATGCATGCCCTTTGATATATTAGGGAAATATGGTAACAATTTTGTATATGTATCCTTTCTCTGCCATTTAGAGAGGTTGTAGAAGTCTACAATAAGTTCCTCAGCTCCCTGCATTGTAAATAAGCAGGTGGAGTGACAGCATGGGTTAAAATGGAATCCATCTAAGATGGGCAGCAATGTTGGCCTTCACCACATTTTCCCAAAGCTTTCTCAATGAAGATATCCAAAAGGATGATGTATTTGCTGGAGATTATCTGTGATCCTAAGGTAGATTGTTACTAGCTTGTTACTGTAACAGTTTTATATGCTCAGCCAGACTCCTCATAGCTTCTCATTCCTTGAGTTGTCAGTAAAGCGCTGCATAATATTCCTATTAATCTGTTCTCTGCTTCTGAACCCCATGTCTTTGTACTGTCTCAGTTCAGTTCTTTTCAGACAGACACAGAAGAGAGAATTGTTTAGAGAGTTTCTACTAAGGGCAAGCTGCAGATTTCACACCCACTGCTGGAGTCTTAAGGCAGCTGCAGTTCTGCGGGGAGAAGGTTATTTAAACAGAGCAGTTAAAGACAATCAATCCTAGTGACTTAGTGACGGCATGACGTAAGTTTGCTTTGAGATGTTCATCCCAGAACCAGGGCTAATTGAGATCTGTACTATTGTTCTTCCTTACTGTAAGCTGACGAGTTTCTGACAAAATTATAGGACGCGTTGCTTACAATAGCAGAGGAGTTGACTCAAAGATCTAGAAGGCCAGTTCCAGTCCTTTCTTTCTACAGAAAACCAAACTGTCAAGTTCAGAATTTGGCTCCATTTCTATTAAAGAAATGCTGAAAGACTCCGTGAAGCTGCAGTGTGCTCTGCGGAGGCTTGGTGACATATGTAGATGTTAGTGCCACACTGAAGACGTTGAGAAGTCATCTCTGATGATGTGTGTGAGTGTCTTGGGAAGGCTTATGCTGAAATCTGTGTAAAAGTAACAGAGTGGAAAAAAATCTGTTGGAAATAAACAGTTAGCAATCATTTGTAAAATACAACTATTGCAGCTGTTGTTTTCAGTGTTTAGATACTACAGGTCATGTGTTATTTGTGAAGAATTTTCATCACTTTTTGTCTCACAAAAGTATTAAAAAATGAAATTGTGTTCTGTACATGAGCAAACAATTTGAGCCTGTTCTCAGAAAAGAGGGTTGTATACTGCAATTATGTATTTTACATCTGTACCGCTCTTAAGACAGTTGCAGAAAATGGTATTGGAAATTACAGAAATTTCAAGATTATACAGAATTCAAAGCATACTGGTTTCATTGTTGATGTGCTCTTTAATGGAAGAATGGAGAAAATATTTCCTATAGATCTTAAGGATTTGTGACAACATATATGTTAATTATTGTCAGTCTATGCAATTGCAGAAGGTTAAAATCTGTATTTCAAGTAGTTTTAAAGTTTCACAGAAGTCTGTTTTGACTTTTCATTAAATGTTTTTAGTAATAAGTCAGATGAATGCACATGCAAAACTTGTAAATTATAGTTAACTGGGAGTGGTTTGAAATATTTTGAAGAATAGGATGAGAAAACCTATGTGGGAAAATACTGCATAGTAGTTGTTAAAGAGAAATATTCACATCTATCCCAGCTGCTGGCTGCAGATGTTTATACACATCAAATGGTATTCCATAAGACTTTGCTCTCTGTTTCCTTTGCTTTTACACTGCAATAAGATTTTTATTTTTAATCCTGAGACTTTGCCTTTTTTTCAGCAAAACCTGAAGGGCAATGTCATGGGTTAACCCCAACCAGCAGCTAAGTGCCACACAGCCGCTCGCTCACCCTCCTCCCCAGCAGGATGGGGAAGAGAATTGGAAAGGTAAAAGTGAGAAAACTCGTGGGTTGAGATAAGAACAGTTTAATAATAACAACAACAACAACAACAATAATAATAATAAACAACAACAATAAAGATAAAGAAACCCCCAGAAAGACAAGTGATGCAAGTGAAAACAATTGTTCACCCAACCGACCAATGCCCCACCAGTCCCTGAGTAACGGTCCCACAGCCAACTTTCCCCCTAGTTTTATTGCTGAGCATGATGTCATACGGTGTGGAATGTCCCTTTGGCCAGTTGGGGCCAGCTGTCCCAGCTGTGTCCCCTCCCAACTTCTTGTGCACCCCCAGCCTCCTCGCTGGTGGGGTGGTGTGAGGAGCAGGAAAGGCCTTGACTCTGTGCAAGCACTGCTCAGCAGTAACTAAAAAGTTCCTGTGTTATCCGTACTGTTTCCAGCACAAATCCAAAACATGGCCCCATATGAGCTACTATGAAGAAAATTAGCTCTGCCCCAGCCAAAACCAGCACAGTCAGGAAAGAGGAAAATCCGTAAGTAATATTATCACAGCACTTCCTATTCTCCTTTTACTGCATAGGTTTTGAGTAGCACATACAGAAGTTAGAAGTGTTTTCCAAACACTTTTAACAGGCAAGATTTCAGAAAGATTCGACAAGTTGTAGGAAAAATAATAATAAATACGATTGTTTTGAGAAGAGCCCTGATGGCTATTTAGCTACCACAGAGAAATCACACAACTTTATGTATTATGTAGTGTAAAAATAGTATAAATAATTTTTATATAAGTATTAATAAATAGTATTCACTATTTATTTATAAAGAAATAATCTGCCATTGCCTTGCTAATGTTGATCTACAGCTATTGCCATGCTACATTCCCAGTTTGACTTCCTTCTGACCTTTTTATAACTGGTATAATTCCATCTGTTTAACTGGTGTAGCTCCTAATTTACATAGAGTCACTAGCTAAAACTGAGGTACTAATGGTGGATACTTGCACCTCTTAAGGAATAAAGAGAATTGAAGTGCACAAATAAGACTTTCTTTACAGATGGCATTTGTGCAATCAAAGAACATGCCATTTACGTAGTTTCTGCTGCTGTCATAGGATGTGAAGTTTCTTCCACCTCTGTCTGTGTGATGTAATACTCTGTAACATAAACAACCTTTCCTTTTTCGCATTGACAGTCCCACTGAGTTCAGTACTATTAGGTACATGAGAAAAGCTACGTCAATGTGACTCTCATTCATTCTGACACCAATGGGACACAACCTCAAAGTGGAGAGAAAGAATAAAAATAAGAAAAAGTATAATTTCTAATCAGAAATCAACATATAATTAACTGTTCCATTAAGGCACAAAGACAATGAATGTATCATATTCAATAGGAAATGGGGGGGAAATGTTACATTCAAGTGAGAATTTTGCAATGCATGTATCATGCATATAGTGTTTCAGAAGGGATTTATCCGACTGATCTATAAGCTAGCAGATAAATCACTAAGGAAACAGTCCGTGACAATAGGCTTTATTGTTCCTCACAGAAATTCCCACGTATTATTTTCCACTATTTAATTGGAACAGTCCTCTAAACTTGTAAGACAATAAAAACATTCCAGTTGAACCAGATGGGAAGTTAGACTCCTACAACTGCAACATCGTCACAGCACACATACACTTTTGTATCTAAGAATGTGACATCCTCTAGGATAGCATGCCTAAATTTATGGCCTTTAAAGTAAAAAAAGGCATTTATTTTTAAGTAGCTAAAGTGGTTATGTAGTTAAACATATTAGAAGGGGACAAGCCCTGCATGCTATAGTGACTGAAGCACATGCAATCTTAAATTTGCAGTGTAAAATTTCAACATGTGGAAATATAGCAGA
Organism: Phaethon aethereus; assembly: GCF_964289735.1. Taxonomy (NCBI): domain Eukaryota; kingdom Metazoa; phylum Chordata; class Aves; order Phaethontiformes; family Phaethontidae; genus Phaethon; species Phaethon aethereus. The sequence continues at coordinate 16,036,491 of NC_138589.1, read as the reverse complement.
ATCTTAGCATCAAGAATAGGTGTTGTTCAATAATACACCCAATCTATTTTTCCTCTGTCTTGTTTACTAGGACCAACTTGTAAAGAACTCTGTTCTTTTACTTAATGTGTGATCTGTAGTAACTTTTTGTTCCTGACTTTCCCCCTCTGTGAGAAGCCGAACGATTGATATCTGCCTTTCTTTCAAGAGACCAGAAGTACCTGTGAGACACAGGAATGGTTATGGATCAATTCCTTTGAAATCATTTGACAAATGAGTCTTTGTGAACAGTTAACAGCTCAGATTGCTTTTGCTTGGCACATATGGCAGCTAGGATGTTTTTGTTCCCTGATGAGCTTGACTCCTTGAAGCAGGACTGGCATGAATGCTCCATTATTACTAACTAGAGATACATTCAATACAAATCTCTTTGCAATATTAACTCAGACGTCAGGCTTTGGGCAAACATGATTTTCTGTAGATCTATTTTAAATGGTGGCAAACTAATGATAATTGAAGTCATAGTATACACCTTTCAGAACTGCAGAGACCTTTTTGCTGTATTCCCCAAGCACTAATCAGAGTTCGTGCAGATACATAATGAAGAAATAGACGCAATTTTTTTTAGCACATTTTTGCATCTTAACATGCATATTGCAAATATAAACCTCAAAGATTTTAAACTTTAAATAATGTACTGCTATCCAGCTTAAGTGTTTTTTCTTCCTTAGAAGCCATTTTCTTTAGCTTGAAACCATTGGAATTTGTCTTTTCTCATTTACCAAAGCCACAGTACAGAACAACCATCAGAAAGTAATTAACACTGTCTGTCTTTTCTGATTAAATTAAACAGATGCAAGGTATATGTCTAGGATAGAGGTTGAACTTACTAAATTAACCTCATTTAAAACAATAGAGTTGGTATCTTTCACCACATTAATTTATTAATGAAGAATTTTTCCTTGTTCAATTTCATCTTAATGCTCGAGCAAACACAGTTACCCTCTTGTTGTGATCATTATCTTTTATGCATTCATAATGTTTAAATAACAAGAAGGAAGAACGATCATAAAACTGAAATATAAAAAGAATGACAGTTCAAATCAGGTATCAGTGAAAAGTCTGTGCACCTCATTTATAGGTGCAAGAGTGCACATTAGACACCTGTTAGCACTGCACACTTCCATATGTTACATCTGTTGAGAGTACCACCTCTGAACTGGAGTACAAAATCTCACTAATGAGTAATTTTTGAATCCATGGTAATGTGGCAACAATTTATGCCACATTTTTAACTGTCTCCACAGGGCAGAATACAAAATGCATTAACATGGGCTCAGTCTCTGCTGTATCTCCAGTTAGTCAGGACACACATCAGTCTAACCTAACCGCCTGTCTCAATATCAGTTGCTGACAATGTCTTGCAAATAAAGCACTGGAGCAGTCGGTAAGGGTTACTCAGTTCCACTCAAAGAATTAAATGCACTTTTTGTCATATACCGTGTTGGAAGGAAGAAAATCATGGAATCCAGAAGTATTTGTATACCTCATTGAATTGTATACTATTTGAACAGATGGGAAACTTAACAGCACTAAAGACTGCAGTGTCTTCATTGTCATATGTTTTAGGTGTAATTTAACATTTCAGCATAGACATCCATTAAGTCATTCCAATATGGTAGCTACTATGAGCTATAGCTCATTTCAGCTTTTCAGTATGCCAAGCCTGCTTCTGCATGTGATAAATGGTGTAAAGTACTTTCCAGAAATGCTTTGTTTCAAGGTTCCAGTTTTTGCGAAGTGACATGAGTTGGCAGTTAATTGCAAAGGGATTGCCAGAGGATCATAAGGTAAAGAAGGAAATCATGTCAATAAACTACTTTCACTTTTCCTACAGGACACTGATAATGACCTTACTGTTACAACTGCGCTGTGTGTCCTGTGCTGGAGTACGGATCTGTGTTGCACACAAGTAGAAAACAGCTTATGCAGAATGATTAGACTTTCCACAGTATCACCAGCAATGTTCCCCACCAGGAACAGCTATTTCCCAGTCTTAATGTAACAGCTTGTCGAGTGTGCTGGGTGTGCCGGAGAAGGCTTGTGTCCAAAGACCTGGCTGCGCTCCAGCAGTTCCTGTCTCCAGCAGCATTCTAACCACATTTCCTTGCCAACAAATTTCTTATGCCATTACATGAAGAAGGAGGGAAGGGAAGGCTGTGCTGCAGGCCATTAGAAGCAGGTGTGGCCCTAGAGTCTAACAGGCATAATTTAGAGCATCTTACACTTTCTTCTAAACAATTCTGGGAACCCCTTGGGGACCCCACCTGTTCTAAAGGAAAACAATAGTGGCTTACAGTAGTTTTGCCCCTTTATCTTCGGCTTAGGTGTGTCAAATGGAGTTTGTGTCTGGCTCTGTTCGTGAACATTTATGAGACATAGTATATTTTGGACACATCTAAGCTGTTTATCTCCACAAGAATTTTTTAAAAAACAGTAGAAAAACAGGTAGAGAAGTTGTTTATCTAATTTGTTCGCAGATGACTCTGGGAGGAAAGATTATGCTTAAAAGCTTTAATAAATGGAGATAATTTGAAAATCAGATCCCTTTACGATTCAGTAATCTTTCCGTTAAGTCATATTTATACAATCAAACTCTCAGAAAGGGGCCAGAAGAAGCCATGACAAGAAGCTACTTAGAATTTTTCGCAGTTTTTGTCTATGTTACTTATTCTGTTCACTTTACTTTAGAAGTTGATAAACTCAAAATTTTTTGTTAAGCATGCATTTTTTTGTATCCCATGTTAGCATGATCCAGTTGGCTGTGGTAAATGGTAATCCTTGTTCTTAATCTTGAGAGACATATATTTGGAATTGAAGGAACAGAATTCCGCTATCTATACCTTGGTGAGACATGAAATATAATCCAAATCCTCTTATTCAATTAACCTGGCTTCCTTTAAAACAGTAAAGTCTTTTGTCTTCAGTCAGGTGTTCTGTGGAAAAAATAGTTACTTAATGTAAGGTTGATATTTAGCTGAAAGCTGTTAACTGACTCTCCTAATATTCAGGACAGCAAACTTTAGATTAAGAGGCTTCAGATAAGCCGTACAGTGCTGATTGTATGTCTTTTAGATAATGCTATCATAATGCTCCTTAAGGACTAAGAAATGTAGCTCCTCCAGATTTCTTGCAATGACTTGCAATACAACAGGGAGACAACACATTTAAATGCTCTCAGTCTCATTGCCACAGCACTAATAAGTAATTCTTTGAGCAGACTTCACATTATACTTTGCTGTGTTACAGTTTCATACTTGCATTTTATCTCAGATGCAGATCACCACCTCTTCCGAGTCCCCTCAGCTGTCTAAATTCAAGTATTTTGAGTCTCAGTTTTCTTGATCTGCCCTCAGATAACAAGTATGTTGATGTCAACATGAGCTGCTGGTACCTTTCTGCAACTGTATTGAAATCTCTCTGCTGTTAATTGTAAGACGCTGTGCGCACATTTTGTTGGTTCTCTGTATTCTAAGATCTATGTTTGGATTCGACTCTACTGTTATTTTACCAATTAATCATTTTCAGATTCTGTGAAAGAGCTTCTAACACGACTCAGTTACTGGCAACCGACAAATACCAACCCTCCCTTTCATCTGAATTTCCAGAAATCATCATTCCACTTGGAGCTCAGTAAGTAGCACAGGGCACATTTCTCTTTCTTTAACTAGCTGCAAGTGAAGACTTGAAATGATGTCTTGATTCTGCTAAATGCGAGATTTATTTGTATGGGGAGTGGCAAAGGGACCAAAGGGAATCATAACGGCTGTTTGTGGCAGAAATAACTTTAGCAATAGAAGGAGGGTGAAGGGATCAATTCTAAATGGCAGAAGCTGTATTGTAGAGGGTAGAGAGCAGAAGGGATGTGTGCAAGTGGCCTGTGGGAGTGTCAGAACACAAGCTCATTTTAAAAAGTCCAAATATATATTGCATGGAGATGAGTACTAAACTCTAATGCTTTTCATTTATGTTCAAATGAACATTTTTACTGCAAAGAAAAAAAAAATTGCTAGAACTTGAGTACTTTGTGGAAGCCCCATAGTCCCAGGGACACTGAGAACTAGAGAGCATAGTTTTCATTTGAGAGCAAGCCTGGTTATTTAGCTGAAGTCTTTCGCTTCAGATTTTTCTTGGAGCCCTCAATAGTTGAACATGTTCCCCCAGAAGAAATACATCACAAGGGAGACTGGACTTCATTGTATAAACCAAACAGCCTTATAGCCTTATATGCACTAATTTTGCAAGGGACTTAGTTCTAGGCTATACTTTGCTGTCACACTGGAAAATGACTATTAAACATTGCCTTTAAGACCTTTAAGCTTTAAGAAATCAGTTCTTATACATTATGTTTACATGTAGTTTGCAGGTAGGTTTGAAGATGGTGGGCCAAATCCATATGTTGCTCTTCCACCACGAGTGTCTGTGGTAAATCCCTGAGTCTTGTAATTACCAAATTTGTAGCTTAATTTAGTGCTCATTTAAATGACTCATACTCATGGGAGTAACACTAAATTAAACCCTAAGTTTGGAGGTAAAACAATTATTGAGGTACCACCCCTGGGATTTCAGCAGCTTCTGGATTATTTCAAGATGTAGGTTAGAAGGAGGCAAATGCAGTTCACCACTGACAATGTAAGATGGCTCTTGGGAACATGCACTAAATGGGAACATATCCAGATGTTGGACTCCCAGATGCATGAGTCATTGTGGAATAATCATCCAATCAATCAATTTGTGTAAAAGCAGGAATGAAAAGGCAAACAATATATAAATGTGAGTTGGAAATTGAAATTCAGTGGGCTGTAAGGCACAAAGATGGTCCTGTCAGTGTATAGGACACTGGCTGTATCATGTCTGGGAGGCTCTGTGTAAGAAAGTCAGTGCTACTAGACAGGGAAAGGAAGGCAAAATTTGGCTTCTCAGTTGTGTGTTGATGTGTAACAACAGTAAACAGAAATGAGATGTGAAACACATGAATAACCGTCTGTCCAACTTGCTGAAAATCAGATCCTTCCTTTGTTTACAAACTGTGCCACAGAATCACCATAGATAAATGACATTTATAAATCACCCCTCCCGCTCCGTATTTTTATAATTGATTTTTTCTAATTTGTGTTTTCTTAACCCATTGCAGTCACATTCAATATGATATAAATACAAATACTTGTAGTTTAAAGGATTTATAAACAAAAATGAATGGGGGAAAAACAGTATGGTACTTTCCTTGACCTAACATTTACACAGAAAGTTTTTAATTTTGACATGACTAGACAGATACCAAATGCCAAATGGTTTTAACTAACATCAATACACAATTAGCAGTCTTTGTAATTAATCAGGGCAGAAAATTGGAGACAAGGGCCTAACACAGGCTTCTCTCAGTCTTAATGTTCACTCTGCAAAAGTATAAACTATTTCCCTACTCTTCAGACAATTTTCAAAATGGCTCCTGCACAATTCAAAGACGACAATTACCATTGTTGCCATTCATTCAGAGAGCCGTCAGTCTTTGAAACCCCTGTCATTATTTATGTTCAAAGGCAGGAAATACTAATGAGGTTTGATTTCACCAGTCTTCATGAGACTACTTGCATATAATTCTCCTCACAAAATAAAATCATGTTTTGTGTTTATTTTGTGAAATACAAACTTAGATGTAGAACATAAAAAAACAGTAGTTGAGGGATGCTATTCTTAAATGGTCCTAATATTGTGGTAAAGGTACTCCAATAAAATCCTCAGCCCAGCTGTATCATTGCAGCCTATTTCTGGATTTATGTGATTTTAGTTCTTTAACATTCTGTTTCAAGCCCATGGAATAGAAACACACATTCTGTTTAAGAAACACTTAAACAGAGTGTTTGGAGTCCTGGTATGATTGTATTTCAGTTTAAGTATTTTATATTTCTTCTGGTACAAAGTATAAAACAAAAGATACATTTAATTTTCTTAGCCCTCATAGAATTAATTGAAAGAGACTGGAGTTCAGTCAGCAAAACGGAAGATATTTACTACTTGAAAATCTAATTGGAATTTTTAAAAAATTGTTTGCAGTGAATTACTGTATTCACAGCTGAACAATATTGCTGTGCAGTTTTTTGTGTGAGAGAATTGTAGAAGGTTTTCAGAGTTCAAGTTTTTTACTGTTTTTCCACTGATATTTCTTATGGTCTTTCAGAATGACTCACTTATCACTCACCAGTGTGATTTAGCATTTAACATTCTCACTGCTAATGTTTCCTAGTCCAATCAAAAAGGTCATAGAACAATACATTACTAAAAAGTCCAGTGTAATTAGGTTACTTGCAATGTAAATTATAGCTACTTGAGTTGAAAAGAAATGTACTTAGATTGTTGTTCCTGTAGCAGTCATTACATGTTTCTGAATTTCATCTTTTAAAATGTGGATTTAGTGTGTTTTTAGTTTAATAGCTGAAGGATTTTCCATGTGGCTGGTCCTATTGCACAGATTTGTCTTTAAGCTGGGATCAGAAGAAAAAACATAATCATGTATAAGAATTAATTACAGCTTTAGTGGATAAGCTAACTTTAAAAGATACAGGCAAATCTGTACTCATCAAATAGTGATTTTTTTCAAGCTTCTTTGTTGATTGTCTTTGTTGTGGGAAAGTATGAGAGACATTTCAGGAATGACAACCTGATTGCAAAGATAAGTACAAGGAAAGATTTGATCATGTCATTGATATTGATGGGAAAATATAACTTGGGTTTTCATGGGGATTGACTTGATGGGCAAGCTAAAGTGCATGTGTAAGGATTAGGCTTGTCAGTGGGAAACACTAAGTCTGGTCATTACAGTTAGCTCATTTATGGTACAAATCTTTGGTCCTTGCTGAATAAAACTGAATTATTTCAGTCAAACTGCCATGTTAGCTGTAAAATATCAGAGCTATCAGATAGGAGCTGTGATTAGTGGCTGCAGAATGATACAAATCCACCTGCATCTTGGGCACTAAGAATGCATTGGGATAGTCTGTCCCAAATCATGAGACTACCCTAGAAATGATCATACTGAATAATATGATTCCTTTTTTCAAAGTTAGTGAGGAAGTTAATGACTTCGGTTTCTAATACTACACAGAAGGAAAAAAACTCAACTCATTGAAAAAATGCATATGTAAACTGTCTGGTTTTCTTCTTTACATGAAGAACTGAAGAAAAATTGTTCTAGCTGGCCACTGCTCTGAGAGTTGAAGCAGAGATTGTATAGCCCATGCTGAAAGGTTTCAGTGCTTTTAAACCCCAACTATGGTCATTGGTGAGGGCTGGAGAGACTCTCACCCCGAAAAAGCGAGCCTCAGAAAAGCTTGCCTGGTTACACCAACACTCCCTTTCCTAAGATTTCCGTCCATCTATCCAGTCAGTGCTGCCAGTTGATACCTGGGTTCTGAAATAATCACTTCTAGCTTTTTCATATAACCTGGAAGGGAGTCATATGACAGCTTTCTGGTTAGTTGTCATAGGGTCTACAGTAAGGGAGTCTTCATCTCTCAGGTCTCAGGGCCCCAAAGAGCTCTTTATGCCCCTATGCAACTCCAAATGAGAAGAATGAGGGAAAGAATTGAACCTTCAACCATCTCTTATTTAGATTTATGAGTCATGTTATACCAGGGTGCAGCCCCATTTTGTTTACATCATACTCTCAGTGCAATTCTTTCTGCTTAATCAATTGCAGAGGCATATTTCTATGTTGTACATGGTATGTTATTACTGATTTTATTATAGCTCAGAAACATGTAATATTTTATGCTATTAATATGGCCCCAATGGGACAGGTATTCTGTACTTCTTGGTGTGTGTCATAAAAGCCGTAGTCCCCAGTGAATGCTCCATTTGTTATCAGTAATTATTCTGTAATGGCAGAACAATAGCGGTGGCATAATGCTCAAAACACAGAAGTATTTTTAACAATAAAACTTTGGGTTATAAACAGAGTTCCTCACTTCCATGCAAAGTTAGGTCTTCAAAATGGACAGGAGCTTCCACAGCCAAGGGGTGTGCAGAAGTTTTGAAAAGAAAGCTTGAGAAAAAGAATCTCAGTTTTCTGTTTGGGCCTGGTTATGTATCTCCTTCTTCATCCAGAACTCTAACTCAAGTTTAATTTGTGAGATATATATTTGAATTATTTCCCTAATAGGAAGAAGGAAGTCAACACAATACTACTAGTTTCTATTGTACTAATACTAATTTCTAAACTGTGTATAAAAACCCAAGTCTTGGTTAAGCAGGCTGTTTAGTATAGGTGCACCTAACTTTAATCACAGGAGAGTTCCTGTTCACTAGTCAACTGCAGGGGGTCACAAACTAGTCCAGAGAATCTTACTGCTTCTGTGCTCCTGGAAGTGCATTTGTACTCATGATTACAGAGAGTAATGTCTAAAGATCAAAGTAAAAGGGTAATTTTCAACCTTGTAGTGCCCTACAGTGGAGTCAATTACATGAATAATTCAATATATCACAGGATGCATTGTAAAACCCAGGTAGAGGAAGTAACTTTGTGATAACAGCCTTGCGTCAACGTGCCTCTTTACCCAAAGTGCACTGGTACTGAGAGCTTTTGCTTTGTTATTTTAAATCAGTATTCTTTTTGAAGTTTTCAAACAGTTTTATCCTACAGATTACAGGAACAATGGTACCTGTGTTGCACTATATAACAGCAGTACTTTGAAGGGGTAAGTAAACAGCTGAGGAGTTACATTCTAAGAAGCCATCAGAAGCAGACTGAATTTGGCAATCAATGGCCACGCCATGTCCTCCAAGGTTTCGTTTTGCTCCTTTGCCTTCCCTGAAAACCAAGCAGATCAATGGCTTCTGATCACATTCTTGAAGATCCTTTCAGATTCACAAATAACCTAGAAAAAGCAAGAGGGTATCTCTCGTAACCCCATAATTGTGAAAACAGATATGAACCTTTATTGTAAAAGACCTATCCTAGCTGTGATAGATAAATAAAGAGATCATATTAACCTTACTTCAGCTCCTCCTCTACACTCCTCTGCTTTCATTTTAATCCTCATTACTTATGTCTGTATTAGGAATGTTGCACCAAAGCAATCTAGTGCTATAGCACAAGAAAAAAAATGCAACATTATGAAGTTTTTCCTTTCTTTGCCTTATCCTGACTGTTGAGATCTCAGCATACTGTTGACAGGCAGAAAGAATATATAGTCAGGTGTACCTTCTCTCTAAGAACAGGCAAACGAGCATTATCTTCAGTTAAAAAAAAGGCTGGCCCAGGAAATTCCGTAATAATAATAATAAAAAACTCTCACAAGCAAGGAAAGAATTTTTTCTCCACAAGGATAAATTAATTTAAAACATGTTGTAGGGTGTGTCTCACATGCTCTAATGGGTATGTCAGACACATGACATTATTTAGTATTACACAGCACAAGGCATCATTTTTAAATCAAACTGTTGGATGGCCCATATTTTCACTTGACACGTAGCAGATGCCATTTGCTTACATAAATCTTCAGATGAGATTGTTAATCTACAAGAATAGGCACAGTACTGAACACAGAGTATTAGAGTGTGCTTTGCAAGAAAAGCTGGTCATTACCAGGAGAAAAAAAGCCTGAACTGTATCAATTCTAATGCCAGTTATAGGCAACTCCATCAAGCAGTGCTCTCAAACTGTCATCCTTCTCTTCAAAGGGAGGTGAGGCAGGTGATGATGTCTACTTGAAGTGCTGGTTTATCTCCCTGGTCAAACTAAAGGAGCAGAAGTAAAGGCTTTTTCTTCTCATCCTCCCTACCAGCTGGATCTTTATAAAGCTACCCACAGTCTTTGAACATAATCTTCCTTGTTCTCTTGGCATGTGCAAGAAAACTACAGTTGTTCATAATTAGGAGCTAAACCTTCCAGTTTAAGTACAGGAACAATATAACTGATTTCCTTTCTTTTTTTTGGTCTCTTTTTTCCATTTCTTCTTCTACCTCTTTTCATCTTTACGCTTATTGCCTCATGCATTTGTATGTTCACTAATCTTTTCAGTCTTCATAAAGCAAAAGTCATACATAACCTATGGGGAAGTACATAGCCATTCATATGTTTTTTTCAAGGTGAAGTACAGACCTTTTCCAAAACGGTGAAGAATCTTTATTGTGTAGTCATAGCTATCACACATGGCACAGACAGTCAGTTGTACTCACAGTTAAGCGTGTGCTCCCAGTCACTTTGCCAGGCACACATTCAGTGTTGACACTAAAGAGAGGACAGAATGAGCACAGAGAGTCTCTAGGATATTCTTTAAGATGGAAAAGAGAGGAAAAGCAAAGATAATGAAGGGAAAAAAATAAGAAATAATAAAGAGAGGAGAAAATGTTAATAGAAAAAGTGAAAAGAAAGCAAGCTGTTGTGTAGAATTTGTTTGCGCATATTATCCTTTTGAAAGAAACTGCTAAATATCCTTCACAAGGAGTATGAACACAGCACTATATACTGTACACGTCATTCAATAAACTTTTAAAAGTCCATTTCAAGTCCTTGCTAAAATAAGTTTAGCAGTCTACAAACAAGAATGCTTTTAACATTGCAACACCCACAGCCATTTTATAGGTCTTGTGGCTTGGATCTCATTCTTGGTGGGGGTTACTCTTTATTTCTTATCCAGAGTGTTTACATCTTTGTGGTGTCAGCAATACAGACTCATCTTTATAAGACCAGCAAGAAAAAAACAGCAATAAATCTCTGCAATGTGTTTTCAGTATGTCTATAAATCTGAAATATTTAAATGTAAAACAGTCTTTTTCTTTGACAACTGTGGACTGAAGCTCACAGAAGGATTGATTACAATATTTTTGTTCAAGATGATCTGAACAAAGATGAGGCTAATATTTTTCCTTGAATGTAACCTTGAAATTAAGGGGCACTGTGAGAAGAAAAAACAGTATTTTTTGAAAGGAATTGTTGGTGGTTTGTCACTATGGAACTGAAGCCAAAACTGTTTTCACAGGAAGAAGTACAGTTAACTGATAAAATTATATAATCTGTATGTTATAAAGACACAGCAAAAAGTTCAGCTGTTCAGATGAAAAAACTAAATAGGCACAGATAGATCTCTGGTCTATGTCTATATTCATCATCTTAAGTGTAATGTTATTCAGACAGGTGAATACAGATTCCTGTAAGTAATCCAGAAGTAGTTTAGGAGTTTTCATACAACTGGACATCTGTGCTGTATTTTTTTGAGGAACTGAGGTTTTAATCTCCTGTTTTGATAAATGATAATATTTTTATAACAATGTGATCCCCAAAGGATCAAAGACTCATTGTGTTAAGCACCTTTAGACTGCTCGGCACTTTCTAGAGCCAAAAATAGTTTCTGCCCAACAGAGATGTTACTGAAAGGATGGGACCTGAGACAGAGAGATAAATAGATAACTGGGGTTTGAAAGGCAGGAGAAAGACAGACCTACACAAAGAAAACTACAAAGCCAGGTGGATTTGAATAAATCAACAGCTTCAGACTGCAACAATCTACAGTGACCAGAGAAGAGGTTGAATTACCTGGGTTGTCATTCTCTTCTTATCAACAAAGTGCTGAACCTAACAAAGGTAGAAGTGGTTTAATATGGAGACTGAAGGAAACAAAAGAGATTTTGATAAAAAAAGAATCCTTCAAGAGATTCAAGATCAAAATGTGTGTTTTAATTTAAGAGTGGTAGCAGCCCTTCATGTTTTGCCCTCTCATCTCTGTGTCAGTACCCAAGTGCCATGAATTCTCTTCTGGTGAATGCATGTTTTGGAAAACTCACCACGCAGTAAAGTCATTCTTTCTAATATGACTCTACTTCATATAATCCTTTTATGAATGAGAAATACATTACATCATCTCTTCTCTGAGGCATACCATAGACTGTGTGTGTACCTACCTTTCAAGAGATAGTGTTATTCACAGTGCAAGATTCTAGTAAAAAAAAAGGTCTGTATTCAGCTATCTTCTTTGAACACCAGCATTTTTTACCTCATCTGCTTAACTAATTGTTCGCTCAAAATACAGGTTAGTCGCTTGTCTTTCGCCCTGGTCTTGAGAGCGCCTGGTAGAGATTTTGGCAACAAAAGAGGACACACGGGTCTAAATTTTCACACTTAACTTGAGACAACCATGTCACGTGTATGAGATTAGGTCTGCAGCATGTACATAGGCTGCCTGTATGGATAATGCATAGACATTTTCAGAGGTCAAGTCAGCCCAGCGAAGATCTGGATGTGGGCCACCATGGTGTATCCAGTTTTCAAGAATTTTTACAACAGCAGCTTCAAAATGTCAATGCAGAATTCATAAGCTGCACATAGACGGATTCCACGAATAGTCACACAAGGCCAACCCACACACCCAAACAGATATTTCCCAGCTGCTGGAGCGAGTGGGGTCCCCTGCTGCTATTTCTGTCTGTCTTAGCAGCTGGGAAGGAGCTTCCTGCTGCTTCAAGGGCGATTGGTCCTTTTTCCACTTTTAGGATAGAGAGAATAATAGATTTCTAGAACATTCTCACTATCTGAGAAGGGTCCCAAACTGCCAATACTGCAAGAAGAGAGGAGGTCTTACACTTTGGGTGAAGAACCATCAATGACCTTGTGTTATGTTGTGCTCGTTTGATTTAACGGGGACAAGAAAAGAAAAATGGAAGAGAAAAAGAGAGTTAATATTGACCATAAGTACTGATGGTACTGTACAGGAGCTAGCACCTAAATTCAAGCATCCTAACGAATGGAGTGAATTGAATAAACAATTTTTGTGACTATCATGGGTCAAATCCTGGAAAAACAGGATATGTTTAGCAGATATGTTTATGCCAGCATAAACATTTAAGTAAATCACTGTGTGTTATTATAATAGCATTGCATTTGAACTGAAGTTGTTAGAAATCCTCTTCAGAAATTAACCTGGTTATTCTTAACACCACTTAATGGCCTTTTGCAACCACATTCACATTAGTCATCTTTGAAATACAAATATTTCTTATTAGCAAAATGGCAATAAAAGAATTTGTTTATTAGGTTAGCGGCTGGAAGTGTGTTTCCTCTCAGTTCTGAGCTGTGTTCCTACGTTAGCTTTCAGAATTATTGCATATAGTAGTTTGCCAGGAGATTTGCTCTGTACAGTTGAACAAGTGCTTCTGTACTCTAGAAAACAAGAAATGACAGGAATATGTTGTAAAAATGTATCCTCTCTGTTGGGAGGTTTTTTATTACACATACATTTAGTCCAAATAATTTTAAACTTACATTTCCACCAAGGCTCATCTTTGCTTTAACAAGTGGTTTTTATTAACTGGAATGATGGATTTTTCATTTTGAACTGAAATCTCCTTTTTGTGTTTTCAAAAGGGCATATATCTGAAGGCTTATTTTTAAAGTTGAAATGCAATATGTTGAAAAAGCAGTTGTGAACTCTCTTTCCGTAATTGAAAAAATACTTGACTTACGCTTTCAAGTGTGAAGAATGATACAGCTACTATCTGTGCTGACTCAGGCCAACTTGATTCCATGCTGGTATGACCTTCAAAAGGAGTTAGAAAAATCACTTGAGGAGAAAAGAATTTCTATCTAAAAATGTGAATCAAAACTTTTCATCGCTGCATGCAAAATATCAAGTGTAATACATGTTATCATTTTGATCTTAACATAGCTTTTGTCTAATATTAGCAATAGTCTGACTACATCAGGATCCTAAAAGAATACTTTTGTTTTATAACTTGGAAATTATGCAGCAATAAATTCTTCTTTCTTAAAAATGTAATGAGAAACAAGTGTCATTGCAATGATGTTACTATAACACAGTGCATTTTTTGTTGTATCTGGCTCCATGTTAGTAATACCCAGATCCAAATGTATGGTTTTTTTCTCTCTGTCTAAATAGTACTCAGGGATCAGAATGGCCATTATGATCTGAATGGTCATAAGAATAAGTAAAACATTTTTATTGGTCAGACAAGAACTTTGATCAGTTTTTAAAGACATATAATCCACACTGATTATGTTCAAAGGATTAATATGGCTTTATGTTCCGGAATTGTCCTGCAGGTCTCCAGGTCAGCCAAGAATAATATCTGGGCAGATTTGCCAGTCTAAAATAGTTTTAAGTGAAATTCCTGGCCATGCTCAACTTAGCTTAATTTAACTTGGTCGAAGTCAACCATTTCACTAGCATGCAGTTTACAGAAGTGGTGTGTGAAAATTACACAAATGTGTAGTTTTGAGTAGCTTATCTATTAAGTAAGTGGTTATGTATTTTGACAGGTTACATAGGTTATCTGTAGAATTTTTACTGAGAGGGTAAATTATTTAATCTCATTAAATGAGTAGGATGATGTATCAGTGAGCATTGTTGGCAATTATGCTTAAAAATAGACATCTAATTTCCTAATTTCTAGACATCTAATTGGTTTGTCAGTATTGCCAGTATCTTACTCCAGACATACTGGAGAGAAGGGACAGGGCTGCTGCATTAAATATTCTGGCAATTCCCGACAATTCTCCTATATGGCAGCATATGGTCTGTGTCACATGGTGTCACAGTGTGTTAGGGTACGTCATGTGGTCAGTTACTTGTGTCTACATGTCTACATGTCTACATGTCTACAGATGCTGTGATACTACGCCATACATGAAAAGCTCTGTGCATGGAAGGCAGGTGATCATGCAGCGGACCATTTACAATTATCCTCAGGGATAACAGTGGTCATATTTTGGTATTGATTCTTCATGTTACACATTGTTTGGTATTTTACCTAAGCTTTAAAGTGACTATTCTTTACCACTGAGCACTCTTTATGTAGTTCCTTGCACCATTTACCTAATGTGATACCTCCTGGTTAATACAGTTCCCATCTGCCATACCTGTACCTGTTTGTTTCTTCAGTGAAACAAGGAAGCCACTGAAGTGCTAGAACAAGCACTGTAATTGTCCCACTTGCCTTTCACCATCTCCTAGTTTTCATGGGTCGTTACTATCTTTCACAGATATTTTGATACACCTCTTATCTTTATATGCTGGAAAAATGGGGTATTGAAATTTCTTCCCAGACACTTCACTGCTAGTCGCCATTGTGTTGGACTTTACCAGTTCCAAAGAAGGAAAACCAAAAAAGATCACATTGCATGTGTAGTCCAGAAACAATACAAACTTAGACACTTTCGTGACCAGGACCCCAACCAATTCCTCCAAGTAAGCAATAAGGAAGGATATCATTATCATCATAATCATCATGCTGTACCCAAGACCACGCCATCTGTTTCCTCAGATTCATACTCCATAATCTAATGATTAAGATCAATGTACATTATCATTTTGCTATAGTGTCTGAACAGCTGAGTGAGTGACATAGTGCATCCCTGCCAAATCCCTTTCCTGATGTTGGACCATTTTATTTTGTAGTACCTTTTATTATTTTAAATGATGTTTTCTGCTTCTCATAGGGAATTGACAAAGTCAATTCACTAAAGAAATATTAGGAATATCCAGTTCCAACAGGCTGGCAGAAGTTGTATAAAGCGTTTTTTTACTCAGTAGCTAAAGAGCTGTATCACTTGCTGGTTAAGGTTTGCACTTTTTCGTCAATTGTTCTGCAAGAGAGTGATGGTCTTGTGTTTCACACCTGGAATTCTCCAAATAGTATAAACTTAATTTTGTGAAAAGGAACACAAATAATAGTTTTTTCCTTAGTTCATTCATCTCAAAATGTTCCTGCAATCATCTTTTATCTACCCACTTGTTTCAACGCAGTGTTCTTCTCATCTATCACACTCAGCATAAGCTATGTGTCTTGATGGCTCTTTCCAAACTGTTTCCCCTCTGTTTCTGAAGGCTCACCAGGGATGCGGCAGTGATGCCCATCTTATGTATCCCTTCACAACTCCTTTTTTAGGTATTTGTTAAACTTTAAACACCATTGTGCTGTCCATTGGGCTTCTTCTTCCCCATGGGAAGAGCATTACAAAAAAGTCCAATGTCAGCTTGGAAGGAGAGAACTTCAGAATCTCCTAATGGTATGGAATCTACCTTATTACCTGATACTGCTGTACAGTGAGGTGTCCAAATGGCGTTTTCAGTAGTAGGTGGTTCTGTACCTTCTGTGCTAAACTACTGTCTTGTTCATATGTTGTTGCTCCACGGGTGTCAGAGGCTAGAAGGATGTTGAGGCCTGCCATGGTTATGCCTTGCAACCTCCCAGTAAACCCTGTGATTTAAGCCGGCAAGTATTTCAGTACACTCAAGCAAAAAGAAATGTAATTCTTGAACTTTCTGTCTTCTACCTGACCATCCTTGTTCGTTATTTGGGATAGAAGCGCTGGTTGATGGCAAACTGTTCACAACATACAGCCATGTTTTCTTTCATCAGCTCAGGTGGAACAGTCTGAAGCCACCTGAAGTTGGTGGCACAGAAGCCATAGTGCAAACTTTTGGGTTGCGCAGCAGTCTAATGGCTGCTTACAGAAACAGAGAGTATCTCCAAGATCTGTATGATTTCAGATCAGAACTGCTTTTACTAGTAAGTGCGTGCTGGGTTGCCAGACAAAAAAAGGTGATTCACTTGGACGGTGGAGAGAACTACAGCTCTTCTGTAATGAATTCATTATTAACACAGTGAGAGACAGAACCAGGCAGTTTCAAATTCACAAATCATCTGTCTTTTTACTAATACCTGTGTTTTTTGGCACCCCAAGAGCAGGCCCCGTTCCCCTGGAGAGACTGTTTCATAATGCTCAATAATGCATCTGTTATTATGAGAAGGATGTTGAGAGTTTTGAACACAGCAGCTCAGCTGAAGCAGCTGTTGCTTCAGAAACAGCAAAAGCAGAAAAAAGGACATTTGAAATTTTTAAATATATGCTCCCATGTGGTCTATTTCTCAGCCCAAAAAGGGGCCTTTGCATTGCAGCTGCCACCTGTCTGCAATGGGGGAAGCTTTATAAAGGGTTTTCCTGGAGCTACACTTGGCTGCCCATTTCAGGGCCCAGCCAAAGCCAACTGTTAAAAACCATTGTAAAGAGTGAATTCAGCTATTCCTCATGCTCAGATTTCTCATGACCCTGATCTTCCACAGGGGCTGGCAGTTAGACTGAGTGACATGGTAAATCTTGGCCAGTGAAAGGCCTAGCAATCTCCAGAAACAAATATAATTACCTGGCTGATGATAGGCATTTGATTCAAAGTGCCACAGGAAACAGCAATTACGATTTCACAGAAAAATGAAGTGTTGGTCACCACAGCAGAGCTCTGTATATCATACAGGTAATGATCCTCACCCTGCAAGGGTAACTGTTGTAGGCCTCCATCAGGTTTCTCACAGGGTGAGAGGGTCCCTGATTGAATATGATAGCAACACTGAGGCTAGTTAACAACTTTCTTGAAAGAATGCTGGGAGATAATCCTGTGGACATGCTGTGTATATCTTTCAAAGACTGTACTTTATTGTATGCAACCTAACTGCTATATTATATACCTACCACTGCTTTTTCTGAATGGTAGATATTTACTCTAGTTCAGATTCTGCCTCCCCCTTCAACCCACTTTCTCATATTAAGTAACACCACACTCAGCTGTGACTTTTAAGGAGCTGTGAAAATCAGTTCTATAGGAAGTCTTGTTTTTAAAGCTGTTTCACATAAGATTTTATATCTAACTTCTTTAAGTCCGGAGTGGAAAAACTGAACCATAATTCATGCAGTAGTTCCTTTTCTCTGTGTTTTGAAAGTGTAAATCAAAGGTAAGATTTATACAAATAAAAACCAGCGAGTGCCTGTTAACACAGAGAGTATTGGAATTCTGGATTTGCCACACTGATGTGTGGAGACCAATGGGAGTCATATATATTTTAATGCATTTCTAGTAATTTCTAGAATTCAAGAGCAAGTATCCTGTCCTTATTGCATATTATTTTGTTTATCTTCCTTGACTTCTCCAATTAACACACATGGCCATGCTTGAAGTTATGGCTTTTACAGACCCATGTGGCTTTATACTGACACAAATTGCAGCTCAAAAGAAAAGTAAGGGAAAGGAAAATTTATAGTTCAGCCCAATACTGTATGCCAAAATCTAAAAATGGTTTAAGACAGCTTCTTAAATAATGATACTTCAAACAGTACGCTCAAGTTCCTAGGCCAGAAATGTTAGGCATTTTTGTACTTCCCCAAACACTGTGGAATTAATTTTTTTTCTTTTAATCAGACAATTATTGGAGGAAATGCTGGACAATTTTCATCCAGCCTCAGAGCTACCGGTTCTCATGATATTGGAATTTTTAAAAATAATTCCAGCTCCTAGAGCATGAATTACAATATTTTATTATTAAAGGTAACTTACTTGTCCTTCTAACTGTGGAAAGAAAAAAGTAAATGTGAACCCTTAAGGCTAAAAAAGTTGAAAGCAAATTTCATAGTACTATTTTAGAACTATGATGGTTAAAGCTAACTCACTCCTTCATTTTGGGGACCTAAGTCATGGTGTACAGCTATGCCAATACTGCTGAATAATATCAGGTAATAGGTACTCTCCTGGAATCAACACTGCTAAACAGAATACTGTAATATTCATGTTGTATACAGAGGTAAGGCCCAAACTTAAGTGTTTTTACTGCGGATTCTAATGGCACATATGAGAAGAAATTGAAACTATATAATTCTTTATGAGCACCGTATAATTTCTTGTGATTGCCCTCAAAATAATGTTTTTTAAAATCCTCTAAACAGGGAGGATCTATGATGGTTTTAACACCTAGGGCCCATTGAAAGAGTTTGAGTTAGATTTCTGGTCAAACATCCTGTGTCAGTACAGACAGATTGTACAGTGTTAAAGTACATGGCATTCTTGTGTCTCCATGAGATCTAGGAGTATAATTACATTAGCAGTAGGAATCATACAGACACCTAGTGTAGATTATTTCACTAGTTTAGATTAGGTAAGCAAATTTTGGGCATTATTAACTATGGAAGAAATATATTAGCTGTGAAAGAAATGTGTATTTGGAATTTTTCTGGAGTCAATGGAATTGCACAGACTGCATTCCAGGCAAATTGGTCATATGTAGCTTCCAGAACAAATTGATGTCTGAAAGACCATGTAGATAACTGATACCAGGTATATCATTTGGTTATATCCATGCGTAGGTGTCTCACAACAACACTGACATCGCAGAAAAGCATTGGAGAGAGTTTATTTTAATAGTGCAGAGAAAAATAATGCAAGGTTCAGGGCCAGTCCTTGAGCACCGGTGGTAGGATTGCTGTTTGTGTGTTCTGTCTCTGGCAGAGAGTTAGGTGATGTGTTACTCTGCACAGCCCCTTGCTCCTGTTGCAGACTAACCACCTGCTCGTCTGTGGACACAGGAGGAGCCAGCTAGCTGCTGGGGCAGTGCACGCTGCCTGAATGGCTGGTCCCAGTCTTTTCTGAACAAAATGTTATGGGCTGGGTGGAAGTATACACTTGGCTATGACTGGCTGGTGAAAGAGCCGGAATTGCTACACTATTTTCTTTTTACTGACATAGCATATATTAACAACCCCATTTTGTCTGGAAGTAGACTGTACTTGTGGTACTACAAAGACATGAAGAAGTAGTAAAATATGAAATACAAATCTGTGCGTTGGAGAATTAGATTATTCTGCAAAAATGAAATACTGACTGATAGTGACTGATGGCAATGTTTGTACATGAATTTTTTAACTGACACAATCAATGGCATGGAGAAGATAGTGGGGATAAGTAAGATCCCATAATTGTTGGGGAAGTATTCAGATTTTCAGCTCTTTATTCTTCCTTATTAGTCTCAACTCTTTCATGATAAGCCACTGTTTCTTTTTCTTCCTAATCCCTTCTAATATTAATCTATGTTAATATCGTATTATGTATTTGAAATATGGATTCTAAGGTGTTATGTAGCTCTGGCTCTCCACTTACTCTGCTTCTTATTATATTTATTTTTACACATGTGTATATATACATATATACATACAGACACACATATAAATATTTATGAACACATATACATTTCAGTCTGTGTGTATATGTAGATATATGTATAAATATGGCCATCTGTCTGTATGTGAGTATGCGTTTAATTGCTGTGTGGTTAAGTCAAAAGTATCTGGGTACATACCTATATAGTTTTTGCATTTTGTGTACACATCTTTCCTTAAAAATGGAGTATATCGAGACATATGTTTATGTATGCCCAAACACTAAGAATTGCACAAAAAGAGGTAGCATAATTTTAAAAATAAACTGTGGAAAAGTCAGACTGCTGTCCTAATTATTTTTGTATAGCATAGAAATACGTTTGTGCAAAAAAAAAATTTCCATTGCTCTAGAGATTTATGCATAGGCTTAAGTCAATAAACTGTGGATAATCTCATTATGATCAGTGGATTGCTACCAGGATTTAGTTAAATATGGACCTAAGTCTTTCTAGAATTAGGAATATATATTAACTAAATTATAAAGAACAGACATTTATTCGGATGGATACGCATCATACTGAGAACATTTGGTCACAGTGTAGCAAACTTTGATCCTTTTTATATGTGGTATTTAAATCCATTGGAAAATAACCTTATAGTCAAAACCCTGATGTGACTCTAATGTATTGTGTAACTGTTCATTTTAGTTAAAACCGAGGGTTGGGAGGGTTGTTTTGTTTTGCTTTTTGCCCTAAGGATTGTCTAGGACTTAATCACACTTGCTGGTTTATTTCCATATCAAAGTTAAGTAGTAAATGTTTTATTAGCAGATGTCTGCATCAAAAACTTCCATTTGGATACCAGCCCTCAATACAAAATCTTTAGTATAGAATAAGAACAGGTCATGTATTGCAATTATAACTTTCATTGTTCTCAGACAGGAACCCACTAGTGCCCCACTTACGAATGTTCTCACATATTTCCTCCAAGGAATAATTGCAAAACAATCAGAGCACATCTAAGTGGGGCTTGGAATTGAAAACTTTTAAATCACTTTTGTCAACATTTTCCATCGGTGGTTGATTTATGATATGACCTAGTCCTATAATGACACAGGGATCCTGATTTGTAATCATCCATAGAGTAGAACTGAGACTCAACATCATGGAAAAGCAAAAAAGCACTTTCACATGAGTTGATTAAACATGCTGAAGGAGAATATACCACAGACAATCCCTCAAATATTGCAGAATGGGGTTTTACAAGCCAACATGTGGAAGAACTATTTGTGTTCCAGTAAAAACTGAGGATGATGTAAAAATTCAGTTACAAATTATTAATAGTTTTGGTTTTATAGTGGTCATTTTTGTAAGGAGTACAAGATCTAGCAGAACCGTGACAGTCTGGGATAGTTTGTTTTACTCATTTTACAGCCTTACTACAGCATTGCACGTACTATACACTGGAGTACCTCAGTGGTTTTGGGAGGCTGTCTAAACTAGACTTCCAGATTAATTCGTTTTTGGAAGAATTTTCCTCTCTGAAAACAAACATGTAGAGTGAAGCAGCATCCCCTGAAGAGGAGAAAAACCATGGAGTCACCTCTGTTCAAGACTACAATGGCAAATTAAGTAATTTATTTCATGCTTCTGAATAGAAGCTGATTTCATTCTCTGTGAATGGAGATTGATTCAATATAATTATTCTCTCTAGAGTTTTAAACAAGCCAGCTTTAAATATTTTAAGTGATGTGGCTTTTATCACTTCCTTTGGACAATATTTTCATTGTCTGATAGATCTCACTCTAAATTTTCTTCTGATATCCTGCCTAAATTACTTAACCACATATCATTATCTCTTATTCTACTTAGTTAAAATTCCTTATATCAAGCCTTGTCAATTACTGTTGCTAGGAGCTGCTGCTTCAAATGTTTGAGTAGAGATCATATAGCTAAAATCTTTCATCAAAGAAAGCATTCTCATAGGTATTAAAGCATTAGCATTAAAAAATGTATATATTTCATAGATCATCTCAGTTTCTAAGCCTATTAAAAAATCCTTAATTCAATTATAAGTATGCTATCATTATAATTAATGCAAAATTGAAGATTGAGCTAGTGATAAGGAAGATATGCTCCTCTGGTAACACTGTGCATTGGGATGGCCAGTGGGAAAACCTCCTGCTGGGTAGTGAAGCATTTGTCCCCAGGTGCCATGATTTGTCTGCAAGCACTGTTCATCTCCTGCAGCTGTGGGCAGAAACAGGTCTCTCTCTGTTCTGGCAGTCATCAAGGTACATGATTGCTCTGTCTGATGGCCATGGGATGTTAGAGAAGCAATCCTGCTTTCTTGATGAAAAGGATAAATGAGCCAGGCAGTCTGACTGATGGAGAAGGGAGGGAGTAGGAAACTGCAGGGTTAGATTCAGGCTCTTTCTAAGCAGAAGGGTCTTGATGGTGTTGGGCAGGTTAAAACTTGGGAATATCAGATACAAGTGCAAAGAAGAAAATCCTGATGACAGCTCATTGAAATGGTAACACTAGCTTTTACACTGGAGTAATCATGTTCAGGTTTGCTGATTAACTTATGGCTGCTTCACCAAAACGCCCGATGTGCATATCCACTCTCATTATGGGCTGTCATTAGATAGACCACAGTCTGGATCCCTTGAACTTAAACAACCATATAATTTGCATTTTTGTCAAGTTCTGTTTACAGTAAATGTTGGGATCTTCTCATTCTCTGAATCTTTACCTAGTGCATCTTACCATGCTATAAGGGAGTTGGCCTAATATTTTGCTTCTGTTCTCAGCAAGGAGGGTATTGTGTGGACCCAGCCTGGGTGCCAGTCAGAAAGTTGGATCAGACAGAGTAAGCAGGTGTTGCCCAGTGAGAAAGTTGGATCAGACAGAGTAAGCAGGTGTTGCTCACTTGCATTAGACCTTCAAGTTTCTTCCCTGTAAATCCTTATTGCCACATGGCTTACAGCATTATTCCTATTGAAGGGTTTGTTTTGCTGAAATCCTACAATGGAAAGCAATATCTACAGATGCAGTGAATGTAGTAAATGTTGGGCAATGTAGCAGGACTGCAGGACTTCTTTGGTGCTATATGTTTGGCAGAACTAATGACTGTACTATACAGGCAGACCCTCAAGTTAGATCTGCTCCCAGCTAAACTAATCTTTCTTATCTCATGCTTCAGCAGTTGTGGGTTGATTGTGAGAGATGCATTTAGAAGCTTGTCATATAATCATATGGGATGGTAAAAGAATTCCTGACATACTTTCCTTCCCATGGGATGGCAACATCTGCAGTAGAAAATGTTTTCAAGTGGGTTTCAGTCATGCTTTCTACAAACTCTTCCTGCAAAAAAAAAGAAAAAAAGATTATCCAAAATGCAAGATGACTTTTATTTCTGTCCTCTCTCAAACTAGTAGGTTATTTACAAAGGAGAAATGTAAATTACCTGAGATAAACACCAGTTTTAAGACAAAGTCCTGCCAGGTGCAGTCCTGCCAAGTACTGACGTGATGAAAAATGGACATATCAGAACTATGAGTGTGGTCTGTAAAAAGAATCTAATTTGAGACATTCTCTATAGATATAGAATATGCTGAAGTAGATCGCTTGGCTACATATTTAAAAGCAGAGTTGCATTTATTCCTTACTTTTATTCTACTCTGACAACTCCTGTAATGACTTACTATTGTATATTTCCTTATGAATACTTTACTGTTAAACTAAATCAATTATACATCCTGTTCAAGGGATTATCTTGAGGGCATGTGGCTAAAATGGTTAAATTTTACTTAGTGTAAGAAATTACTGATTTTCCAAGGACTGAACAGTTACATAGTGTTGTAGGACAGGAGGCATATGGCTGATGAGGTTATGTGAGGAAGTAACACTTTTAGTGCAATGTTTAAGGAGCCAAGACAGTGGAGCAGCCCATTTACTTCTGGGCGGTTTCATGAACTCACTCATCAATAAGAATGAGTTCAGGTCCACCCTTTTTCAATTCATTAACCGTAATAGATATAAGAATGTAAATAGCACCCAAAACCACAAAATAATAAAAATAATATTTTGAAGACACCTGCTAGCTGCTGACAAAATAAGAGAGCACACTAATAGTTTAAGAAGTATTTTTTGAGGATACTATATACAGGCCTTTTCACATCCCAGTCTTACATTCCCATTGATAAAATGAACTGTCTCATTTTATAGTACGTACCACTGCTGCTGTAAGTCACAGAATCATAGAAACTTTGGGTTGGAAGGGGCCCTTAAAGGCCATCTAGCTCAACCCCCCTGCAATGGGCAGGGACATCTTCAACTGGACCAGGTTGCTCAGAGCCCCGTCCAACCTGACCTGGGATGTTTCCAGGGATGGGGCATCTACCACCTCTCTGGGCAACCTGGGCCAGGGTTTCACCAACCTCATTGTGAAAAATTTCCTCCTTATATCTAGTCTAAATCTACCCTCTTTTAGTTTAAAACCATTAAAACTCTTTTCCTGTCACTACAGGCTCTGCGAAAAAGTCTGTCCCCAGTCAGAAGTCCTATGACTTCTGTGTCATGTGTCCCTTGAAAGTCAAGTTCCTTCAGTTTTAAAGCCTCACATCTATTTCTGTGTTTTACAGTATTTGAACAAAACCATTGAATTAGTGTTTGCCTTGAAAAAAGCTTTTGTAGTAGTGTGAATGAAGAGTCTTCAATCAGTGTTAAAAGAATAACAGAGAATGTAACAGATTGTATTTCTACCTTCCATAGCAGGCAAAATTGTGAAGTTCAAAAGCCAGAGGACAGAGAGAGCTCCATGTATCGTCTTTAAAAAAATAATCTGATTATCTTGTGTTTGGCTCATGGTGGCTTTAACAGCTGGGATTGGCAGAGGCCTGAGCATGGGGACTGCACACCTTACAGTACCAGCACTTTGTTACATCTTTTCACTGGGGAGATGCTAGTATAACAGTATTATTTTAACCATAGCAGCTACACATGGAAGGTTGGCTGATGCCAGAATACTGTGAAGTGTAAAAACGGGTCAAAGTACTTCTGTTCCATTGTATATATTCCCAGGGTGGAGGCAAGAAGGAGAGCATAAACAAATGAATGCTTGTGCTCAGCAGTATAGAGTTGGCGCTGTCTCAGGGAAGACAATGAGAGGCAGAGAAGGAGTCTGACCACATGCTGTGCTGCTGTCCTGACCAGCAGTCAAGTCAGCTGGGGCAGGGATACACAAAGCCTCTTTCTTAAGTTGTTTGAAGTCTTTTTCATTGTAATACACCCCAATAAGCTGTCGTACACCTTGTGCTACTGTCCAACAGAATAAACTAACTCTATATTAGCTATTCAAACCAGATAGCCAGAGCAAGCAGTTTAGAGCAGAAAAAAGACTGCTAAAAGAAACATCAAAATGATACAGTCCTCATGCAAAATACGCTGACTTTGTGAGCCAAGTGTAAGATCCTGTAACAATAAATAGAACAAACAGCAGAACTGTAAATAACTGACTGAGAGACAAAGCTGACTACAAATAAAATCACAACAATAAAAGGGAGACTACTATAATTCTTCCTTCTGGCTTTTTTTCTGCCTACTCTGCCACATGGAAGGAGAATTAATGTATGCGCACGCTCCATGTTGCTCCAGCCCTGCACTGCCATGCGCAAAGCAGCTGAAATGCAGATCATATATATTTTGCTTCTGCTGGCAGCTCCTCACATCCCATCAAAGGCTAATAAGGCATTTTGGATGCTTCATCTCGTTTGTTATCTTCCTGATGGCATTATCATTCCAGTCAGAGAGGCACTGAATTCAGACACCTCTGAGATCACCCATCACTTACAGGCATGATAGCAGGGAAAGCACGTCCAGAATTATGGTCACCCTGCAAGTTCTTCCTCCTGTTGCTGTCACCACAGACATATACACCTTTAGAAACTGTGTGTACCATATTTTTATTGAAAGAGTTAAATGAAAATTAACAGGGCAGCTATTTTTCTTTCCCAGTCCTTGCTGTAAGAGTAGCCTTCATACACTGGGAAGTGCTCACCCAGTTATTTTATATGCTGCACACACAGTCTGTGTTAAGTAGGCTTCAGTTGACAGCATGAAAACACTTGGATTTACACATCACTAGTGCTCCACTACAGTATATGGTCCTCTTCCTCTGATAGCTTCTGCAGAACAGTGCCCTGGAAGAGCACAATATGACCACTCACAGACTAAAGCTGCCCACTGGACGTTTGCCATGCCAAGCTACAGGCTGTTCTTTTTCAGCACTGGCATCCATCCTAACTGCACAGCAGGCTTTAAAATAGTGCAGAAATTGGTACCAGTCTTCCTAAAATGCCATACCCATGAGATTATTTATTAAAAGGTTTATATCTTGTTAATGATCTCAGAACCACCCACAGGGTGTTTTGCTTTACAATCTGTACTTGTAAATTGATGATTAGGAAATAACACAAGGGATTTGTTCCAGTGAAGCACTATTTTCTCTTTAATTAATACAGGAATTTCAGGGGAAGACACTCTTCTCTCTGTTTCCTTAAGGGGAGAGTGAATCTTTATCCCAACACCAGTAAAATTTAAAACACAAGCACTGTTTGGTCCATACGTATTATTTTTGGTAGTCCAGGTAGTTTGTTACTGGGATTCTTTGCTCTTTGTCCTCAAAGGTGGCAGTGAGCTTCAAAGATTTGGACAAAATAGAGCTCAAGAGCAATAAAAGTGTCTGAGCAAAGAAAAAGGTTTGTGAGGGCGAGACTCTATAGTGGACCAGCTGGGTGTTGTGCTGCTTTTACATGGTACACTCACTGTGGGGAAGGGGACTGTTAATGATGTCTTGAGGCTAATTAGAAGAGTAGGAGGAGATCACTGCTCTGTGGATTTTGCTGTAATCTGACTAATGATCATTAGTCACCCTTCACAGTCTAAATCAGCAAGGAGAGGTATGGCAAGTAGGTAAATTCAGGTCAAAGAAGTCAGCGATATAAACAAAGTCCTAGATCAATGGCAACTTATAAAAGATCATTCTCTGGTGAACTAAAGGGAACTCCTGTGCATTTCATGTGGTAGACATTCATGAGAAATTAATATCCTTGGGTGCTGCAGTGAATTTTATTACTGAGACTATAGCTGGACCCCACCACATGTGTATGACATAGCATGCTCTAAGGCCATATTTTTCCAAACTATTTGGATTAAGAATCTGGCAGGATCACACAGGGACTCCCTTTGAGGACCTTGGCAAGGCAGTAAATATGTGCCAAGTTCTCCTCCCCGATAGAAACCTAATGAGAACTGTATCTATCTTCAGGTGCTTCATTTACACAGACTAAAACAAGCTTTTAGCCCTGAGAAGTTGCTAAATAACTGACAGTTCAAAGAGATCTCTGAGGAGACATGTCATGGCTACAGTAAAAGGGACAGAGGATTCAAGTGTTAAGACAAATCAGTGCTTGTGTAGTGAAATATGTGTCTGGTGAACTATATGTTTGGCAGAAACTTCTGTATAGTTAGTAAAAGTAAGTGATTTAAACAAAGGTTTTGGAGGTGGTAATGCTGTGTTCCTCATTTTCTGGGGATCCAACTTGAGACATCTAAGCTAATGTTTCTGGTTTGCAGATGTGGCAAGTTCTCTACTGCATTGACATCTGTTCTGAGTGGAAATGTGCTATACTTTGCAATCACTTTAAAAAGTCAAGTCCTACGCTTCTTAAACCAGGCAACAAAAACAGGATAGCACATTTGGCAATTATGGCAGACTTGTGAGTCTGACGAGGTGCAGCAGGGAATGCAGGAGGTTATGCAGTGAATGAAGGGAACAAAATAAAATACTCAACAGCAATAGTGAGCATTACCTGTTCCTGTAGAAGGCATATGGCTATATAATCAGAGAATGTACCATTATACGTACATGCATGCATGCCAAATTAAGACTGCATAGGCAATTGCAGAGGAAACCTTAATTCTGGTACCTCCTGGTTGTTGAATCCTTACTTCACAAGCTTAATGTCCTTTTATATATAGGTTTTGGGAGACTTGACATCATTAATTTGATCGCAGAACTCCCCAAAGGTAGGAGCTTGTTACATTAGGCACTGTGCAAACCTATAAAAAGGGATGGTCCCAGACCAAAGAGTTTATAATTTAAATATAACAAATTACAGGATGAGTAGATATAAAAAGTATGTGAGAGATGCTGAAAGAAAAATGTGTCTCTGAGATATATTATAGTGATCTCTTCTGTCCCATATCAAACCTAAAATGCAGCAACTAATTAATAGTAGTAGAAGATGTTCATACATTGTTCAGCCCCAGTTTTGTACTGAAAATGAACAAGCTAAAGATCCTTTCATCATCACAGGACAGCATCCCTTTCTACAGTCATATTTTCTTTAATAAAAACTATTTGTTATATTGAAAAAAAAACAAATCACCTCCTACTAGTTCACTGGAAGCAGGCAGTAATGTACCATAGGGTACCTACTACAGGAGGGCTTTGAGCCTGGAGCCACCCAAAAATTCAATAGAACTGTCCTAGTAATACCTTTGAAACCAAAGATTCTTGAGACCTTCTTAAGTTTCCCTATGAAATCCTGTCGTGCTTTTCCTGACCAACCAAAACAACAAAGTACAAGTCTATACAAGTCAAAGAGCCACAGGAAAACCTGGTACAAATTGAAAAACAAAAATTCCAATGTTGGTGGGCTTCAGAGCTGGACTATTGTGAACTCTCTGACGATCTAACAAAGCAACCCCCTAACATTCATATAGGACATGTAAGCAGAGAGCCATGTCTGCAGCAATTGGACTGGGTTTCTTCTGTGGGTCTGTTACTGCTTTAGCCAGACCACATGCATGACAAAGTAAAACATATTTTTGTCCTTCCTCAGCCTTACTTCTTTCAGAATCAAGTACCACTTGAAGCTCAGTTTCGGGGAGGTGATGGACAGAACTACATGCAGGCTGCTTTCTCATGCATATTCACCTTTGTTAGGAAGAGAAGTAAAAATTAGCAAAGATTTTTATTACTCCTTTCCCCTTAATCCTTCTTACCCCAGCTTTATGTCTCTTCAGCAAAAGGTCAGTCTTTTAAAGCATGATTTAAAATGAGCACCCATAAAAAGAGAAAAGCAAAACCACACAGATCCTGGATGTTAAAAATACACTCATCTGTAAACTGTGCATTCGCTTTGTGTCAAATACATACTCCCTTGCTGAGGTCTGGTTATCTTGTACTGTTTTGTGAGATATTTTTGTGTGGAAAGAGCTGATGTAAATGATGCCTCAGAGGAGCAAATGAAGGAACCAAGATCCTGATCATGTTCTTCTA
The DNA here is from genome assembly GCF_964289735.1 of Phaethon aethereus. Lineage (NCBI taxonomy): Eukaryota > Metazoa > Chordata > Aves > Phaethontiformes > Phaethontidae > Phaethon > Phaethon aethereus. The sequence goes on along the minus strand of NC_138589.1, from coordinate 16,007,174 downwards.
GAAGACAACTAATGAGATGGAGCCTTAATGAAGATCCTGAGAAAGAGAGCCATACTTAGAGAAGTATGGCTTGCAAGGGGGCAGTTTGAGAATCTCCAGATTCTTATAGATCTGCTAGAGGAGATCCACAGCCTTTGCTGCTGATTCCTTAACGCCACAGAATAACTCAGGCCTCATGCAATATTCCCCTGTTATTCTCAAAACTCCATTTTTAAGGAGTCCCACAGTCTGGTGCCATTCTGAAGAAAAGTCCTATTAGGCTGTAACAGCACCTTATGGTGACCCATGAAACCTCAGGCCTACAGCAGACTTGCCACAAGGCACAGGCTAGACAATTTGAACACTGTGAACATTAAATAATAACAAAACTGAATGCATGTAAAATGCAGGAATTTCTTTTCTCACAGAATGGAACATTGCTTAAGGCTTGGTAATACCAAACCCCTGGATGTGGACATGGTGACCAATGTACTTAATGCGCAGCAGTTCCCTCTGGAAGAGTTTGAAAATGGAGGTACGTTAAGAAAGAGTGTTACACTGCTTGCTTTCACCATCTTCCTCTGTAGGAACATATCCTGAAAGCCCTGAGTGATCTATAAGATAAAAGAGCTGGCAAATGCATGTGGAAAAGTAACACGCTGATACTGAAGTTTCTGCAAACACTGGAGATGTGGGAAGTAAACCTCCCTCTGCACCTCTGTCTGGTGTAGGCGGGAGATCAGTAAAGACAAAGTTGTTGCTTGCAGGCAAGCTGTGTTGCAATGAACCAACCTGTATGCTTTGTACTAGGTTTCATTAGGTTTACGGACATTGTGTAATATTCTTAGCATGGCAGTAAAACACTTCAGTTTTCCAACTTTGCATCCACTGAGGCTTTTAAAAATCCTGTGAATTTGTCTCTAGTCATTCGCAGGGACATTTTAATGGAGGAAGAGATATTATTATAGATTTCTTTACCTCAAACAACAGGGAAGCAGGGTACCCACTGGCAGAAAACAAAGCCAGAAACAAGAGAAGAATTCTCTAGGGGACCAGAAAATACAGTTCTGCCTAGAGATAATATTTTTTATTTAAAGCTTTTATTGTCTAGATTTTCCGACTTAGGCTTCTGCTGTGTGAGAATGGGCTGGGTATTGTGTATGTTTGGGTTTTTGCTGTTGTTTTCTCAGGGATGTTTGGCGTCTTAAAGGAATATGCAAACTACAGATGGTGCCCAAAGCAAGGAAATGTGGAATGTAGCTTGGAGTGTGACACAAAGGGAGCTCCTGAAAGCCTCCTTGTCTGCTCCTGCAGGCCGGGGGAGCAATGCAGAGTAGAGAGACTCTTTGCTCCTATTATGTTATATCAAACTGTTCAGTGAAAGACTGTTCATTTTCCTTTTCTTTCCCTCCATTGTCCACCCAAAAAAATCTAAAAGCCCAGTTAAAATTGAAAGTCCAGTTTGAATAATAGAATGTGTGGTACATTCTTGTCTTGCCTGATGGGACAATGTCTGTGCCATGGGGCATTGCTGGGCTAATTCTTTAGTGACCATGAGTAATTACGGGAGCTTATTGTATAAAATTCCAATGAACTGTATTGTGTCAAAACTATGCTTAATTTAATACCTAATTTAAGTAACTTCTATATTCCCTGTGCTGAAGAATGCTAATGTGGAAAGACACCTCCCAGGTTATAGCCAATGCATTTCATGAGTTATGCTTGCTCTCCAGTGACTTTAAGCTGGTTTTAAATTATTATTTTGGGTTTGGATTTAAGAGGTTTTAAATACAATTAGAGCTCACTTTTAAGCAGCAAAGGCAAAAAAAAGGGGTTTATCATATTGTTAAAGAAAATTGAGAGTTACTTTGGGATTTTTTTTTACTTTTGCTTTCATTTGTCAAAAAAAGTATATTGTCTAAATGAAGACATCGTAATTCTAGTAAATAACGGGGGACTAGTTCTTGCTGGTTGCAATCCCATACTGAGGCATCTACAGTCTCTTCTGTGCTAAGCTCATTTACACCCATGGCTGCTACAAACCAACCAACAAACCACAGCTGCTTGGAATGTAAATGCCTTATCTTGTAAAAAATATTGAGAATGTGTAGAAGAGAAATACTTTGGATCAAGTTGGAAACATAGGTTGTTAATTATTTTGAAGAGCCTGAGTTCTGAAAAATGCATTGAGTTTTCTGCAAAAGTTGTTTCAAAATTTTAAATAAAATCAAATCTTCCTAAGGTGAGGCATATCCAAATGGAACATTCAGACACTTTCAAACTCAGTTGTTTCTATTTCATTAAAGAGTTTGTTGGAATGGACAAAATAGCCACCTATTTTGATTTAGGTATCATCACAAACCCTTTTTCAGAACCCTTCGTCCCAAAACCATATAGCCTATACCATTATGCAAGATGCCAGCTTATTTTTTCTTCATCCGCTGCCGGGGCAGTGAGCCATGGCTAAAAAAGGTCAAACAGAGTGTGTGATGTGATCCAAGCATAAAAATTTAAAAAAATGTTGTATTCAACTTTAGAAAAAGTTGAAGCTGTATAATTATTGCTTGTATGTGATTTAACACCTATGTGATAGCAATGCAATGAAAGAGGAACCGAGTGATTTAAATGCAGTCAAACATGAGGATGCTGATGTAGCAATGACATTTGCATATCTTGAAGATGTACAACTTCTGGAATACAAGTAATCAAATTTGCTAGATAATTTGATACAGATGTTTTGTGGTTACTGGAAAACAAACAAAGACCACAAACTGAGAGAAGCCTAAATATCCTCTAATGATTTATTAGGAAAACTTTCAGCCTACATAAATGGTCCTATAAAACTGACTTAATAACTGAGATACGGAACACAGTAAAACCAGACATTTTTGTCTTACAGTTCAGTGTAACCATATCCTACAGCAACATTCTGAAAACTCAAGCAGATGTTCTTTAAATAAATTGTTTCATGAAACATGCTGCTCTTTTCTTTTGAGAGGAAATGTCCTTTTGGTTGGGCTATAATGGAGACACTTTACTGACTTCAATGGATGGCAGAAAGAAAACTATAGCCATATTGATTAAAGCAGACATTTTTAGTTCAAAAGCAATAATAATACTAAATCTGAAGATCTTAGTGAGATGAAAATTTATTCCTTGGTAAAGCTCCATAGCTGTAACTGCAAGAACAGTAGAATGTTTGTTCTTTCTTCAGGGCGATGCGATGCACTGATCCCAAACCACAGTCAGAATGCCATAACACCCGGCTGCAAGCTGTCAGAGAAACACTGGAGTGCGTGTTCTGAGCGTTCCTCCCGTTGCTAACATGGAGTGGGTCTCTGATAGGCAGTTCAATAGGCTTGTCTTGGTACCACAGATGGAAAGAGGGAGACTTGATTCTCTGGTATCAGGTTTCTGGTACCCTGATTATCAGGGTACCATGTTACAGCAAGGGAATATGTGCGAGCCTAATCTAACAATTTGTGAGTGAATGGAAAAGACCCCTGCTGATTTCAGTGGCCTCTGGTAATTTACTAAAGGATCAACAACCTTTAAAACTGAGTAAAAGCCACAGGAGACCGTAGCCTGGGTGAAGGGAATGATGTAATATTGACAACAGTTCCCTTAGTCCGGGAGCTTTTCTTTCCATGCCAGCTAAGGACAACCCTGTTTTTGCAGTAAGAACTTCAGGAATAGACTGTTAAAATATTTCATATGCCTGTAGGTTGCAACAATAGATCCACTCACCACCATTCCTTGCCTCCGGTGTTTTTGAAAATCCTTTGTAGGCAGGTGGATTTCAGGCTGTGTTAGATAGCTGGGTAGGAAGTAAATTTTCAAAAGCTTTTTTCTTTTTTTACTCAGAAAGTGAAATTTTCAAAACCTTGTATGCAAAACCTAAAGCTGCAAAATAGCCTGGGCAAAGCTCAGTTTAATGGGGATTTGGATTTAAGAAATTAATCAACTCTTCAGATCCTTAAAGATTGTAGTGTGCTGAGATGAACAACTAATGATTTAAGCAATCGGATCTCTCTCAACTGATTTGTTTGCTACCCTAATGTTCAACTCTCTTGATAAAGACGCTTCTGTGACATGTCCTTTGGGAATGGACTGACTTCTGTGTATATGCACACGGCAGTATTGTGATCATACAGTGGAATAGATGGTAATGTTTATCCATATTAGTAAAGGATCCTCTGCTAGACTGGAAATATGGTAAATACTCAATTTACTCATCAAAAGATTCACATTTCTTAATCACAGTTATTATTAAGCAGACAATAAATATGAATAATTCGGTGTCAGGTTCTCTGTAAAACAGAGGTGCTATTTATCACTAAGAAAATTCATTGTGTTGATGTGTATAAGAAAGTGTCAGATAAGAGCTATGTTATCAGAAATGTATTTTCCCCGTACAATAACAGTAACTTAATTAGTACTTCAGATGTACAGGACTACATATCTAATTTCTCAGTATATGCTACTGTTTAGAATAGCTATCTGCACGTGCCCCCAGGAACGACTCTATATCCTCTTTATGTATTAGTCCTTTAAGTTGACTGTCAGTTCTTGCTGAAAATTTCTTTTGACATTGGGACTGTTTTTTGTCTGTAAGTGCACAAATTTCCATTTGATTTTGATTATTAAAAAAACACAAAGATGGTTTAGAGCTCTGACCTATTTTATATAGAGGCTGAAATCAAATAAAAAAATAGAAAAACATTTTACACCCTTCTCTGACTGAAAACCGGTAGCGATAGTTACAGAGCAGCAGCACAGCATGTTGAAATTATTTTCTCTGACATTTGGTATTACTAGTTTTTGAAACAGGTGAAGTCCACGCTGGTGCAGAAGGCAATGAAATTCCTGTTTCTCTGCATGAACTGGTTCTGTGTGGAAAGCACCAGTGTAACAGCCTTGCAAGAGGGTCAGTCCATTATTTTGGGCTGGCAGAGAAAAGGTATTCACGGCACCAGCAATCAGCAATGTGGTCGGACTGGAGAGGAGACCACACATAGGGTGTGTGAACACAGAGATTAATTGGCCTTAAAATATTGTGTATGGGGCACAAAGAGGCTGTGGTTAAAATTCCCAGTGTGTTGGTTCACATAATGTCTCTGAGTGGGAACATGTGGCTGTAGCCTTCAAGAAGTTTTGCCTGCATATTCTTTTTATTATTCCAAGTACAATCTCCAGTTTGCTTATGCTTGATGTGATTCCCTCTATATCTCTGGTTGGAGTGAATAAGCTAAAACCCTTTGCCATTTAGCAAAATAAGTGTGATTTATGTTCTCTCATTATTTATTGACATTCATTTCTGCCTCACGTATATTTTATATTTGGTAATTGATAGACTTAGTTTTCAGCTCTAGGAAGCCCGTTCAGTGATGTCTCTGAGTCCTGTGTCTGTGATGTAGGAGCATAAACATGGCGTGAATATAAAAATAGAGAATTTTACTGGAAACAACTGTTACTGTAGGTGTAAAATGATGTAAGTAAATTGCCATCAGGCACGAAGGCTACCCCAGGCAAGCTGCTGGAAATATGGTAAAAAACAAGCATCTATCAAACTCTGAATTCTTCTAATGAAGGCACTTCGTAAAAGTATTGGTATTTGCTTTTTACTTGAGAGTTTAATAGAAATTACTTGCTTGAATTCATCAGGAATGCATGTTATAAATGATGTACCAAACACCTGCATCAGTGCTCTTTTTTGTAGTCATGTATTTTAGTGGAGCTACTCATAAATGGGGCCTTTTCTAGGAGAAAAAATTTCCACAGACACCTTTTTATTTTTCAAAGTAGATGCAGAAATTTAAGTGAAGAGAATTTCAAAGATGCCCCCAATTCTTGTATGTAATATGATTGATAAATGGTATGTTTGTATTTGATCTTTTGAAAACAACTTATGAGAAAAAGTCCAGAAAGCTCAAAAGCCCCTAAAATTCTTTCCTCTAGAAAAAATTCAGACTGTTTGGGAGAGTTGTTTGTTTAATCATCAGCATCAGACATTTCTTTTATGTGTTTGGCAAATTGTTACCTTTTTTTTTTTTCATTTTGATTTGATTAATTAGACCACAATGAAGACATTGGAATAAAATGGACTGGTTACTTCTTCCTTTGTTTGAAAAATAAACATTTGGTTTGAGATCACATTTTTCCACTTGAGTGCATGAGAATATACTTCCACGGGACTTGATTTTTCAAGATTTATTTGCAAAATGTCAAACATGTTTCTGTTTAGCTTTCTTGATTTGCAGTTATGATTTCATTTTTGTTAATCTACATTATTTGAACCATGTTCACATTCTTTGGAATATACTGTTTAGGAACTTTCAACTACTGAGCCCGCTGTTAATAGGACGTTGAGAAACTTGTCAAATTCATGAGGAAAAAAGAAAATACATACCATTTTTTTCAGCAATTTTAAATCTTTCCACCTCATGACACACAACTTGTACAATCATTAAAGAGTTCTGTGACATAACCACGTGAAATTATGAAAATATATGGGGTGAGAGTATTACAAAGTGATGACAGCTGATTCCTAATTTCGTCATTCATTATATTTCTTGTCTTTATGAACAACTTGAGATAAGCTGATTTTTGTGGTTGGTATATTCATAGTTAACATGTTGCTGTATTTCTTGAGACATATGTACTCTGCAAAATATTTTAAGCAGTGGAAGCGCCTGTCTGAAATAAATAAAAAAAGGATAATTTAGGACATGCTGAACCCATGTAGAAATCTCCCTTCCCCCTTTCCCTTCTTCTGCATCTGCATAAGGAATGAGTCACGAGTCAAACCAGGAAAACGAGTTTGACAATGCTCCATTTGTAGGCCCACTGAATAAAATGGAGGAAGATGGGTTGAAATGAGGAAAAAACCCAGCTACAAACAGAAGTTTAGATTGTTTATCTGTTTTATCTCGTCTGTGAGTCAGGCTAATTTAACATTGTAATTTAAAGAGCCAGAGAGAAAGAAAAGGAAAAGCCTCACCAGTGTCCTGTGAGATGACATTACTCCACATTAAGTAACAACTGTAGTATTTGTTAGTAATCAAAGTAAGGATAGTTCTCCAGAGCCTCATTTCAAAATGCTACCTGCTGGCTAGATTACACCTTATTATTGAATGATAACCTATGATCGAATCCTGAAATAACAGTTGAGAATGATCTTGAAGTCAGTTCTCCATTGTTAGCGTTTTCTTCTATTTTAAGATTTTTTATGTATTTTGTGGTATGTAGCAAGTGTTTCCACATTAACATTTAAATACTTAACTTTCTATCTCTGTAGTTTAATCTTATTCTTATATCCTTCAGTGTTTCCTGACATTACAGTTATCTGATAAATGCACAGTTCTCTGTTTCCTTTGAAGTAGTGAAATATTATACAGTATGGACTAGATTATCCGTAGATTAACTTCCACGCAACACAAATCGTGAGATTCTCAAGAGCCTGGGCACACACTCTACATCAAGCTGCAAGGTCTCGTTTAGTACTTATGCTGCAAGATTATGGAAGTGAATTATCCTTGGCTGGTTTTAAGAAGTATCTCTAGCCACAGGTGCCTGAAGGCAGCATATGAGCTAGAATCTTCACAACAAACAGCATTTAATTTGTTTTCTCTGAAGAGTGATTTCATCATCTAAAAGCAAAAATTGTCCCTGCTCTAATAGTCAGTCAGGACTAAAAGCAAGTTATAATAGTCAGGACTAAAAGCAAGTTCCAAATTCCAAAATTTTGCTAGTTAGGTCCAAGATTTGATGCTTATTATCCACTTTAGTGACGGCAATAAGGAGGAGGTAATGTCCCAACTTCCTTGAAATCATGCGGTCGTTTAAGGATATTACCTTTCATCTAAATAAAGGAAGTTTCCATCTTGTAGTTGTAAAAGAAAGGCTAAAGTCTATGAAAAACTAAAGCAAATAACCTGTGCACAACTGACTTCTGCTGCATAAACCCTCATGCCAACATGAGTACGTAATGATTTAACGACTTGTATGTTTCTCTCACGGCTTTCGTACATCTGATTTGACATGAAATGCTAGAGTTACGACTGGAATGGTGCCTCGGCCTTCTCTGCATTCTGGTAACATGGATATCTGGATTGTGAGAGGCAGTCTAAATTTCTTAGTGACTAGTCCCAGGATTACGTACAGGTGAAACAGACTTGCATGTACACTCAAGACTACAAAATCTGAGCAGTGTGATAATTAGTGTTTCCTATAGCATCTGAAAAACAAATATTCTAAAATAAAGGAACAAAAAAAAAAAAAAAAAAGGAAGATATCAGCCAGAAGTCTAAATGAAGAGGGGTGTTGTCTGAAGATTTATGAACCTTGTAATTCCGTGTGTGGCTCCTGTTACTTGTTTCCTCACAGGGCATCATCAAACTCTCTGATATTCACAGTGAAAATAGGTTTGAAGCAAATAGCAATACCTCCACTGCACTCTTCAATCTGCTGTTTGGGGAAAATATTCTGTCTGCGTTGTGCATAATTGTTCAGGTTTCCTTAATGGATACCTCCAGTGGATTGATCTGTTCTTGTGCTGGACAACTGTTTAGAAGCTTATGGTCCATGCCCAGGTCCTAATAACTTTTTCCACTCCTCAGAGAGTCAGATGGTGCCCTTAGGTAATGTGTGATTCAGTCATTCCAATTCTCTTTTAATTATTAATTTCTACTCTTCATTTATATTTCATTGTACTGCAGAAAATCTCCAGTCATCACAGTGCCACTTCCATCTCTTAACAGCCTGAAATATTTATTAAACTCATTAAGCTCCGGTCTCAGTAGCTAATTACAACAAACGTATGTTTATGGAAACAAATCTAGCCGTGAAGATTAAATTTAAATGAGTGCTAAAAATTCCTTGCCTTTGGAGATTTTTGTTTTTCCTCTTTTTAATTTGTCATGCTGATTTGTAACGCTTCCTAGTTATTCTGGTAACATTAGCACTGTTGATAATAACAGGCACTGTTTGTCTTGGGGAAGTGCCAGTATTCTAAGTACATATCTAATTTGTCCAGACAGTTTTAAAGTCTCTTGAATTTAAATTATAAGTTTAACCTGAAGAGTTACAACAGCTAATTACAGATTAAAATTTGGAATGAGAATTTTTTAAACAAAATGAAGTACCAGAATTCTTTGAAGTTAGGGGCACTGAACAAATTCTATCCCTTTTGTATAATGAATATCACCAACTCGTGTATTCAGGCAGGGCCCTCAGAGGATCGAGGATGTGGCCTTAATGCTATTTAAAGGCTTCACGGGTCTTGTGTAGCTGATTTTGAGGCCACTGCTAGACCTAAACCTGTGTGTGTATATTTACTGGCGTAGAAAAACACTTTGCCATTGCTGGAGGCTATTCTGGAATGCCATCCAAGTTAGACCTCGTCTGAAGCATCCTCTGGAGGATCATCCTCCTCTCCAGGAACTATAGATAGACTTCTGGGATGAGCTCTTTAGGCTGTGATAGGTAGCATTCTAGAGTAGTCTTCAATCTTACACTGTCTTCCGCAACAAAATTCTCATTAATGTATTTTTTCAGTAAAGTCTTCCTGTGAAGATAGAAAAGTGTGTTCAGGCTGCCGTAGAAGAAGTTTTAGCTACTTGAATACTAACTCTTACTTGCTGAGAGTAATGGCCTTCATTTCTACTTATGAGCCTTTCTGGAAGCTGTCCCCAAAAGCACTGATGTACCTACATAGCAACTCCCCAAGAACCATTGCTTTCTGTGAAAGCGCTCTCCTCTCTCCTTCAACAGAACGCAAGAAAGCTCTTTCTCTCAAGAGGTTCTGGCCGTAGGATTTACTGGGTGTTACAGTTTGGTTATGGGTATAGACAATATGAGACATACAGATTGGATTAAAAAGCCTCTTGGATTGCTTTTTATTCCCTAGACAAAATTTGTTATTGATGAACGTTGCTCAGTTCTGTCGATTTTTTACACTCTGAGCTGGCCTGAATTTCTGTCTAGCAATAGGTTTCAGCAAAACATTTCAGTCAAGCTATACTGGTTCACACCAGCAGAGACTTTCGGGAGAATCTGACCTCTGTTCACAGCAAGGGGCCTGTGAATTCTCATTGATGCTTTTTAATAAACTGATACCCAGGTTTACTACAAATATGTTTTCTGTGAAGTGCTGTGAAATTCAGAGCATTGAGTAAGAATTGTCAGCTATGTGGATTAATAGACCATGAGTCAGGAAGATTCTTCTCTGAAGGAGAAAGGTAGCGTAGGAATTTTTTGTCATTTGTAGACTTTCACTTCAGTTTCAGTAGAGTGAAGGATCTGGAGAATGTATAAAACTGAGCCCACTGTGACTTGGTAATGATTAGACTATAATGCCACACTTCAACTCAGTGGTATAATGCATGGCATTACAGAATTTCCATGTTTCAGAGTTATATAGCAGCATGAAAAATCTAAAATTCTTAGCTGTAAAAGATAGCAGCAGATCTCAGAAAACAAGGCATCAAGAAATAGAAGTTATATGGTGAAACAATAGTTTTAAATAGCATCTTTCAGCTTGAGAGTCAAAAGGTGGAAGCCAGAGATTCTTAAAAAGACAAAAGGCTTCCCACGTACTAATTAATTTTTTTAATACAGACGTTTCCATCTTGATTTATGTGTTGATGACTTTGTCTTCTACTTTTTGTAAAAATTCAGTGAATGCCCTGGAAGGAACTACTGAACAGTGTGTAGTCAAAGATGGGTGTGCAAGGCTCGCTGCTGACATCTGCGGGATGGAATGTCAGGTTTACTGGTGAAAGGAATTTGTCTTGACTTGATTCTTGGCTGCAGTGGAGTCAGGATATAAAATGTTATGGTGGTGTAGAACAGAAGAATTCCTTTATGCACATACGATGTCTAGCATATCCTTTGGATGTGCATAGCAAATTCCACCATTTCCAGACTGACTGCTTTTCAGGCTAGAGCATCCAGAGGGACTGGATGCAAAAGTCACCAGATAAATGCTTCTGGGTTTGTGATTGCCTGAATCCTACCCTTTGCATTTAGAAAAAATGCTTAGCATTATTTTCATACTGTTTTAAAAAATATTTGTGGGTATCCTTTGAGTTAGGTTACTTAGATAGAGAAGCTTGGAGTTGAACACGGAGTGTCCCTCTGGCATTGTATGCTGTAATGAGACAAATTTTAGGAAAAAGCAGCCCCATTTTTTTTTTAATCCAAAGAAATAGGAGTCAGATAAGATATCACAGCGTGATAGCCATCGGTGTACATTGCCAAATAAAGTAAAAATTTTCTTAAAGTGTTTCTGTAACTGCCAGTCAATATGTATGTGCAGAACTTGGGCCATGGTACAATGACATTAGACAGGGTTCAGAGAAGTAGGCATTCAGACATCGTAGCTTTCTGAGGTGCCATTGTTCAGCCACAGTAGAGGAGCGTGTTGCACTAACCATTCCAAATCCAGTCGTTTCCTCTAGTATACTAAAATATTAATGGTACATTGCTGAGGGTGGAATTACTTCATCATTTGACTTTCCAGTTTTATAGTCCAAGGCAGGGAATGCATAGCTGTAGAGCAAGTGTACATGCTGGGGTTCCAAACATTCCAGTCACTGAACATGAAGGACTGTCTTTCCCTGTCTGAGGACTGCAGAGCCTGTTCAGATTACAAATACATTGAAGTACGTTTCCAAAAGTGCTTAAAATCCTTAAAATCTATGGTTAAGGTCAAGATTTTTAGTGTATATGAATCAAACACATCTCATAGGCTGGAAAGAAAATGGTTTATTGGATTTTTAATGTTTCAGGAAGCATCTCTCCCTCTTGAACACCAGCACTTATTTCTGTCCCTCTTTAGACAAGAGTGGACAATGACATTTTTCTAGTCTCTCTCCACTGAGCACTCCGGGCAATAAAATGGAATTCTCCATTTTAAGTATGTATGGATTCAGTTCCTTTTTTTTTTTTTTTTTTTTTGACCTGGAACAAATGATATGTTCAGATGTTTTTATAATGATACCACCAAGCATACCAAATGAAATTTGTACTTACCCAGTTACTTGGGACTGCATCTGACTTTTTCTAGGTATGTCCTCTTTTTCTACCGAGGTATTTTTTCCAGGAAAAATTGAGGCAATGTGATACCAGGACTTTGATGAGCTGATCAAGGCCATTTGCAGACATATCTATTGCATATGATCAGGTCTACTCTACAGGATATGAACAATGGATCCCATGCATTCAGGATGCATGGGATCTAATGTGTGTGCACTGAATAGGTGATCTATGTGCACACAATAAATCCAATTCACTCTGAACCTACCGTATGTGTATAAATCAAAGACGCATCCCAGACACATTAGTCTCACTGCATTTCATTTCGTCTGGGAAAACCTGGACAGAAATATGGTAGCCCTAAGCTTCCCACATTCCATACTCCACACACACATGTAATAGGTTCATGTCTTGAACCCTTAGTCTCTCTTGGGCTTTCTATTATTGTTGATACAACACATAAATCTGAGGTTAAGTGTTCTCCTGACTTCACAGTTATTTGCAATTTTCCTATAGGCCCAACAGTCTTTAAATCCTTCTGAGTCACTTATTAGACTTTTAGGTGGGAAATAACAGACGCCCCTTGATTTAGCTCTGAGGATGATTCAGTAGGAATCCTTTCTCTGTGTAATGCCCTGGTATCTGACAAACCACTCCAAGTGAGTTTTGCAGACGTGGGCATTGTTCTCTTTGTTTAATGTTCTCTGTTGTTTTCCTAGCCAAGTTGCTTTGGTATTTATTAATTGAGAGTTGTAAGCAATTCAGTTAATCTAACACTTGATCAGCAATTTCAAATCAATGTTTGAGAGGGAACATGCCCTAAGGCAGTTGTTATTTATTCTGGTCAGGTAATTCCTTTCTGGGCTGTTTAAACAGCAACATGTTTTCTGTAACAGTAAGGCTACCCAATTTAGGAGAGAACTTCGCAGAAGTCTGCCTCTCTGTTTCTTTAAAAATTTAGCTAAGTAGACTGCTTAGTGTGACAATGATAATCAAGTATTAAGATGGTCAGATAGCAGCATTAACTAAGAATATGCAACACTGCAATATAAAGTCCAGGCATCTAGTAAGGATTAGATTTGCTGGTTATACAAAATCATGAAGATACAAACCATTTTGACAGATCTGATAGGGAGAAGAAAGATGAATACATTAGCATTTAAGCTGCCCTTGTAGCACTGAGAAATCCTGTAGTGTTTCCCAGTTAAAATATTTCAACATCAAAAGATAAACATTTGGCTCTCAGGGAAAAGTTCTCATATTCACATGTATCACCCTTGCTAAATTCTCCCTTAAGTATTTTAAGTATTTTATCCGTTTGTGGAGGAAGTATCAACTATACTGCTCACATTTGGATTTTAGGAGATTTCTTTTCTCCATTTGGAGTTTTGGAGTATGAGTAGGTCTGATTTGGTATTCCAAAAAAGTCCAATACTCATGAAGTTCCATAGTAGAGTTGCTTCTGGGCAGCCCAGGAGGAAGAAGTTAGAATGATCTTGCTGAAATATGAAAGACTGAGCTATAATAAAAGCACTGTGATAATTCAGGGGCTAGCATATACAAGCCACATTTTAGTTAATAAACAACCAAGCTTTAATCACTGCAAGTAGATTGCTCCCTTTACACCTATAAAAAAGTGCTTTGAAAGTTAAGCAGCACAAGCACTTAGTGAGAACTCTTACATTACAAAAGTTATACCTCCTCATGTTTATCAACAAGGTAAAGGCATAACACAAGCCTCCGTTCTCTCTTTTCTTCCTCCTCCCAAGAACAACAACCTGCACGCTACCAAAATGTTAAGCTCTATTTAGTGAATTTTTGGAGCAGGTTTTTCCTGGACCTAATAAGACAAGTGTCTGCAGCTCCAGAATAAAGTGGGAAACTGAAGAAAGCTTTGAATTTCAAACATCTTTCAGTGAGGAATTAGTTTTAAAAGACATACAACAATAAGCCATGAAGTAAGTCCAGACACCATAATTCAGGGATAGAATATGCTATGAAACTGGCAGGCATCCAGGCCAGAGCCAGGTGCCTGTTTTGGATTAGATTCAAGTGGCCTTAGGCCACCTACAGAGCTTTCAGGTAAAATCTGGAAGCCGCTCACCTCAGTATGCCCTACCTTACTTCTATTTCAGGTACTTGTGACGATTCCCAGATGGCTGGCCCTCGTCCAAAACAGCATGCTTTCAGATCGCATTGTCTCTATACTGTGATGAGGCGAGTTTCAGAAAAATGTATCTGGAAAACAGAGACTTAATAAACTGCCTGTTTTCCTCAGTTTGCAATGAGAAAATTTTACTTGTGAGAACAGCATTTATGTGTTGCCGCTCTTGACACCCTTAGTGTGTGATTGCAAATGAGCAAGACACAATTGTATATGTATAACCAAAGGGACACAGAAGGTAGATCCTGAAAAAAAAAATCCTGTGAAAAAAAAGTACTTTGTCAATGGAATTCATATTTTACCTGCCACTCTTTTGTTTGTTTGCCTTTAATTCAGTTTTATTCTGGATCATGAAAATAGGCCAAGGTAAGTCAAGTTGTAAACTTCAGTGTCTAGACTTCTGACTGCAAATAATTTTTGCTTGACTGTGGCTCAGTCCTAGACATGCAATGCTTTCCATAGTCCTCTGCAAGATCCTGTGCATATCCCAGTATGTATCATGCAGTGTATGACTCCTATTTCATACCGTGAGGGCAGCAGGCCCTGCTAGCTGGCCTGGCAGAGCTGGAGTCAGTGCATTTATTCCTGCTAGATGCAACTCAGTAAAATTGTCCTATAAGCATGGGTAAAAAATAGTCAGGTTACGCTCAAATAGACTAATCAGTTTCAGTTTCTGGTTATGAAGCTCTAGCACAATGTTGCAGTGTCTGTGATGCCAAGAAGGTTTAAATCTCATTTAAATTCAAGCTAAAAAAACCCCTGCTGTCATTAAAAGTAAAATGATTGAAAAAGCCATGAAATAACTTTTATTAGTGTTACACTCTTAAAGAGTTCATCCATGGAGCAAAGCAACAGCACTTTCACAGTTTTTGGTATTTCTTAACGGAGGAGGAGGGAAGGATTTTGATTATAAGGCACCTTGCAGCAAACATGAACATACCTAGCATTAGACTCATACGTAAGTAAAGCTTCAACCTACATGACTGATTTTCGTGAATATTCTATTCTACATTTCTCTTATTGTAACATGCCTAAAAATCACTTCTTGTTTATCTCTCACAGCTACCTTTACATTCTTGCCCCACTAGAGCTCTTGTCTTAATATGCAAGTTCAGAATTGCCACTGTAAGGACCAACTCTACCCTTACTGAATTCAGTTGAAGAGGGGCCATTAATTTCAATGTTACAGGCGTACAGCCTAAAATGATTTCATTCCTTTTTCTTCCCAACATCCAGCTCTATTGAAAATAGAGAAAAATCAAACACTTTCCACTCAGTACACACACAGAGTAAGATATTATTAAATGTTGTCACAGCAACCGGTGCAACACTGAGTTTGTAAAACAACTGTTTGACTCCTCAACATGCTGAAATCACTTTGGAAATCAACACCACCATCAGGGAATAGTTTTGTTTGCAAATTAGGAATGCAAAGAAGGCTGTGGTAAATTAAAAAGTGTAAGCTGAGCTCTTGGGATAGGGACCAATTTTCTGTTGTGTGTGTTCAGCACCTAGCTCAAAAGGGGCCTGTGCAACTACTGCTACCATATTCTTCATCTGTTATCGTCATCTTTTGGCAAGAAAAATAGTGGTAAAAATATCCTTCTTTGCAGAAAATAAAAAGTAAGTCATGAAGGCCTTGTTTTCCTGGTGAAAGAGTATAAAGCAAGTTAAATATTTAGAGTTAATACCCTTATACAACGCTGTGAAATGATTGCTTACGGCCATTGTGGTGTGAAATAGTCTGCAAGAAATGAGAATCTAGTCCTCAAAAAATACAGCTTTCCAATGTCTGACACAAACCCCACTCTTGTTATGGTACAAGAGCTTGAAGTCTTTCAGTACATAGCAAATAGAGTATCTATGCACATTTATTAGACAACACCTTCTTTGTATAGTATTGCATGGTGCTGCAAGTCCTCTCTTACAGAAGCAAATATGGAACAGCTCCATAATTCTGTGGGAGACATTTTCCTATTTGATTGCCAAGCTGTACCTAAAATTCCCACTGAGAGGTCCATTCTGAGTAAGAAAGAGATGAAGGTGGTTGGTCTGGGCGGACTACTACAAAGAGAAGATGAAGGCACACTGAAACAGAAGTAAAAGCACCTAATTTTCGTAGGAAACGGGCTGATACTTAATTGAAAATGGTGAAACAAAGTATTTGTGGGTACCCTGCAACTGTTACACGGAAGGAACTGAAAAGGCTCCTGAACTACTTTGCAATCCATGTTCCCAGCAAGAAGGCTGAAGTAACAAAGGCTCATTGATGTGAAGGGGGGGGGGGGGGGGGGGGGGGGAAGTTATTAATAGGGAATCCCAGGAGCCAGCCAAAGAAGCATTATCTTGTATTTTAAAAAATCTGCAAATAATGAAATTCA
This sequence comes from Phaethon aethereus, assembly GCF_964289735.1. Classification (NCBI taxonomy): domain Eukaryota; kingdom Metazoa; phylum Chordata; class Aves; order Phaethontiformes; family Phaethontidae; genus Phaethon; species Phaethon aethereus. The sequence continues at coordinate 15,990,614 of NC_138589.1, read as the reverse complement.
GAGGAGAGAGAAGCCAATTTTCTTCTTTGCTTGGCCCATGAAATTAGTAGCAAATAAAAGAAGAAACACATGTAAAAAGGACTGGAAACTAAATCTTCCCAGCAACATTCTTCTCAGGGTATATTGTTCAAAAGAGTACAGGGATTCACATTCAGAAATGCTGAGCAGGTTCAGTTCCTGTTGATCTCAACTAGAGCTGTGAATTCTTGGTACTTTGGCAAATTAAGTTCACAGAGTGCACTTGAAGTTTTCAGCCCAGGACTCAGACTCCCACCCTGAAACTAACTGGATACAAGCAGGAAAATTGTCATCAGAGATCTTATCTTACAAAGCAGCACAAAATGATGCTAGCACTTGTGGGAACAAGTCACATCAGCAGAAGTTAACTTTCCAGTCCAGAAATAAAATGAAAAATCAAGATAATATGTCAGGCTTGGGTGAGATGAAGCAGGACTACTAGGAGCAGGGGAGAAAAAACCAACTTTTAACCTCTATCGGATGAAACAAGTATGTTTTGTTTACAGACATGGGAAGAAGAGCCAATAAGAAATGAGTGAGGTACCATTTCATCCCAATGCCATTTGTTTTGGGGGTGGGGTAACCTCATACATTCCTATCATGGAAGACAGAGATTGAAACTTCCATATGGATTTTCTTTCTTGGCCTGGTTTATCCTTTTCTGGGGTGCAGATGCTGGCCGACTGTAACAGAGACTGGGCTTTCCTTCCTGCATGTGATGCCAAAGTATGTCTGAAACCAATACTAGTGTCTTAGAAGTAATTTGCAGGGGTTTTAAATATGTCTTTGTGACTCTGTAGGCTACACAGCCTTCCGGGTGTAGCGCAAATCAGTATTTATAAAAAGCATTTTCAAAGTGGATCTTTGAACCTGCTGGACTGCATGGTTTCTCCCATGCCATTTTTGATCCATTGTATAAATACAAATTTTGGCACATGCACAACAGTATAAACTGCATAATTGTTTTTATTAGAGTTCTGTGAGTTTGGAGGTACCTGTGCTTTAATTACACTTGGCAAGTTTCCAGGAAAACTCTTCTAAAATGTAGTGCTTGCAAAGCCGTAGTTGGGCCACCCACAGTGACAGCTTTTATTTTTCTTCTATTAGTGATGGACATTTTCATTTAATTTTGGTCTGTGTGTGTGACAGAGCCTCCATGTACTGAGCTGCAGCTTCCCCCTGTTCACTTTTCAGCCACAGAGTGTGTCGGGACACTGTGGCAGCAACTTGTGACATTTGGAGCCAAGCCAAATGAACGCTATTTGCCGAGTTTTTAGGTTATCTTTCTTGCTTCCTTGGTCTCCCCTCCCCCTTTTAAAAATTGCTGGTGACACTAGAAATGCAAATCAGCTAATCTCATCTAAAATCTAAGCATTAGCCTACAGCACTGACTGCAAGAGAAATGCAGAACATTGCTCTGTGAAGTTCCTGTATGTCAGCTGTAAGCACGCAGCATGGAGGTGGTTTTAGTTCCGCTCCTGAGCCCAAATCTCTGGTGCAGCAGGACAGAGCAAGTACAATGGTAACAAGTCAGCAGGATAGCTGGAACTTCATACTCCATGCCAGAAAGTAGGATGTCCAGCTAGCCCAAATAAATGTGTAGAACTAATCAAATTAGGATGGACATGCTGTGCAATACAGAGAAATGCATGTAAGCAGAAAATTGTGTTTAATATTTGTAATCAAAAGCATTTATTTGGGACTAAAACAGCCCAGTGCTACGTGCAAATTGAGTGAGGAAAAAATGTAAACATTGTTGCTTTGATTTCATTGGGAGTTAGGGTACAGCAGGAATGCTGGATCAAGCTCCTTTTCCAGTGGCTGTGATTAAAAAACTATGTGAAATGAATTTAGGGGCTTATTGACAGAAAATATTACTGTAAATGGTGGTGAAAACCTATTCCACAGAGATTACTCTTTATTGCATGGAGTTTGCCAGAATTTATAGGATGCAAACTGGAAACTGTGGGTTTAGAGACCATTGGAGGAAATAACTTCAGTCCTAACACCATGTTTTGAGGCTTCTGCAGAAATCAAAATTTAGTACAGAAAATGGTGAGACAGTGGAATTTTATTCCGTGAACTTTCAGGCCCTTAAGGAAGAGGAATTAATGGAGGAACCATACTAAGTCATCCAATAGATGTTTTTGTTACTTACACCGTTTCCATGTCAGCTGAAATATAGTTACCCATAAACAGAATAACCAGTGACATGGTATAGCCCATGCCATGTGTCACTGAAGAATGCGGTTAGCCATCATGCAAAAGCAACTTTATTCCAGTAGCTCATATTATAAACTGAACACTGGTTAGAAATGCAGAAATATGCTTTTGGGTACACGCTAGACTAGCGTTTTCCATCCCTGAGAATACTGTAGTCAGCTTCAGACTTCAGGGTAGTAAAGTAACGTTGTTTCTCGTTATGAGAATAGCCTTTTAAAATTTGGGGAGGTGTGAAAATATACAGCGTAGGAGTGGATCTGCTGTTAGCAGGCATTACAATACTGTCTAGTGCTTTACAAACCGTGCAAGTAAGAACAAGCGCTAATGCTGTTCCAGCTGTAGAGGAAGTTGACCGGTGTCCTCAGACCATCAGTCCTTTAGGATGTGTCATGTTCCAGCTGTGACCCCATACCGTACATGAGGTGCTTCCGATGACAGGGAGGTAGGCCACGAACTCGGTTTACGGTCTGCTTTCTGCACAAAGGATCTTTCTGGCAGGAAGGATTCAGTAGACTATCTTCTCAGGTTCTGTAACTCAGCCAGACAGAGGAGCTATGATCATTTATGCCCGCTGAAAGGATTTGGCCTCTTCCTAAACTGCATGGTATTGAGTGTGTTTAGATAATGTACATATAGCCATGCAAATGTAATTTGATACCAGAGGACTACATCCCTGCAACTACGCTTAATCTATATGAACGATTCCACGATTTTTCGAGTTGCTCATATTTTGTTCACCTAGAGGTTTTGTCCTGCTACAACTGAGTAACAGTGGCTGAACTCTTTAGACAAATTATATAAATTCACACAATGCCTTGAGATTATTGAATGGATAATATAATATAATGGGAAAGAAAAGCCTCCTTAGCAGTTGTGGTGTGTGTGGAGCATAATCAACTATGGAGCATAACTTCACTTTGGAGCCTCTTCAACTTGGGACAAAGGTGAACTTGATGGGTTTTGAAAACTACCAGCTCATTCTGAAGAGGTTCCTTTCCATTTGTAAAGAGGTTTCCATGAAGAATTCTCTGCAAGGAGTTTCACCTGGCATGTGGTTAATCACCACTGACTATAAATGAAGGCAGAGAGCTTCTGTGCTTCACAAGAATGAAACATCTTCATGAGGATAAACACAAAGAGAGCATAAGATTAAGCTGGAAGAATCCTACAGAGTGCTTACATGTATCCTGAATAACCCAACAAGTATGTTGTTTGGTGAGAAATAGTCACGAGATGGTCAAGTAGGTATGGACAGTTGCAGAAACTGAATTGCTGAGTTACCAAAACACACATGTGCTCCAATTCTACTATGTGTATTCACCCCTCACTGCACCTTTTTTCCCATTGGAAGTACTCTGCTTCCAGTCATATATGATTTAAATATGGTATACATTATTAAAATTAATTTCTAATACAACTATATTAGGAAAAATAATCTAGGTTGACAGAGGAAGAGGTGACAGCCATCAGGCAATAGACTTCTATGAATCATTCACTCATCTCAGTGGTCACGAATGTCTCACATGATAAAGAATTTGCTCTAACAAAGACAGCAAAACAAACATGATGGCATTTTAATTCAGGGCTTATTTCTTCTGCGAGCCTGTCAGTCATGTTGCTGATAACGTGAGTTCTGTGTGGGGCTAGACTCTTATCACGATGGCCATGTCGGCATAGTTACTGAGGAAAAAAGTCTATAGAAATTCACAAGGAAAGAGGGATTCAGAATTGGAAAGAAGAGAGTTATTAAAAATAATAATCCATGTTATCTGATAAGCTAGCAAGTGGAAACAAGAACATCCAACACCTTTGCATTTAGACATCAAGACGATAGACACTTTGCATGCAGGCGTGATCTGTCTAGGGCGGGCGGATGAGAAGCCCTGGCGCAACTCGGGCTATGCTCTTGCAAACCTCAGTGTGGTGATGAAGGTGAAGCAGTAAGTCAAACCCTGTACTTGCCCTTGCAGATAGGAGAGAAATCCTGACTTCCTGAGTCATGGTACATAGATGATTTCTTTACACTGGAGATCCCACTCCAAGAAGTGTATTACTATCTGTTGTGCAATGTTGCTTAACGGTGACAAGTCTCCACACTTTCTTGCATTCATGGGTAATGGAGGAGTTTCTCACGTAGGTGGAACACAATTACAACAGGTGGATACAAACAAGGAAGGGAAGAAAAAGACCTGCTGAAAACTGACAAAACTTATCGGCATAAAAAAGTGATAGAGGCACCCAACCTGACAGTTTAGGGAGAATAGAGAAGAGTCTAATAACAGACTGTAGTATGGTAATGATTATCTCTGAAGGAATATGTGCTTGCTGGTCATCTGAGGTGGGAAATGCTGGGGAGTTGGGGGAAGAAAAAACCCCTCTGACTGCATTGTTTACTACACTGCTGACTGTGGAGTTTTATTCCTCTAATGTTCTGCATGGTAACTATGTTTGCACATGGTAACAAGCTGCCTGCAGGATTCTCTGATGTTTATGACCATCACTGCTGGGATCTTGATTGACTCGGGGAGCAAAGTGTGATGTTGTCTGAGCATGTTAACTGATCAACGTTGCTGCCTAGAGGCCAAGAGGGGTTCGGGTCCCTTGCCTAATGCCAACTCAAATTTGGATGCATGTCATTTATAGTCATGCAAAGCAGTGTCACATTTTTTTCTTCTTCTTTGATCATACTCAGAAACTATAAATCCCCAGGGTGAAATCTTAACTCCACAGAAATCATGAGCAAAACTCTCTTCAGTGGTGCTAGGTTTATAGTGAAAGTTGTCTTTTTCTTTCTTAAACAATTCTTGTAATTGCTAGAGAACTGTATTTATTTCCCTCCCCACCCAGCAAATAAAATGTCAGTCTTCACAGTCAGGTAGTCTACAAGAAACAGTCAAGTTTGTCTGTTCAGGGTGTTGAGAGCCAATAATAAAATTACAGCCCAGTAATTCTATATTTTTCTCCTATTATCTGCAATGCACAACATGTTTTTTATGTTCTGCTCCACTGGGACCATTGTAAACCTGTAGCCAGCTAGTTTGTTTGGATATACTCAGTGGGAGGTGACAGGTGTGCTGTTACAGAAAGTTCTTGAAACTTTATCATAATATATTCAGCAAGGTGATAATGTAGAACCCAGTGGGAGAGAGAGGTGAAGTAGAAATTCCACACCTGGGAATTTATTTTATGTTTAAAGACAGGAAATGCTTGCGAAGGGCAAGTATCTCTAATCTGTCTAATCCACTGCCCCAAACTAGTTACCACGAAACCCCTGGTGAAGGAGGTAGATAGAGGAGATGACCTCCAGCTCACCTCGGCTTCCATTGCGCTCTCCAGCTGGTGTGCCAGCTGGAGCAGCGAGGCACCTTAACTTGACACAGCTACCGTTCATTTTCATGATGTGACCCTGCGTCAAGGGAGATTTTGAGTGACACATTTTGACTGAGACACGTACTGGAAAACTATCTAGCACAAAAGGGAGATCATGAGGTGAGGGACGCTCCTCCAAGTGCAGCCAAAAACGTTAGAAACAAGTTCTGTATTGGTTTCTAGCCCAGACCAGTCCCATCGAATTCAGTGGTTTGGTTTCCTTTCAGAGTGTTTGTATCTTTGATCCTTTACTGAAGTTTTCTCTAGAAGGGAAAGTGCAACCTAACAGCAGAGACGAGGTTAGTCGAGACCAGAAGCCGGTGCTGCATTTGGCTCAATACACGCAAGCCACCGTGTGGGAGTCGGCTCTTTTACGGACGTCGGTGTTCGAAATTCACTAACTGGTCGCGGCTGTCGCAGCTGTATTTTTTCCCAGGCAACCTAAGCCTCGTTTGATTTGTTTGTTTGTTTTCTCGTGAAGCTACCTTTCAAAAGAACAGAAAATAGCAGCGCATTCTTTCCAAGCGGATGGTGCTTTGGAAGCTGCATGGCAGACGCCGGGCTCTACTCCGTCTCCCAGCATCATCGCAAAACCTCTGGCCCTGCTGATTAAGCCCTGTGGTCGGTGCCCCGTCTTGCCCCGGCCAGACTCCCCCGGTGCCTGCGCAGCTCGCCACAGGTGTGCCAGCTTTGCCGCTGCCCCGGCTCAGCCCTGCCGAGGCCCGGGGGCCGCCCGCCGCCCCCTCTCCCAGGTGCCTCCCCGCCTGCGCCCGCCAGTCGCGGCCCCGGCCCGGCCCGGCCCGGCCCCGCCGCCTCCCCATTGGTCCCGCCCGCCCGCTCCGCTCCCGCTCCGCGTCGCCCCCCGGGCGGCGGCCGCGCCGAGACGCGGCGCCGGAGGCAGCGCTGCCCCGCGGCGGCGGCGGCGGCGGCGGCTTAAAGCGTGCGCGCCGGCGGCGGCGGCGGCGGCGAGGGCGCGCTCACCTGGGCGCCGCTCCATGGGCTCCGCCGCCGCGCGCGGCGGGGGCGCGGCGCTGCGAGGCGGCCGCCGGGGCTGCGGCGGGGCAGCGCCCAGGTGACCATGCGGGGGATCCGGGCTCGCCCGCCGCGCGCTTCGGGGAGCAGGTAGCGCGCCAGGTGCACGGCGGAACATGGACTGTCTCCTGCTTGTCGTCTGGACGTTACCTGCCGCGATTCTCAGCGGCAGCTGCGTGCGGTCCCCGACCCTCCCGTGGCTTGGAAGCGCTGTAAAGGCAGGTCGAGAGCACTTTCTTTTGCAGTCGCCTAGTGTGCTTTCATACCAGGCTACTGCACAATTTCTGGTGCCTTGTCTTTCTGCCTTCCCTTGTCAAGTAAATCTCGCCCAATACTTCTTTTTTTCTCTCTCTTTTTTTTTTTTTTTTTCTCTTGCAGACCCTTCAGCTGTGCTGCCTCTGTTGCATGTCTCATGCAGCAACTTTAACCAGTGACAGCATCAGTGAATTGAATCATGGTTTGTATAGCTCTTTCTGTGTCTGTGTATATGAACATTTGCATGGATGCTTTTTTTTTTTTTTTTTTTTGGGGACTGAGCATTTAAAGGGAAGAAACCAAAGTGTTTGGGGAACGTAAAGTGAAAGCAAGTTGACTGCTGTAAAATAGCTAACCATGGGCAGAGATTAACTTGTTAAGCCTTGTGTGCAGAAGCTAAAAGGAACGATATGTAACAGCAAAGCAAATGAATGAGATGGTGAATACATCCGCGTTTACATGTGCGATTAGAAAGATGAATGTGTATGTAGCCACAACAACAAAACCTCATGCGTCTGTTATGGGAGCAATGAGCCAAAAGTAATGAACAGATTTGGGTGGGAGAGCGGAAGAAGCTGTGCAATGCAGGCTAAGGGAGAATAAACCTGGAGAGAAAGGACTGGTGTGAGTGAGAGCTCAGGAGCTGTTTGTCCCCAGGTTGCAGAGACTAACACTTAGATGCTGATGATTTTGGGAAGTCTGAAGTGCAGCATGTGCTTTTTATTGGGTGCGAGTGGAAACAAAGTGCAATAGAGAACCACACCAGGGTGCAGAAAGGAAAACCCTCTTGCACCCTATTGTCTGCTCACTGGGGGATTCCCTCTCTCCAGCAGCTGCTTGCATTTTTTGGCCACCAGCCTGCTTAGCGTCCTCAACTTCTGCCATTGATTAGCACCACTCGAGGAAAGTGAAAGCTCTTGATGTATTGTTTCCACTGTCTAAGCAAAAACAACCTATCACTGGTTTTGTTTTCAGCTTAATGTGTGTCCAATGAAGTCTACTCAGGCGAAGAGATTGATAGTTTTTGCAACATCTGTTACAACACAAGAAGGAGGGGGCTTTCTTCTTTTTTAACGATGTTACTTCGATTTAGGAAGAGAAGTGAATTGTTTTACTGTCAAATGCATGGACATCTTTAAGTATGCATAGAGAAATACAGCTTAAAAATGAAATGGGTTTGAGAAGCAGTTTATTCAGCATAATGACTCATAAAACCAGGAATAGGTGCAAAGGTCCTAGCTCAGCAAACGGCTAAAATTCAGACCCAGCTTCCAGGATACAAGTAATCCCTGCATGGCTAGATCAACAGCAATGGTAATGTACTTCAAGCTAGGCACCTGCTTATACAGTTAGCTGAATCATGGCCTCTATTTTTCCCTTTCTTGGGTGGTTGTGAGTAGGTCTTAGTCTTCTCACAAATGGTTTTGTAATTTTTCACATATTTTATCCAACGCAATAAACTTCTTTGACGTGCAATTAGCAATGGCTGACTAAAGGTTATTAGGTAGGATGTAATCTCTTTCTGCTGAAGGTCAGTTACAATTTGAAGCTCAGTCTAATCAAGTCACTACAAAGAGATGAGGTCTCACTCAGTTAAGGCATTAATAAATTAATCCTTTAATCCATTTGAACAAGTGGTACAGTTCTACAAAGTCTCAGTTATGGTTACCCCTACAGTGATATATTATATTTGCTGCATTCTTAGGGAAAGTTTAAAAAAAACCAAACCCTCGAACCAGAGCAGCCTTCACACTTGACAGCAATTAATAGAGGGGAGGGGAAAATCCACAGATCTGCTGGTGATGACAAATGTCTTCAGAAGAGTGATGGTGGGAATGTTCACAGTTATGCTAGTTAGTCTGTACCTCTCACTGGGGCAGAAAGGAAACAAACACTGTTTGAGAGCCTGTGTGACTTACAGGGGTGAATTTATGCAGTCAAGACTATACACACATAGCCTGCAGAGCTTTCAGACCATCCCCTAAATGAGGGAATGCTTCACGCCGTAGTGAAAGCCTGATGTTTACCATGTTAGAATGACGCTTACCTTATTTGTTAAATACAGAAGCTGACAGCTAACTTTTTATCATTACAGATTATGTATTTGTGACACCTGTCAAAGTGGATTCCAGTGGATCATACATTTCACATGATGTTTTGCACAGTACTAGGAGAAAGAGATCAACTCAGAGTTCAAAGAGTTCCTTGCACTACAAATTTTCAGCATTTGGACAGGAACTTCACTTAGAACTTAAACCTTCGACCATTTTAAGCAACAGTTTTATTGTCCAGGTACTTGGGAAAGATGGAGTCTCAAATTCTCAGGAACAAGAAATTGAGCAGTGTTTCTACCAGGGATTTATAAGGAATGATAGCACCTCTTCAGTAGCAATATCTACATGTGTAGGCTTGGTAAGTGTTTATTTAAAACAAATCAGCATTAAAAGTATTTTCATATGTGGAATAGTAGTTGAAGGTATGTAATTCATATAATATTCAGGATACTGTACACTGTTTGGTGGTTTTCCTAATACCACTAGTTGCTATTGCATTTTAGAGAGGAGGTTTAGTTGTAGCTAATGAATTGCCTCACACCCTTTGTATTTTTTTTTTTTTAATCACAGTCTTTCAGGAAAAAAAAACACAGAAGACTGGCTGGTAGTCCTAGTAATTATTCCATAGCAATTTTCATTTGTTATAGTTTGTGACAGTTTACACAGTTTTGCTTGCTCTTAGGTAAATGCTTTTCCTGCCTTTGTGAACTACCATGAATAAAGAAAAAACTTATCCATGAGCCTGTGAGAAAAAAGTATTATACCTAGGTTTGTCAGAAGCTTTAAGGAAGGGTGAATTTCCTAGCTCAGCAGGAGTTATGAACCAATTTCCCTTTGTTTCCTTTGACAATTCCAGCCTCATTTGGGTTTATAGATCTTGATTAGTTGGTCTCTTATGAATGTGTTAAATATTATCATTGCATATTTTCCATTTATGGCTGTCATCCAAGTTCATGAAAAATTATTGCTCACAAATGAATTTTTCAAAATACATTTGACAGTGCTCATTGCCTGCATAGAAGTTTTTACTGCTGTAGTTCAGAAGAATCATCTACAGAGTTATAGTTATTGATGGTTTTTAGGCTTATGCCCTTGTACTTGCAAAGCAGTCTCCTATGGATGCAGATTAAAGCAGTGACATTTAAGTGTTAGGTCTATGAAGCTATCTGTATGCTTTGTGATTGACTAAGGTCCAGAGGATATGTTGGGTCACCCTCTAGAAATCTGTTTTGCAAAGGTACTTGTCCATAAGGGCTATTAAACGGTGTGACAGGACCAAAAAAGGAGCACTTGAGACACCCAGTGTTTCCTTTGAAATAGTAGTCAGTGACTTGAGAAGAGGGTGGCTCATTAGGAAGAGCTGTTGAATACTGATAAGTGGTTGAAGTAGTCTGGATTGTATTTTGAATGCTCTACCTTTTTTCTCAGCAAGTTAGAGGAATTAGTATCTTGCAGACCATTTTGACAGTTGCAAATGTGACTTTGGAGCAGGTGCCAGGAACTGGAATGAAGCTTTCTTTTGTTTTTTTAAGTTGTGTTTGTAGTGCTAAACTGTAAATATCAGATGTGCTTAGTTGTTTCTGTGGGAGCTTAATTTTCACAACTGCTAGCTTTTACCAAACTTCTTCAGGAAAAAAACCCCTGTTTTCACTTATGGCAGTGTTTGTCTCTTTCTCTGAGAGAAGTGCTCTACCTACACACAGCAGTTACAGTTTGGGTGATCTCCCCTATTTGGTCACGTTTTGTTTTTTAACATGCTTTATGAGCTAAGTGAAGCTGGGCTTGTCAAGTCTTGTTTGGAGAAGGAAGGTTCAAGTCTGCCTCAGGTCACAGAGAAACAGAATGTGGTGATCTTAACTGAGACTGAAATGGATCTTTTACCACTGTCTCGACATAGAGATTGTTATGACTGTTAAGCTTCGCTTAGAAAAGATCCAGAAACTGATCAAGAAAGAATAAATATTGTGGCATGAACAAATTTATTATGGCAGAACCTTTTTTAGTACCTAGGTTATCACCAATTAGAATCCCTCTCTTTCTTTAATCGGTTTCAAGGTTAATAGATTTCACCTTGATTTGTTATTTTAAACTGGTAAATGAAGTAAACCTTTACTTATAATAATCTTCTGCAGAGTAGGTATCACAAATAAAGTATAATTGTTCCTTTCTCCCTATCCATTTATTAACTTCAGTGCACCTAATGAATCCCAGGCAAATTATCAACAAGATTCTTAGTCTTTCAGTTTGCAAGGCTGCCTTCTTAAAAATATGTCGTCAGCTGTCTGTAATGACAACCACGTCATTTTTTACTGTGATCCAAATTCAGTAATCATATGTTAAGTCTGGATGCTGTGCTCTGATCAAGAGAACCTTGTGAATAGCTTCTATATCCTCTTTGCACCAACTACTTTTGTCACTTGGTTGCCCTTCTTTCCTATTTGCTTTGTTCACTGCAATTAAACCGAAAGTGGTGTTTCTTCTATATGGTTGGTAGCACTAATCTTTCCATTGTTCCTTTCATTAGCAATAGCTTCTCTACAATAAAACTGCAGTGACCCATTCTTTCAAGCCTGGAACACCACAATGTGATTTGGAAGCAATTGCATTTCAATAGACTACAGGGACTCTTTGATCTAATTTTTTGGATGACCTAGAGTATTCAGTCATTCAGCTGTCTGTTATCTGCCATTGCCTGCAGAGTAGACTTTTGAGAAAGTCTATATGAAATGGTTTGTTAGGCAGGATGACCTTAACTTAACACTGGAAAGGAGCAAGAATTTGTTGCTTTGGTATAGATCTGTTAAGAGATGTGTGTATCTCACCTTTTAATAGCTTAGTTGACAGTAAGGCCCCACATTTTTATGCTGATTTGTTAATTTGAGACCAAATGTTTCCATCAGTCAACACAATTTTCGTGATGTGCCAGAAGGCAAAACGATCTATGCTCTTTATCTAAATAAGTACACTAATACATTAAGTTAGCATTTTAGGAGATGTGTACAAGTTTACTATGAGTACTGTCTCTTGCCTTTTCACCATCAAAGTGTTTAGGTGCTTAAACAAGAAACTTGCTTTCTTCTGTCTTCTGCCCTTTCAGACTTCAGTCAGCATCCTATGCTTGCTGGAGCATCTGTTATGCAGCATGAAAGCTGTGATTTTATTATTTTTTTTAAATGAAATTATCTTGTATGCAAGAAATCTTGTTTAGATCTTCCTAAATGTCTGTTTCACCATTGAGTAGCAGCATTGTACTCGGTGATAAAAGAGTATGACAGATTTATTACAATTCAAGCTTATGTTGTACATCACACAGACTTTCTCAGTCATTTTATCAGAAGTGCTCAAAAGACGCATGTACTCATACACCTCCAGAAAAATGTGTTCTGGACTATCGGTGGAGAATATGATACATTCCCTCCAAAGAGGTTGTGATAATTTTTTTCATTTTCATATATTTTGTTAATACATTCTCACTCTCGGGGATATTTTTGTTTTTTTAACTCTTACAACTTTAGGTCAATGAGTTAATTTATGTTAGTAAATACAAAACTAGCTTCACTCTTTGGTATCATCTTAGTGTGGCTCGAATAGAAATGAATGCAAAATTTTCAACTCTGTTCTCCACTGATATTCATTATTACTTTTAATAAAAGTCTTCTGTGACTCCAGCGTGACTTCTTGGAGTTTCCTTCAATCCCTTGTGTTCTCCCCATTGATATATCCAGGCCACTGGTTTGTCTTGCTGCTTCATCCTCTGCTTACGTTCTCCAATTCAAGCTGTTCATTCTTCCAAAATTCAATTTCTTTACAATCTCTTACTTGAGCTAATTCTTACTTACTCTAATTACATTGTTTTATTACTATTTAGTAATATATTATTACTTCTAATTGCCTTTAGTTATCCAACTGGGAGGCAGACTATGCCAAATCCATAGAATGCAGGGGGTTTTCAGGTTTTCTGAAGGAGATGATGCTGGCCACTTTTAGAATAAGAACACGTTTTTAGGACTTATTCAGTGTGGCTATATCTCAACCTCATTCCTGTTGCCCGTTCTCATCCACATGTTGTGCTATCTCATCTGCATTACAAACAGATACCTATTGTAGGTTCACCATCTTTAACTCCACTTTCATGATGACATTGTCTGCAAAAGCCTTACTACTGTCTTCCTAGTCTGTGTCTAAACTGTGTGTTGTTTTTCTCTCTTTGTATGCTAGTTCTTGTCTTTTTTCTGTCTCCTTATGTTAGGTCTGTGTATACATAATCTCTTGTATAAAGTGAGTTGTTTGCAGTCACACAGTAAATCAGGGCAGAATACAAGAGAACCCCAGTGCTGTCAGTAGTCCAGTTGTGTTCTAGAGACATTCTTAAAAGTAATTTATAACTGTGCATTTAGGAGCAGCAGTCACATTCTCTTTGTGAACAAGAACTCTCTTACAAAGTCAAACAAGTTTAGACTACGGTCCAATACGCAACGTAGAAGACGGTGAACATACTGAATGAGTAGTTTATTATATAGCATTTGTGGGGATGTTGCTGCTATTTGGTGGAGGAGACAGGTGAGGAAATATAGCAAGTACATACATACAACATAAAGGAAATCTCCTACCGTTACATCACAGAGGAGACACACAGGTTTATTCTGGATCAGAGAGAAAATCAGGACAGTTCAGTGGAACAGTGCAGGTCCTTTAAAGCTATATGATACACAGTTTTACTGTCCAGGCCAAAGCCAGCCCTAAGCAAACGCACTAGCATGGAGGCCTGAGAGGCTGCACCTGCTTACACTAGAGGTGAATGTGGGCCATTCTTTCCCTTTTATTTAGGTACTTCAGTTAGAAGAATGGAGTCAGCTTCATGCACTAGCTAGTGCCCTCCTTTGTTTTTGGTAAGATGTGATTGAATCTTTCATTATAAGGGGCCTCTTTCTCTTGTCTCAAGTTCTGTTATGTTTGTTAGTGTCTAGTCAAGGGAAGAGAAAGAGGAGGGAAGGATGAATCATGTTACACTCACTGAGCTGTCAGAGGAGTCTACAACTGGAGAAAGGGTTAGATGTAGCACTGAGAGATAAACAGGAGATGTATTAATTCAATGGAAGTTGTGTGTGCATGTCTGAGGGCAGGACTTTGCTCAAAGTATCAAAGAAGCCACAAAATTAAAGCTTCTTAACGCAGTCTGGCCACCTAAGAGGCAGGCAGGCAAGGCAACTCATGTACCCATTCTTTGTAGTCGTTTAATTGCACTCTGTATTAGCATTATGTAAGTTCATGCTAACAACAGCCTCTTATTCCTAGAGCTCACACTTTAAGTCCAATTAAATATGTTGAGACAAATCCCAAGGTTCTCATGCAGACGAACTCCCATCAAAATCAGTGAGCCAGACTGCTGGTAAAAGTACAACATAATTGCTTTTTGCAGTGAGGTTCTTTTAGAAACCTACAGCTGTAAAAATAGGACAAAATTTGGCCCAGTGGGACCTTGAAGAGAAACTACGTACAGAACTGGTGATTTGACTCATTTTTAGTCCATCCACAAGTCCGTATACAAACCCTACATTTTCTGCCTGGTACATTTTCTGCTGGTATAATTACCAGCACAACATGCTTGTATACCAGGCGTTGTTCTCTTTGACTTTCATTATATTCACACACCATTACACCTCCACCCTTTAGAAAACAAACTGTGTTTTACAGGATCATCATTTTGTACACTGTTTTGATGGACATTTTGCCATTATTCACTCCATAATATGGTAAAGATGAAAATAAGAAAAATCTTTACAGGAAAATGAGGTGACAATGGCAAAAAGCCATATTCCTGAAGATATTTTAAATCATACTAGACAAATACAAGACACTTTTTCTGGTCTCAGCATTGAATTGACTGCTGATGGGGAATGAATTGTGTGATTAGATTATTGATTGCCCTGCTCCGTATCTGTCTGATAAGCTTTCTGTTTAACTCTGGCTTTAGCTCTGCAAGACAAAGACAGTGTTATCCCAGGCATTTTGACCCTACTGATTCATGATGGGTAGGAGATGGAATTAAAGAGGATTAATGATGGAGAAGTAATCAGCTTCTGCTGGACAGGCAAAGCAATAAGTAAGAGAGGTTGCATTTCTTCTAGGCTTTGTATTTAAAAAACATGGGAACCTGGAACGTACATAGAGGAAATACTGTGTCACTGAGAGCACTTTGGCTCCATCAGCCTGCACGCAGTGGGCTGTGGATGCAGAACAGCTCACAAGAGTGTCCGCAGGAGCTGGTCCCCTCAGTCATTTTTGCCTGCTCCATTATTGCTCAGCTGGCAGTAAGAGCATGGATATTGTTTGTTGGTGTAGTTCAAACCAAACTTCGGGCTATTGGAGCACCACTGCTTGCACCCTTAAAACAGTTCCAGAAACAGGGAGCCATCCATTTGTACATCAATAGGCAGTTCATCCTGGCATTTCTTGTTAAGCAGCAGTCTTATCATGACTTCTAAAGGAATTAGTAGACTCTATCTATAGTTGAAATGTCAGCATTTTTCTTGCTGTAGCAAAGTCTTTCCACAAAGCTTAGTTCCCACACTTTCCCTAGTCCATTAGAGAGAAGCTTATAGTCAAATATCCTCATAAGGGTCAGGAGAGGATGACCTGTCTGCACAGACTTGACCTCTTCATAACAGGATGTCTTTGATGTAAATGAGGATTTTTATTTTAAGCGCCACTATTTTCATTTGGACTATACTGTCTCTGCTGCCGAGATGCAACATATTCTTTTCTGCACAGCTGTGAACTGCTGAACATCTGAAATATTTCAGGCAGATTCTAATAACTAATGTCTGCTTTCAGTCACTAATAATTAACTAAACAAGGCTTTATTTCTGTATTTTTCCCCTTCTTCCTCCACTTCAGAAATGTTTGAGGAAGATACCAGGTTTCCAGACCTGGTGTGTAAAGGCTTTTGTTTACCCAAAGCACAATGACAGTCTGTGAAACTGTAGTTCAAGTCCAACTCAAGCAGCCCACTCCTGGAGCTTTGTACCTGACACACTGCAGTAGAGTGGAAAGCACAGGAGTATCTTGGTTGTGCCCTGGCCCTGGCACAGAGTCCATTTAATTTGATCAAACAGTGGTATCAAAACTGTTTTTAAACATTTTTTTTTGCCAAGCTTAGTCTCTCTGCAAAACCAGTGCCCTGGTTATCATGACAGCTTTGTGATTTGTGCACTTGTACTCAGTTGGGAACTTGACTTTGATTCGACGTAGGCTGCCTAGTTACAACTGGTCTGGATGGTCACTGGGAGTTTGTTACCAGCTCCATAAGTCCCTCAGGCAGTTTGGCACCTACAGGTTTTGTTTGTCACAGTTACATTTAAGTCTACAAGATATTTAAGATAATGTTTTCTAATTTGCATCTTTTTAGGGAAGGGTTTGTGCTTCTGATGCATGGTGTGTCCCATACTCTTCGAAAGAGATGATAGTTTGATCATTGGGACTGCTGTCCAGTATTGCAAATAGCGAGAGAAGGACAGAGGCCTAAAGACTGTTTCCAATGTCTGTGGTTTTGAAATTTGCAGTCCATGCATGGGGGCAAGATGAAAGTCGGGGCCATGCTAGACACAGCAGAGCTGTGATGCCAATAATATATTGGTCAATTCTTTAAGACCATTTCAGAGCTATCTGCATCTGATTTCATTCTCTCCTGAGCATGAGTGATGTTGTTGACTCACAGTTTTATAGCTCTCTAGGGATTTTATAGAAAATACCTGCTTTCTCTTTTTGGAATTTGCAGTGTCCAGTGATAACCTAACAGCAGCCCCACTACGGTCAGCAGCCTTTTTAGTCATCAGAAGCATTCCCTCTGCCTTGACTCCTGACCACATGCAGAAGCTGTTAGCTCTGTGTCCCTTATTTTGTAACGGTCTTCTCTCAGTGAGCTGGCAAGAGACGGGTTAAACTTTGTTATCTCTGCCGTGAGAGCTAGCAGTGGACCTACGGCGAGTTATATCAGCTGAAAGTCAGACTTTGGTATCTTTTTTCTAAAAACCACTTATTTTGTGTTAGGAAGGCTCTGACTAGCCCTTAAATGGTATCTGAAATGAAATTTAATGGCTAATTACATTACAAACAATGTTTTCTTCTGTCTTTTTGATCATGTCACTAGGAGCAGAAATGTTGGTTCTTTCTTGCCTTTTCTTATCCCATTTTAATCCCAATTCTGTTGCTGCAGGTCTAGCATAAATTACAGTATGCTAAAGGAATTTCCTATTGATTTGCTCTGACAGTGATTTGACCAGCTATGCAAATAGCTGATGGAAGCAGAACTTATCTTTGGTTCAGACAGTAGAGCATTGACTAAAGCTTTGAGGTAAACATTTACAGAAGAAACCTGAAATCATAATGCCGTGTAGCTTAGCACAATTTACAAACATGTATTAATTAAGCTTCAGTACTGGCTTTACTATGTGTTAGATGAGAACAGCATCCTGGCTCATAATAGGTTGACATTAGTAACCTTTTATTGTTTATCATGCTCGGAAGTCACTAAGAATGAGGGTGAAGAAATGTCAAATAATCAGGTCATATGCAAGTGAATGAGTCTTGATGGTTGAAGCTCAGTACCGTGGGAACCATTATTGTCCAAAGTAATTTCTGGAACATGCAAGTTAATTTATTTTTTACAATGTTGGTTCATAAGCTGGGGAAATCTACAAACAAGTTGACCAGTCAGATGAAAGTCCTTTTCCTCAAGCTCATATGTGGCTGCCCAGCTAGTTCCTGCCAAAAAATGGTAAAAGAAAAAAGCTTGATGACAAAGATAATAGGTCTTGAAGTTATTCTTACTGGAATAACAAGGCCCAGCACAAATGTGCTTAATAGAAGAAGGAAGCTGAGGCAATAAAGTGATATTTACTTGCACAGACAATAGGGCGTTGCCTTTTCACTCTTCTGTGGCATTAGCATTTCTAGCTGCCCCACTATGTACACAGCACACTCATGGCTTTATTCTCTGAGAACTGGATTCTTGCTGTTCACAGTGGGATCACTTGAATGCTTGTGCCTGCCTGCCTAATATATGTTAATTGAAGGACTTTTGTGTCACAACATCTTTATTAATATTAATGGAATGAGATTTTTAATGGACCTATACGAAATATGCTTGACCTAGCTTGTGCCCTCAGTTTTGTTTTTATACTCTGCAGCACAGTGTGGCTTCCAACTAATTTAAGAACGTAATATTATATTCTGTGGCAGAATACACAAACTAATGAAACATGGATTAGTCTTCAGATCTGAAGTTCCTTTGCCATGAGATACAAAATTTATGTAACATCAGAATATAATTAGTTGTTTTTTTTTTAAATCATGAAACTAAAACCAGAATTTTTTTTATGCAAATTATTGCACTTCAGTGAAAAGAGTAAGAATTTAAAAATAATTCTATCTTGGGCAGACTTGTCTTGTGCCACACACTCATTCTTTTTTTGGAAGAAGTCATCAAAATGGTAAGTTTTGAAATTAGGCTAGACTAAACATCAAGAAATACTTCAAGTTAATATTATAATTAAAGTATAATCTGGTCACGGTAAGCGATAGGTATAAATGCTGTAACAGTGTCAGAGAAAGAAGTTTAAAGTTTTCTAAAAATGTGGCTACCCAGTTTCATTTCTTGTTAACACTTGACAATAAGATATGCTGTTTGTTTTGGTAGATGCAAGTATAAATTAAAGATTAAAATACTGATCTTGGGCTAGGGCCAAGATTAAGTTTTTGCAGCGCACTGTGGATGATTACAGTATGGACAAGAAAAATGCTTCTGTCACTTTTGCACTTTTTTGTTACTTTTTCTGACAAAGAATCATTCCTTATAGTCTGCTCTATGTTACGTTGTTTGCAATAGATGTCTGTGAAATCACTGTAGAGACCAGCCTACTACAACCGTATCTCCAGCCCCCAGTTGTTTTCTGTGTTTGCTGGCTTCTCTTCATGCTAGAAGCCATGCTGAACTGGTAAAGTCAAGTTTCTCAATCAGCCTGTGACACATGAAATACCAATGAAAGGACAGTTTGGACCAGAAGCTGAATCAGAAGGAGAGGCTGATAGATTACCAGGGACAGTTGAAGCTGGGAACAAATATGTGTCAGGCTTTGGTCTTAGACTATGACTGTTGGACCAGTTCTATTTACAGGTTTTCAGCTTTTGGGCTATAATGCCATGAGAAGTTTATTTTTGTTGTAATTTTCCAAACATTTATTGAAAAACAGCTTTCTAGTGTGAAGAATAGCACCACAACACTAAATTAGTTGGAAATAACTTGAGGGCTGAGGAAATAGTATTTTTGTTGTTGTTGTGGCTGTTCACATGATTTATTTAATCATTTTAAAGATTATAGTTTGGGAAAGTCAGGAACACACTCTAATGTGAGGAAACAAAACAGAAGGAAATGTTATTCACCCAGAATGAAGGTCTGTCTTTTGCAAACTAGCATTTGTGCATAGCAAACATCAGTCTTCCTCCACAGCCCTACTTCTGTGTTAGGTTTAAGAAGATAAGGAGCATTTCCCCATGGGGCTATGTTTCTTGCTTACCATCAGCCTGCTCTGAATGGCCCATGTGTTCCAAAATACCTCCGTGGATATGCCACAGGCCCTTAATGACAGCTTAGCCTCTGGACATGACTTTTTGCATTTTGCTTGCCAGTAAAAAGGAAGAGAAATTTATATATACATACATATCTATACTGATGCACTGAATTGGTTCCAGTCCTTTAATCTTGATTTTACAAAGGACAGTGCAATTCAGTGTCCGTTTTCTGTGAAATATATTAATATATTTGTATTGACATGAAGTTGCACAAGGCAGTGTTTTTTACAGCTGTTATCTTGTCTGCCATTCAATAACATGCTAGCAAAATAGTAATGATCATTTAAATCAACACCTTTGTGTTTCTTCCGGGAAGAGACTTAAATTTTAAAGAGAAGGTTGCTGTGATTTGTCTCTGATTTTTTTGTAGTAAGTGGATGGATGTAGGGTTATTGATATAAATCTTCTACATTACATTTTTTGCAGTCTTGCATGACTTCTATCATTATATGCTAATACATGTTAAACAAAAAAGTCACTATATGTCTGTAAATTATTATAAATTTATTTACCCTGGAAAAAATCAAATTCAGATTGGTGAAATTTGTGAGAATCTAGTAGTATAAATAATTTGAAAAAATATGGAAGTTCACTGTGCTGTTCTAGTCCTTTCAAGGAGTTCAGTGGATATTTATAGAGAGAAACCCTGGACGGGAATCTTGGGCTGCAACTATTCCAACAGGATGGGGAGTGTAGTTTAAACCCTCTCTTATCTTACCAGCATTCGTGTGCATGCTAGCTCTCCACAGCAAGATGTTTGATTGATTCATAGCAACTGATGGGCAGTTTAAAATTACAAAGCTTTCAATTTCCTTGTTCCTGACAGATAAAGAGGGTGGGCATTTCCTGATTATATGGTATACATTCAAAATATTTAAGTTCCCTATGGTGCTATTTGTGACTAATTTACTTCCATAGCACATTAACACTGCTGGTTTTATGCTGTGGGAGGAGTGTAGAGTGTAACATGCTGTGAAGAGAGGAAATGTTTCACAACAAGAGGTCCTTGTGGCCTTTCCTCTGTTTACCTTACCACCTGGAAAGAAGAAAAGGTGGAGTAAATGACTGATGATCCAGATGGATTGCATGAACAGTCACATCTCTAGTCATGACACATTAAGTTGGGCAAATTCACACTGAGAAGTGGCAGGATTGCACTTTAACTCCTGGAAGCCCATATAATCCTATGTAGGAAAACGTGTAGGCACAAATAGGGCTTTACTGCCTTCGTGCCAGTAGTCTTTTGGCAGGCAGTGCCCCTTTAGTGGCCACTGAGCAGTCAGATTATTTGGGAGAAAAGTCAGGGATACACTAATGTGAAGGGACAGGGGCTTGAGGACAGACTCTAGAAGAGAAGTTAAAATCTGAGAATGATAAGTCAGTGGCTGTGCAAGCAATACGGAGCTTCAGAGAGACTCGGAATGGGAGGACCACATTTTTCACTTTTCATGTTCCCTTTTCTAGTTCTTGCCTGTGAAGGCAGACCAATTCTCTCGTTATGGAACTTGGTGTGCTTTGATGCACTACTTATTTGTCTCATGCAGCACTTCTCAGCACACCAAGTGTACCCTTGGTTTCTAAGTAAGGGCTCAAGATACAACAGCAGCTAAGCTGTGCAGCACTTCTCAAGTTATGCCTGAAGTCCACAGAGAGCAGCCACTGGCTGCGGTGTGGCATGGTGTGAACTCAGGTCTTGCGTTCTGTGGTGTCAGGATGGAGCAGAGAGCACACTCAGGCCCTGGGACTAGGAACTACCTATGAGACTGAAGTGTCTGTAACTCTCACACACTTCCCTGCTGTCCCAGAGCCTCTGGGACCCTGACAGCCCATTCTTCCTCTTGGGGCTTTTTTTTTTTAACCTGTGCTTAACCTGACCTTTGCTTAACCTACTGTTCAGTAGATTCATTACAGAAAGAAGGTCAGGCTTCTTAGGAAATTTTGCCTCCTAAATCTTACACTGATTTTATTTTTTTACCATCCTTTTATAACCTTGCAGCATGCTCATCTGCAACAAATTCCATATAATTGTATCTCCCTTGACTTTACTACATTTTTATTTCAATAAGAAGGCTTGTAGTGTTTAACATAGTGGCAACATCTGTGGCAATAGAGTTCTAGATTTCTTGGACCAATTTAATATAAAGAATATCTTGTAGAAGAGAAAGTTGCTTTCACGCACAACCTTCCCTTTGTCACTTTATCTTTCCAATTTCCTGAGATCTAAGAGATCATCACAGGGTTACTTACATCTTTGGTTCTTCACAGACTATATTTTGAGAGCCTAATATGTAACGTAGTATGCTGAAAACACTCTACTGTACAAATGCTTTCATGAAGAAATGCTATTCACTTGCTTGAAAATCAATGCTTGCTGACACAGGAATCAAAAGCCTCCCTTCTTGGATCAGTTTCTGTGAGACTCTGTAGAAATGGGAACCTCTACGTCCTCTCCTCAGCTGCTGCTTTGTCCTCTGTTCTCATTTCTGATTCTCAGATGTGCATAATAGGACTGATTTCTCAATAAAAAGATATATGTAAATGCTCCCACACCATCTTTCATACTTTTCTTAAGACTCATCTCTGCTAAAGAGGCACATAATTCACAGGCTTATACTAAAGTCTGCTTATGGTAAAATCAGTGTAACCTTTCATGACCAGTTTAGTTCTGCTAAGTACAAGTCAAACACTGATCTGAATACCTGGAAACTGTTGTGTTAACACTCCAAATACTGGTTTAGACTTGCATGTTGTACTCTGACCCTGTCAGTAGACAGGATGTCAGAAGATGTAAATTGATGTATTGGGTTGAAGAATGGTTTTACCTCATTGTGTGCTGAAAATCTGGCCAAATATTAAGGTAGTATTACTGTTTCCATTTTAAAAAGACAGGGCCTAGTGTTTTGTTTCATATCAAACCAGGACCTCTTTGTGGCAGTTTTTGCATGTGATCATACTTATGTCTACTACAGGGATTTCTGTAGTTAGAAAATTGTATTGAAAATTATTTCTCATCAAACTTTTATTTATAATAGTATTTAAAAATTTTCTAGTCTGGGACAAATTAACCCAGATTTCCTGCTTTTAATTTCAGTACAGTTACACCAGCAGAGCAGTTATAGCATGCTCACCTTTGTGCATCATTCCCCTAAAATAGGCTAATTTGTGGGAGAGAGGAGTGTGAATGAGTGTGCACAGTTTTGAAGCAGGACAGGGATTAGTGCAGTATGTCTGCTCACTGCTGACAGGTAGCATTTGGATACAAGTAGGAGAACAAAGAATCTTTGGACCTGTGGTATACTTGGCAATATAATATTGTGAAGGCAGCTTTTACGGCTGTAAATGATGCCTACAAATATGAGGCTTTTTCATGACATGGAATGTAGATGTAGGTTACTACATTCATGTTAGCAAATAACTCACTTCTTGCTCCAATGCCCATTGTAAACGAAGACCTAGATGCTGAGGATGTTTGTATGGTTTGTGTGGTTATCTAAATGTTACATGGAATTGCTGTTGTACAGGTTTCTTAATGTTGTGAAAAACTGAGAAAGGGTGAGGTCTTATTTTAAGTCAGTGGATCTTTGGGATGCTACTGCCCTGTATACCAGGTTTAATAGTATGGATTGCACTCAAGGTTTTACTGATGTGCCAGTTTTTGGGGGGGAAAAAAAAAAGTTATTCAGGCACACCTACGCTGCTGCCCTGTTTCAAAGAGGTGATTACAGTAAAAGAAGAGCAGATGAAATGTATTCTTTCTTGCTCCTCCTTTCACAGTGATGCTAAGTCATTACACTTTCTCTATAGGCATGTGTAAAGTAGAAACCATTATAGCAAGGGAATTCCTAGTTATGAGCAAACCCATCAACCTTCTCAGACGCCAGTGAATGTGACTGCGTATTTCTGAGTCACTTACCGTGTAGCACTGTTGTTCCTGTGAGTGGGGTCACATGGCAGAAGCCCATCCAGTGATGTGATGAGGGGCAGAGCCATGTTTGAGGAATGTGCCTTTGGACAGGGCACTTGCCAGCATGGAGCTCTGGTAGGTGACATGTACCTAGCTATGCTGTGACCTTCTGTGCTCAGTGCAACTGGTCACTGATCACAGCTCAAGCTACAGAGTGACATCCTGAAGGCTGGGGCTGCAGCTTGTAGTGAGGAAGATGAGGGTATTTTAATAGAACAACCCAACTGGGGTCAAATGTGAGCCTTCACAAGTCTGTCTTGAGCATTTACTGGGTTCGTTACAAAACCCTGCCTATAAAACTGAGAAACAAGGAACAGAGAGGCTGGATTGCTGAAGAACTGGGAGTTTAATCCAGATAACCCAGGCGCCAGCCTGACATTCTCACTCTTGGGCCATCTTTGCTTCTTGTTTTCCATTCCCTTAATGGCCTAAGCTCTTTTGTTCCCCTCCTTTTCTCCTTCCCACATAGATATTTCAACATATGTATATGTCTGTGTATGTGGAATATCAGCAAAGCTGATACTTTGCTCCCTACAGAGTTCCTTGTGACCACTCTCTCATGTAACTAATCCATAGCAATGTATACTCCAACAAGGAAAATTAAAAGGTTGGGAACCACTGACCTAACTTCTTAGTAAGCAATACAGCTGGCAATCAGATGTAACCCGAGCTCCTCGTTATTGGAGCTGCCTGAGCTATTCATAGCAAAGTAAAATTGCTATGGGAATTGAGCTGGATTTATTTTGTTTGAATGCAAATTATCCCAGGTCAGACAGGCTCAGATCTTCTGCCCCCTCAAATTGATTTGCATCAGCTCTGCCAGGCTGAAGCTTTTATCTGGAGGATCTTTGCTGGGGAAAAGTGGGTATGGGTAGTGAACCGCCAATGTCTAGAGCATTTGCTCTGGGGCTTTGATGCAGTCAGTGTAAGTCACTCTGAAGCCAAGAGCTCTGAACAGAGTGAAGGGTCTACCATCAGCTAGCCCTATATGGCGTCCAAGTGCATTGGGTAAGTGTCTCTATTGGCTGCAGCTTCAACTGGGTATCTTGTCTTTCAGGTTTGTCTGCCGCTCTCACTCATGAAATGTTCTTCTGAAATGTCCAGCTGCCAAAGTCCCATCATCACAGGAAAAGCTGCATTTTCACTAAAATACCACAAGTTTGATTCTAGTATAGAAAATCATAAAGGGTAAAAAAAAAAAACAAACCCCTCTTAAAAACTCTGTTGAAAATGGTTCAAGAAATTGGAAAGAAAATAAAACACCAAAGCCCTTCAGCATTATTTTAAAAAAAATCATAATTTATAGTGTTGTTTCATGCAAGGCCTGATTCGTGACTTTTAATGTTTGGAGTTGCATGTCTGATAGGGAGGAATGTTCCTGATCGGAAACACTCGTGCAAGCATCTGTTAATGCTAAGTACCTATGGAAAATAATTTCCAAGTATGGACTTTAGTTATCTATCATCAGTTCTTTTTTTTTTTTAAGCTGTTCATTTCCTGTGTCACTATGCCCTAATCTTATTGGTTTTGCCTTTATCACAACTATAGGAGCAGAAGATTCATTAAGAAGGCATGCAGCTTCCCCAGAATATTAGTACATCTGAATTCCATCCACATAAAATCGATCAGCTGTACACAAGGAGGAGAATCTTGCCAGAACATTTTCATTACACCTAATCCTTCGAGCAGCATGAATATTTCATAGCAAACCATTCTTAGGGTGAAATTTTGCCCTGTCCAAAGGCCTGTTAAAGATCTAGGCATCTTGAAGTTACATTTCAGAGATTTAAGAGGAATGTAAATGGTGATTTTATTTTGTCCTGTTACACAGAATGAGAGAACAGGGAGGGCTGCGTTTTCTACGCTTCAAACTTTCCGAAAGGTAGACCTCCTTTCACACTTTAAGGATTCTCTTAAACTGTGCACTCAGTTACATGGGATGTTAGATTAGGGGACTAACTAAGCTACTTTCTGGAGTCAGTTGTTCTGTTATTCTTGATGTACCGTAAGTAACTAATCAACTGTAAGACAGCACATGACCAATAGTGGGCTCTTTTAAGGAAAAGAAGCATAAATGCATTCATAAAACAATCCCGCTGTTTCCTGTTTGCTTTGTGATGGATTTCAGAACTGTCATAACTAATAAAATAACTAGATTTTATCTTACAGTTGCAGAGATTTGCTTGAACAGGCCATACCCAAGTGCTTGTACAGCTACCAAGCATAAATTCGAGCTGTTGGTTTTAGCTAATTGCTTTCCAGAACCATTATGGAAAGCCAAAGAGCCATACTGATGGAATCATTAATGAAGTGATCTTGAGTGCAACCTGGAAAACCTTTGGCACTTAACTTTAATATTTTTAGTGTATGGTTAGTGTCATAATGCTGTACATTACATTAGTATTTTTCTTCTGTTCATTTATCATGCCTAATTCTGTTTAAAAAAAAAAAAACACAAACAAAAACAAAACATGAGAAATGAAGGTGCTCACGTACTGACAAGCAAGTATTTAATCTGTGGCAAAGCAATCAAATTTGTGTGAGTTCTAGAATATCTCATTACCCTGCAATACATAGCAGTTTAATACATTTAAATACCAATGTGACTGTTTCAATTATCTTAAGTGGAGGAACAAATAAGAATATTTCCTTATTTGCCATATGTTGACAGAGGATTGCATAAAGATGCTTTAAGCAAGTTCAGTCAACTGCAGAAATACAAAGGCACTATTCAGAGATAACACTGTCTTTATTCATATAGGAATAATTAAAGACATGCAATTTTGTTACCTTGTTTTAATAATTGCTGAATGTTCTGCATAGCACTTCTTTTGAGCAACCAGAGTAGTCTTTCATGACTAACTCAGACTAGCAATTTAAACATCATACCCTCCTTCTGACAGATCCTCAGATAATAAAATGCTATATTGTTGAAACTCTTAGTTTTACATTTGCAAGAAATCTATATTATGTTAGAAAACAGAATATATTGAGTTATTTTTGCAAGTCAGAATCTAAAGAAACATGTGATCTGCTGTACAATTCTCAAGTCAGAATATGCAACTAGTGATTCTAATGATTCTTTCACAATAAAAATATTTTAGTGTGTATAAAGGCCATTAACTTAACCTAAACATTTGCTGTGGTACAGAGCCAGATATTCTGACCTGGTGAAAATCAGTAAGGGTCTGCTGAGGTTATTCTCATCAGCCAAGGAGGCAGTCCAACAAAACATTACATTTGTACTTCCCTGACTCCAGGGTAGTTCTCAGTAACTGCCCATGTACAGACTTGATACTTTTCTGAAGGATGGGTGAATTTGTTTGGCAAACATAAAAGCTAGGGAAAAGTTTAGCTAACTTAAATTCGCTCTTTCATTTGGTGTGTTCGCATGCCTTTGTGCTGCCTGGTTTGGGATAGGATCAAAAATGAACATGCTCCGAGTTCTACTCGTGGGATTTCTGACTTCAATAATACATGTATATTATTGGAAACCTCATGAGAGTCCATTCTCACTAGTTTCCCAGAACATTTTCTTTCCCAAATTGGTATAAACACACTCTGGAAATGCTTGCAGAGACAATGTTCGGCTCAATGGGAGCTCCTGGGTGCTTGGCACTCTTTAAAAGTCAGTCATTTATTTAACAACCTGTGTATGGATTTAGGGTCCAGACCTTTTACTTTTTGTTGGAGAATCATGGATTGTGTTGCTGTCACTGTGTCTCAGAAGCTTGTTTTGTTTACCCGGTGCTTCAGTGACATGGGTGCATCTGTGTGAAGTGCCCTTCTGAGGGGGATAGAAACAGCATACGAAAGCAAAATACACCTCA
Source organism: Phaethon aethereus (assembly GCF_964289735.1). Classification (NCBI taxonomy): domain Eukaryota; kingdom Metazoa; phylum Chordata; class Aves; order Phaethontiformes; family Phaethontidae; genus Phaethon; species Phaethon aethereus. Next base: position 15,963,240 of record NC_138589.1, on the reverse strand, counting down.
GCTCTGTTTGCTGCTGTCCCCTTTGCAGCTACCACCCAGAAAAGGGGCTGTAGGTCATAGCAGAGAGGGAATGAACTTCTTTAATTACCATGATTTACTGCCATTGGCTTGGCTGTTTGCTCATGATGCTTCCCGAGGGTAAAGATATCTTTCACCTCAGCAGCGCTTTCTGCAATTCGGCTCCGTCTTTCGGCTTTGCCAGATATGTTGCTTGTCACTTTTTCTACCTAATTCACATCTTAATTTGCTCATTTTGATTATGTTTTCCAGAGCATTGACATTTTGACCCTAACCTGAGAGTCAGTTAGTGATATCAGGTATCTAAAATCCAGGTCAGGCTCTACTATACTGCTGGCTATAATTCTTGGAAGTAGTTTTGCTTAAGACTGTAGTAAGGTTATAGTCTTGCGTATTTTTTAGGCTACCAACATAACCCATCCCAAGAGGTGAGTCTACTTCTAAAGAAAAAATAATTTATTTAGACTGCTTACATGATGCAGGATTGCTTTGAACAGCCTTGTACTAGTATTGGTTGAATATCCTTGCTTTGGAGGCAAGAGGAATCCATAAGACAAGTGTTGGCAAACTTAACAGGACTTTATTCTTCCTGGGATTCCTTGGCATGTGTGAGAAAACTATACCTTTCCACTGTTTTCAAGGCTTGACCCCAAACCCATTCTAAACAGCTGGCCCTTTTTCTGCAGTCTTGACAGGATTTTGTATCGGGTTGCTGGTATACGCACAGGGGACTGCCATCTCCACACGGGTTTCTCCGAGTATGCATTTGAAACAGATCTGAAATCACTGTCTCTGTTCTCCAAGCTGCTGGCCATGAACTGGATGTTACAAAATACTGTGTAGACACATAAATGTTATGCTATGCTTGAGCTAATAACCCAGTCTCTTAGCAGCTACATTGCTTCTAGTTTGAGCTGGCTTGCCACCAGCTGCCTTGGAGCATGTGCAGAATGAATGGAGGGCTGATCACAAACGTGAAGATAATTTCTATGCTTCGTGAAAGGACTACTATTATCCACTTACAAAACCTGAGGGAAGGGCCTCACCTCTCCGTCAGTCTGTGGTGGAATCTGAGCAGAGGTACAGGAGTTATGGGGAGACCTGTCCCTTCTAGCGCACAGTGCAGTATGTTGCTATTTGAAAATTGACATCTGCCCAATTCTAGAGGCCAGTTTTAGGCCCAAAGGCAACTTCTGGCTGTTGTGAGGTAGCTCTAAGTTGTGTGAATAGCTTCAGGTTCTCTGGATCTCCAGCGTACCCTCTTTCTGCTTCTAAGATGCTCGCTATTCCAGTATAGGAAATGGTCTGGCAGACAAAACCCACAGGTGGGACATCTGAACTAGGGGAACCTCTCCTCCAGCAAGAGAATTCTTTGTTGGCACATATAGGTCTTTCGTGTTTCCTTTGTGGTGCCAAAGTACCAGAGACTTAGCAGAACATGAGGGCAGAAAATTAGAGCTTGACCTTGATTAAAATGAACTGTAGCTAAGATAATTTCGTGAGCTTTCACTGCAAAGTGAATGAGAAAAGACTCCAATATACTGTGACATGAAATGGTCCCAACAATATTGTGATGTGAATACTAGATATATAGGCATGTCTGACTGCAAATAATTTTAAATAACAAGAACCATAGTTCTTAGGTCATCTGTTCTTCTTATTCTTTATATTTCAAGGAAGTTCTTAATTTACATTTTTATTTGTTTTAAGTAGAACTAAAAACTGTACTTTATGTCTCTGTACTTTACGCACTGTAACTCTTGTGAAGTTGTGTTTGAATCAATGAGTTGTGTTTTTTATGAGCTGGACAGTTGGGAAATAACACAACAGAAGTCTTGGATCAATGTCCACTGAAGTCTGTGGAAAGCTTTATGCCAATTTCAGTTGGCCTTTTGTCAAGTCTTCTAAAATTTTGCATGAATATTTGGAACTATTTTAATGGGTGTGAAACTACATTTAACTCTTCCTTTTGAAAGATTTTTCTTAAGTACATGCACACCCATCTAATGGTAGAGACCACATTGATTTCCTTGGCCATTGTTTTAGCTGCTCTCAGTTTAGACACAGTGTTTCTTTAACACCTTATTTTACGTATATGCTCGTAACACTGAATAAAGCATTCTGGATACAAGTGGTATTCCTTAGACATTACATGTAAACTTTTTAGCACTTTATTTAGTTGAGATACTCCTAGCTTTGTACAAACTGTAATTTAACTTAGTCAGTATTAAGTAGTTATATTTAGCAGAGACATTGCAGTTCATTTATTCATATGTTTTAATTCTCAGTTTCATTCCATTATGCTTCTTGCCTCATTATTTGTGTCTGGTTTATGAAACTCCTGTAACTTTAATATGCATATGGCCAATCTGTTGCCTTTAATTTAATTAACATGTAGTGAAAATGCCTTGAATGCAAACAGAGAACCTGCAGCCACGAGGCTCTTCTAGTTTAGACCAAGGGTTTGTCTACTGTCTCAGAACTTAGCTTTGTTAATTCATAGGCAAGAAATATAAGTTCTGAAAACCCTTCACTCACTATCACTGCTGTGTTTTTTATGGAGGGTCTGTTTTTTGGAGATGCTGAAACCTCAAAATGAATTAGGTTTACAGGCTGGTAAGCTGCCAAAGGCTTCACTCAGAATCTAAGAACACAGGGGGAGACAAATGGGAGCAGCCTTTGTGCTGTTCCAGTAAGAGACCAATGAGACCTGTTAGAAACTGATATTTTAGTGTCTGACTCTCAAAACCATTCCACCAACCTTTCACTAAAATCAGTGAAAGATTTACCTGGTTTTGTATAGCTAAGATGAACTTTTAGTGGTTTAAAAAATTCTCCTTCTTTTTCAGTTTATAACCAAACTTCAATTTAAAAAAGTGTTGAAGCAGATATTTTATTATAATTTCCTTTGTCCAAATTTAATTTTGAGATTCTTCCTCCTTTTGAAACACAGAAAACAGAACAAGTGCCTTACCTTGGTGATAACACCCCGATACTGAGGAATTTCGCAGTCGTATTGGATCTGAAATTCCTTTAGCTCAGAGCTAAGCAAACATTTCATAACAAATAACAAGTGGGAGGAGTGTTGCCTTCTCATCTCTTCTCAACTTTTCTGCAAACTGCAAGTTCCTCTAATTTATTGATTCAGAATTATTTGCTAACCACACAGATCAACGTATGTCTTTCCGTTTACTTTCCAATGGCATGGGATATCCCTTATAGAAGGATAGCAAATATGTGTTGTGAGGGAAGAACAAGAGAACAGCAAATTCCAGCTGAGCAATCTCTGGGGTTTTCCTTCCCACCATATTCTCACAATTACTTCTATTATTAGTGATAGCCACAGTGGGAGAGAGAGGGAATAGACAGGAGTCCCTGGTCTTTTTCATGCTGTGTTGTCTAGACTTAGTAAGAATGTTAGATTTTGTCATCCTGCTTTCTCTCATGATGTTATAATTGCAGAGAATCTGAAATAAAAATGGAGTTTTGACCTATCTGACCCTCTCCTTGTTGGGTCTCAAACCCATCAAAGTTAATGGAAAGATATTGAGTTCTGATTCAAGGAAAATCACATGTATACTTAAAATTATGCTGGCAATAGGAAACCTAATGCATAAATTTCCATGACAGTTTTGACAGTATTTGTTCATCTACTAAGTAGTGGAGCTGGATAAACATATTGTGTCTAACACAATTAGACACATGTTTCATGTATTTCTAGAAAAAATTCCCAGAAACACTTTTTTTTTTTTTTTTAACACTTACACTGGCCAGGAGTACAGACTAGCCAAAATCTGGCTTTCCAGAAACTGGAATTCCTTGGCAGTGTAAAGTTAGAAAAGATGATTCTGTGCTAGTATCCTGCCTCTGTGCCCTGGCATTTCTCAGCTGGCATATTTTCCAGCCAGTATGACCATAGCCATAGGCCACTTTGCTTTACCTAAGGCTAAAATTCAAGAACCTGCAAGAAAAGGATCTGGCAGTCATTGCCCAATTGCCCTCTTTGCAGCAATCCAGAGGACTGCATCTCTGTCAGAAGCCAGGTCAGCATTACTTTGGAGTTACCAAAGAGAATATTTTAATATGAATCTTTGAAACCATCCCATACCTAGAAGAAATGGAAAATGGTCTGTGATTGAATGCGTGTCCAGGCTGCTCTGTGGCACTCCCCCTTTCCTCTTGATGACTTCATAAAACTAGATGTTTTCAAAAAAGAAGGTATCTTTAATTCACACAACATTTTTCAATTTGGAGGATATGTCTGATATAAAACCCAAAAGAAAGAACTCTTATTGGAGATTTAGACTCGCTTCTGCTGGAAAAATAAGTGAATACGTTTGTAAGGGACTCAGTCAGCTACAGCCTATGTAAAGGTGCAGCAACATACATGCAGTACAGGGCCCAGAATTCAGTTTGGTTTCCCCGCCCCCCCCGAGAATTCTCAATCCACCATTATAATGTTAAATATAGAAATTACACTTGGGGCTGAAACTTGGTGTACATCAGGGACAGTTTCTTACAGGAAAATGTAGAAACCCCTTTGTTCCATATGGTTTGAATCATTTACAAAATGAATCCTACAGGAATAATTTCAGATGTGGAAACCTTTAAAATGGGGAAATAAAAACCAGATTCACTACATTTCTGTTTTCCAGCTAAAAAAAAAAAAAAAAGGGTTAGTAGTGCCCAGTTATCAGTGCACTCTAGTAGATAAGGATTGCCTCTCAAAACCACTTTTAAATTGTGTGATGACACACATCATAAGGATTAAAATATTATTCTTCCCTACAGAAAAGTATTTTGTCATGACCAAATGTGAACTGACATTTGAAATACGCCAACTTAAGCAGTGAGCAGGCAAGTTAAATTCTTGTTGATTATTTAAAGCCTGTCTCTTATTGACAGAGGCAATTTTAACCTTCATTTAGAATGTTAAGTAGATAGAGGCTGAGGTACGTAATTATGAATTCACGTTGAAGAAAGGAAAGGGGGAAAATTGTTAATCCAAATCTCATCTATGTTTGTTTTCATATTATTTTTCAGGAGGCAATTAGACCCTCCCAGTTCATAATATGGAATCTCTTCTATCGTCAAAACTCAAATCACAGTATGATTTTATGAGTGCTATTATTAGACCCCCATGAAAGATGGTTATATTGGGGAGTACTGTGAAGCTACCTTTGTTTTGGAAAGACAGAAGGGAATTTCCATGAAAAGGATGTAGTGTATGACTAGAGACTGTTGAAGACCTGTATAGCTGTTGATAAATCTTTTCAGCTGGAATAGACTTAAAGTCAATTTTAGCATTAGCTTAGTAAACAGTTAAAACTGTGAAGATTTCATATGTAACTTTCTATTTTTACTTGTTTTTAATTTTCTGTTGAGTTTTCCTCATGGGAAGCAGTTTTGAAAGTGCAGAAAATTCCACAAATCCTTAAGAAATACAATGCTTATATTAGGCATTCAAACTGCTCTTCTTCTGATACCCTTGGCATTCTGGTCCTAGGAGGTTAGGCTAAAGAAAAGCATCCATTTCAGAAGGCAATAGGTGATACATGTCTAATATGTGCATTTTCAAAGAATACTTTGAGGAAGGAGGTGGAATCATGATCTGGGAGGACTTAAGATGTCGGGCAAGATGGTTTGCAATTGACATTAGTTTGTCTGCACATACTTTTCTGAAGCATAAGAGATATGTAGTCCTCGTGGGATGTCAATTTTGGCAGGAGGGTGTTGGCACATGATAGGGCCTCACTGATCCAAAACAAAAATCTGTATCTAGTGTTACGTATGTAATGTAATAGAATTACCTGATGAAACTTCTTCTTGGTTTTTGACTTGGTAAAAAGGAGTGTTTATTACAACATGTTTTACAAAACCAAGAAATGAAATAAAATCATAACTCATTAATGAGCTGCATGGAAATACTTCCTCAGTGCCACCCACATTTCCCTGGCCCTGATCCTGGAAACACTTCATCACATGTGCAATTTTATGCATAGACACTATGTGAAAAATACAGTGTAGTTTTCCCATACTTACTTCTGTCTTTCAGGGATCCAAGAAAGAAAAAAATCAGATACTTGGCTTTCACTGATCAGTTTTCTCTTGTTAGGAGGGCATAAATCTTAAACCGCCTTTATGATGATTAAATTTCAGGGAGTTGATTACTGAATGATACTACTAAAATGTTTAGATGTTTCAACCTTGTGCTGCTGTACCATAATGTGCTTATGTTTCTAGAGTAACCTTAAGTCTGGGATTCCCGTCTGGTTGTTCTGAACTTTGTTCTGAAAAAAACCTGAATATTACTTCAAACATTTTGTTTTACTAATCTATGCACTTATTAGAAGTTGCATTTTCCAAAAGCATTTTCTTTTTATGTGAGACTGTGTATCCTGTACACAAACACAGATACAAACAAATCTATACTGTGAAGAATGGATTTAATACTGCATATGAAATTATCCATGGTACTGTGTGAAGGCGCTATGCTGCCAGTCCCACGATATTCTTGTTCTGCGTGTTACCAAACGTGAAGCCTGGTAACCTCCAAAGTCAAACAATGCATAATCTAATTGTGAAGACTATCTAGATTATATCTTAAGTAAATCTAATTTAGAGGAGCACATTTCAGTCTGTCTGGGCTTTGAAGGGAGATCACTTTAAGAGCTAGAATGTTCCAACTGTGAACCTTGATAAGTCTTTCCTCTAATTTGTGGTGGTGTTGTTTTTTGTTTTTGTTTTTTTAGTCAGGTTTGATAAGAACACAGAAGATCGAATTCCTTATATCTCCATTACCTCAGCAGCTAGCACAGGAGCACAACTACACATCACCTCCTGGACACCATCCTCATGTATTATATAAACGAACTGCAGAAGAGAAAGTGCACCGGTACACAGTAGAGTCCAATCCCAAATACTTTTCTTTTGGTCATCACAGAATTCACACTTCCCACAAGTATCATGCTCAAGAGAATGGTTACCACCATGGAAGGTTTCAAAAGCAACATTTTTGTGGACGTCGCAAGAAATGTATGTAAGGAAACTTTCTCTCCTTGTTTGAGATAGTGTCTCTTAAAGACTGTATGGTGATTCTGAGGTGTGGTTCATAGTCACTTTTGTGATGGAGACACAACAACTTTAAATAATAGTTATAAGGTGAAATACATATGAGAAACTTGATTATTTCTTTAAACTGATGTCCTCATCTGTTTTATTAAGCCATCTGACTGTTTAGTTTGCTTATTCTCTACCTAGATTAAAAGATACTTTGCCTGATTTTTTTGACACTGACATAGTTTTCAGCATGCAATTCTGTTCTAGATTGCCGCTTATAGTTATAAGGTGAAATACATATGAGAAACTTGATTATTTCTTTAAACTGATGTCCTCATCTGTTTTATTAAGCCATCTGACTGTTTAGTTTGCTTATTCTCTACCTAGATTAAAAGATACTTTGCCTGATTTTTTTGACACTGACATAGTTTTCAGCATGCAATTCTGTTCTAGATTGCCGCTTTTGCACAGCGGTGGATACAAAGTCCCTGAACTGCTCCGTGTTAGTTTGGGGATATATAACTAATTAGGCTTGAAGATGAATAAAAAGTCTTCCAAATCATTAATTTCTGGGAGGATAGAAAATAAATCTTTCAGAACTCACCATTTGATAATGAAATTTTCAGCAGCTGAGATCTTCAAAAAGAACCTCCCATGTAAATTGTTTAAATAAGATTTTGGAGCCACCTCTTAAAAAATGTATTGGAGTATACTATCCTGCCAAGGTGTATTCAGAGTTCTTCATTGGGCCGTCAAATTGCAGAACATTTTAGAGCCCCCTTGGACCCTTTATCCATACTTACAGCATTCAGTTGATTCTCTTTGAAAGCTGATCTGTCCTGAGCTGAGTTTCTTAATGAGTGTCTCCAGGACTGCACGCAGTATTGAAAACATCATCTCAGGACAGTTATATTCTACCGACTTCTTACTTGAGTTCTGAGAAAATAAGTAGCTTCCTTTTCCAAAAGGCATGAAGGAAGAAAGAGAAAAACAAATAGAAGGGAAGGAATGAGAAAGGAGGTAGTGGAAAAGGTGGCTGTCTGAGACTGAGGCCTATTTGAGGCCTGAAAACTGCTTATTAAAAGTTGACTGCTTCTTCAAAAATCCTTCTCCGTAGATTTGAAAGCTAGACCTTAAATACCAGATGCACAAGACTATGATTCAAGCTGTAAACATTTGCATTCTGATGCAGTTCAAAACTACCTCATTACACACTCCCTTTCCCCCCACCTGGTTTCCCTGCTGCCCGTTTCAGAGCAGAGGGTAATGGTGCTAAGTTAGCTTGTCTGCTCTACAGTGTTTTATTTCATTTGCATTGTCCACTGTGGTCTTGTGCCTTATTTACTGTACCCCCTGTGACTGCTTGTCCAAATTCAGAATTATTCATGTCCTCTTAGGACCTTACATGGTGTTTATCCCTATAATAAATGAATGCATTTTGAACAGTGTATTTTCATAACCTCCTGGGATGTGAGAAGATATTATCCTTATTCCTGGGACTCACAGACACAGGAGAGGTCAAAAATAACCATTGCTTGTGGGTACCAAATCAATAAACTGAGTTTTTGTTTAAAATACTTATCAGAATATATGCTCCTCTAATTGTATATGTGTATCTATATGTTCAGTAATTTCAGTTACAACTATGAGTTCTTAGCTGCATATTCAAGATGGGTTTATGTTAAATGAAGAACATGCAATTAGCATCCAACTGTGGTAAGTTTAGTATAAGTGATTTGCCCATCATTGCTTAAGAACTCGGTGTCAGACACACTGTTAGAATCTGATTAAGCAAGATTGCATTTAATTACCTTAACCATGCAACTTTCTTTTCACATCCTGCAGTCTTCCACTTTATGCAGTACATACCTGTAGCCTTCTGAGGGAAAGAAGGGGGGAGTTCTAAAAAATAACAACCTATTTCCATACCCAGCCTTGGTTAATCTATAAAACAAGCCTATCTCATGTTCACTGAATGAATGCAGCCCTACAAATAAAATAATGTGTGATCATTTAGTTGAGTAGAGGCAAATATAGGATGTAGAAGAAATACTTATCACTCCAGGCAACACCCCTGCTATGAGTACTTGGGGATTTTTTCTTCTCCCGCCCTCCCCTGTTTTAAATTCTCCTTTGTCTTGTTCTGAGATCTGGAGTCCTATCAGTTTGAAATTTTCAGCAAAATCAAGTCTGGTCACATGGAATAGAAAATTTCAGCTTGAATGAACAAAGGCATTGAGAATGCAGCCTTGCTTAAGGCAGTCCTATGCTATTAACACTGCCCAGTCAAGGTTAATTTATCCTGCCCTAAGAATGGATCCAAGCTTGTGGAACAGTAAGAGGGAAGAGCACACTGCCACTTTTGGTGTCATAGAAGTAGCTTGTCCCACTCACCATCTTTTAAAATTTCATATGCTGGCAATTTGTAAGTGTTAGAGAAGCTGGTTAATAATTTTCATACTCCTCTTCACAATCTAAATGTTTTTAGATCATGAGAATTGGCTGGACTGTACTTAGTAAATCATGCTTGAAATGTTGCTGCTGCTTAGGTTTTATTAGTAGCAGTGAAGTTAACTCAAGAGCAAAACTCACTGCTCATAGATTTATGAGTCAAATGCCTTCAAGTATTGCCTTCAAAATAGTACATGGAAACTGATGTGCCGTGAACTGAACACTTCACTCCTGGGTGAGGCATGTCTTCATGTCCTGACGTGCTTCCAGAAGAGAAAAGTTCTTTGAGTTTGTAAAGGACAATTGTTTATAATGAGTGATAAATTTTAAAATCTGACTAGTGCAGTCGCTTGCAATGTTACAGTTCAGAGTGATTTAGTTCTTGAAAGCAGACCACTGTTGTGCATCCTATGGCGTTCTTGATTTCCCAGTTTGGCATGGAAGGAAGTAGCATCTGTTTTAGCACTGTTGTTGGAATAACTTTCTGATGAGGCACCAGCACATTACCTGAGGCTCCCTCAGTTGTGCCATGTTACATCCTTTGTCAAAAAAAATCCTATTGTTATCTAAATAGTATGTTTAAGTGGCCCTCAAGTTAATTCTTGATGCAAAGGCAGTGCAGGTGTATGAAAAAGAAGCTATGAATAACATAGCGAGAAAAAAATGCGCCCTGGCGTTGGAGTGTGTGGGCTGGATGCGCATATCCTATCGTCAAGCCTTGCTGTTGCCTGACACTTCCTTATATGAAATAAATATATTTGCAGTAGGAATAATCTCAGTGGCAAATTCATGTAGAAGGCTAATGTCAGTCACAATAGCAGGCTGGCAGGAATCTTACTTGGGGTGTGTGTCTGCTTTCTGTACTGATGGTGTACATCTGTTGTAGAGGGGACTTTTTTACCAACTGCTATGTAAGTAGCACATGCCAAACACCTCAGGAAGTTATCAAAAGGACAGAAAAAATGTAGATATTCTGTTAAAAATTCTGTTTGTATTTTTTGCCACAGATGCTACCATTTTATTAGATTAATTCCTTATTTTAAACTGCTTATTGCATATGAATTTGGTTCTCCCATTTCCTTCTCTCCCTATAGCCATCCTTCCCTCAGGAATGAATCAGGTCTTTTTTAATAAATATACAAGAATTTATCCATAAGTATTAAATCACATGCTGTAAAAATAATCTAAGGCTCTAAAACTGTGATACTTCATTTTCTGATGAAACTGTTCATGGGTGATCTGAATCCTTTCCAAAACTGAGTTTTATTTCCTTTTAGATGCACCTAAACCACCCACAGAAGAGACATACATTCTCTCGGATGAATATGGGACCTCTGCAAGGTTCAAAAGATCATCTGCTAAAATTCAGAAAAACGGAAGTCTAAATGTTGAAACCCTTGTTGTGGCAGATAAAAAAATGTTGGAGAAACACGGCAAGGAAAATGTAACAACATACATCTTAACAGTTATGAATATGGTAAGCTGTGGTGTAACTTAAGTATATTTTCCCTGTGGAATACTGTTAACGTCAGGGTCGGATCTTTCGTTAGACAAATAGTGATGCCAAGAAGAGCAGGGGCACCTTACACAAGTCTTTCTTCAAGCGTCATCTAATGTATTACTTATGTCAAAAGACTCTTTAAAAATACATCCCTAGATTATCACAGCTTTGGCAACAGTACTGTAGAGTAAAAAATAAAGTAAAATAGGTAAGAACTTAAAATGTTAAGTTTTAAAATACTTCTCATGTAGTACAAAAAGGCAGATACTCTGAAATTGAAACTTTCGTTTCATTTAGTATCATGAAGCTTAGTCTGTTTTGTCTGATGTCTCTCCTTGAAACAAAGATTTATTTGAGAAAGCACAGATTTATTTTGAGAAAAATAATATAATTTAACTACAAATATGTTTTCCTTTGTGGCTTTGCTCTTTACTGTTGTACTACAAAACTTGAACTTGAACTTTGAACTTGATTATACTTAGTCTAGGAGACCAAGGGCAGAACAAAGCCCATTGAAATCAATAGAAGGTTTTCAAGTTTTTTGAATAAGTGTAGTGGCTTGAGGCGTAATTCTACTGGGTTAAGCTCTTTTGGATGAATCCTACAAGATCTATAATTCCATTAATCTATATTGAAAACTGAAGTCCAATGCAATAGCTCAATACATATGTTTAGTCTATTAAAAAATATTATATGTGTAGGTGATATTTTCTTTTCAATAATTGTTGCAGGTCTCTAGTCTATTTAAAGATGGAACAATTGGAAGTGATATAAACATTATTGTTGTGAGCCTTCTTCTTTTGGAACAAGAGCCTGTAAGTTGTGTCAAATTTTTGTATGGTACATTTAATTTGCTGCTGTTCCTAGGGAGCTTTGGGTGTTCCCACATTATGTACTTGAACTTTCATTAGAGGTTTTTAAGACATAAAGCATAAGAAGAAGATTAGAATCACAAAAACCTCCAAAGTCATACTTTCTGCATTTCACTGCTTCTCAGTTTTTGATCCTAAAATCTTAATTTCATAAAAATGTTCTTTAGGAACATTGAAATACTTCCAGTAACATAAAACTTCACAATTTCCAGCATTTTCTTGATGAGAAATGGCTGGAATGAGAAATCTACTTAAGAAGTATTTAAATAAATAAAAAGATTCTGAACTGGGCTTTCCAGGATGTGATGATCAGAAAGGGGAAGGGATCCCAAACTGAAGATAGCATGTAACAAGGTGGGAGTGGAGCCAGTTCTTTTGGCAAGGGTGCTGAGACAAAAGAAGACAAAATCTCTTTTGATGAAAAGAAATTTGTGATGGGTTATCTACTTGGATAATACTTTTCTTCCACAGATATATCCAAACATTTTAATCACAAGACTGAAAATGGTTTAGTGTTCAGCTTTATCAGGAATCATATTAGTACACTGTAATTCCAACCACTGACTTTGAAAATATCTGTGTGTCTGGGGAGAGGTGCAGTTTTAATTTACAATTGTAATAGAGTCACTTATCAACTGAACTGGTCATCACAGACAGTTAATGTAGGAATACATAAGTTTATGTAGAACAAATATGAAAAAGTAGTTCCCTTTTCCCTAACCAACTCTTATTCTTTCAATCACCTTTCTCAAGTACTGATGGAAGCACCTTATTTCTGTGTCTCTGAAATACCTTATAGGGTGGATTACTGATTAACCACCATGCGGACCAGTCACTGAACAGTTTTTGTCAATGGCAATCTGCTCTGGTTGGGAAGAATGGAAAGCGTCATGACCATGCCATCTTGCTTACAGGTTTTGATATCTGCTCTTGGAAAAATGAGCCCTGTGATACTTTAGGTAAGATATGAAAACACACTCTGAGAAACTCGTGGCTGTCAACAACAGCATCTTGATTCTGAGAGACTGAAATGTTTTAAAATAAAAAAGTCATTTTTTGCACATAATGTTAGCATTCTTGAAGAGGTATTATTTTTACCTATTTGTTTTTGAGGTACCTAGAAGATAAAGAGTATTACTGGTATCATTGCCCCAGAAAAAGTGGCAACATAATATCTGTAGACATCCTTTTGGACTGTCACCTCTTCAAGGAATATTTTTGATTTTGAGAATATTTCTGAGCCACTCTTTTTTTTTTTTTTTTTTTTTTGTTGACTACTTGCCTTTTTTGAATGGGATTCCTCCCTAATTTGTGAGCAGTAAAGGCATGATGGGGGAAAGGAATAATCTTTACAAGTAAAGTGTATTTTAGGAGATTAGGTTTGATTTATACTTCTTATACAGGAGTCCCTTTATTGTCAAATAAAAGTCTGCTGTAATTCTTCCATGATAAACCTGATGAAGTAGACAACCATGTTGATGCACCACAATAGACTGGCTTATTAGAACCGTTGCAGATGACATATGTGTTTGGAATTCTGTAGAGAAACAAGCTGTTGTACTGCTTCCTTCCTTCAGGATTTGCACCTATCAGTGGCATGTGCAGCAAATACCGTAGTTGCACCATTAATGAAGATACAGGACTTGGGCTGGCCTTTACAATTGCTCATGAATCTGGACACAAGTAAGATATTTTTCATGAGTCTTACCTGCTCCTTCTATAAATATATAAGTGTATGGAAACATAGCACCAATTAATATAAATCGGTTAAATGTGGATCATTTATAGAGAGCTATATAATGATTAGAATATATAAAGCATCCAATTAATGCATTTGCCTTATTAAATATCATCTCTTTAACAATCATAAAATTACCACTGTGGGATTTTGATCGATTTTGCTGCCATAGGCAGAGGGACTTTATTCTGATACAGGTACCTCACAACTGTTTATAATTTGACAGGAAGCTATAGGCAATGTTAGGCCAAACGGAGTCTTCAATCTGAGGTGTGTCCTTTGGCGTGAAATGGTGAATCAGCTGCTCAGGGTGCTTTCCTTTTATTTTTTATTATTTTTATTTTTTTGACATTTTATATATTGCAGGTGATAACCAGAACAAACAGCAAAAGCTGACAGTAATAATCTGCTTCCCACACTGCTACCATATTCTGGTAGACAAGTCGCTTCTAGTATCAGTGTAGTTGCCCCAAAAAGAGAAGGGACACTGCAGTTTACAGTATGGAGAAGTGATGTCCCTGAGTCTCTTAGAGGTCCCTTTCCCAGACAACCCAGTGTTTCATAGGGTCTGGGAGCCATTCATTCCATTCAACCTGTCCTTTGTTCTCTCTACCTATGTAATGAGTCATTTGGCTAACAACAACCTTTGTGGAGGTTTCTGCCTTTCTGTATCTATTTCCATTGGATTTCCATTTGATTTCTATGATGACGACTGTAATTTTCCTAAGAACCTGCTGTCTCTCAAACAAAATCAGTAATAACCTTCCCTGGAGCTTCAGCTATTCTCTGAATTGTTGAATTAAATCTAAAGATGATGATTAGGTTTTGCTCTCCTGTTTTTTTTGCCAAATCATTTTGAATTACTTTTTCACAACTTTTCGCATGGTTTTTATTTTCAGTTTTAACATAGCTGAAGCTGGAGTCTGTCTAACCACTGACAGTATAGAAGCGTACTTTCTCTATGTGGTGCAAACCTGAAATCAAGGGTCAGATAAAACACGGGCATCTTTATTTTGTGCAGCAACATTACTGCACAGAATATCTTTGAAAAGCAGTGGTACTGTATTCTGCTGTTTGGCCAAGGCATGAATCCTTCCGATTCTGCATGACTGAATCAGAACTATTTATTTTCATTGTACAAATATGTTCTACAGTATACACTATGACCTAACGTCTACATGAGTGACCCTTTCACAGGTTTTTGTACATCTGAAGGGAAACAAGGAATTAAAGAATAATCCAGCTACCAGTGAAGCCTGTGGGAATTGTGCCAATGCTTTCAATGGGACTAAATATGTAAAATATATACTGTTTGATCCACCTGTCACACTAATGCAATTTCACTGACCTCAGTACATTTTTAAAGTGCTTCAATCAGTATTAGGAGAGAATCAGGCCCATAGCTTATTTTTCAAGAATTATCCCCTTTAGTCCCTTAATGTCCTTCCTTCCTGCTTATTTTCTTATTTGCTTTGAGCGATTATGCTTGGGAACTTTTTAATTTTTCTTTTTTTCTTTTTCACCACTGCCTTTGATTCTCATATTATTCAGCCTTTCTTTGGTATAATTCCATACTCCTGTCTAATAAAATTCATCTTATCTCCTAGAAAAAATCTGCACCATATACGAAATGTTTTTATTATCATTTGTTCATTTTCATGTTCCTGAGAGTACCTAGTACATGATGTAAGACAAGAGAATTTGGTCTCTGTGATAGAGAGATTCCTGGAAGAAAAAAAAAAACTGTGACAGCCTTGGAGGTGCTGAGGTCCACTGTGAATATATTAACCTAAGGATTTCATAGTAGGAGAATATTGTATACTGGATAGATCACACTCTGTGATCCACTGAGTAGCTTCAGTTGTTACATATTTTTACGGTTTTCTTTAAGTAGTTTGTGTTTTTACCTGAAAGCTTAACAGTTCCTTTGGGAGTTCAGAGCCCATTGTGTCAGTGGGTATATAAACTGTGGATTCTCTGCCTGCAATGCATGTGAACAAAGTTAGTATTTTATAAAGGATTCTAAAATACTTGCTCAGTTGGGACTATTTTTGTCCAATTATAGAAGGAGCCATATATTTTAGCAAGTTTGGAGCCTCAGCTGGTGGCAACACATGCAGTAACTCTGATGAGCCTGCAATGATTTATAACAGTAGACGATCAAGTCCAGTAAATTAGATATTCCCTGCACGCGCACAGATTACATTCATAAAGTCACCAATGTACTACAATGTTGAAGTAACAGATTCTGAAATTTTTATTCAAAACACATTGAAATTCACAGATGTCCCATACAGTGAGTAAATATAAAACAGTGAAAGGAAAAAAAAAAAGAAAATTAGCTTTATTATATCCATAAGCTCCACATAATTTATAATTTTTAACATTTTTTATTGTTGCTTATTATTCTTTATATTATCCTAACACCTCTCCTAGTGAAAGCAGGGCCTCGTGATGCTGCAGACTGAGCAAAGCACCCAAGAAGGGGCAGTGTTCCTGTGAAAGAGGTTACAGTCTAGACAAAGTGACAATGTATAACAAAGGCGAGGAAAAGAAAGTGATTTGCGTGAGATAACATAGCAAGTTAGTGGCGAAAATCAGAAAAAGAATTGTATTCCTATATTCATACTTTGTATTCTATTCATTCAATCCCACTTCTTTCGCTACAGATTGAATGCAGCTAAGTAGTTCTTACCTCCTATTAGGAGGACAGTTATGTTGCATTCTTACAGCTGTGTAACACTAATATTTCCCTGGATGCTGATCTCCATGCCATTCATGTTAACAGGCATTATCACTAGGCAAAGAAAGGCTCAGACTGCTTGCATATTTTAAACTGATAGATTTATAGGCAAGTACAAGTGTGACTGAACAAAAGATCCACTACTTCCATCCATCTCACCACAAAACATTTCTCCTTCAGGAAAGAGAAAGTGTAAAATTTCGGACACAGTCTGCAGCTCTGGTACTTTTGTGCCAGTGTCTTGTCATTAGCTCACATTGCAGAACCCTTGTGCATCACCAGTCTGTCCTGAAACTTGACTATATTTTTCTCATCAGACAAGTGTATGATGACCATAAAATTTGAATGCTATTACTTGGTGCTTTTTTCATACCAATAGTCATTTTTATGGTGCATATGTTTTCATCCATTTGGAGTGAAAGGGATGAATTCCCCATTCCCTGTGGAGTTCAAGCATAGAGCTGTTACCCAGAAAGTGTTTCTTCAGCCCCAGATTGTGTCTTGCTTCTGTTTAATCTAGATTTTTCACTCTCATGCCTGCTTCTCTTTTCAGCTTTGGTATGATTCATGATGGAGAAGGAAATCCTTGTAGAAAAGCTGAGGGTAATATTATGTCTCCCACACTCACAGGAAACAATGGAGTGTTTTCTTGGTCTGTATGCAGCAGGCAGTATCTCAACAAATTTCTCAGGTAGGTCAGATGGAAATCTGGGCTGGTGCCAGGGAATGTATCTTTAGTAACTGGGCCTGAACTCTTGAACAGACATAAAAATTAGTTAAGTGTGAAATTCACCTCTTTTAAAATGTGCTCAAACGAAGGTACTATTTAAGCCCACACACTTGGACTTCTGAAGCGTATAGGTGGTATGGCATACAAGTGTTTTTGTCCTGCCTCATTTCAGAAGAATGAGTTTCACCCTCCATGAATATCCTGCAGTAATGACTGGCATATCATTCTTTCCCAGGCATTCCTGTCAGCAGCTAGGTTTATTAGAGAATTAGTAGGAAGTGAACACAAAAGAGGGCAGACACAGTGGTACCAAAGTCATTACAAAATGTAAATTAATATTAGTGGCCTTTCTCACTGGAGTTTCTCTCTTGATCTAGCTCATGTCATGGGTAAAGACATTTTACATTTTTCATATACTGTTTCTGGGGGGGAAGAAAGAGGAAAAAGAGAAAGATGCCAATTATTTCTCCAGCATGTTGCCATTACTCAAGTGGCTTTTAAAGGAGCTGTTTTTCAGTCTATGTTTAATATCATCTGAATTGCAGTCCTTTCCTGTACAACTTTACTTTTACTTTGTCGTACCTGGGTACGCTACGCATGATTACTAAAAAATGTGCAAGCGGTACTAAGATCCAATACAGGCATTTTAGATGCTAATTCTTTAGAGTGAGAATCAAGCACTTAGATAGTTCTATGGATCTGATCCTCGAATTCCAAGTTAGTATCTTAAAGTAGCGGCCAGGAAAGGTTAGAGTTCTGGTGATTTTCTTCTGCTGCAGCGAGGTAATATATTCCGAGTACACAAGCAAATTGCGAAGTATGAAGTCACATAAACCTTCCAAGGTGCAAAATGGCCCGAGAGACTTACACTTGGAAGATAACTCCAGCATAGAGTGATCTTCTGTATACATGGATTCTCAAGCATATACAAAGGAAAAAAGTAGACCGTAGGGTACCTTTGCTCTTAAGCTGGACACAGCCAACCCAAAGCACGCAGGCTGCAGCAGCCTTCTGTTTGTCAATCCACACAAAGTGAATGCTGAAATGAGACAGTGTGCCTGTTGATTCTGTTGATTCCTCGTTTTGGGAATCATTCAAGGGAAAGAAGCAGACTAGATCACCTTGCTTTTGGTTACACAGGAATAAAGGGAGGAAAAGAATTTGACATCGTTTGTTCTTGTCACAACAGTCCTAAAGCCTGGAAATTCCTGCTTCCTTAAAACTTTGCAGGTCAGGCTACCAACAAGATGTCAAGATCTTTTGGCTCCTGCAAGCAGATATTCTCATTTCAGTGCATACCTCTAAAGCTAGTTAAAGGTACTGTACACCATATTATGTGTTTTTGCTGGTCTGTAGCAAATTAAAATATTTTGATATAAAGATCATAGTCATGATTAATATACATTCTCATTATAGTACAGCTCAAGCTGCCTGCCTGATTGATGAACCTAAGCAACCAGGACAGTATAAATACCCTGACAAACTGCCAGGGCAGATCTATGATGCTGATACCCAGTGCAAATGGCAATTTGGAATGAAAGCAAAACTGTGCAACCTCAGCTTTGTAAAGGTACCTATTGATATACTTTTGAAAAGTTAAAATTACGTTAGAGAACTGCAGAACACTAAATAAGTACAAGTAGTACAGTGTTCTTCAGAGGCCTCGGCTATTTCTCCACCTTATCTTGCTTGGCAATTTGCTTTGAAGGTACTGGCCTCTTTTGAGGAATATCACAATCCCAGGGGAGTTTCAGAAGGAAATGCATTCTTTCCAGGAGTCATAAGGAGTGCAGTTGAATACATAAAACCCATGAGCCTTTGCCTGCTATGCTAAGGGAAATTAGCAGGCAGTAGTTTTGATCAAAACTTGTGTGGGGTAAGAAGGACTAAGTTCCTTGAGTTGTGTTTTACTCTTATGCATTGACAGCAAAGTCTGGAAAAGATCTGTAGGGTTATTTTAGAACAATAAAAATTACACTCTTGACTTTGATGAAGGATTAATTTAGATTAACCCATTATTTTAGACTGCTACACTCCTTGCTGATCTCTTCAGAGAAGACGTTTTATTAAATAATCTGGAGTGCTCATTCTGAAAAGTATTGTCATTTCTTTTACTCCTGTTATTATCCTGGAGTATTTTGATTTATTTTATGCTAACCTCATTTATCAGGTGATGGCAGCTGTGTTTCTTCTACAGCTAATAAACAAAGAAGAGAGAGTGAACAGCACTGTGAAGAGACTGTTTCCAGATATCTCTTGTGTTTTAGAAAATCTAGTCTCTTCACACTATTATAGTCCCTGTAGACTTGATGCAATTTTAGCCTTGAACTTTTTAACACTGTTTTTGTTCTGTTATAGTTACACACAAAACAGTTTGAAAAAACATATAGTGAAATGGTGTATAAACAAGAAGGCAATATATAGGATATGGCTGCTATGAATCTTAAACCCTGGATTTTCTAAATTCAGAAAAGGTTTTTTTTATATGGCTGTTAAGGTAGCAAAGGCATGTATCATTTGTTACTCTTTCTAAACATCAGGAAATAATGGGAATTATGAGTACTATAGTGAATACTTTTTTCTTTTCAGGATATATGCAAATCTCTCTGGTGTCACAAAGTGGGTCACAGGTGCGAGACAAAGTTCATGCCAGCAGCGGAAGGAACAGCTTGTGGTCTAAGTATGGTAGGTTGTTTTATAAATAGGATGATGTCATTCTAATTTGTTTTTAGACTGTATCGGGTCAAATACCAGCTCCTGTCAAAACCAGTTCTATCCAGATCCCTCCAGGTTTGCTATTATGGACTTCCAGATTGCTCTGTAAAAGATTGCATTGCGATACATAGTCAGGACTGGTCCTCACAGTCGCACCTATCTGACGGTAGGGAGTGCTGCCTCTCCCACCATGCTGTGGAGGGCGTGTTTTATATCTGGCAAATCTAAAGCAGTAAGAAAATCCATTCATTATAACAGAAGTTAGATCAAGGCTTAAAATTCCACTCTGATATAAACATTCCTTAAGACCTATATTTGCGATACAGATTAACGCCATCATGCATATTATCATCAGTGATCACTACTAGAAGAGCATGGTTATTTGTTTTAGTTGAACCTTCTAAAAATTAACTTGGAGTTTTTGGGGAAGAGTAAGCCCAACAGATACTCTCCAAGAGAACAGTTTTGAAAATTTGTACCTCAAAGATCTGCAACTCAGGACTTGGACAAATTTTAGGATACTACTTATCTGTACCATTGTGTGGATCAATGTCTTACTTCAGAGTCCTTGTCCTACTGTGAATTATCTCACTGAGTTCAATGGGTTCAGTGGTTTATTAAGATTAAGCTCTGGAGCTTTTAAATGTGGATTTTTTCTTTTTTGCATCTACTAGGTACCGCTAACTCTGATGGGATATTTTTTGGCATTCTTTTGGCAGTGGTGTCGAAGAGGACAGTGTGTCAAATATGGTGATCATGGACCCAAGCCTGTAAATGGCCAATGGTCTGCCTGGTCCGAGTGGTCAGAGTGTACTCGCACTTGTGGAGGTGGGGTCACATATCAAGAAAGACACTGCAATAATCCAAAGTAAGACATAGCTATGAAAAGGTATTACTTTTATACTAACTATTTATGTCATTAGAACAAAAAAATAGCAGAGTCCATTTCTGTAGGGAAATGGACATTTCTGTACATGTGAAAATGTTTCTAGGACCTTTCTTTCATGTCCAGTATGACCAGTCAGTAGCTGAAAGACAGAAATATTTCCTGATCCTAGAAAGTAGTGGCTGTCTGAAGACTGCTAGGGTACTAGAATATCTACAGCCCAACTTTCTCAATTTATTTTGTGACACTACAGTTTATCAAATACCTGCAGAAGTAACAAAATGCCACACAGGCATATTCACACCTATTAATTTAAGATCAAGGGAAAACGGTCTTAAAAGCTATTAAGACTTTTGACGAGATCATATTGTCCAGGATGATAAACCAAAAACATTTAAAGTCAGTATCATAATGGTTGTAGACAGATGTCTTTGTATGTCAGTCATGTTCTTTGCATTCTTTCACGTTTCACAGGTCAGAATAAAGTTGCTGAACCCTAGAACTGTATGCTAACTCATGAAACATTTCTGGTATTTTCCCTAGTGAATGTCTTATCACTGTATATACTACTATTCCTTACAATATTATTCCAAAGTACAGGTAGAGTGTTATCTGACCACCATCCTTCCCAAGTACTCAATTCAGTTCAACTTACGAGAAAAAAGGATTTCACTGTTTTATTTCATACACAACTTCAACAGGCATAGACACAGGTATTCTTCATTGCACACAATAAAAACAGCATTTAAACTGCAGTAATAAAAACCAGAGAAAATATGACACAGTTTATATGAGGCTGTAAAGAAGCCTCACACCTACTATACAGTGCTGCAGTAATAATATCCACGCTTCATATACTATGTTATAGGAAAATGTGAGTTGTTTAAAATAGTCTTTATTACCCTCACTCAGTCAAGCCAATTTTTGCAGATCTGTAGCAACGCATTTTCTCAACCATTTCTGTTGTTTCTCAGTGTATTCTGATAAGTAAAATTACTTGGATAGTTTCCTTTATTAAGCTATTTAGCAAGAGAATGGAGGGTCTCAGTTACACGTCATACATACATTTTGCTTTTCCTACTTTTGCCTGCTAAATTTGTATGTATGCATTGTTCTTTGCATTTATTCATAAGCCTTCCCTTGCTCTCCTTGTGTGACAGAAGAATGTCCAGTAGTTGAAATGTTTCTGTTTGGTGTACTATTATAACTGATAATGATTTCTGATGGTCTTCAAACAGAAGCTCTTTAACATGAAGGGTGTCTGTGACTGTAGCATTATGCATTTAAAATTTGCATTGAGTGATCTGTCTGTTCTACTTAAAGTAAGACTTGCTACAAGACTTGATGTAACCAAGTAAGACTTGATACCAGAACTGGATCACGTTTATACTAAATTTAATTTTATTATATCGGTGATAATTCAGTTAGAGCAAAGAGAAGATAGTATGAATCTCTCTCAGTGTTAGAGTGATGAAATGACAGGACTATAAATAAGCCATCCACACAAGAGTGTATGAATATCCAGGTAGCTGTATTTCCCATCACAGCACTTTTGTACGAATGTGGAATAATTAGAAAAATGATACTATCCATTTTCAGTGTTACACCACATGGAACGATTTATAACCTAGTCACTGTTCATTGTTCACCTCTATAACTACACATAAACAAAGAATAATGATTCCTTTCTTTTTGAACTTCTGAAATATATTTCAGATGTTTATATATTTTGGTACATACATGTATATTATTTCATATGTAATATATTTATTTCACTTTTCCTAATCCAGATTTGTGTAGGAGCTAACATTTATTTTGTTCAAAAGCTTGATAGACAATTTTGGATAGCAAAATTTTGAGAATGACAAAGAATAAAATGTATTTCTGTAAGGGGTTAGGACAAGGGATATGGATCTCTGAAGAACGGCCTGGACTCCAAAATGAGGTTTTTAAATAAGTAGTCCATTTTCCAAAGCAACTGACTTCTTACGAACATTGAGGAAGGTTTCTAGGTTTCCAGTGCTTTCAAAGGTGACACAGCTTATTAGGAGCTTGAAGACAGGTGAAGAACATAAATTCGGGCCGCTGCTTATGAAAATCTCATTGTCTGTGTTTGTATGTGAAATTCTTCTCTTGCAAATAATATCCAACCAATTCAGTTCCTTTTCTCTTGACTATTTTAAGACAGACCTTGTGACCACACCCAAACAGCTCTGGGTATGGCTTCTGAATTACCACCGGAGTTATGTACGAATTCATACTAGCAAACACCTGTGGAGGTCATCTGTAGCACACAGAACGATGCAGATTTGCTAAAATCATTATGTTTCTGTAAATTGTCACAGTGTAATTTCATGGATCTGGTTTTCATACATCACAACATTTTACAATTGAGGTACTTTTCCAAGATAGAAATAGATTACATGATTTAATAGTTTAGCTGGGAAAGAACCTGAAAAGTGCCTGAGAGATTTAAATTAATACCCGAATCATATCTGTGGGACTGCATCCTACCCACTTCACAATAGTGCATTGTTCAGCAAGAGTAGAAGAGTTTTAGGCATGTGTGCCATCAAAAGACTAAATCAAAACTGCTTGAACACGTCTTTTTAATCTTTTGTGTACAGTATCTGTAACAGTCATTACAGACAATGCAGATGTAAACTGATGCAAAGTAATGATGCCATTTAAAATACTAATTAAAAATGAAGACTGTGAAAGACCTTTCAAATTCATGCAGAATAAAATAGTCTAGCTTTGTGATACTATCATAATATGGTTATAATATGAGCAGAAATGTTCTCACTTGAATTTAAATGATTACAAAACATGAAAAAACAGGAGTCCAGAATTTCAGAGTCTAATTGCCTTTGTGATGCGTAGAATACTGTCCTTGATCAGATTAATTCCAGGATTTCTCACTCTCTCTGTTGCACTGCAGTCGATATCTGTTTTACTTTCCTGCAGAATTAATTTAAGCTACTCTTGTATCATTTTAATATTTGAGTCTTATGAAGTGGAGTATTTACATCTTTGCACTTAGGCTCTTTTCACAAATCATTCTTTGGAGACTTTTTCTGCTAGCCTTTTTCACTACATTTCTCCCTTTTCCAGTTATCCTCAGCAAGGCCTCAGCTCTAACAGCATCTCTTCATGCAGGTATCTTTACCTATACAAGCCACCGCTGGGGAGGTACACAGATGGATGAAAAGTTTAGGTTACATCTGTATTAGGAGCACTGTACCACTACAGAAATATTGGAAAACCCTCTGTGCAGCTCTGAAGCGCAGTTATGCTAACAGAGCTTCTGTAGGCAGTCAACCCAAAATCTACAGGTGGTATAAACATCACCAATAAAAGCGTGATTTTTGTCAGTGTAAATAGTAGTATTTTCTCGGAAATTTGGTTTTGTAGATCTACATCTAGTTTCCTGTGAATTACTTAGCTCTTACTGACATCTTGTTGGTAAAAATGAAGGTGGGGAAGTTTCCATAATTCTCTGGCCAACAGTTTCAGTAATGGGAGTGTGCTGCAATATTAAAATGCTGTAACAGAGCTGGGAAACAGAATGCCTTTCTCAGTGCTCCCTTAGTTTGGTGGAATTTTATACCATCCTCAAATGCAAGACTGTGGCTAGAAATCACGATCCGGCCATAAATAATTCTATTATATTTCTTGTTTGGTGGCATTTACTTGGAAGGAGGTTGCTTCTTTTCCTTACACTAAAGCAGATTTGTTCTCTGGGGCTGAAGGAGGTCAAAAACCATACATGTATGTGCTGAAGCTGTACTGAAAGTCTGTGGAGAACCGAGTAAGGACCCAACAGTTTGGCTGCCTTATCTCAAAGCTCTCGCTAGTTGTGCAAAGTCAACATAAATACTGCCTGACTTCACTGGTGTTACATATCCTCCCTGTCCTTCACAGACTGAACTGCCACCAACAAGGACAGAAAATTTGACTTTGTTTTAAGACCTTTGCCGTTATACCCAGTGTCAGTAGGTGACCTCAAGAAAAGTCACTGGAAGTTGTTTTTATCTCCACAACACATTTTGCTGGTGCTTTAACCCCGTTTTAAATAGAGTAGGAGGTGGGTTTCTACCCCTTCCTTTGAAAGACTGTTTTGTAAGCCAGAATTCTGGAAAAGCCAGATATTGTGCACATTCAAAGCTGCTTCAAAACGTAAAACCCAAGCCCCAGCTTGGTTAGAGGGTTAGACATATGAGGGTTAAAATTTATAATAAAGCAAACAGAAAAAGCACCTGGATTGTTTCATCCATGTTGCACCAAGCGCTCTCCATATTACTCCAGTCAGATGCACGTTAAGAGAAGTTGCGTGGGATACTGGATATAGGGAATAGTTATAACACAGTGTTTAGGGATTTAAACAAACAACTCCAATTATACTTGTTGCAACTGTATGTTTTATGCTATTAACAATGAATTATTATTGTTAGTTAATATAATATTCAGTATCTTTTCTATTATTCTGATTTTTTTCCTTTGTGTGTGTGTAACATGGGCAAGGTGTCCACAGCTTGTCTTACAAATATATATGTTCCCTAATTTTTAAAAATCATTATATAAATGTGAGCAAGTGCAGCATTGTTACACTTCTTTTTACTTGATGCATAAAATTGTATAATATGACAAACAGTTCTTAGAATTTGGTGTTTTGAAGATGTAGCTCAGTACTTGCAGATGTATATCTGAGCATTGTGAGACTGCAAAAATAACATCAGTGAATTCCTATGTAGATCCATAAAGAATACAAAAGTGAGTGAATACATTTCTCAGCAGCTCGTGAGATCTCTCAGTCACTTTAAAAAGAGCAGGTCTTACACTTTACATTGTTTTACAGTCACGTGTATAGACCAACTAGTTAAAAACTATTATTCTGCTAACACAAGATACTAGCAAAGTATCAGAATATGATCTTTTCCTTCTGGCCAAAATTAAAGGGAATGCCCAGGTAAGGTTTGCTGAAGTGGATGTGACATGTTTAAGGTTATCCATGAATTCCAACATTTTCCTAAAGCAGGACAACTATGCACAGTCCTTGTTTCCTTTGACTGTTTAAAAGCACATTTTTTCAAAATGATTTACAAAACAAACCACATGTAATTACTCATTCTGTTGATGTTTGATCAGTGTTATATTATCCTTTATTAACTCTTATTGTGATAGGTAATTCTTTGCACATGTTCATTCCTGGATTACAGCAGAGTAAAAATAGCTATATAACAAGATTGAAACCAGCCAATACAAAATAGCCCTATAAATTTAAATTAGTGAAAACATGACTCACCTCTAGATGGCTGCTTCTTTGCTGAGTTTGCAGTGATCCAAGCAGATAATTCATGGCAACTGCTTTGCTTGGTTTTAGGAACCATGAAAATTAATGGACCATATAAGAAATACTGATCTCTGAAGACAATGCATCCTCCCATTTTCTCCATTGATACGCATGTAACGTGCCAGTCACACAAAAAGTAGGTTTTGCAAAATAATTTTTTCTTTTTTTTAGGCCACAGTATGGCGGCAAATTCTGCCAAGGTTCCGGTCGTATTTATCAACTTTGTAAC
Organism: Phaethon aethereus; assembly: GCF_964289735.1. Taxonomy (NCBI): domain Eukaryota; kingdom Metazoa; phylum Chordata; class Aves; order Phaethontiformes; family Phaethontidae; genus Phaethon; species Phaethon aethereus. The sequence continues at coordinate 15,936,945 of NC_138589.1, read as the reverse complement.
AACCAGCCGTGTCCAGCAAACAGTTTGGACTTCCGTGCCCAGCAGTGTGCAGAATACAACAGCAAACCTTTCCGGGGATGGTACTACAAATGGAAGCCATATACTAAAGTGGAAGGTAATTATGCCACAGCTCCGGTGGACAAAGGCGATTGCAGGAAATGAGCTATAAACTGTAATTCATCCATATTCTTTGGGCAAATATCACCCTGATGTAAGCAAATAGAAATTCAGCTGGCTTATTTGAGATGTTTTTGCTTTCTAGCACAGTTGAATCCGGCCTCCTGCGCGATACTGCCTGTATGAACATGCAGAATTGATTTTGGTTGTGAATTTGAATCTATCCTTAGCATGACTCCCTGGCTGTTGCTACCCTCTTTTTCATTTTATATTACATATCTGCTAGTGAAAAAACAAAACAATTTCCATGGATTTTTCAGCATGGGAAATATGAGCTCCCACAATAACGCTACCAGAATCTTCCTTCCTTTGGAATGTTCTCAGATTTCAAAATGTAACAATAAATCAACCTTTTGACTTTCCTGCTGGTATAGTCCCATGAGAATTGGAAAAACAAACAATGTACTGGCAGAAATTTTTTAAAGTCATCTTTTACTAAGAGATCTTTATAAAGTCCAGGTCTTAATAACCGTTTTTTGTCTTTTGTACAAGCAAAGTTTATTTTAACTCTATGCATCTTAATTTTGCAAATATTTTAAATCAGTATTCATTTTTATCACATACAAGAAGTATTTTTTGCAGTTGAAAGCACAGTCTGGAGCTGCAGTTGCTACTACTTGAACAAATGTGTCTGGATTATGTCATGTTGTGCTGCTTCGTTTAGCACCTGTACAAATTTGCATTTGATGATAACAAGTGTTTAATTATATACACACACACATACATGTAACTTTCATTCATAGCCTGATTATATTTTCTTCAAAGACTTTGCAGACATTTCCATGGGTATTTAGAAACCTATGTCCTAGCAGCCATTGTGAACAGAGGAAAGGGAGAATACGGTTTCGCAGCACGTAACAATGGATGTTGTATAATAGGGAGAATAATGCATCTTGTTTAACGGAAATCAAGGTAGCTATGTTGGTTTTAAAGGTAGGGGCTGTGTTTAGTAAAAGGAGCTTAAAATTAGGAACAAAGGGCATAATTTTCAAAAGCAAGACATCCCCAAGTGACTCTGAACTTGAAAACGCCTGTCCTTACTCTCTTGGCTCCTTTTCAAATTCTCCCCCAAGATCTACATTCACAGTCCTGAAAACATGATTTGGTTTTCAAAATTGCTACAGATGCCTTGCCTCTGTAGAAAGTACTATTGAAAATCCAGCTGCTTATTTAAGAATAAAAGGATACTATTTTGAATCCAATTTCATGTTCTTCAAAATTTTGCTACACTTTTATTTGTTGTACTTTGTATTAAAATTGTGTATTTCAGCAACTGTGACAATATTTACAATTGCATGACTGGCTTTGTCTACGTAGAATTAATCAGCCCTTTATAAGCGTAATATCCCATCTGCGTATAGGCAGAAATTTGTTTGACAGTGGTTGGGATATTTTAGAAGAAAAGTGGTTTTGTTAGGGGAAAATCTGGCCCCAGTCCTAGCTTTCAGCTGAACTGATCATTTGACCCATCTTATATCTTTTTCAAATTTTAACTAAAAATTAAATAAAATTATTACAATCTCCCATTTCTCTTAATAAAAAATGAAATTTGAAACTGTGAACCAGTGGAACTGAAATTGGGCCACATCAGCAAAGCTAATGCAATGTGCAAGTTTTCACACGGGTTTTGATTTCTTATGTGTGGACAGTCAAACCCACATGTTCTTTTAAAATAGCATAATGGAAGCTACTGTGTTTGGCTATATTTCTGCCCATCTTGGGGTCCTAATATGTTACCACACACAATTAATCCTCGTAGCTTGTCATCTAGGATGCAGGAAGAAACAATAGAAGGGTGCTTTTTTTTTTTTTTTTTAAGTGTGCTGCAGGTCTGCTAATACTTTCTTGTCTTGTGTTTTGGTGGGTTTTTTTCCCCAGAGGAAGATAGATGTAAATTGTACTGCACAGCTGAAGACTTTGACTTTTTCTTTGCAATGTCCAGCAAAGTGAAGGATGGAACTCTGTGTTCTCCAAATAAATATGACGTTTGCATTGATGGAATATGTGAAGTAAGATTAAGTTTCTTGCAATCCTATTTTTTTTTTTAAGTGGGCAATTGACGTCTTTGTGGAAAATGCAGCTGTTTCTTCAGATTCCCTTGTGTCTGAGTCCTTCATTTGTGCCTTTTGGTTGCAGCAAGTAGGGTGTGATCATGGACTTGGTTCCAAAGCTGTACTGGATGCTTGTGGAGTTTGTAAAGGAGATAATTCAACATGCAAGTTCTTTAAAGGCCAATACTTGATCCAGCACAAAGCTAATGGTAAGGAAAGCTGTTCCACATGATCATCAACTCATTGCTCTGCTGTATCCCCATGTAATATATATGACTCCTTGCTCATTAAGGCAGTGGCTAAAAGTCCAGATGTGAACTGAAAATCACAGGGAGAGTGAGAGGAGAGTTCACATTTCTCCTGTTTCTTGGTAACAAGAAAGCTATAAGCATAAGTCTTGGTTAGTTAATTTGCAAGCATTCCTCTTGTTTCTTAAGCCACATTTTCCCTTTACATGTGAATTTCCTTTTAAAAGAGATTTTAGGATTCAGGCAAGTGAAAAAGTAGCTGTCAAAAGCTCTGACTGGAATGGGACTGTAGCAGATACAAAAAGTGATACACAGTGTAATGCCAAACATGACAGTATTTCCATGTCCATTTTCAAATTAAATTGACTGGAAGTTCTCCAGCTGATTCAGTGGATGATACAGTCACTGGGAGATGGACTTCTCTTTCGTGGACTGTCACAGGCTTCTTGTGAAGTAATCTCACTATGCCTCAGTTTCTCAGGCATAAAATGCAGATAATATTTCTTTATCCACGGGGTTATTTTGAGGATCCATTTGCTGTTGATCATAAGACACGTCAATACTGCAGTAACATAGGCCAGGAAACTGTTTAGGATACAGTAATACAGAGATACAATGCTCAAAAAAGAATCTAAACTGAATGCTCTGTGAAATTAGCTGTGCGCAGTGTGTGTTGGAGACTGCCAGCGGTGCCTCGTCTGGCTGCAGGATGAGTGAGATTTCTACAAGCTCAGAGTGCAGGGTTACAGCAGCAGGTCCAGCGGTATACAGGGCTTTGTGACAGTTCTCTGCACCCCGGTGCATCTCACCTCAACACCTTGCCCATGATGGAAGTAGTACCGTATAGCTACTGTAGGGAACTACAGGGAAAACATGGTAAAACAATTACAGTGAAACCACCATTAGTCTGTACTGCATTTTTCTAAGGTGAACTTGCTTTTTCTTGTCTTTAATCACAAAGAAAAATTCCAGGAATTGAAATACCTCTGAGTTACTCTCATTACAGGCTGCATAGGGGGGTTAAAATCAGAACTGGTTTCTCCTTGTGAAAACGGAGTAACTTCGGTGGATCAGAACAGCTGTTCTCTTTTTACTGCAAAATCTTTTTTTTTAAAGATTTTAAGTATCTTTTAAACCGCAAAAATTTCAACTTTGCTCAAAAATGATACGCCATCTCTATCTGTATGACAATTGCAAAAATGTTGCTTACTTCTTTCATTCCAGACTACTATGCCGTGGTCACTATTCCAGCAGGAGCACGCAGTATACAGCTCCACGAAATGGAGGTCTCGACCAGCTACCTTGCAGTGCGCAACCTCAGTAAAAAGTATTACCTAACAGGAGACTGGACAATTGACTGGCCAGGAAATTTCTCTTTTGCTGGAACAGTGTTTGATTATCAACGCTCTTTTAACCATCCAGAGAGTCTATATGCAGCAGGACCGACTAATGAGACGCTGGTCTTTGAAGTAAGCTTTCTTCTGTTTATTCTTCCCTTGATGTCTATTACAGAATTAGCAACGACAGCTTTAGCTCTGCACTGTAGCTCTCAGCGAGATTAAAGAATAGCGTTGAGTCACGATAGTATTCAGACTTAATTGTGTGGTCATGCTAGATTGAAAGGCCTTTCACCAGTTTATCAAGCTCTGAAGTCTAGTAAACTGTCACAAATTCAGTGAAAAGGAAGGTGCAGAAAACACACCATATAGCATTATTTCTCAGTTTCTGCACAGTGGTAATAGAGATTATAAACATGGCCCATAAATGGTATACAATCAAGTTCAGTGATGTAAAAATTAAATCTAACATTACGTCAAGGCTTAGTTGTAACAGTTTCAAATAATGCTTCTGAAACTGCAGGTGCTTGTAGCCATTTTTACATCTACCTTGGGACACAGATGGTCAAAGTACCACACATGGGCTCCTGTGTAATTTCTGTTGAGTCAGTTTAATTGGTGATAGCATCTAAAATAATTATTTTTATATATGTTTATCTCCCAGTCAAATTTGCATTACCTACTCTGTTTGCTATGTGTCCTGTGTTGAAACTGTATTTAGTAGCAAGTAAGTTTGGTACTGAGATGGTTTGTTCCACTGTTACGACTTTGAAATTGGCCACTAATACTTCTGTTCTATGAAAAATCTCTTTCTGCATTAGGTTGCTTTACTAGATTTTCTTTTAAAATTTACCAGAACATTAGAGGGTCAATTTCTGGCTGAATCACCAAAGTCTTTACTCCCTGTTAGCTACCTTAGTTTGTCTGCTTTGTTAGAAAGCTCTGGCAAATCGTTGGCTTTGTAACTCATCTGTTAGGCCTGTTTTGATGACTCCTTCCCTGTGAGAAGGAAGGAGCTCTCCCCAGAAGGGATTAAGTTCCTTCCCACACCTTCCAGCAATACTCGGGTCTCTACAAACGCCTAGCTCGCTCTGGCGTGCACTGGGGCAGCACGAGAGCGAGCGCTGTGCCCCTCCTCTGAGGCAGCATCTGCGGTTCTTCGCCCCGTCAGGTAACTCCGTAGCTGGAAGCTGCTTTCTGCAGCAGTTTAGCGGGAGCGCTTCGCTGAGCGCTCTGCGTCCCATCTCCCTTACACAGCTTTGTCCTGTTCAACTAAGAAACACAGTATGTATAGACTGTGACATGAAACATATTATTCAGGGATTATTTAAACTTTCTCAACTATTCAGTAAAGTTTTTATCTGGAATACTGAAGAGCCTTACTGCTATTCTTACTGATTGAGTAATGTACTTAAACGTATCTTTAAGAACCACTGAAGTTCATGGACCATGAACACACGTTCAAGTACTTTAGGATGAACGCATGCTTTAGAACAGACAGTTTGACATGGGCTAAGGGCGTGTATTTTCCCAAATTACTAGCGCAATTTGCAATGCCTTTTTGAAACAATTGTTCTCAGTTGAAGAATTTTCATTTCGGGTATGTATCTTAATAGGGAGGGTTTGGTCTACAAGTAGACTTCCCTGTCTGCAAATCACCTCCAAAATAGCCTTACACCAAAGAAACAAGCACACTTATAAATACTGTGAAATGTTAAGCTGAACTCTCAGGAATATTATTTGTCATAATACAAACTAGATTGAACTGTATTATTATAGAGCTGAAGTATGAATAATAAACTGCCTGCAAGATGACTGACTTGGCTGCATACCGTGCACATATTTTGCAGAATAAAGATTAAAGAAAAAACTTCTAATGCCAAATAACACTTCTATTTTCATCCTATCAAATTATGCTAAACAGTTTTATTAAGATTTAACATTTAACTGGAGGCTATTGCTCCTATGAGAGCTTATTTAAACTTCCCTTGTATTTTTATTGAAATACCTACACCACTGGCACTGGTAACTAGGGATTCTAACAACTGAAAATGTTACAGTTACGTATTCCCCAATTATATATGTCTATGAGCTGCAGTTAAGATTTTTTTTTTTCCTTTCAGTAATTTAAGCAACATTCAGCAAACTGAATTCTGAAAAAAATGCAAAATTTTGTGTTTCCACAGATGTGCATTACTTATGATTTACCAATAACTCTAAGCAGCAAAACTGCCAATGAAAACTAAAGAAATAGTCTTTTAGGAGAAAACACACATATTGCTGATGATCTATTTGCAGCATTGATAATGAAACAAATCCTACTTCAACTATAAATACCAGAATCTGATAGAAGGCTGAAAAAGGGAATGTTTAAGCATACTACATTGTAGCTTTATTTTTCTCTCTGTAATTTTCAAAGCAGCATACAAAAAAAGTCCTGCCAGCAATTTTTTTATCCAATTAAGTTGGTTTTCAATAAGATAAGGCCTTACAAGGTTCAGACCTCAACTTCTTCGTGTAATGTTTAGATTTTTTTTTTTTTCTTTATTTTTTAATTAGCTTGTATTCAAAAGACATTTAATACTTATTTTGTAGATTAGGTCTTTTTCCCCGAAGAATTCAGTGCAAGCCCGTGTAAAAATGCACACTGCAGGTATTGAGAAATTGAATAAATTGCACGCATAAATACAGGAACTTTAATTATTCAGGTGGGCAGAAAATAAAAGGTTTTGTAGGTGTATTTATTGCCATTCCACTATGATCTGAAAGACAGATTAACACAGCTTGTGCCTGTTTAATTTTGTAGTCATAGTTTTGCTAGACATTTGTGTGGTGACTCAAACGGTCCGGGTTTCCGACTGCGTTTCTGAATGCAAATCAGCCTGTGTGTATCCAGAAAGTTCAGGTTGCGCACGTCCTCTGAGCAACATTCACAGGAGAGGATGGGACCAGTGCTCTCCAGGTATGGGTCCAGACAGGTCTGGCAAGTCTGTGCTCAAGGCAATCACTTCCTTTGAAAGGCAGTCATTCTCCAAAATATTTTCTTGAAAGAGACATCTGAAGCATGTATTAAGAGAGAAGGAAGAAACCCAAGTAAGAAAAAAAAAGCCTTAAAATTCCCTATTGTGTTGCATATCACAAGTTCAGCCTTGCAGTTCTTCTAAATGTTTTGCGTTTCTATCTTATTGTGCAGTATGTGCCTGTGCGTCTATTTTTCTATCAGGTTTTTCAGTAGTTCAGCTGAGCATGAACTCATGAATTTAATCAGACTTTGCAGTCCTAAACATTATGAAAAAATGGGTAAGAGACAAGAAAAGGACTGATAAAATGCTTTTCTTATTTACCCTGGAATTTCACCCCCCCCCGCATATATACATTTACATATATTGTATGTATGTTATTATGGGAACGAGTTGTACCAAAGACAACATAGGGCAGCGAGTCTGTAATTTAACTAGGTTGTGGGAGAAAAAATACGAACTATTGTGGCCAAATATTTTCTGAGGAGGAGAACACTGAGATGAATGTGAAATTAAATGTGTAGGACTAGTATTTCCTGAGCACAACTACTGGAAATGTAAACGTATGATGAGATTTTAGAATTTATCAGAACCCTTTCTGGATTGTTCAAGAATTAATTTCACAGATGGAGGGAAGGCGAGATAACCGAGGAAACCAGTGCCCTTCACAATTTCTGTACCTGTATCCTTCTGAAGTTGCAGTTGGTATTATTGATGCTTTGGTGGTTGTAGGTTTGTAGAAACCAGTAAAAGCTGAAATGAAAAATATTCATGGATTCCCGAAATGGTCAGATCCAGACTAGATGAAATAACAGACAAAGGTCAAAGTGGTAGAAATTTGATAGTTAAATGATAATCTAGGATCAGGAATTAATAACAGGTTTTTAAAATATGGTTTCTGTAGCATAATTGTCTCATCTTAAATGGAAACATGCTGAATTTTTTTAATGTAGTTTAATATATTCAGCTTATTTATCTGTCATTTGGTCAGAGATAATCTAAGGTCAGCACTTTCAATTTAAAGACCTTGTCAGTGTTTTTTTCTGTTAACTGAAAAATACTTAACTTGAGGAGAAACAAACAGTAAATTCATCATTCATTTACCTAGCTTTGGAATTAAGGGCTGCCAGCGGGCACCACTAACTGCTGAAAATACTTTCCAGAAGAGGCTAGCGGAGCGCAAGGGCGCTGTCAGTACAGGACTCGCAGGAGGCTCACTCGTGACATCCATTTGTTGAAATATTCAGTCACCCTCCACGACTGACTTGAGTTACGGGAAAGATTCTGTAAGGGCAAAAGAAACTTAACTGTTATGTGGGCATGAAAAACATTGCATGACCAGGGACTGGAAAACTAACTTAAAAACATGACAGTTTAATAATTTGGTTTTCCATTCTATCAATAAACAGATGAAGAATTGACTGATTTGAGAACTCAAAGCCAATTTGAGAAAGCACTGTAAAGTTTTTCAGGATGAGATAGGATCAGTATCCTCACTGAAGTTTACCTCAAACTTAGTGAAATATTGAATCAAGGAATTGTGAAATCTTTGTGAAAGAAGTTTGACAGCAATAAGTAGCAGATGGAAAGGATGCTTTGCGAAGAGGCAGACATTCAAGGGAAGAGAAGGTGAATGGAGCTTCAAAGCAGGAATATGTCTAATGAAAACCAGTAAATCGCTTCCTCTTTACCAATACGGGAAAAAAGAGAAAGGAGGCCAGGTGGAATGACTTTACTGATGATTTAGCTGCCACTGGGAGAAAGCCAAGTTGCAGTTATAAAGCATTACATTTATTATTAGCTACTAGATGATAAATTTGTACTGATTTCCCCTAAAGAGAAAGTAAGCTGAAGAGAGCTAAGATGTGCTTATAAGATACAGATGTTGATTCAATACAGCGGATAAAAGGGTTCTCCTTTAGTGAGGAGAGATTAGCTGGTGAGTATCCCTGAAGGTTGTACATTTAGCATGTGAACAGTAAAAAAATGGAGACACAATAACAACAGAAGATAAATTTGAAACAGCTGAAGTAGAAATGAGATCATGCAGGACCTTTCAAGGATACTTTTTTTATTCCTTTTAATGACCTTAGTGGACTTTCTTGAAAAACAATAGTTTGTCATAAGCTTTTAGTTAAGATTGTGTTTCAAGTGACTTTAGAAATATCGAAGGGATAAAACCTTTTTTGTTTTAAGGTTTGGCTTAAGTAACCAAGGGGTAATTCTTCCTTTACTGGTGCTTTCCAAACAGGTGTTCTCTCACTTTCCTCTGAAGCTCCTTGTGTTAGCCACTGTCAAGGATCCCATCCAATAACTGCCCATTCAAGTCAACAGTCCTGTTTTAAAACTTGTTTTAAACAGTTTTCCACCGGTGTCATATGCTGCTGGATGCACAGATTTGTCCTACTGAAACCCGAGTAAATTAATAAGAACCAATGGAATTAATCTTGATTCAACAGAGAGATCAGAATCTGGCTTAGGACGTCGGACGTTACAATATTTATTAAACAGCATGCAGATTCACGGTGGATGAGAACTGCAGGTCTTGCAAGCTTAACAGAGCCGGGCACTAGTCTTCCTCACAGGCAAACTTCTCCACCTGCCCTTACCTGCATAATCGATGGCTCACTGCAGAGAGCTTAACTCTCTTAAATCCATCTAAAGAAATTTTCAGAGACTTACAAAACATGGGAGTGACCCAGGAAACGTAGATGCAATTTGAAGACTCAGATCAAAGCTACCAAGTATGCTGGGATTCAAAGTTTGGGCTCATGCCCATTTTGTAAATGATGCACATGCAGAATGAGTGAAGATGAAAATACATGAAGCACATATGGGTAAACAGTAGCTATTCCTTTACCTGGCCTTTTCTCTATGCTCAGCTTCACTCTCGAAGTGAGTTGTCAATGTTGATTAGTCTTTCACAGAGATAATGAGTAATTTTTTCAACTTGTTACATGCCAGCAATTAGTATGCCTTCCTATACATTGGACAGAAAATTATGGAAAAAAAGAGGAGTTTATCTTGTTTAAATTAATCTCTTTTAATTTCGTTTGTTGCAAGTAATTTCACATATACATCTTAGAGTAAAATACACTTGAAAAGCAGAGAGTCAATCATAACAAAGAGATGTTCATAGGCTCTTTAAAAATTTGACCTGCAAAATGGAGTATTGTATTGGAAACCTAGGATAGCCATGGGAAAAAAAAAACCAAACTCAAACAAAGGAGCACAGATGCACAGCTAGTTTAGAAAATTTATTGGTTTAGCTTTGAAATCAAAATTAGCAGCAAAAGGAAAAGGTTCTTTACTCAGAAGAATTCAATTTATCCATTGTTTTAACATTTTGTGCCCTAAGCGAAAGCCACGGTTCTTTTTCTTCAGAATAGATCTGGCAGATTCCAGCCACAGAGTCTGTGGTTTTCGAACTCAAGAAGCTGTAAATTTTATAACTCTGCGCCCTGCGGTCAGAGCTGCTGAGTGTTGTGTCTGAAGTCAGGTGGTTGGTGTGTTAAAGGTAGACATTAAACAGTTCTATTGAGGAACTGGAAATGTTTAAAGAGGTTGTTTGCCAGCTGTAAATTTGGGAGCAAATGCCAGTTGGCTGAAAAGTTGCTGGAATTCATCCAGTTAAGTAGACTAGCACTGGAGGTCTTTCCAAATTTGTAGGTCTGATAACTTGGCTGTATATGCAGACTTCAGTTATTGGGTTGTTAAGGAAGGGCTTTATAATGAATATTTGAAAATATGATAGAAAATGTTATATATGCTCATTACTTTGGCAAAATTGCAACTTTGCAATAGTACTGCATTCCTGATGAAAACTTGGTTGAACATTAGACATTGTATACTATTTTTCAGATGAGTGCCAGGGACTTTAATGTATGTGGTTTTGTGCCCTGCAATATTTTGTCTCCAATATTTTTCCAGAGTTTGATTTTGCCCTTTTTCTACATAGCTAGGATGATAACAGCAGGAGAGAGACCCGACTGTGATGCAGCTCTCGCCGTGTAAACATTGCCGCTTGTAGTCTGCTGGGTGGGAAGGGGCTCTAGCTTCGGCTGCCGGCTGGGAAGTGGAGAGGAATCTGCCTGTTATAATTGCGTCTACTTTGCCGCGTGCAAGAAGGGGGTGTAGCCCGGTGTCTTAAACTGTGTATGGCCCAGCTTGCCTGGGGTGCAGGATTTACCCCACAGGCACTCGCTCAGCTGGAGGTTGCGAGTTTCTTACATCATCGTGTGGTTGTTCTCTGAAGTGATAGATACTAACGTGTCTTGTTCTAACTTGTCCAAGATCATTTGCCCTTCATTCCCTTCACTCTGTTGAAGCACCAGGAGAATACTGCTCTAACAGGAGTAAAACTGGTTGCCACTTTTATCTTCTCATCCTCCCTCTGAATTCTATTGTTCAGGATGCATTTGTTCTGTTTCTTGCCTCTACTATGACAAAGTAAAGAGCACTTTCAAGTGTTCAGTCTATTACTTCAAGATATTAGAAAAGTTATAAGCTTTACTGTTTTTTTTTTCCGCTGAAAAAGCACAGGTTTATGATAGTTGTCAGGATCCAACAGACGAGGGCTAACCCTTACACAAAGTCTTGAGGTATGGACAAAACCTCCTCCTCTTTTGACATGACTTACTAAATGGCCAGATAGAATTTCAGCCCCTGCACTTGAAGGAACACAGAGCACCTACTGAAATGGGAGAAAGTGTATCCCCACAGGACCGTGAAAAAGGAAATCTGACTTTGACTGTTCATACATTACCCAGGTCTTTTCTAACACAAGAAGAAAATAAAGCTACTCTCTCAGATTGTTTCTGGCTCCCTAAGATGCTGAGATCTGTGCTAGTACCTTGGACTCGTAGGACCTTCCAAGGAGTAAATGCAAATAATTAAAGCATTTTGAGGTCTGGTCTGTAAGAAGAACTAGGAAAGCAATTGGTTTAATTAAAGAATAATTTTCCAGGGATCAATTCTTATTACGGTTAACGCACTGTATTTTTTTCTGAAGCACATGTTCTGAAACTTTACACGTTAGATATTTGTCTCAATTTGTCCTTAAGAGAAGGACAGTAGAACGAACGCATGTTATTGCAACCCTTTTTTTCTAGAAACTCTAATACCCACGGACTTGAGGTTCAAGACTCAAAGTGACTGTGGAACAGCTGTTTTAACACAGTTGGACTTTCTGCTGTCAGCAATTGGACAGGTTTCTAAAAACCACCATTTATACAGAAGAGACGTTTTCCTTCATCTGAAGGGGCTATTAAATCTTATAAAACATTTACATCAGATAGTGATGAATAGCCAAGGAAAAAAGCGACACTGATAACAGCTTGCGTAGAGAATAGCAGCAGGGCACAGAACCACACACTGATGCATAAGCATAAAGTAAAACATGGAAAGTTTGTAATATGCTCATCAGTGAGCACGGTGTGCTGTGAGCAGAGAGCGCGGTAGAGGCTTTTTGGAAAGTCAGTATGAGATCCAGAGTGCATCTGTGCAGGGCAGCGTGAAGTTGCACAGCAGTCTCAATTCTAATGTTTTCTAGTTTCAGAGGGGTTGATTTTAATCCTGTTCTTGTAAAATAGTTGTGATACATATATGTCACATACATGACTGACTTACTCCTAGAGCAGATACAGTAATATTATTTGTATCACAAATATTCAGTAAAAATAGAGAGGTCAGTAATCACTCTCAGATCTACTTCTTCCATCATCTCACAGGTATTCTAAGCTTGGACAGGTGAGAGGAAAACTTTCATATGAAATACTTTAATTGACCTGTGCTTGGAGGATCTTCTAATCTGAATCTTCCAATGAGAAGGCATGTACTCTCCAATTCTTTTGGAAGTATTTTGCCTTTTACAGTTCTAATTCCTATATTCTCAGTTTGGATCATTATTAAGGTTCACTGACTGAAATGAAATCTTTGGCTACTAAGAATGGAAAATATAGCATCCGTTTTTCTTTCTTCTAGAAAAGTAAACAGGATGCAGTCCAGATCCTTCATGCGTTCAACATTATTGAGCTGGAGGTCATGTAAATTTGGTCTGAATTTTCACTGCCATGGGTAATTTCTGTTTTCCAATAGGTACATTTTCAGAATACTTTAAAACCCTTGGATACATTTCAAAATGTTATTATTTCTTGGTCTTGAACAACATAAATGCAAGTTTGTTGCTATTTTATGAAACCAGTCTATAGAGAGATTGGTTCTACCTACACGGACTGCTTAAGCACTCAGGTTAGACATCATGTGAACTTAAGTGGTATTTTATTAATACTTTGAATGGTAATCATTAACATAGACTGGAACTACTTGAAATGCTAGTGCTTATCAAAACGCGTATTTAGGAACCGAGGTTAACTACACCTGCTCTTTATATTACTACGACCAGATCCATATTGGTGAAGTATTAAAACTTAGTAGAGCTCTGTAACTGTAAACGCTTGCACTTTTTCTGTGAAGTATGGATATAAATGCACTTTGCTGCCAAAAATAGTTTCTAAAATAAATGTTGTTAAATAGAAATTTCTTCCCAAATTTAGGTATGTGTCAGATATTCATGCATCTTGCATTGATTATAATTCAGACTTGAAATGAATACAGTGGATTTCAGAAAGTTGCCTACATGAGAACGGCAATATAATTTACCACTAAAATAGTACACCCCCGAGACAAAGGCTCTCCGAGTTAAATGACAAAGATTGTTATTACAGTCAGTAATCACACTTTCTATAAATTTTCTAACACATTATGCTAAAATAATGAATAAAAGATTTTTCCAATCCTTTTTCCCTTGTAGACACCCAGGGACAGGTCCTCTCCTAAGACTGAGGCTTTATCAGCTTCAATCATCATGAGAAAAATACCGAGGGTCTTCCAAACAAAATTTATCACCAGTCTGCACAGAAAAAACATTTTTTACAGGAAAAAAACCCACCCAGTATCTATTTTATACCCTCAGCCTCAAGAACTGAGGAAGCCATCTCTAACCACCTCTACTCCCAGTCCCCACACAGCTGCAGTACTGCTTTGCTCAAGCTTCGTTCTATAAAGCATTTGAGTCCTGCTTACTTAATGGGCAAAAGCTTCTTCATTCATTGAAGGCGTTGTGGAAGGATCAGCTAGCCTGGGCTTTGCTTCCTAAAAGACAGGAACTTTCCCTCACCCCCAAATCCTTAATCCACCACTGCACTGCCACAGGCAAACTCCAGCACCTGCCAGTGGCCCCAGTGAACGCCGGGATCCACTTGTTAAGGGCCACTTGGAGGAGCAGAGCGCTGAGGGCAGGGGCAGCGACTAATACTGCATTGCCAGAAGTCTTTGGATGATAGTTCACATCTGCTGAAGGCATTTCCACTTCACCAGTCAGATGTCTTCTGGTTTAAAGGAGTGTTACGCTGAACCATGTCTTTCTGCACTCTTCTGATCTCTCTCTCTCTCTCTAGATATATATATCTATATTTAGAAAGATGCTCTGCAGGTGTTAATCCCGGCAAATGCTTTGCTCTTTGGGAATTACTTTGATGGATTTAGTTTATTGAAAAATTAGGTCTCCTGAAAATTCTTTCACAAACATGGTGTGTATAAATATATTATGTGTGTATCATGTTTAGTTCATCTTCCTTCAGAATGACAGAATCCTTTTCTTTTTTTTTTTTTAACCCCTGCCCTTTTTTCTTTTAAACAAACTCCAAATACCCCTCTATAGATCCTGTTACAAGGCAAAAATCCTGGGATTGCTTGGGAATATACATTTTCCAAAACCAACAACGAAAACAAGACATCTGTCAAAAAACATAGCTACTCCTGGGTGACGGTGCAGTCAGAGTGCTCAGCTACTTGTGGTGGTGGTAGGTAACTTTCCAATTGCCAATCCTCCTCTTTTTCATTTCTTAAAAGCATCTCAAATATTTCAGCTGCCTTTAACTGTGCGAACATGTGTATCAAAACATACAGGGGGTTACACTGAACACCTGGTCCTTATTTTTTTATCTGACTACTTACAACACTTGCTTTATAGTAAAAAAACCCCTTCATGCCAGTCTCAATTCACATCACTTAGAGTGACTTGGTCTTTTTTCTTTAGGTCATTCTGTATGCATATGATATCTTGCTGTTGAAGTAATGTGGGAATTAAATATGTGCTTTGATGTTGTTGTAATTTGGGAACATAGAGAGATACCAAATAATGAGTAAAATTTATCTTATCTTACCTGTAGAGAGTAAATAAAGACTAAAATATTATCAAGACCTTTACTGACAGTTGCATCCTGATCTTCTCTCTGTTTAATTAGAAATATTTGAGTTCTGCCAGGTCAGAGTCCGAAATGCTATATAAGCTAAGGATTTCTTATTACCATATTCCTCTAGGTATTTGCTTTTTGCAGACCATCTACTTGTTTTTCTAAATCCTGGATGTTCCTTCCATGAAAGTAATTCTGGGATGTAATGAAAGCCGAAGACTGGCATGTGGGAAGTCCTGTAAAAAGGACTGAGAATTAAAATTTTAGTGGCCTTTAAACTCGAAGTGGGTGATATAAATAAGACTAGATGATGCAGTTGTCTTTAATACCAAAGAATAAGGAAGACTCTGTAACCAAGGAAATGCCATGTTATGCTCCTGTATTGGCAAACAAGTCTAGGTGAAATTCAGTAATATCTTGCTAGTCTGTTGTCAGACTTCACAGCATCTCAGTAAACTGTTCATGGAAGAAAGACCCACCAGGAGCACTGCAGACGTGAAATATGAAACTGTATTTTTCTTGCTTCCCTTTAAAACAAATGAAGGTTGTAGCGTGGTTATAAAAATGATGGAAACAACCATGTTTCCAAATTTGACTTGCTGTGCCTAGTGAACCATCTGTGAGGTGAATGATACATCTCAATTAAAAGATAAATCTATAAAATCACTTCATCTCGTAAGGCATTTGTAGTCTTCTCTGTAATCTGTCCTGATGTTGACACTAGATAAGAGTTTAGGTACAGGAACCTGCAGAATTCTGAAGTCTGTAAAGAAATACTGTAAAAAGTTGCAAAATCTTTCATTTTGGTTTGCAAGTGCATGAGGAACGTGCTAAGCAAGCACTGCTAGTTTCTGCAGGGAATTAGGATTTGAAGAATTACTAATTTTTGCTGGGAAAGATTCTGCAGAAACGCTGTTTATAACTAAAACGTTTCATCTGACTTCAATAGTACCTGTGTTACAGAAAAGGGAATTAGCATTAAAAACATGTTGCCAAATGACATCCTATCTTATTTAGTTCAGCCAACGGAACTGTACCAAGGATACGCTTGGACTTGTTTAGTTAAAATTCCTCCATACTACTTTTTCTCTTATAGTTTGAGTAAACGTTTATCTCACTGTATTTTTTTCTAATATTTCCATAGGACACATTACAGCAAAAGCAGTTTGTTTAGAAGATCATCGTACACGAGTTAATTCCTCCTTTTGTGGCCCAAGGACAAAGTCTTTAACTGAAACAAAACTATGCAATACTAATCCCTGCCCAGCATAGTAAGTTCTCTTTATTTTTGTACCTTTTTGCTGTGCCTTATGACTGAGCTTGCTGTGAGAGAAGTCCTCTCCGACAGGCACACAGAATTGTATAGCCTGCTAGATGAACCCACTTTTATTCTATAACGTAAAGCAGTAATTGTTTAAAACCGTGAGTTGTGTAGGCTTCTGCCCAATGATAATAATAGAGGCGGTATTTCTAATGTTGCTAAGCAAAGACCTCCTGAGGATTGCTTCCAGCTCTGTCACCATGCTGGGGTTAGCTATGTGACATTGAGTAAATCTAAGTTACTTAGAGGCCTGTTATGCCACCTTTACTCACCTTGAATCAATAAGACTGTTTCCTGAGTAAACTGCTACTCCCCGTGTGGAAGCTTGGCCCCATGACTCAGATTCCACATGTTAGATTAGGTTAAAAGGATCTTGTGAAGTGTAATTAGTGATTTTTGGGACAAAATGTACCACAGAGTATTATGATACCAAGAAGAGGACTATCTAAACCAAATAAATTGTCAGCAATGCTCCTGGTGCTCACAGAAATAAATATGAAGACACTGCCTATGTGAACAATCTTATTTTCTAGAGGACATAACAAAGGTGAGATGCAAAGGAAGACATTGACATATAGATAAGCATTTAGAATCCAGCTGGTCTAAATCAATAGAGCTCCTTTAAAAACAAGGGAGTTACACTGATTTATAGTAGCTGTGGTAGGGACCCTTTGGAAAAAAAAAAGTTGCGCGCTCATATAATTAAACACAGTGTTATGTGGCTTAGAATAGAAACGGGTAGATTTAAGGATGCATTGGCCATCTTTCTTCTGCTGTTTTTTTCACTTTTGGATTCCTGACTTTGCAACCTTAGCATTATTTTAGTTTTATACTAAAGATCAGAAAAGCTGTACCATGTTGGATGAGACACTTTGACTGCCAGAACAGGAGATTTTTTGAAGTGATGTGTTGAAAAAATTAAGAGTGTTTCAGTGGGAAATAAAGACAGTTGAAGATGCACTGAAGCGCACAGGCAGCAGAAGGCAGAGGTAATGGAGGAAAGCTCTAGACCTGGTGTCATCTGCTGGTTTTACTCTGCAGAGATAAAAGCAACGGCTGGTAAAAGCAATTGGCTAAGCCCGCTCCCATAATTCATAAAATAACACATTTAATGAAGTTTAATAAGAAGCATTCCCCATCTCCCTCAGTCCAGAAGAGGATGATGGGGCAAAGCAAAAAGATGTTTATGTTCTGCAGTGGCTTTGTTTTCACTTAAAAATCCATAGTCTGCAATATGTTGAACATACTGAAAAATAGTCCAGTAATAGTTTGGAATTTCCTGCAAAATTTAAAGATTACAGCAGAATACACAAAATTCAAATGGCAAATTATACACTATGACCACAAAACAGTAGAGATAAGGTTTAAATAATGGCAACATGTGACATGAGAGCCCCATGTTCCTGCTTCAGCAGTTTCTTTAGATTGCGTTTAGCCACATGATTTTCTCAATACTAATTTTAAATAATCTGTGTAGCCAAAGACAATCTGTTCATATGCGACTTATGTGCTGCCAGAACTATTTTTATCCAACAAACTCAGTATCATCTACACAGAAATGTAGTGTCTATGATGTTCCCAAGAGACTTTTTAAGCTCTTTATGCTTACCTTCATTTTGATGTGGCATTGTTATGCCATAAAACTTCATGAAAATTATATTCAATTGACCACACACAAAATTTCCATTTCTGTTAAACAGAGATCCCAATGTACTTTGAACATCCACTGATATACCTATCACTGAAAATGCTGAATATCCATTTTGACACGCAGTGCAATGTTTTCATGCTGAAATTGCTCTGATATTCTTAATTTACTACTTTAAAACACAATTAATGACTTGAACCCTAAAGAGTACCAAAAGAAAAACTGTAAAAGCCCCAAGCCACCTTTAAGGGAAAAACAATTCAACTCGCTCATTAATTATTTTTAAAATCCTTAGGATATATTAATGTGTGGAGGATCTACATGTAGGACCATGTCTTAACTTAACAGATTGCCATTCAGCTGAGTGAAACTATGCCAGAATATCTCTGCTGAGGAATCTGCCCAGAAAGTCACGGCATGTAATATTTCCCATAAAACTGAGACTGCCAACATCAAAAAATGTAGTATTAATAAATACCATGAAGGAAACAACGAATGCTTCATAGCTGGCAAATAAAGCAAAAAGAAATATGGTAGGCACAACAGGCAAGGGAAGGAGGTGAATAATAGACGAGATACAAGCGTGTCAGTTTTTTGTGACATGAAAGAGGCTCCAGACTTATAAAGGTCAGTGAAGAAGAATTACTGCATAAGAACAAAGACAAGTAAGTCTGAGTAGGAACAAACTACCGTCCCAACAGTAAGAACACAGAAAGGCATCAGTACTGCACACTGTTGTTGTTGGATTTCAGAGCTGACAAATCTGGTCATAATTATTAAGTTATTTGAGCTAATGAAAGATACTGTTGGATCACAGCCCAGATAATCTTGGAAAATGGCAGTTTACTAGAGGACATTAAAGTAGGTTTACTGCCCTCTCCCCTGTGAAGAGGGGAACTTTCTGGGCAGTTACGGTGGATAAACTCTTAAAATGAACTTTCGGTTGCTCTATCAATCACTTGTCAGAAACGTCAAGGCAAACTCATTAAAAGTTGTAAAATGAATTAAAGTGATAACTTTTTTCCAGAAGTTTGTTTTGAAATAGTCCAAATATTTATAAATTAGACAAAAAGGAAACTTCTGATGTGTTCTGGAATTACATAACTACTGACTTTTCACATTAATATTTCTCTGTCCTTAAATTAGTGCTTTTTATATTTCCCACTACTTTTGGCAGTTACTGAAGTTACTAGACTGAGAGTTGGAATTTCTTCTACTCTCAAAGGAATTTTTCCAAAATAGGTTTTTTATACATTTTTTACAACATAAAATTAGCTTTGTTTTTAGGCAGATGTGAACAGACAGACAAATGGGATGCTGTTCGTCTTTCACACAGTAAGAAAAGGGAAAAAAAGCTTTCTTGTCATTAAAACTGTATGTAAGCAGCTATTCCAGTGGTCACAGGGCTGATGCTGTGAGAAACCATGGAAGTAGGATAGGCCAAGCAGTTGGATTTGAGACAAGAACCTTTTCTGTGGCATAAATTATTAAAAATTTGTAAAGCTGCTGTTTGAAAATCTTCAATTTAAATTCAGTACTGGGCCTTTGGATAAGAGTTCTCAACTTGAGTAATCATTTAGTCATTCATGATTTCCTTTGTTTCTTCACTGCTGTTTTCCTAGTTGTTATTTATGGTCTCATGGTGTAAGCCTTCGAGGACAAAGACACTTGGTTGTACGTTCCCAAAGCGTTCCACAAAGGCTGGGGACCCACTCAGTGCTTCAGTAACAGATATACTGAGCAGCTACTGGCATTTCAAAACTGAGCTTACCCTAAGCAATTGGCAGTAATTCTTCAGACTTTGTGTAACTTCAGCGACATGATGTGTAACTGAAGTGTGCCTGTGACTGGAGTATGGATTTGTCCAACAGCTTTTGCTGGTTAGAGTTTCTCTGTTTTATTTAGATTCTGCATCATCTTTCTGCCAAAGGAGGTCATTGAAATCCTCCAGACACTAACGACAGGATTGCTAAGCTTAGCAAGCAAGTTTTTTATTGTGAATAGAGGCCAGTAAGGTTTGACATAAATACCACTGGAGTGTACCTGTGCATAAATGCCTTGGGAGGTGCATGCTCAGCTAAATTGGCCCCATTCTTTCCCTGCCATACCAGCTTTTCCCTCGTATCAGCTTAGGTGAATCCTCTTTCTCCGCCCTGTCTTTTGAGAGAGATGTGAAAAGGAAAGAATGTAACAACAAAGGGCAGAACTTTCCAATGATCAAATCTTATCATTTCCAGAATTCTCTCCATCTATCTGGCTTCTTCCTTTGGCCTCGGGTCTGTTAGTCTATTTGGAGGTTTCTTCAGCAGCTAAAGTGACAAAAGTGATCATCCTACCGTTTCTTTAAAAATTTTTCTTTTCTAGAGAGATTTTTTTCAATTAAAAGCATAAATGTGGTCAAAAAGGAATTGTGATTTGTCAGCCAGACCCTTAGGTCTTCTGGATACTCTACCAGCCTCAAGGGCAGCATCTCTCTCAGCCCCTGCGGAATCTCAGATTCCAGGTCGGATTTGTAGGCAAGTTGGTTCTGGTAGATGAGAACTGTTAAGTAGGTAATACTAGTTTTTCTGGTTGTATGACTTACATTTCATCCCTAGCAAAATGTTCCATGCTTTGAAGATAGATTATGTAACTACAGCTTTTTGATTGCTTGAACAGATACCAGTACGTCAGGAGAGTGGGCTAAGCAAAATCCCTGAATAATCCACATTTGATAGGTGGCTCGTGTATTGATTTTATAAAGCTAATTGGACTCTATTTCTAACATACATTTTCTCCTCTAAGCTGGTCAACAGGTGAATGGGGCGCATGCAGCAAATCTTGTGGAGGAGGGCAACAAAGTCGTCTCATTCAGTGTGTCCAGAAAAGGGCTTTCCAAAGAGAGGAGGTAGTGGCCCATTCCCTGTGTCCTGTCAGCACCCCTACACAGGTGCAGATGTGCAATAGTCAGGACTGTCCACCTGAATGGAGCCCTGGCCTATGGTCTCAGGTAATTTGGAGAAAAATTTACATTTTTGTCTGCTGGCATACTGAAAATATCGCCAAAAACTCTGCTCAGAAGGAAGAATAGTGCACAGTATTGAAGATCAGTATTTTGCACGTGGCTCTATTCATGAAGATAGTATGTAAACTACGTATATATTTTAACTAGCCTTCCTAAGTGCTCGGACAGGAGGGCTTGCCAGAAGTGGACACGTGGTGTCCTTTTTGGAACATACAAACAGATGGATAATTTTTTCTGGTTTTGTAACTTAAGGCTCTATGAATTCTTCAAAGCCATTAACCCCCCTCTGAGATTACTTCCCACAGCAGTATTAACTTTTCTCAGGCATGACAGGCAGTCAAGGAATGAAGAAACATTTGGGGTTAGAGTTGCATATTAATGCACACACATATGTGAATTGTGGTTGATAAATTTGTGATTTACATGTTCACTAATCACTTCTGTACTTTTGCCTTTGTTAGAGTAACTGTTCTACCGCAAGTAGAGTGCTGCTGCAGTTAATCGCCAGGAGGGGCATCAGGCCCCTGGGCAGATTCCTGTGGTACGCACCCTGCTTCACAAACCTGCGAACTGCCCGACATTAAACCAGCCTGAGTGAAAAAACACGCACACGCTTACACAAAACTCATCTCTGCTCTTTCTTTTGCTACTGTTGCTGCTGGTATGAACTGTTAATGTAAGGATAATTGAAGTACTGGGAAATCGGGGATTTAAGAGAGAGCTGACAGTGCACTTCTATCAAAAGGGGCTACATTTTATTTTTCCATCTTAATTTAGTGAGATTCAAGGTGGATTTAAATTTACTGAAAACTCTATTACTTCTGTATGCACTTCTTAGTACTGTTACTCTTTAAGAACACCTCGACCTAAGCATTCCTAGCTGAGAAGCACAGACTGCCTCTCCAGCGGAATGCCCTGCAATGTACTATGACAGACAAGTAACTAAACTACTCCATAGTCCACTGTGACAGAATTTTAACACTCAAAAAGAAACTTTTTCTTCCAGTGTATGTGAAAGAAACCTTAGTGTGGCAGATTATAAAAATCAGGTATGATGATTAGATACTTTAAAAGAAAGAACAAACACATTTGCGCTTTCAAACATTCCTTCCTCTAAAATAAATACATAAATAATACTAAAAAGAAAAAAAAATCCATTTTCCTCCTGTTTAGGAGGTGTACAATTCAAGTTGGGATTTTCAAATAAGTCCACAAGTCCTGCAGAAATGTCGTGAATGGGCCTATTGAACAAGGTAGTGAAGATTCGAAGATTTAGCTGAAAGCTGTGATATCACAGGCTCAAAGGAGTTAAAAGGAAAAAAATGCAAAATACCCAACCTCTCTACACAAATCAGAGTAATTTTAAATGAGTAGTTTGTTTGGGGAAAGACTAAAACCACAGATTTTCAGTATGCAGATATTTCTATTGCATCCTCAGTACAACTCTGCTTTCATGAAATCTTTTTAAACCATTTGTGATTGATAGTCATAGTGCAGGATTCTGCCTTGGAATGTGCCCTTAATTATTAATGAGAAGTAGAACAATTAGAAGAAGATGGAACAGGGTAGAAAGCTGGCAGCATTATTTCAGGGCCATTTATTTCTTCGTTTCATCAGAAATGGCTCATTTGTGTGTTTTGTTGTACGCTAAGGCAATGAAAACTATCGAATGTCTTTTCAACTGAACCACGGTTCAGTAATGTGTATTTATTCACCGGTGACTTGTCCTAACCTTCAGTTATAATCTTGGCAATAAAAATACGGTCAAACTTCTTAACCATTGTCTGTATCAGATTCTGTCTTGTAGTGAGATTCATTTGGTGAAGGAGTTATGTATAGAATCCCTGGGTAGTTTCTCTGCCTCCATCTCATCCCTCTAGGCCAAGGTGAGGACAAAGTAACAAATAGCTGAGAACATCTTGCCGTGGGAGATTCTGCAATGGGAGGTTAGGAGCAGCTTTCAACTATGCTGTCCAGGGAAAAGAGCATTTTGCTCACAAGTCCAGATTTCCTCATCTACGGAAGAGAGAGATTACTTATCTGTCCTACGTGGGGGCTGTAAAAGTTCATAGCTTACATTAAGAAAACACTTAGAACAATGTTTTAGAAGTGACATACAGATGTTACTGTTACTTATTTACCAATAGAATTTCAAGTTTACTTGTAATGGCAGCTACACAACACATTAGCTGTGGTTTCTATGCTCTGCTGTAAAATACAAATAATGCCAATTTTCATTTCCTCTAGTTCAACTGAATATTTCTTTCCATCACAGTGCTCCAAGACTTGTGGGAGAGGTGTTAAGAAACGGGATGTCTACTGCAAAAGTACCGGTTCTCCCAAGGTGAAAGTCTTGCCTGAAAGTATGTGCAGCAAAGACCACAGACCTGAATCCCAGCAGACCTGTGTGCTAGGACGCTGCCCCAAAAATGACCGACTCCAGTGGGTGATTTCTTCCTGGAGCGAGGTAAAGTGGTGCAGTTACATGGCTCACTGCCTGCCTTTGCTGCTCTTGGAAACATTGACTCACGGACACACACAAACCATGTGGGGGAAAGTAAGCTGAACTGTCATTTGAAAATCGGGTGTTGTAGGCAAGCCACTATAAAAACACAGTTCTTTACATCCAGATGTAGTTAGATGTACCCTGATGTCTTTGCTTTTCAGGACTTTCACTGACTTGGATTCATATTTCAGTTTACACATTACAAATATGGTCTTTGAGGTTTTAGTTATATATAATGCTTTTGTACTCTCACATAATGTGGGTGGGGTCTCTTGCACGTAGCACATTCTCCTTTATCTGAACGTGTTTCTGTAGATTTCAGAGGTGTACTTTGCCTTTGCAGTGCTCAGCCTCCTGTGGCCTGGGTGTACAAAAGCGAGAACTAAAATGTGGTGAGAAAAGCATCCATGGGAAATTGATCACCTTTCCTCAGAGAAGATGTAGAAACATCAAGAAACCAAACACCAACCTGGAAGGAGCTTGTAACAACGGAGCCTGTCCATCACAAACATTGTATAACATGGTGTCTGGCTGGTATTCCTCACCTTGGCAGCAGGTAGGAATGGGAAAGTTTCTCACCTCTCTCTCCCTGTCCTGGCTAGCACTCTTCTGCCAGCACTATTATTTCTTGTATTGGCTTTTATGGAGTTTACAAAAGGAGCAAGTTTCTCTACACAGTAGCTCCAGTAGCATCCCTAGTGATTTTCACTACACAGCGTTAAAGAACAAACCAACTGCAGTGTGACTGCTCACTCTTGGACAGTGTATCCACCCACCGTAATTAGAAGCAGAGGCTGCAGTGCTGGGCTCAGAGAGCAGCAAACATAGAAAAGCTGGGGTATCATATGCCACAGGATGGACGCTAGCTGGAGTGGCACAAGCACCCAGTGGGCAGAAAATGCTGAAGGCCACACGGCTGAGACTTCAGGGCAATGTGAGGCCAACCTACCTAGATTAAAGCTAGCCCCAGTCTTACATTGTGCTGTAGTCAAAAGTATGATTGTATGGAGGAGATATCTCCAGTACTAACAGTCCACAGGTGTCTCCTGCACGTAGCCATTCCCTAAAGAAGGTCACACCACTCAGCCACTGAAACATGAAGCAGCTGGTCCACATCCATCATGTACTTTGGTGCAGCTCATTTCTTTGTCCTAAAACTGAAGACCGTCACCTAAAAATGTTATTCATGCTCGAGAGGCACTACATTCCGTGCTCATTTTCCAACGCTTTCCTCTCAGTCTTCTTTGAACTGCACTGTGGTTGAACTATTACATATCTATATGCATAATGTATTTGAGCATCTGCACAGATTGCCTGGAATTCCCTAAATACTATGATTAATTATGGGATCAGTCTGTATTTGTTTCTACATTCTTGCAAACAAGCTTCTGTATTTCTGGAACTTATCTACTTTATGAGTCACATATCAATGAGACACACACTCATTTAATAACATTTACATGAAACAATGTATGTCTGACAATTGTAATCAGATAAAAATGATCACATTTATCTTAAAGACAACTTTTCATGAAACACGTACAAGTAAAAGGCTTATTCATTTAAAAATACTTCATAGATCTTCCTGCAAACGCATAGTGTTTTTCCCTGGATACTGCCATAATTATGGTTCCAGTGGGAGTTTTAACTCTGTTCAGACAGCAGGATTGGGCCCAGGGGCTCAGAGTTCAAAAGAAATCAGTGCAGACAATCAGGAACAGGTTTTCTAAAATGTTCAGTTTCTGTCTCGATGCCTAAGGAACGAACCAAATTTTCAGCTGAGTCCTTAAATAACCAAACTTTTGGAAGGGAGAACAGATACACAGATCTTTGAAAAGTTTGTCCTGATGGGGGTTGCTGAACAGCAACACATCTGATCCTGACCTCTCTTTCTCTTTGAGAGTCTCATCCAAAGCCCTTGAAAGTTACTCTTTGGCTTTCATGGGCTCCCAGAAGGTCTCTATAACGAAAGATGCCTTTTACTTTTTTCTTCTCTACAGTGTACAGTAACATGCGGAGGAGGGGTGCAAACCCGGAGCGTACAGTGCCTGCGCCACGGAAGACCAGCGCCAGGGTGCTTGCCCCACCAGAAACCAGCAGTCCTGAGAGCCTGCAACACTAACTTCTGCCCAGTCCCTGTGAAAAGAGGTAAAACTCAGTTCTACATGCTGCAGCAGAGTTGGTTGTTTAGAACTCTATATCCAGCAAAAATCACCTTTTCCAGATACACCCACTGAAGATTACTATTTGGCATGTTCTTTCATAAATGATTTTTTCCCCAGACTTTCTGGCTTTACAGTTACTCTCTGATACTACAGCCTCTCTCTTCTCAGAGTGAACCCTCTTAGAGCAGACTTGAGAGTATAATTGAGACAGGAGATTTTAAAAACAAGGGTATGTTAAAAAACAAATATTTCAAAAAGTTAGGCCATTTGGTTCCAAGTTGCATCTTTATACCATCTTGTTGAATAAAATAGAAGCATTCTATGCTGGCAACTGTTTTATGATTAAAAATAGCAACTTTTGAACTAAGCAGTAAGACCTCGCAATTCAGTCTTTTGAAGTCTGCCCAAGCTTCAGATTGCACACATACCCTGGGAGTCCAAAAATGCTTTGTCTAGAATGTACTTTGTCCTCTTACTGCTTCAGATCAGTGTATGACACCCAGTCAGGGAACATGAAATTAAGCTCTGTCCCCACTTGTATGTCTACTGTATCCCTCCCCACCTCTTCAGTGTGTTTTGCAATTCTGGAGCAGCAAGAGGTTTTGTGTCACTCCGAATAATGGATGGGGGAATTCTCTCAGAACCACCCCAGAAAGAGAGAGTTGCATCAGCCCCATCCCAGATATTTGCTTGCAAGCTAGTTAGAGTTTGTGACTCCTCCTTAACCGTGGGGAAAAAAGCTCACCGAGGTCCAGGTTTGTCCCATAGAACACTAGTTACCAAGGTATGCTAGAGCACTTTAAAAACATTAACTTTCAAAATAACTGTGCATTAAATGTCTTGTTACCATTTTAAAACTGGGAGCTGAAAGTAACCTCTATAAAACTTGGGCTAGATTGCAAGAGAAAGGTGGTTGTAGAGTTGGGAGCAAAGATCAAGCTCTGGCTCTGCGTCTTGTAAACTGACATTTGCCACCCACCCGTCTCATCTGTACTGATGCTGGCATCCAGCGTGCACAGAAAGCGTGTAAAACCCAGTGATATCTTAACAGACCATTCTACTGCATCAGCTCAAGACGTGCAGAGTGTCAAACTGATGTATCAGGGGACCTGAATCCGAACAAGGATATATAGATATAAAAGGGATAAGTAAATAGTTTTGCTGGTTTTTATAAGTAACTGTTCTCAACACTTCAAATGCTAATTAAACTTCCTAAAAAGTTCTGCTGTACTTTGGAGTTTCTGTATTACATCCTTTTCTGTCACGATAGAGCAAACACTTCTCTTTCACCCCTGCCTTCCTCTGCTATATTTCGTGTCTGGAGTATTGTCTGTTATTAATTTTGGCCTTGGCCTGTTTCTCTCTCTCCTCACATCTGCAGGAACCCTTTCCCCTTTATTATAACTGGGTCGTCAGGCTCTAGAGATCAATTATCTCTTCACTGCTCTCTAACTTTCTGTCTAAACCAGCAAAAAGAGAGGGAACCAGCTGTGCTAGAATCACATTGAAGCAAATCAGTCTCTGTTATCAGCCGTGCAGCTCCAGCTCAGTGATCACAGTCGAGAAATTAATGTTTCAGGGAGAGTTTACACTCTTTCCTATACAAACTGGGTCATTTCCATCCCTCTGTTAGATGCAGTTACGGTCACCATGACTCCTAGTAAATCAAACTGCTTGAAATGAATGAAAATTTAAACAACATATAAATACTTGAGTAAATAGAAACAAGAATCTGACAGCCTGATCCACATCCATTGAAGTTTGTGGGAGTCTTTGTGTTCATTCCAATGATCTTTGGATTAGGTCCCAAGAGTACAGTTTTCAGCCATACCTCTGTAATGTTAGCATTGCACTCCTATCTTCAAAAGGGACAAAGATTTATTAACATTGCCTCCTCGGTGCTTACAATTTTTTTTAAACAGTAGTTCGTAATTTTTGAAAATTTACCCTTCGATGGCAGGAGAGCTTCTTCCTGACTTAATCAGAACAGCCTTCCTCGCTTTGTGCTGCACATGTTTTCAATCTGTTGTCTGCTTTGCGTCCTCCCAGCGGCAAGTTCTGTCTGGTGGACAGTAGGTGAAGTAACGTGAAAGCTGGTGCTGAACTCCCAGTTTCATCCCTACTCACACCCAATGACGCATAGAAAGACAATGTGGTGGAGTGGGAAGGCTGCAGTTCAGAACTGAGCTTCCTAGTTCCTGGACAACTGTTTGTTCAAGGACAGTATTTTCTTTACATAACATTAGCATTTACAGACAGGCTTATGTTTTTAAAAAATGAGGAATAAAATGGCATCTTTTAAAAAAAATTATTATGAGGAAATTATTTTATTATTCATTCAAATAAATTTGAGGGTGATAAAAGCATACAAAGTCACCTTTGCCATCATATAAAAGGCAATCAAAAAAAGCAGGAGTGGTGACTAATGAAAAGAAGTTGCTATAGAGAGACTGAGACAACTCCTGGCCCACAGAATATGAAGAACTTGTCTGTGCTATGTGAGGGAGCATTTATCTTCTGTGACTCAACTTAGCTGATCCAAGAACATAGACAAGGAAGGCTAGATTCTTCTTCACTGCCTCCTTGTAAATTCCTTTTATTGACCACGTAACCAGTAGTTCTTGGAGTTGAACGGAATCTTTTCCCATGCTCACAGGAGATTTCAGCTTAGCTATAAATTTTGCTAAACCTCATTTAAATGTCTTACTGCTCTCTCAGACATGGCGAATTTGTTTATAAATCATCCATATGAATCATCACTCTGCTTTTTTAAAGAAACATAAAGCATCCACTACAAAACTGTAGAAAGGAGCAGCTATGAGATATTTTTAAAGCAACTGGGCTGTCTGTATACATGATCTGTACATTTAAGTGAAATAAAATCTTAATTGAAAAATACGGTTTATTTGTGTTTGTAATTAAAAGCTGGGCATTGTCAGCCTCTCTCTTTTTCCCATTGTAGTTAATTAAGATTTTACCAACATGGCATAGTCGAAGTCCTAAAAGCCCGATTCATGCCCCGTAACTAAAGTGTCTAAGAAGAGACATTTCTTAAGCTCCCTGCATAGTCAAATAGAGAAATAAGTCCCTCTAGAACGTGCTGGAATGCCAACGCACAGCACTTTGTGCACACGTCTGCACAGCGTAGGGTCCATGCATTCTGGTTTCCATGCATTTTGCGTGTACATGCACGTACACTCAAAGATGACACTACTTTGAGGTGCAGGTAAACTCCATGTGATGTTGATGGCAACAAGCTGTCAGCATCAAACTCGGAGCAGGCTCACTTGTACAAGTACTTGCCATTAGAACAACATTTGTAATCAGAGATAAAAAACACAGATGACATTTTTATCCACTACAGTAGAACTTCTTCCTGTTTTCCTGAACTTCAAAATGTGCTCTAAATTTTTAAATTCCTTTAGCCTCTGACCCTTCTATTATATTATCTGTATCTCTATCAAATTAACAAATTTGATCTCTTCACAAATTACACAAGAAACTAGTATTTTTGAGATGAAAGCTGGTTCACGGTTCCTTCTCTTTAAGTCACCCATTGTGTTTTTAATATTACCAAACGCATACAAGTGTGTGGAACTATTGCCTGACTTGTAGACTTACTAAAACACAGCCTTACCATATTGCTTGGCTTTCTCTCCTTCAGATGATCCTTCTTGTGTGGATTTCTTCACTTGGTGTCATCTGGTACCCCAGCATGGTGTCTGTAACCACAAATTTTACGGCAAGCAATGTTGTAAATCGTGCACGAAGAAGAACTGATAGCAGCATGTTATCTGAACCCTTCAGTGACAGGACTCTCGTCTTCAATTGACGCTAGAGTTAACTGTGCTTTGAGGCAAGACATGGTGCCACATAAACCACTGACAGAAGAGACATTTTTTTCTAAGGGAATGTCTGAGGTACAGTAATTGTTGGATATATGTTGAAAAAGGAATGTTTCTTTTTTTCCTCTTTATTTGCTGACCTCACTGAAGTACAGGGTACTATGGATCACTTGAACACTGAGACTCAAGGGGCAGTTCTTTCTTTAAAAGTGTCATTTTGCACTGTCGTATGTTATGAGGAAGAAAGTAAGAAAAGGAAGCCTTTTCTGGCTAATTCACCACAATGCAAAGCAAAAGAGATCGGGAGCTCGCGGGGGAAGGTTACAGCATGGCAGCACAACAGATCCCACTATCAAAAGCATTTCCTTTCATGTTTTTTATGATACTATCATCCCAGGGTAAGGAAGCTGTTTGCTGCCACTTTCAGAGACAGACGTTCAAATGGCTGTTTGGAGAACGCAGCATCGTGCGCGTGACCACAAGAAGTAAATAGTGCACTACAAAGATATATGGTGCTTCTCTGTTAGACTTGCTGCTGGAAAAGCAAGTTTTGCATCATGGTAATGTTTTTATTGTTTTGAAGAATTCATTTTCTGCTTTGTGTAGAAACTCAGAGGTGGTTAACTAGTAACCTGAAGTGTATTCCTAGAAATATTCAACGTTAGAATATTTGGACTTTTAATACTGCTGTGTTACAAGTAAAATAGAATTTCATATTTCAACTAACTCAAGGAACTCAGATTTATTGAGCTCAATGGTTATGTTTTCAACTTTCTAAGCTCACTAGATATGTAATTTTAAAATTTAAACTTGACATTTTAAAGTAGGTTTTTTTCAGAAGCTAGGTTGTTTGAATGCCAAGATACTGAAGAATGTCTGCCTTTTAATCTCAAATCTCTCTGAGTGTTTTGATTCATCCATTACCCAAAGGAAATAAGAATATTACAGTCCATTGATTCACGCTAAACTTCTCTAAATAGTTATTTATTCACACAGGTTATATGAAAAAAAAATGAAAAAGATTAAGTGGATGATTTACTCTAACCAAATAAAAGTCAATTCTATTTTTATATACATTCTCCTAATACTTCTATTTAGTTCACAATCCACCAGCAAACAAAAGAAATGTAACCATACTGATACTTGTAATCATTCAGTATAGAGATGTTTGGTGACACTATATATCAAATGGTACAATTTAAAAGGTTTCTGCATTGAAAAAATACTCAACCTATTTGCCAAACCCATTCTGAGACAGAGCTGCGTTCTACTGTAATTTTCTGGGGAGTGCCTATGAGGGACATATTTATCTGATTCCACCCAATCCCACAACTTTGTTTGATGAATGTAGTTCAGTTTTACTGTTTTTTTAAAGTATCATTTCAGCGTAAGATTAGCCAGCTCAGCACTAATGCCAGACAGTGGTCACTTAAAACTAGCAGTTCTTTTTGCAACAATTTAAATTAAAAACATGTATTCTCTGATACTTTAAGAAATGCTGATTGGAAACATATCTCAACCTACACCACTCTGTCTTGATATTGGTCATTGTATAATTATAACCTTTTTTTCTAGGAAAACTACAAGGGTTTTTTTTGTTTTGTTTTTATAATTGTGTCCTTTTTATTATTTGATGTAAAATAATTAATTTATTAATGCATAGCTTTTCCTTTATATTTCTTTGCTCACTTCCTTAAGTGACAACTGAGGAAAGAAATGGTAGCGTCACAAAGTATGAATTATGGTGTAAAAAAGGCAAAAAATATAAGTGTAATATTTAATTATTTTATAAGCTTTGTAATAAAGTACTCTGTTTCATTATATTTGGAATTGTAAAATTCATGAATAAAATATGGAGGTTATAACTAAATATCAAGTAAAATACGCGGCGTATGCATTCATTCGCATTTGTGTTGATTGTCCCATAGTATCTTTAAGTAGAAAACATCACCCCGTTTTCCCCTGCTCCGTAATTGGCTGATGTCTGTGCCTCGGAACCTACGCCAGTTCTGTAGCGACAAAAGCTGCCCACAAGAAAAGCCTGTTCTTTGGGGCAGTGGAAATTTAGCCACCATAGCCAAGCATGACCACTGCCTAACCACGCCCCTACCATTCAGGCCTTGGGCGGGTTAATATGGGCAGGGAACCCTCAAAACAGTGGACTCGAGTGTTAACAAGCCATTATGATGAATAGGATGGAGGTCATTCCTTTCAGGCACTCAAAGTCAGGCGTATGTGCTAAGGTCATGTGAAACTTCTCTACTTTTGAAGGTCCCATTATACTGGCAACTGAGGAATGCACGACTGGTTTTTCAACAGAGTGAATATATTGTGGTTGCCTTTTAAGAGCAGAAGATGTTTCTCATTTGAATGACTACCCTACCACTGAAGCAGATGGCTTGGACTGTGCCCGTTTCAGGCACAAAAAGGCAAAATGGACATAACTATTTCTGTAACAACACAGAAGCTATAATACACAAAAATACAGTTGCCCCCCAAGTGAAAGACAAAACTGACCTATTGCTTCTCTCACCAAAGACAGTGGAAACTTGTGTATCACAGAACCAGCACGATTCTTCCTTGCATGTATTTATCTGCAAGGTGGTTTGCAAGATAAGAAGCCTTATTCAACACAGCGTTACGTTTTACAGCCTCTCCCATTTGTCTGAGATACTTTATTTTTCTAAAAATGACTCAGATAAGAAGTTCCCAAGCCAATCGCTAGTAGGGACTGCATCGATTCACTGGATTGTTTCTCATATATATTCTCTAACATATATTTGCTCCTTTTCCCTTCATTCACCATCACTCAGTCCTCTGACAACAGCAAGCTATATAGAGTACTGTTGATAGAAAATACTGAGCATGCTTCTGATGTACAGTATAATCTAGTAGGCAATAATAAGCAATAGATCAGTCTGCTCCTGATGGATTCCCAGCAAGTGCTTTTGAAGATGACTTGGACTAGTGATTTAAATAATTCATATGCCCACACAAGAATTCAGACTCTGAACTGCTTTGTGTTCTGGGGTAGAATTTTGGAATTAAAATGAACTGACAGTTGTCAGTGAATTACAGTGTTGGAGATGGGTGTTGAAAGAGGAAATATTGCATAAAGATGTGCTATTGTGTGGTTGGATCAACCCCAAGTCCACAACTGTTTTATTGCTGAGCCCTTACAACGATATTTGGTATACAAAGCTTGGCAGTTTTCTATAAGTATATTGCTGCAAGGCTCACTTTATAAAGCAGAATGGGGTCTTTTCACAGAGGAATAGTTCCGTTTCCTGTAGTCAGATTTCATCACTCAGGTAAAAGATGCATCTGCCTAAAACTCAAACAGATATTTAATGAATGGCTTGATTGTGTAAATCAAACTCGACTATCTCGAATGCCCAGAAGACATGAAATGTTGGAGACAGATGAACGTTTTGCTGTATGTGGTTTTATGGTAACATGATCCACATCCCATATTTCTTTTATTTTTCAGCAAATCCTATTCAAAAGCATCAATAAAATAAATTAACATTATTATTTCCATTGTAATAGAAGTCCAACCCTATTGAGTCACTGGGATCCCATTGTGTACAACACTGTAGACACACGTCATGAAAAGCTTACAGTCCTGAGTGTACAACAAGAAACAATAGGGAAAGAACATGTTAACAGGGAGCTCATTGTGATTAGCAGAAAAAGTGGGGCTCGTGGCTCACTGTCTGTCTGGACAGGGCAGAACATTTCAAAGGCAGTTCCATGCAGATAAGATCTGAAAGAGCAATACCGAGGAACTTGATCCTGACACTGTTCCGAAAGCAAACACTGAGCATTGCTGAGGTCTGAGAGGATAGCAGAGGAGAAAGGCAGTAGGGAAGCTGGGATACAGTGGAACGCATCACAAATGAGATGTGTTCAATGCTGGCTCCTAACCAAGATCATGACTATCATGAGAGGAAAGCAATACAGGTGAATCATTCAATCTGGTTGCCTGGCAGTTATCAGGGACTACAGAGAAGCGAGTTTTTGGGAAGACAGCAAGTCTTCTTTCCATCAAAAAAAGTTCTGAAATAAGGAGATGCAGCTGCTAGAAAATACCTTAAAGTCCTCCCCAGCCAATATTGTATGAACATCAGCCAAATCAAGCTGACCTTCCTGTCTACTTCCTACACACTTTGCACCACTACCACAGATATTCTTCATACCTTGCTCTTCAGAACAAATCCAGGTGCAAGCTGGGCTGGAACGTATCTGTACTGGAACTTAAGATAGACCTTTAGTATCCCCTTAGATGACTTGGGCTGCCAGGCATTAATTTATTATGTTCTGTTGTGATAATGTTCACTAATCCTTTCACAATACATAGGAAAGCTGACACAAAAGCTGAATCAAAAAGAATATGAAAGGCTTTATAATGGAAATGTTTACTTATGAAGTTCTTACCTGTGGGAAGCAAACAGATTTCAGAGAAAAGTATACACAAGAACTCCCTCTTCAGGATCTTCACCTTTTCATTATCATCATAATACCTGAATTAGGTCTGTCTGAAAGGAGAAACTGAAGGCCTTCTCCTCAAAGCAGGAATCCCCTGCCAAGACTCCTGTGCTTCCATGGAAGTACTGGCCCTTACTAGCTCTATTTAGATGACAGTTGAAGAGATTCAGGATATCTCACAGAATCACAGAATCATTAAGATTGGAAAAGACCTTTAAAATCATCAAGTCCAACTATCAACCCAACACCACCATGCCCACTAGACCATGTCCTGAAGAACTAGAATCTGCAGAATTCAAGAGTTGTTCTTGTACAAAATATTTAATCCTATCTATAATGCCTTTTCTGACCAACAGTCATAGTGCTTCTAGCACGGTCATGTATTGCAGCCATGCCCACCCCTCACCTCAGACACTGCAGGACACTGTGGTGATATCCAGGATTCCCACAGGGCTCATGCAGAAGGGGGCAACTGAACAGAGAGGTGGCTACATTTTCTTCCCATAAGGAAAGATGAGAGAAAATGCCATTAATGCTTTCCCTGGATGCAGTTATGACTCGTCTCACAGGAAAAGCCATTCTGGTGCAATGTGTTGTTTCCCAGAGCACTAGAACTCACATTTCCACATTGTATATTCAGCGTAACTGTTGAGCGAGTAAAAAGTAACTGAGGTCTCTATTTCCTCAAAATGCACCACCAAAAATTATTTTTATAAGCTACTGAACAACATATTTTGTGGCTTTCATTTTTGGGGGCTTTTGATAGCTGAAATACAACTTTTGATTGAAAAAGACAGAATAAGCTTTCAAAGTATATTTTTAATATCCAAACAGATCACCTCACTGATTTTTTCCCCAAATGATATGAACAGAATAATCTATGAGCACCTTGCAGAAAGTGCTCATAGATTATTCATTGTTTTAATGATATGTCACTATTTATCCACAGGAGCTGAATGAGAAGTTTCAATATAAAAAAAAAAAAAAGAAATAGAAGTTTCAAATCATTATTTCACCCTCCACAAAGAGATACTCTACTTCCAAGACCATTAAAGGAATTTTAACTTTCAAAGAATATACTTTAACTGTACAGCACCCTCCATTGAGAGATAGTATTTTAACTGGATTAGAACACTTCATTTCTAGCCAGAGATATTGCCTGTCAGCAGAAAGCTCATCAGATCAGACTTTGTAAAAATACACCGCAAATGCCAAGTTGCCCAGAACTACCATGACTTACTCATTCTTGTCATTGCTGGTGTGTGGGGAAAAGTCAACCAGCACAGACAATAACAGGCTGTAAACACAGCTCTCTCCAATTAAATATAGCATATACTTCTTCAAACTGTATCACATACCACAATTTAATTTTGAGGTTTTTGGTGTCCACTTCCAAAATACCAGTTACCAAACCAAAATTGTGTATAAACAACCTGGAACATCTAATTTGAGAAGTGTTCAGCTATTGAGTGAGACCATCAGATGGTATACGGGCTACTGTGATATATACATCTACCATATTACATGTTCTGAACTTGAATTGGTGTTGTGTCTTGTGGCCAGTTAACATCTAATGATGATTTTTTTTTTGTTTCTCAATTGTAATGGAACTTGACATGAAAATCCTGAACTTGTTATAAGCTTATTGTTCAGATAAGCATACAGCTTGCCCAAGTGTCAGAAAGAGTCTACTAATCTCTAGCTAGACTACACCTACGTTACATTAGCCACATCGATTCAAGAGCACACCAGAGCAACTCTCAGGTACCCGATATAAAACACTTAACTCACTAAAACACATTTAACATCTGGCACACTCATCAGTCATTTCATTTATTCCTTAGCACAGTGATTCTACCCTAGAGCTTCCACATTTTTGAGAATCCTGCTCAGTTTCAGCAGGCATATTGCTGTTTGTAGGGGAGAGCTAAGGCCTCCCTGCCATAGTGCAGTCTTGCAAGTTGGTTGTGAGCACTGGTGAAAAAACTTCATCTGGGTTCAGAAGCTTCGAAGCTAGTTCACAGAACTGCTTATATAACAGGTGAGGGTTGATGCCAGAGCTATCAATTAAAGTTTGGGATTGCAGGAATTCTGAACTTTCACCTGTTGTGATCAACAACTGCGAGGCTGAAGGGAGGCCAGACTGACTCGTGTTTGCTGCACAGTATTTGCATTGCATTGAACTTGACCCACTCTTCAGTGTTTCTGCCGGTCTTCAGCAGGGACCAAGAATGGGGTTTTTCATCTTGAAGCATAATTTGGAAACACAAAATAGAAGGGATCTGTCTTCTGATTGACAAAAAGCAGAGACGACATACTGTACAGGATTTGCCGATACTCTCTTATTCCTGGTTGAGTGATTTGCTTGCTCTTTTTTTACACCCAATGTTGAATCTATGGTCAAGAAGGAGGATTTTCTCTCTCCCAGTTAAGATCATCTGGACATTTTCAAATACAATCCTACTATTATTGCACGTATTTTAACGTCTTCTACAATGTTCCTGTGAAGTACCAGGTTTTGAGTCTTTGACCTTTTGTATCAAGTCTGCTGTAAGGTGGTAGATAGTGTTTTTGCAACTTGTACTTGCACTGGGGAAGAAAGAGGGGAAGGGGAACAGACCAGCAGATACTCTTTTGGTTCATTCTAGACTCTACACCTACATAGCAGCCTGTTGTACTCAGAGACTGGGTTTGGTAAAAAACCTGATCATGTCAGCCCTTTAACCACCTCCCTCAAGCTCACTATATCCACTATCTCCTCTTTGATTAGTTTCGTCAAATGTTTAATTTTATTTAGGGCAGGCACAACTCACACCTCATGTCTGAAGGAAGGCAAGCTCATGTTGATTGGTACTGGTAACAGCACAGACCTGCTGAGAGATCGTGACTCGAAGGGAGATTAAAGGTCTTACTCTTCTTTTACATCAAAGTAGAGATTCTTCTAACGAGGCCAGTTCCAGAATCTGCCACCCAAACTCTTCTTATCCACAGATATACAATATATACTGTGTATATATATATATATAGTTCTTCCAGGCTGTTAATCTAGCTCTTTTTTTATATAAGGAGCTTAACTAAGGTGGAAACCCCCCCCAACTATGTCATTATGCTATGTCTTCTTATTCAGGGAACAAAGTAGTTCCCCAGCTTCCTCGATTACACAATCACCCTTTGCCCAGGAAAAGAGTACTTCAAGAACTGGGTTATTCTTGGTGCTGGCTTTTGTAAATGCTCTTCCCTGAACTTCTCATTAACCTTCTGAACCTCATGCCCACTGGATGGATCCCAGCCAGCATCCTTCAACTAACCAAAGGACTCTTTGAAAAGAGAGTTTACACCTCAGTTTCCAAATTGTGTTACTGTGGCACACTAACTATATAGAAGAGGGAGGCAAATGGTGGATTTGCCTTTTTAAAAACAGCGGTCGATTAAAAAATAAAGTACCAATAATATGAGAATCATACAGTCCTGAAACCTTCAGACATTTTGGCACATAGCTCCGTCTCTCTCGGACAATTGCATCCCCTTTTTCACTGCTGCTCTCCTCCTGTTCCAAAGCTCCCCCCCGAAGCCATCGGGGGGTGGGGAGCAGAGTGGGTTGTGAAGTGTCTTGGGGTAATCCACTTTGACAGGGAACTATGCTGATTAGAAGTTATGGCTTTGGAACAGTAAAGCTCCCACTGCTGTCCATGTACAAGTTGCTGCTTTCTATTTAAACCTTAACAGTCACATCTAATCAAGAGAAAATAAGGACATTTTTATGAATTCCATGAGAAAAATTCCCCTCAGGTGTAGGTTGCATGGTTTGATCAGCTCCAGTATCATGTTTTAGCATCTCACATTAAGCCCGCAGATTCTGAGCCAAGAACACTAGCTTTCATACTCGCCTGATGAGTATGAAAGGCAAAAGCACTTTGGCAATTTGTTATTATTTCAGCTAAACTTGCAATATGCAAATTAAGATTTATGGCAAATGAAGACTTAAAACTATGCATTTATCTTTACATGGAAAACGTACCATGTAGTTGCAAGGTGCCAAAAAGTACCAGAGTTGGGCAGCGAACAAGCGAATTACAACTCTCAGAAGGCACTGGAGAGTTGTACATCAGCATTTTGTGTCTTGATGACAGGAAACAAACTATTTCACAGTCTGAGATTTTCTGGAAGATGCAGAGTTGACCCAGCCCTCAGACTACGTATCTCATTTCAGCGTTTCCAACTGAAAACTGTTAAAGTGTCAGGTAAATCTAGGTTTTTCAACAAGGCTAAATGAAAAGAAAAATTATTGTTTTCTGGAATGTAAATATCCTGTTGAAAACACAGTGATGGGAAAAAACTGATTAAGTACAGATAACATTTATATCCCCTACTATTCTCCCATCCTCCCCCTTGTTTCCCCATGCATAAGCAATTAAGATCACTCCCAGCCATGTGCTGATTCAGCTTTACCGAAATCACATTGAGGCAGACAAGATACTGCCTATTCCCTATCTCATCTTTCTGGGGTAGTACAGAGTAACACAAACCACGTAAGTAAGATTCAGAGGTGCTCTAGAGAGATGCATTCCTGTGTGGTCTTATTCCCTGCTTTATATTCTGCAGTACTGAAGACAATAGGATGACACATGGACTGGAGATAGATCCATGCATACTTTCCTTCCTAAGTCAGGGTTTCCAATGAAAAGCATTGGAAAACTGAGATACGTGCCCAAAGTTCAGCTCAGCCTGAGCCTTGGGGTCCAATTTTTGTCTCAATCAGAAATAATTTCCCTTAAGTTAAAGGGTTCATAACCATACAAATCAGCGCATACAAGCCAAACTCAAGCCACATCTGGCAATAAGGACTTGAACAACAAGAAGGATGTTAAGTCAACGGCACATTTTTTTCTCAGTTTATCCCCTCACATACAAACCCCAATTCCCAGATTCTGGAAGCTGCTTTGCCTCACTCCTCTAGCTTACTGGAAGAACAAACCAGCCTTAGTTATGCAGAGTCTACCTTATTCTCTGTTTTTACCTAACTCCTATGAATACCACACAGAGTTTGAAAAACTGGTGTTGCAAGGAAGTCTTTCAAGCAAGGCTTGGACTTAGTTGATATAAATACTTCATTCTGTCTTGAAGAACAAAAGTGGTTTAAATCAAAGGGATCTGGTGTCCAGTACATGCGGGGCTTGGATCCCTCAGCCCAGACCTTACAGCTGGTACCTGCTGTGGCTGATGAGAGAGTGCTCTCCAGTGTGAGATCAGAGAATGGCACAGCAGCCAGAGCTGTGTTTCAGGGGAGAAAAAAAAAAAAAAAAAGAATATGTGTGTTCTTAGACAGCCACCTAGTGAGTTTAGTGAGGAATCAAGAGCTGGAAGAAAATTCAGTGAACTCAGAGACTGGAGTTACACTATGAATACAGTGCTAAAATTAGGAATGCATTTCATAGGTTTTTCACCTCACAGTCAATGCAGTAGCAGAGCAGAAGGGCTCTTGAATTACTTAACAGTTGTGAGAGAAGATTCCTCATCACTTTACAATTCTAGAAATCAACGTCCGGGTGAGAGTTCAAGTATTAAAAAGCATGTCTGAGGGGCAAGTGAATTTCAAAGTTTTGTTTAGGAACAAGTGTATGTGTATGTTCTTTTTTATATATATATTCACCTCACTTCTTTTTTTTACACACCCATTTCTAAATCAAGACATTACTGTTGATTGACCCTTACACCACACGATATAAAAAAAAGGGGCAAAGTCCAGAGGGAGAGATCCTTAGAACTGCCCCTGGGAATTCACACAAAGAGCTCACTTGGCCAGCGTGTTTTTATTCTACCATTTCTGCTGACCTAAATTTGAATGCAGTTGTGAAAATGATATGAAGTCTTCTGAGTAAGACAAGAGAACCTATGGAGCCCAGTTCATACCAGGAATAGCATTTGCATTTATTAGTTGTGTGTGATAAATTCTAGCTCTATGAAAGAAAAGAAGAAAAAAACCCTCAACCATAAGAGTCCACAGAAAAACATTCAGGTGATTTCTGTGTTTGCCTTTGCAAAGTTATTCCAGGGAGAACACCAACTAAGTTACACACTCATGGTCTGATACTGTGCTAGTGCCCTGGATGTTCACAGAGCCACAACATACAACTTTATCCTCATGTTCGAAAGATGCAGAATGGGTGCAATTGTAATGAAGCTGCCAGAGTTTGCCCCTCGTCAGCCCAGTGTTTACCTATTAACCACTGCTTGCTGAAGGACTTCTTGCTGTGAAGACCACTAGCAATAAGAAAGCTCCCAGATGGTCTCTTTTTGTAACTGTGATCATTGAAAAGAAAGTGGAAAAAAAAGATCAGCTGAAATAAAAAATTAAGACACTAGTGGAAAACGTTATCAAAACCATAGTTCTCCAAAGTTTCATCTAATATTAATTAATATGCTACAGAATAGCTGCAGGAGGGCCAGTAGGTAAAAGAAGAAATAATTAAACCCTGCTGATGATACTCTGTTTGGGATGCTGTAGAATTTCTACTTAGATGTTTACTGCCTCCCAAAAATCAGATACAGAGAACCGCTATAGCTGCAGATCATGTCAGTCCTGAACCGCTGCTGCAGCCCTGTAATACAGTTTCTTTGTTCTTACAGACTTGCAGTGTTTGTAATCCCCAAGTCCAACAACATAATAATATACTAAAAATAGCTGTAAGTGCGCTTTGAATTCCTCTCAGAAACATCAGCTTTA
Organism: Phaethon aethereus; assembly: GCF_964289735.1. NCBI lineage: Eukaryota > Metazoa > Chordata > Aves > Phaethontiformes > Phaethontidae > Phaethon > Phaethon aethereus. The sequence continues at coordinate 15,896,156 of NC_138589.1, read as the reverse complement.
CATGCCTAATTAAATATCCTTGACACACAAAATATAATTGCAAGGAAAAAGAAATCTCCCTCATGAGGGCCAGATGATTTTAATTAGGTCTCACTCAAAATCTTCCTAGCCTCACATGGCTCAGCTCACTACAAAACACTCAGTCACACAGATTGCATGCTGTGCTCCAGGCCTTTCCTTTCCCCGTCACACTGGTTGCTGCTCTTCTGTCCCAGTTTCTCCCCGTTCCTTAAAAATGTACTGTCATCCAGCCTTCAGAACGCCAGCTCTGAAAATCCCCAGACGTGTGGGGCTGGTGCCATTTGCGGATTTTTTGGGTTTTTTTTAAAACTAGAGCTAGAAGAGCTAGCCTGCACATGTGGCATGCTTCTGTGTAGAAGCTAAACATATGCACAAAGGTTCCACACAAAATCTGTGGCGGAGGAGGAACAGTATTTGTTTATTCCAGATAGGAGTTACATCCCCTTTATCCTCCTGCAGACACAAGGAGATCTGCTATCAGCCCAGCAACTGCAATACAGACTGAGATCTCTCTGCCTTTCTTACAGGGCAAGAGGGGTTAAATCCTGATGGCAGCTCACCAGATCCTGAAGGGTATCACCAGAGGGAGTCTGGGTACCACCACCCACAGGTGAGACCCTGGTAAACTCACACCTCTGCCACCTCCCTGCACAAACCTCAGTTTTCAGCTCTTTTGTACCCAAGGAGGAATTTGTGCCACGATGCTGCGGTGTTCTGTGACCGTGCCGAGACATGCGAGATAAGCGCTTTTCAATGTCCCAGTTCCAACTCGGATATTTAAGGCTTTGGCGTTAAAGAACTGGGGCATCTCTAAAGTACAGTCTTCCACCTCCCCCTTTTCCCAGCCATACTTAATAATAGTAAGTATACTCTTCCAAGAGATTTGGAATTATATGAACATCCAGTTTTCTCTAACTAGAATTATTTCATCCACTTCAGTGTAACAGTCAGAAAGACTTACAACATGGAACATAGACCTTCTAAAACATCACTGCAGTGTCAAGCTCCTCCTCCACTTCGGGTCACCTACAAGTGTTCCCCAAATCCGCACTGGTTCCAACTCTCCTGCTTAGGGAATTCGGGACTCACAGGTGCTGTGTGTGACATGTTGGTCTGAACTTCTGCCAGCCACTTCTGCAGCTGCTGAGGTTTCCAGCTCTGCCATTACGAGTTCTATTCCTCCATGCTGGGTTTTTTGTTTGGTTGGTTTTTATCTTACTTCTAGTACTGCAACTTGTCCAGGAATTTTATCAGGAAATCTGCTTCCAGTTATCATTTAGCTACACACACAAGTCTCTTTAAGGGGACAGCCTCCATGATTCCCCTGTGTGCTTCTCCAGTTTAGTACAGATATCTGCACATATCTTACTAGCAAAATTTAGAAGCCTTTCTCTCTAATTATTAGAGGTTGATACAAGACAAATAGATTGAGTCATGTTGGATTTGGCGAAAACCAGAAAGCTGCTTAGTGCTGTTGTATTAAGGTAGTATTACACTAAAGATTACAGTTATGAAAGTACCCTAAGCTGAAGCAGTTTCTTTAGCTGTGAAGCCGTGCCTAGTGAGCTTCCTACCTACTCATGTAATTCTTGCTTTTATGCGGCTCACCTGAACTGCAAGTAAAATTCATCCCTATCAGACTCTGGAGCAAGTGTTGCTTCTTAACACTTAAGAATGTATGAAATATATTTCCTTTATGTTTGACATGTAAAAGTTATACTGTATGTTTTTCTTTTAGGTGATACCTGTATGGGACTAATTTCTACATTAGGTGGTTAAAATCTTGTCAGTGATGATCCCTAGAAACAGTCCTTCCGAATACCTGAGTTCCCCTGGAACAGTTTGACTGTGTGTACCCATCATATGTCTAGAGGTCTCTTCTTGAGAGTATTTGACCTCTGTACCTGCAAAGTGGATGAGTATTACATATTTATAGACATCTGCTATGGGGAAACACCTTTCTTGTGAAGCCTGACTCCGATTCCGCGCCCCCCCCCCCCCCCATGACATTTTATTCTGACACAATCTTGTAACCAGAATCACCCCATGAGGTACCAATTAACAGCCATAAGACATTGCAGAATTTAAGCTTGTAGAAACAATAATGTGAACAACTTCTGAACCTACAGATAGGTTCAGGCATAGCCTACAGTTTCGTTCTAGCACTCCTGTTCATTCATTTAACAATTAGGTCAATACCGTTGCTCTGCCGTATTAAGTGAAAAGTCTAGGCAGGAACTGAACGGATCCAAGCGATTGAAAGCAGACCAACTTTCTGTGGCCCCTGGGAAAATATCTGACTTCTCATACGAATGACCATTAAGCTGCATCCATCTTCCTGTGGTTTGAAAATAAGGGTAGGACTTGACCGAATATCTTTGTGATGATGGGTTTAACCTTTAATGATTCAGGCCAAAAATTTCTCTCCAGAGTCTTCTAATTTATAAGGAAATGCTGCCATTCTCTCTGGTGACCTACCCCTGTAAATGGAAATTTGGTATCCCCAAAGCCTCTGGAAAATACTTGAAGTAGACTGGTAAAATTAGAACGATGAATTCTCTTGCAGAGGACAGTTTGGTGGATTTTTATTGCTTCCCAGATTTTTAACTACAGAAACATTCCTTTTAAAACTTCATGGACCTTTCATAAAACAGAGTTAGGATTATTTTATCCCCATTTCTATCCCTGATTTACTAACTGGAGGTTTTCTTTTTAAGTTTTGAAGGCATGAAATTACAGCTGAAGCTGGTGAGAACTTGAAGTATGGAACTACTAAAAATTCACCTCTGATGTCAGAGTAAAGCCATTTTACAAGAGTAACATTGCACATGAACATAAGACTCTCAAGCATATGAAATTAAACATATACCGGAAATTATTTTAATATGCATTTACTTCTTCAATTCTGACATGCTGACACAGAAAGTGGCAGGGTAACCCACAGTACTAGGAAAGCATACGTTTAGATCTCCAGTGTATTTTATGTGAAAGTTTATGTTATCCTTTGAACATGAGATACACAAGAACACCCATTTAACTATTAATATTTAAAAAAAAAGTTTCTGGACAAGTTTAATCAACCAAACTAATGCAGTGCGTGCTTGCAAAAGATGCTCTGCAGACATGACTTGCCTGACATTCTTTGCAGGTAGCAAAGTTTCAAAGCCACATCAAGAACATGAGAAAAACCCCTACATTTGCTGGATGACTTACTTGCAAAACCCAGTTTGTTCCATTTTAGTGAAAACAACCTCAGAGACACAAAGTTGTCACACTTTTAGTAAAACAGGAGAAATGCTGACCCATCTGAGAAAATAAGATATGCCTACTGGTTTAATAACATTACATGGATTAACAGTATGCTTGCACTGATAATACCACAGGGCCCAGACGACAGAGCCAATAGAAACATACTACTGAGCTTGGAGATAGCTTTTCTCTGTTGTCAGTGTTGCTCAATGGTGAGCCTATCTAGTTTTGAAGAAAGTCTCGTATTTTGGATATGAAAGAAATAAAAACCCCCTCTCTGTTTTCACAGATTTAGGAGATTTAAATTCAGGCAGACTGTGAAATTTCATAGAAGCAAAAACTTCCCACAGCTCATCTAGAACTTAAAAAAGGTGTTTGCTCATTCTGTTTGATGTTTTACACTCTTCATGTGAGACAATTCCCTCCACTGATCTCCCCTAGTGGTCTTAATTTCAGAACAGAAGTGTTGTATCACAGAAGCAGACTGCGTGGTGAGATGGTAGAATAAGTTGTAGAGAAACTCTTATGCCATATGGGAAAACTTTGAAAGCAAGTTACAGGTGTTTAGATTATTACAAAATGAATGATAAATCCTTCCTTTATACACTTTTTGGACATTATTAGAAGAAATGCTGTAACAACCATCCCCAGAAGCGTGCTATACTTGCTGTTCAGTATCAGTAAGACCTGAAAACTTCTTACCTTTTTTCCCCTTGTTCCTGTAACTACACATCAAGAGGGCTGTGGAACAAAACTGCAAAGAAGCTACCGCTAACAGTCTCTGAAAACATGGGAAGAAAGAGCTTGCAGAGGTCTCCCAACTATGGCTCATTGCTATGTAAGCATAAGAGGAATTGATCAAAGGTTAATGTGAGGTTTGGAAGAGCACACCACGCAACATGGGAAAGGTACGGAACAAGACAACTGTTCAGGTAGATCTGACTGGCTTGACCTGCCTGCTAGATTAAAATGTGTCCAGGTTAAACCTGAACAGTATAAAGTCCATTTATGCTGCTCAGAGTACACTAGAAGGATTGGCTCCTTACAGCTACAGTTACAGGTCTGGAGAGGAGATGGCCTACTTATGGTCAGACAGATCTGGTGAGTCTTTGCTTAAAGGCATTACTACCTTCAAAGTACGGACCAGAAGTAGCTTTGGCTTAATTCAGATCATGGTAAAAATCATCAAGATGGTACATAGGGGAAACCTTGCATGAAGAATGGCACAATTCTTAATTTAATTTAATGGTACTAGTCAAGACTTTCTATTTCTTTCTGTGATTTCACTGTAGCTCTTCTCTCTAGCCTTCTGAAAGCACTGTACAGAAGCACATGGCAAACCAGCTGCACTGCTACAAGAAGCAGGATCCTTGCTTCCTTCCATGAGGAAAGTCTGCACATAAATACAGTTCAAATGTTTCCAGCAAGTGACAAAACTCAAGGAAACTCTTTACTCTTTCATGTTATACTCCCCTACTTCTGAGCTACCCTTGCCAGAAGCATCCTGAGTTGATAAAAATTAAAGCACATTTATTAATATTACACCTGTTCCTTTAATATACACCTCCAAAAAGATGTTTAATGAGAGTGCCTTCGATGGCATGTAACCAAGCTCTCTAACCCCTACTTCACAAGCCTGCTTCATTGAACCAGGCACTAAACACAATGCATAAATGAGCAATTGCATTCTTATTGTTTGCCTGAAGGTTTTGCACATATGTAGATCTACTCATATGCTGTAAGAAAAAATACTCCTGCAAGAAAAAATATGTATGTGTCCTTAAAATTGCCCTTCTGAAAATAGCTCAGCCTATTTGTAAGAATTCCTGCAACTTAGCACATGCTTCATCTTTAGCTCAGAATGTTAGCCAAGTAATAATCAGCACTCAGCAAGAATTAGAAAGCCAGTTTGTCACAGTGAGGTCATGGGGAAGATTATTCCTGCTTTATGTCTCCATTTATAATAAATATTCCTAGCCTGTCATGGAAAGGATGTAGAACATATTTATACTTCCAACCTCCTTTTTCACAAAGAATTCATCAACTTGTTCTGGTAAATTCAATAGGAGCCTATTCCCTTTTGTCACTTTTTACATGCCTCCTGGCTCAGAAGAACCAATAATCCACCTTAGAGTGCAATGGAGATATTGTATATCTTTGAAAGTTAGTGTAGTACAGATCTAGATTAGCAAAGGTATTTAGGTATTACCTTTTAAGGTAGAACATAACAACTTCTCAGAGTTAAGACAAACATATGATGCACTCACCCCATATTTAGGCTGCTGATGAGATATCATGATTCAATTTCACAACTTCATCTTACTCCTATCCAAGTAGTTATTGCCAGATAACTGTGGGGTTGGAAAAATAGTCTACATGACAGTTGTAATGCCTATCTTCCTCTTTCATGAACACTTTAAGGAAAATCTAGTGCATTTCTCAGGACACAAACATTCTCTTCTCTGAAAAAGGCAACAGGAAATGCGAGCAGTGTCTCACTACGTGGCAATGAACTATTGGAATAACTTGTGGTAGTCATTAAGGAGTTAGTACTACCCTAGGGGATCTCATAAGAACATCATAGATAGTGCAGTTATCCCTGCGTCTGCATGTAGAGGTGCCAAAGAAAATGGTGAAGTTGGCTATTGCATAGCTTGATGGGAACACTATATGAAAACATTTTCTGCAGATGGGATTGACTATGTTGGGGAAATCAGTAACCCAATTACAGTGTCTTAGTCAGGGAAGCCAGAGCAACTAGTCTAATCTATAATGGGTGGCTTCCAACATGACATCTCCCATACCCAGATGGTCAGAGTTCAGTAGACGTTACAAACAATTTTCCTATGTCCTCAGATTCTCTAAGGCAATATGGCAACAGAGCTGGTTGTGGTAGTTTTACACTGACTGGAGACTCCTCATACTGGGAAATTCCCTTGTGAATATGTACAGAACAGCACTGTTTGTGTTGTTAAAACCCAATTTGCAACTTGGTTTTGTCAAGTTTGCAAAACAGGTTGAAGAAAAACTCTAGGTTCCTTTCCTTTTCACTCTGAACATCTTAGCAGCACTGTGGTGACCATGCAACTTTATTTTTAAAGTAACAAAATAAATCAGATTGAGAAATGTATTATAATTCAGGTCCCAAACCCCTGAAATGTTATGAAAAGGCAGGAAAAAAAACATGTCAGCTGACATACAGGATGGTATCTCAGAAAGGCTTACTGCATGAAATTGGCCAGCAAACACAAAAAGCATTTATTTGCAATACACGGAGATACATGTTGTATCTGTTTCCACTACAAATATATAATGAATATTTTAATGCGTATTGTTGAAGCAAATGGGGTACAGACAGCTATTTCTTTTTATAAAACATATGGGAATGATCATGATGGAATTAGTCTCTTCAGAAATTCAGGCATGAAGTTTTGGGGAAATTCCAGTTGTACTCCAACAAAAAAATTGCTTAGAAAAACAACAACAATTTTTTTTCTACGAAGAGAATTTCTAATCCTAAATTTCTTAATCCTATAATTCTTACCCAAATGGCTTTCACTGAAGTCTACTGCATAAAAAAGTACTCTCAAGTGATTGAAAAATAATAATGAAAAACTTAGTAACATATTTAAGCTTCACAAAGAAATAACTTGCATATGAATTTTTTTTTTTCACAACAGTGTAGCAACTGCTGATAGGATTGTGTGGCATATCATGGCTGAGCTGATTCTGCATTGATATTCAATGCCTAGCAGCACTTAACTATTTCACAAATAGTGCTAACAGAGGAAATTAGTGCACCTATCCTTAATCCCACTTGCCTTACTGAAATCCTTTCCTTTCTCATGCTAACAAAACCTAAAAGCATTTTGCTAAATAAATCTTAAAGAAAATAATAAAAAAGTATCAAGAGGCAAGTGAGAAAATAAGGATTAAAAACTTGCAAGACAAATAAAGATATAAGCACTGAAAAAAAAAAAAACCCTGAAGCATGTGTCCTACATGATAGGTAACATCTTCAGTTAAGATGGGCTACACAATATACCTGTTGTAAAAGCCTTCTGTAGATCCATGAGTAACAATATTTTAAAAAAACATATAAAAATATTGAACATAAACCAAATTCAGTATAACAAAATACCATTCCTTCTTGAAATAAGCTAATGTAGCACAAGCGCGGCACTCAGTCAAATCTCTGGCACTTAACAGCACTTAGAGAAATACACAATGCAAACTTGGAAGCCGGGCAAAGACAGATAGAAAGAAACAATAAATGAATGGGTGCCTAGACAGACAGAAAAATCTTCCATCTGCTTCTCTTTGTAACTGTACCTTTACACAATCAATTGAAGGCTCAGATTTCCCTTCCTGACATTGGAAATGGCACAAGGAGTGTTTATGACAGAGGAATGTGTTAAAACACAAAAAACAAACAACAAAATTAAAACCTGAAGGTAAGCATTTGAGAGCAGAGACTCTTGAGAAAGGTTTCTTCAAAATAAAATGTTCTTGTTATTTGCTTTTTTTTTCCATATTGTTCTTTAATCTTCCTCCTAGAGGGGGGTCTGAACAACAGCAAAAGATAAGCAGAGAAGAGATGAAGGAAAAATGCAGCTATGAAAAGGTAAAATCTGTTTCTTTTTGTCTAGCTCTTCAGAATCACCTGCAGCAATATGGAAAAGCACTAAGAAACCTGCTGGGGCAGGAGTTTTGCTGCAAGCTTGTGTTACAAACAGTGCATTTTTGCGTGGCACAGAATACAGTCGTCTTCATCCTTCCCATCAGGTCTAATGATACTTGACACTTACAAGTTAACATATACCATTTCAAAATATTGTAAATCATCTTTCATTTAAATTTACATTGCTCCTGTGGGGCAGAAGGGAGGACAAAAGACCCGAGTTGTTAAAAGCTAGGCAGTTACTGAATAAGTTTCCACGCTCAATAAACTACAAGAGTCAATGAAATTCTTTAACGGGTTTTATACAGGAGGATTGGAGCCTGTGATACTATGTACCATATCATCACAGATACCTCAGAGATACATATGGTTAATATTTTCTCCTGCCATCAAATGTGCAGTGATAGTATGAGACCGAAACTTTCTCTTCCTCTGCATAGGAAGAAATAGTTTGCTACCTAATATAAAGTCAGTTCTTCAAGAAGTAAGTGATTAACCAAGCATACTTAGGACAGAAGCTACATTTATGATGTAGATTCTTCTACAAACAAAACCACCCCAGCATGCTGGACTTTAGGAGTTCTGAGTCACCATCTACATCACACTGTATCTAACCCCCCATGGCAGGGGAGTTGGAACTAGATGATCTCTAAGGTCCCTTCCAACTCAAACCATTCCCTGATTCTACTGTAACTATCACTTTCCATCCCCATTTACTAGACTTGGACAGTACAATAAAACCATTTTCAACAGGATTAACAACTTTAGAATCAATCAGTTTTATCGATGCAAAGGACAGAGGGATTTCTGGTAGCAAAACAATACAACATTGAAGCTTCCACTAATTTAGATTTCTTACTTAAAAGCAGTAAAACACTTCGGGTTGTACCTGGCAACCCATTCCCGGTGAGAACAGGGTTGGCATGGAGCACTAAATCAGTGCAATGAAGGACACTATTCCCCGGCACTGATGTAATGTGTTTTTTATGGCAAAACCATGCTGATTTCATGACCATTCTATAGTGAAGCATTTTGGAGTGCTGCAAAGACTTTGAAAGAGTTGCCGCACAGAATTTTATCAGTTGTGTCAGTTTGATTGGGTTGTATGCTTCAGAGATGCCAGCTATATAGTAATATTTTATTGCTTATACCTTTGACAAAGGCTGTATTACCTATCTCTAGAAACATACTTGGACGTAACGTAAATAAAAAGCAAAATTTTGCGGGACTAGGATTCCAGCTTGTGAATGGCAAGAGGGCACATTCGCAATAGGACACTGGTAGCATTTTGTGGCACGTAGTTAAGGATTATTGCTATTTTAGAAATTGAATAATGATGGAGAAAGCTACAGCAACATTGCCTTGGGTCACAAGGGAGAGCAGTGTACAGGTTCAGAAAAAAACCTCTGCATTCCCATCTCCCTGCATGTTAGCTCCCTATCTTAGGGAACACTCCTTGCTGAGTAGCTACAAAATATAGTCTTTTGATTAAATATCAAAATCAAGTACAGAATAAAAAGAGTAATTCTGCTGAGCAGCAACTTTGCATAATGCACATTATAGCACATATAGAGCACAGAGATGGCGCTTCTGAATGTATGTACTTACCTGCATCTAGTGCCTATTGCTACCTTCTAGCATACGGCTTGTTTTGCAGAATTGCTTATGTGTTCAGTATCACAGATGACACCACCAACTCAGCTAATGGAGAGTTTACTTCAGCTGACATAGTGGAGAGCTCCTCTGAGAGCAAGAGCTGCAGAGTTTGCATTTCTGTAGCGTGTTGAACCTGATCCAACATCCATTCCAGCTCATGGAAAGACTCCTGTTGACTTCAGCATGCATTCTATTAGGCCCTCGCTGCAGTGACAGCGTTTGAATGCTGAAGTTCTTGAACCCTTATGCTACATGGATATTTCACAACTTAAGGAACACATACAAGACAGAGCTAGAGAAAGTTATTTTCCCTCCCTGTCAGTGCTGATTTTACAGTCTACCACAAAAAATACCAGTTTCTCCAAGCCCCTGAGCAACCTCCCTTGCTTTTACATGCTTTTGTCCTCGGGGGGTGGGGGGAGAGTGGGGAAGACAAAAATATGACCTGCACTGTCTCAATAACAAACAGCTATATCAGAGCAAAGACTGTCTTATTTTTCCAATATTTAACAGTTCAGAAGTGGATTGTATTGAGAGTTGAAAAGAACCAGCCACTTCATTTAGTGAATTACAAAATCCTAGTTAAGACCTCCTTCCATTTCAGGCATGTCCCTATATCACAGAAAGCCATGCACTGCCTTGATCATGGACCAAGAGAAGCAGTTCTCTTGAGAGACTGAGCTGAAAACTGCTCAAATATCACCTCATGCTAGATTTTAAAACCAGTTTCAACAGTGTGATTTCCTCCCTGAAACTTGCTTCTAAAATTGCTATTGTTTCTCAAATCCACACGATACGTGTAGGAATGAGTCCTTTTGTAACTGTAGTTATCTGGTGCTTTGTCAAACTATTATTGTGATTAAATACATTTGTCCTCAGCAGGAACTCCTACTGACAAATCATCAGAAACTGAAAGTGCTTAAGAGAAAAGAGGCTGTATATGTAAACAGGATTTTCCTTGTCTTTGGTATTTTTACTATTCCGAAGTGCCTCCATAATATGAGATGTCACAACTAGCATAAGAAATTTAAGTTACTTCATGATCTTACACTGTATTCTTTGTCCCTTCTAGAAGCCAACTCTTTCCCTTTATTGTTTATCAGAATGATGTCTACACTTGGTGACAGTGCTGTGACCAAGGCTTACCAAGTTACAAGCCACTAAAATTTGAAATCAAGGTGAATTCTTTTATTGTAAGAACACATTTTGTTTTGTGGAGTTTTTTGTTTGCATTTTTTGTTTGTTTGTTTTTAAACTTAACATAACTTGGCATCATCAGGAGAATGACATATCCTGGAAGATTGTTTCAAGAGAATGAGAATTACAGGCTATCCATGGAAACAATCTATTTGGGATATTTCCTAGAGATGCAATCACTGTCACAGTAAAATTTCAAGGTGTGAGGCAGATAAATATGGATGGCAACTGAGCTGTAAATTGACCTTGTAGGCTTGGGATAGATATAGTCACTGCTGCCAAAAAAATTTTCAGGTACATCAGAGATTTGTGCCCAGGGGTCCTCTTCTTACACAACTAACTTGTAATCACAACTGTCAGTTTCGGAACATTTATATGACCCTGTGGAGTGTAATGTGAGTCAACCACCTGAATGTGAAATTCGTTAGACAACTGCAGCATGCTCAGTGGGAGCAGATTGCGAGACAACGGTGACGTGTAAGAGAAGATGAAAGAACAGGTTAAAGGGTTCCTGCAGTGGTTTTGCAGGTTTGGGAATAGGTGTGCACATATTATGTGCCAATGTGCCTTCTCACACACCTCAAAAGAGATCATTTGGATGCTGTGAAAACTTCAGCAGTAACAGAACCTGACACCTATCTCTTCCAGTATCAGGGTATAACAATGATTGGACTACACTTTAATAAGTCTTGCCGTTCCTTGTTTATCAAGGATATCAGGCTTTGAAAGCACAATTTGCTAGATTATAATTTTGCTGTAAGAGGTGTGAGCAGCCCTCTCCACACCACTCTACCCAGCACCCACAGCACCTCTTAGCCTACGCCAATCACTCATCCGTAAGTCATTCTAATTGTATAAATGCTACTAACTTGTGTCTAGTACACAGGGTTGATGTATTACTCCTCCCCCACTTATACTTGTTTTAGCATTCAGTAGTCCAAAATGAATCTATTGATACAGTTAGGGGCTTCATGCAAAGCTGAACCCTTAGGCAATGAGAGGCTACTTGGCAGGCTCTCACCGAGTCATCAGCTACATATTTTTTTCATTTAAGTCTAATTTCACTTCCCACTTCTATTTTTCCCCATAATTTCTTATTGCTGAGGTGGGCACTTACAGAGAAAAGCAGTACTGCTATTAAAAGAATCAATACTTACATTGCACAACACTTACACCACTTCATTCTGTTTGTATCCTGTGTCCTTCATCTGCGAGGAATGGTGATCAATTATGAAGATCTGCCAGGTTTGTTATTACATGAGATCATTTACTCTGTTAAGAGGATAAAGCAAAGTCAGCAAACCAAGAACATATCAAGTCAACTACAGTTTCAAAGCCTACAGTTACAGCCTGTTATAAAGACAAGTAATTTCCTAGATTCTAAACTCAGAGCTTAAGAACAAAGGGACAATCCTTTTCAGCCTAACCACTAAAGAAATGTAAACAAGAATCACAATGTACAGCTTGGAAATTTCTGAAAAACTTTTTTCTAAGAGTGTTTTTACCTCAAGGCTTTCCCCTTAAGGCCTCCCCTCCATCACAAAAACAGTCAACCAGAACAAAGCTTAGCAGATCCTTTTTATACTGGACCAAGAGAATTACTTAATTTTCCATAGCTGGCCCAGGTTCTCTGGGAATTACAATTAGCGCATGCAGCTGTGGTCTTCTCTTGCCTCTCTAAGACAATGTCAACTTGAATTTGCCAGAACTTAGCAGATGCCCAAGTGCACTGTAACAGGTAAAAAGAAAAGTAGCAAGTATGAGCAAAATATAGCTTCCAGATCTCTAAGAGCTTGTTATTAGTGTGATTAAGCTCTAGTATTGTAATTGAATAGGTTGGACACCGTATCATTAAACTTGCAAATACATTCAGTTGCTGACTAACAAGACTCTAGTTCTGTACATGTGTATGCCCAATGCAGGCAAGTGTAAGGTCAAAGACAGATATTGTTTTTTAAGGTTTTATGGCTTTGTTTTTCTTCACAAGAAAGAAAGACAAGAGCAGAATTTCTTATAGTGATTTTCAGCTAATGTTCCAAAGGGGAATTTCTGCATATTTAAACTTTTCCTCACAGTGGGAATTCTGATATTTGTAGCCACTGCCAAGGAAGGATCTTTTACTACTAAACTGTTTGAAACTGAAAGTGAACATACTGCAGAGTCCGGGAGTGATGCCAGAACTGTGAGTTCTCTACATAGCTACAGAACAGGTATAGTGCAAGTACAGCATGTTCAAGATATTTGCTATCCTCAGCAAACATCTCATTGTAATTTGGAAAGGACTATGTTGAGGTTAAAAAGTTTTTCATTCTGCTTTTCCATTCAGCAGTGATTTAAGGAGCTAATTAGTGCTAACATCTGAGGACCAGATCATAAGTAATCTTATGCACCTGTTTTCTATTGCATTGCATGCCAGCTGAAAGCCATGCACCTCAGAGGGTCTGAACCCAAGCTCTACTATGAGAGAGTCTTAGATGTTGACTATTCTCTTGCTCTCCAATTAGAGGAAACCCAGGCATACAGTGGCCAGTTCACACTTGTGCTCAGATCTTCTGGGCAGGAAGAACAGATATGACTCTGAGAACACAAAGAGGAACTTGACCTCTTCTGTTAAAATGTGTTAGGTGCAAGTATCTGCTTCGAGGTATACATGATACCACTGACACCTGAAGACCTTAGCTCCTGAGCTAAAGAATGATGCTTAAAATAAGCTTTTCTCTGTCATTCTGCTTTATAGGACTCAAGGCAGAAACTACGGTCTTAAATCACATAGACCCAATTCTCCTTCTAGCTTAGTGTGCTCCTGGCTAGACCTACACAATGTAGTCTGTGCAATTTCCAGGACCAAATTTTCTTCTCAGTACAGATTTAAACTCTACAGAATACAGTGCAGATTTTCGAGACATAGTTGTAGGAATGCATTTAAGGCTGAACTTTTCTTGTTTCTTGTTATTCTGCCATATATCTCATGTACAGCTTTCTTTTAAAATGTGAACAATCTTAAAATATGTATTTGCATATATGAAACCAGAGTTTGCATCCTACTCTGAATGTGGCCCAATGACATTTGTGTTACTGTGCCTGAGTCTGCTGATATGTTACACAAGCAATGACAAGCTGCAGAGAAACAATTTAGAAGAAGAGCAATGCAATTCTAAATGTGCTATGCTTATCTGTATTTGTAATTCCAGTCATGGATCCTATCTGTTTGTACATTTCAAAGCAAAGTATCTCTGAACTTGTTAAGTCAGTATGGATATGTTCATCTCTTTCTTGCTGCATAAAATTAGACACATACCAGGCAACTGTGAGCTGATTAAGAGTCTTTCCAGCAAAATAAGATAGGTCTTGTTATAAACTTGGTTCCTGACTCTTGACAGAGGTAAGAATGTAAGGTGCATTGAGATGCTTATGAGATTCCTACTGACTATTATATGAACTTTAAGAAGTGGTTATATGCTGAAAAGTTACTCTGAATAAATAGCTTTGTGAAGTTCCAAATTTATTTTCTCTCTAAGTCTTACAGAATAAATTTTCCCACTTTACAGGTAAAGATATATTTTCTCTTGCTGACAGCGCTGCAAACTCTGAAAATCACAGCTCTGTTCTTGACTTGTGCATTTCATTACTGCTCTTCTGAAGTGGTGTCTTAGTTAAAACTCTATTGTTAATGTAAGAGAGAAAAAATCATCCAAACTACTTCCCTACTGCTCTGTTGATTCTACAGGACTAACAAGAATAAAAAGACCCTGGAAATTGTTTTTGCCATATAAAAGGAAAAAGGCAGATCTAGTAAGTACGAAGGGATCATTACCTGTGGCTTCATTTTTGACCAGAAGGAGAGAAGGAACACAGGGACAGGCAGGTGCAAGCAATAACCTGTAAGTCTTCTGAACTCAAAAGAATTTTCTTGCATTCTTCAGCAGCCCACCTTCCGGTCTAGGTTGTTTATGCAAAATTTAAGGAATAAATCCCCCCCCAAGTTAAACAACCCTTGCATTCTGACCATGAAAATTACCCTGGTTTTGTCCAGCTCAAATTAGAGGTGAAGGTGCAATCCTCCTTACATATACTACTACTGTGATTGGCTGAATAGTAAATCTAGAGTGTAACAAGTTCAGTCATGGCCCAAAGGCAGCTGTGTCCCAGAGCCAGCAGATGAAGGTAGCTTATGCACCATCTCTCCTTTGCTCAGAGATTGGAGCTGGCAGTTTCATTAGTATCAGCCAGTACAGCTGTGCTGCTCAGAACAGAAAGCGAATAGCCAGGGTTTATTTCTACCCTGTGTCTTTTGTTGGGTTGTGAGGAGTCTCCTCTCATGTTGATACAAGTGTTTAACACATATGAAGAGCTATGCTGAGTGCCTCTATGCTGTGCTTGCCCCGACATAGACAGATTCCTCTATGGAGACAAGTGTTTACCACTGTGATGGCTCCAGTTGCTTTGGGCTATGAAGTAAATGTTCAGACATTTTTGCTGCTGCCCTGGAGTCTTCCCTGACTCTAGTGGAACCCCGCTTTGGAAAACCTCTCACTTCAACTGCATACATGAAGACAATTGGCCTCATGATGTACTAGGAAGCTGTGCAACCTGCAGTACATTTACCCATTTAGCTTCAGATATAAATCCTTTAACAGGCCTTGAATATAAAAAACAACTGGTGCACATTCTAAGATTACTATAAAGCTACAACGATAGCTAAGGGCGGACACAAATCACTCTACGACTTGGTTTCTCTGAATCATAAAGATTCACCATAAAAATATAGTTATGAGCATCGTTAAAAAAATGAGCTTCAGAGCATGAAATGTTAGAGACGTTGGCAATCTTTTAGAAAAATAGTGTCTTGTTCAAGATCAGATTTTAAATCATCCTAAGTTGTCTGAATGCTAACTTCTTGTTGCAGGCATGTCAAGGAGACGTGTAAAAACGTTAGCAAAGTGTGTTTTAAAAGTGTCATGTAACACACCCAGTAATAGGATATCATGGTCTACTCTTCTCAGAAAGGGATTAGGGTCACATTTTGAAAGATATTTCATTTCTAAACATGTAGATAAATGCCTATTGACAGTTTTGAAAATTTTTAATATCTCACTCTTGTCAAAATCCTTTAAATCGGGAAGTACTTCAGCTGCTCTGAAAATTCTAGGAGGTACTGAGCATGACAAGTGCCCAAATGACTTTAAAAGTCTAATCATCAGTGCCTTTAAATGGCTGGCAAAAGAAAATACAGAACAGACCCTTTATGCATTTAAAGAAACAGATAAATAGATCACAAAATGTAATGAAATATTTAACATTGCTCTGATTCTGCTCCTTTTTTTAGGATAGGTCATGTTATGTCATTGAAGTTGACTGCAGTATACAGCTGTAAAATCAGTATGAGATAAAAACCATGCCTAATATGAATACGTAAAAAACATAGTAACATTTCTTGTTTGTGAACAGCTAGGATGTCATGATTCAGCTTGTGTTGGGGATTTCAGGATTTTAAGGAAGAAATGAGCAAAGAGTTCTTTGCTGGATTTCATCAGCATGTTCCCAGCAAAATCTTTTCCAGTGGTACACATGAGCTCCTGCACGAGGACAAGGATGAAAGCACCTGTGAGAGAACTGGATGTTGTACTTCGCATGCGTCGCTTTGGGACTCTTTACTTGAGTCCTCTGGATTTTTCCTTTAAACTACCCCCTAAATGGAAGCAAAACGAGTATGATGCACGGTTTGAGGAAACTGCATTTACCTGCTGATCTGGACTCGAAACTTTCAGCAAGGTTAGAGAACTTTTCTGAAAAACTATTGTGAGTTTGGAGAGAATTTTAAAAATCTAGTAATTTATGTTTAGAGTAAAATATTTTAGTAAAGTATGTTTAGGGTTTTCAGAGGAAGTCTGGATATTATCTAGTAAAATCCCAGCTCTGAAGGACCATTTTTATCTACAGATCTCAAAGAATTCTACATAAGAGAATTATTTCATCATCCTGTATTATAGATGGGAAAAATGAAGCACAGGAAATCCACAATTTGAACTCTTAGCATCACAAACGTGGTAACTTCATCCACTAAGCCACGTGATATACGTTCCAGCAAACTTTCATCAAATGAGGCCACAGATTGGTAAAATGAGTAAATATGCAGCATTTGATGCCTGTCTGGTAATAACACCGAACACCATTTAAATACCAACAAAAATGTATTTTAGAGGTCTCATTTTCAAAGAAACTGCACATTCCCATTGACTGCTTTTACTTAAAATTGCAACTAGTATGTTATTAAATCAGATTTAATGAGTTACCTAAACAGTGATACAGGGTCATAGTTTTCAGCACCCACTAGCAAACTGCTAGTAGCCAGTCTACTAATACAGAATTTTCCTCTGTCAGGGGAACAGTAGTTATTTTGTCCCTACTTTCATGGAGGGGGCAGACCCGGATCCACACCCCCTCACACTCTGGGACTGTTTGCATTAAGAATTTGTTTTAGACATAAGGAAAGAATTGGGCTTTGTAATTTTCGTCCCATTTCAATTTGTAAATGTCCCTGGAAATTGGAAAGCCTTGGAATATTTCTATAGAAAATTGTAATTATTTACTTTTTCCCATTATTTGATGCACATCTAAGACTCATGAACCAGATATGCTAACAGGTCACACTACAATTTGTTCATGCCATTCGACAACAATTCTGTTTTGAGCTTATACTGCCATGTTTATTCATTTTATTTATATTGGTCCATTGCTAAACCAAGCATTTTAAATTCCCTGAGAAACTTTCAGCCACAGGAAAACTGGGATTAGATCAAAATGCCCATGTAGCACCGGTGGCATCCTCTCTGGAGTACAAATAGAGATTTGTACTGGAGAGCACAGTAAAGATCCCTGGGCTGCCCCCACTCCCTTTGTGTGGAAATGAATATTCAAAGAACTGGTTCTTAGTAAAGACCTTACATAATTGACCGGACCGAAATTAAGGGATTGCAAAATGCTTCTTTTCACAGACTTATGGTCACTTCTTCCCAGGTTCAGATCTGGCCCTGTCTCTTTGAAACATGCATTTGTTGTTCAGTTTTACAGATGGAATCTTCTACATACATTTTGAAGTAACACTAGAGGGCAATAATGCATGAGATATTCAGAATTTCTGAGCCTGAGAATATTTGAGATGGGTGGTCTTCATTTGTTAACAGTTAAGCAAAATTCATAATATGCTTCATGTGTTTGCTTTAATTTGGAAAGGACTTGTGCTGGCACAGGAAAGAAGGAAGAAAAAGCTTCACAGAAGACTGGAAATGAAAAATCACTTGCTTTCTTTCACATTGCTGTGATATTCTTAAAAGAAAGTGAGAAACTCCTTTGCGAAGGATATCTACATACAAGGAAGGGGTGTCTCTTCCAAACAAAATATTAAGGACATTTTAAGATCCCTGAATTTATTTTGTATTTTGGTGAAGCACTGACACAGAAATCTCTCTTGGAAAGGAAAGGAGAGAAGTGGGAAAAGGGAAAACAGAAGGGAAAAGGGAAAAGAAAGGGGGAAAGACAAGAGAAAAAAGAGAAAGTTCATAGAGGTAGACAGAATTTAAAAAAAATAAAATCTCTTCATTAGAGGTATATTACCTGCACAGTCCAAAGATTATACTTACCCTTACTGTCAAGTCTCTCTATAAGTTTTATCTTTAAAGCTAGTTGATCTGTAAACTGATGAGTTTGTGCAAGGGAAGGGAGGAGGGGTTTGGTTTAGTTCTCTTTGCTTTTGAATCTAATTTATCACCCTTTCATATAGTGTCTTGCACCACGTACTATTTTTAACAACTTTGCTTACTCAGATTGCTATTAGTAAAGGCTATTGTCTAAAGCTTGGACATTGTATGGTGCTAGAAAACAAAACAAAAATCTTTGCATCTTACTGCTTTCAAGTCTCAATAAATTCAAGGTACCTGGATGGCTTTTACAGCTCTGGTGATTAACATCTTCAGGGTGCATTCAGACATCAAGAGAAGGTTTTGCTTCAAAAAAGCTTTCTTTTAGGAATGTCGAGTGCAAAACTAATGATTCAGGATTCAGTCTGGAAGAAAGAGATATAAGTGTGAAGTGAACCTTTAATGGTCTGTAAGAGGGAGTGAATGCTTAAAAGAGTTTTTATAACACTGCACTTCCTGCTACCTCAATAATAATAATAACAGTAACAGTAATAATGCTTACCTCTTGTATTTCACCTCCCATTAGCAGAACTCAAGTAATTATGTTCACTTCTTATTTTAAAGCAAGTGTTACCAAAGAAATGAATGTGATAATGCGGACTGTGTTTTCTACTGTCTGTGTTTTTAAGCAACACAGCAGGACCAGTTTTTGTTTCCTCTACTGAGGCAGGGTGCAGAGGACCAAACAGCAGATAAAACTCTTTTCGAGCACCCACATTTTAGACATATCACTATAATTTCCTTAAAGGCGAGGCAGGGATCATGTCATGGCCATACAGGATGTCTGGCTCCGTTCAGTAGAAAAAGAATATGTTTATTAAATGTTAAAAGCCTCACCATTTCTGCTGTCAAATACATAGCACAGGACTAGCATGAGGCCACATTAGCATGGCATATGGTTGATGCTACCTATTGGTTCAGGCCAGGCAGTTTAAAACCAGCAGATTACGTTCTTTTTAAGAGAAGGAATTAAAGAGAAGTCTTAAAATGCTCATCAGTCTGAGCGGGCTTCATTTTTTTTCCTCCTACAGCCAATAGAAAATTATCATGCCATATGAAATTAATTCAGGTCATGATAGCGCAGCTGTAAAGCTAGAGGACAATTCATGGAGATTGCTCACAACAGACTCTCTGTTTTCATGTTGAGTTTAATGAGCCTTTTGGTTAAAAAATTTGTTATGATGCACTTCGTTTCCAGTATAAGATGAATATGGCTCCTGTTTCTGGGCCTCTCCAAGAGAATTCCTAAAATCCAACCATTTCTACTTTATGTAACTATGTTCCATAGATCTACATTCACCTTGTCATTGGCAGGGTATGAAAGGGAACAATAAGGATATTCACACAGGTCAGGTTTCCCTTGAAGAGATTTTGTCTCTCATACTGGTGTTCTTTCTGTTAATCCAAACGTAAAGATGAATAGTAACAATTCATTTCAGCTATATATTATTAATTTGAAGCAGTCTAATTTTTCTTTCAGCCACTTTATATTACCCACATGTAATGACCCTTGCCCACATAAATCAGCCACGAAGATTTAATTCGCTTACTGATGAACCCAGTTCTATTCATTTCCAGCCTCTTCCTGCAAAACTCTGAACATAACATTCAGGTTTTTTCTTAGTCTTCTTGAAGAAGCAATGCATAACTAAACCCTTCAGTGATACTTGGAAAATGCCCTTCAACTCCTAAATGCTGACTATTAACTGCAGGAATTGTGTTTCGCTCTATTGTATTTAACAGTACTATGCTAGATTATCCTTGATTTTTGCACTGTCCATTTTGGTTGAACGAGGTAATAATTAAACACATGCAGTCTATAGACCAGAAAGTGTTATTCAAAAATAACCAGCAAAGGTCACAGAATAAATACACTGACAACTTGCTAAGAAAGGAGATAATCCAAAGTCTTGACTTGGTGTTATTTCAAATCCCAAGACACAAGAGAGTTTTTATTCCCTCTCAATTCCTTTGTTGTTTGGGGATTTCTATGTATTGCTTAGCTTTAATTTCTGTCAAAGCCATCCAATCAACTCTGTTGACTGCTTGGTAAAATTCCCTTCTACGCTTGGGTCGGTATGTACTCAAGAAGAAGGTTATCTGCACTATTAAACCTTTGACTTCTTGTCTTTTGAAGAGATCATTTTGCATTTTGCTATGGCAGAGCTGTAATTAGATCTGTTAATTAAGGACAGAATGAACTTTTTAAAAACTCTAAACCCCTTTGCATTTTTGATAAGTTTGCTTAGGTTGCTACTGACCTTCGTACAGGGTTTGCCACTGTTTATTAATTGTTAAATTTTAATTAGACATGCTGATGAATGTGCTAGCCTTTGCAATAAATAAAAGGTAGCTGCATTTATAATCGGATATTTACCAGTCTACAGTGAAATTATCTGCTTTCGTAGAACACAGTTAATTTAACATATTTTGATAACAGTAATTGGTACTATATAAAACCCAAACAGATAAATATAACGACTCCCCGGTTCAGAGATTGGATTACCAGTGCAAACTGAGCTAGGATACTGGATCTTAAAAACATTCCACAGACACTTGAACTAAATGACTTTAACAGCTGATCACATATTCATGATATTTTTACCGAAATTCTTTCAAAACATGTTTCCCAGAGAAAAATCAACCCTCCTTACAGAAAAAGCAGGTCAAACTGGGGAGATAGAGAAGTAAGGGAATAAAGAAGAGGATCATCTTTCACGCTTAAGGGAAATGAAAATTTGCAGCACTAGCAAGCAATCTGTTTTTTTCTTTGCCAGTAATAAATACTTGTGCCACATACGTGCGACCCATCCAGGGACTCCACAGACTAATTCACCGAGAAGGTTGTGAAGAAAAATAATGGGAATCTGTCCCAAACTTCCTTGAAATCAAATCGTACCAGGAATCAAAATAATCCTTTCAGATTGACCAATAGGCCCATATCTAAAAGAAATAGCAAGTGTCTATCCTGTTTGATTACTCTTGTAGAATTAGTAACCATGCTGTTTAAATTGGACGTCCTGCCACTCTCACTTCTTGCCTCTGTGAAGGATCATCAGAGAAACTTCTTGTGACAAATGAGATATTTAATTAGACATGTCCATTACCATGAAGACAGAGTTAACAATCACCAGCTTCTGACACAGCCACTCATGTATGTAGCTTTATCCCCAGTTTCAGTGCCATAACTCTAAACTGTGCAGCAAACTGTGAAAATAATAGAGACAGTGACTGAAGTCCTGGTTCAGGTAGAGGCAAGTGGCAAAAGTCACCCTTAGTTCCCACACAGTCCCTGCCAAACTTCAGAGATCAATGGCCAAACACACTGCACTGCTCTTATCAGGACCCACTGCATACATAGTAAAATGCTACTGCAGCTGGTGCTGATTTTCCAGTTGTTTCGCAGTTTGCCTTGAAGGAAGAGCACATATGATTCACTTTTTGCTGGGAAGTTTATTAAGTACCTCTTCCCAAGGACTGGATAATTAGATAATTATCATGTTGTCTATATAATTACTGATGAAATGGTACCTAAATTTCATTGGGGTGGTCCAAACAGGTTCTCAAAGCCAATGAAGTGCACTGCTCAGAACTGTGTGTGTCGTGCCAGGGGTTCCCTGTCCTCTGACCATCTCAAAGCATGTGGTCACTGCTGTTTGGTTTGATGCCAGTTCTTCAAGTGGCGATAGCTGCTTTCAAGACTCACACTGCAAGCAGCAGGGCTGATGATTGACTTGCCAGGGTGATTTCAGGCAGCCATGAAAGTACTACTTTTCAAAGGCTGGTGCTTTGGGAGCATTCTGCCTTACTGTGGGAACATTTTGCTAGTGGTACACCTAGTTGCTAAGTGGACGTACAGTGAGAATTCAGAGACAGCAGGCAAATTAATTTTCTGGGTCCTAATAAGTATATCTTCCCAGAAAAGAAGTTTTAACAGACTCCTTACGTGGGACTCAGTGATATATGTTTGATTATCTCCTGACATTGAAAAAAGAGACCTAAGCCAATTTTCAGTGAGTGTTCAAGTAACCTGTCTGCTGTTAACCCTGTTTTATCCACAGATGTTCCTGGAAAGTCTACTGAGAATCAATTCTTTTCCTTTTGAAATAAGTGTGATTGCATGCCTGGCTTCACCTTCCCCTGCAATGAAAAAGCAAGAGAAATATCTGAAAGCTTTCCCCCTCACGGACATAAAAACGACATTACGTCTTCAACACAGGGGCATGCTTCATCTGATACTTCAAGACACAGGCTAATGCATCTTATGGAGTGCTGTTGATTTAAGTGAAGACCAACACCCTAGAAATACAGTTGTTACTGCAACAGAAAATGGGGCATGAAATAGAGGCCGCATATCAGTCTTTTTAATAATGATCTCCTTGGAGCTGTATTAACGAGCTGGAAGTGAAGAATTATGGTTGAGCAGAATTTCTTCCCCTTGAACTTAGAATAGCAGCAGGACATGAAGGGGCTGTAATAGAATGTTATTTTACAAGAAGTAAATAATGTAATAGAGTCTATAAGGATGTCAGCAGGAGAGTTAGAACTGTCATAGCATAATCCTGACTTGAGCAGCAATGTGTGAAAAAGTAGCCTGCAGCAGTTTTTCCAGTACTTCAATAATTTCTGCTTTCTCACTGATCTTTGTTTACTCTACTTACCTTGTCAAAAAAATGTTTTACCTTATGTTAAAATGCAAGTTAAAAGAGGAAAATGTATTCCCAGAAATCCCAACTTTTCAAGCATACACATTTTCTTTTCTTTTTGAGTTGTTGTTGTGCAAAAGATGGCAGAACTGTATTCCCTTCACTTAAAAAATATGAAGAGTAGTAAAACCATAAATAAAAAGAAGCAGCCTGTGTCTTTGTTGCTTCTTTTTCCTTCTGACTAATGAATAATTCAAAAAATTGGCAGTATTACACTTCACATCCTTGTGATATGATGGCAGTTTTTCCAATGAGTCCTCAAATGTAAGCTCAGGAGGGTCATGAAACTACACAGTTATCATTACTGGAATACAACAACATCTTCCAAGATACTGCAGCACCTTTATATCATTATTGAAGCAAGGCAGAGAGGACAAGCTTGAAACTAAATAAAATGCTAAGTATGAAACTGAAGTTACAAAAAAAGGGCGGGGTGCTGAGTCTCTTTTTGTCATGTCTCTCTTCATGTGACATCTATTTAAGTTTTCTTAAACCATTATTACAGGAATGTAGTAAAGACTGAGGGACAAACTAAACCAAACTTTCAGGATGGCTTTGCTCCTGCCTTGACAGCATGCAAAGAATTCAGAGTATGTACTCCCAGAAGAACACTCTCACAAGCCTTCCCTGACACAAATTTAATCTGACTTTCCACAGGATATAGGCACCTCTACCTTCCTTTAAAAAGTGTTGCTTCTGTTGGTACTTTGCTAACTGGTGCTCTTGCAGAACCCAATGCGATTCTCTCACTCCATCCTAGTCATAGCCTCAGGAATACTATGCCACGCTTTTAATTCAAATTGTATTGGCTTCTCTAAGCTTGAGACAGACCTTTAACATCAGTTTGGTGTAATGTGTTTGTATGGAATATTTGTCTTGGTTTTAAGGAAATATATTAAAAACCTTTCACTGAGAATGTGAGATATTGCATTGTCCTTGAAATTGTGTTAGGTCCTTCAAAGCCATTTAATCTCAATTAAAGCAGAGCATACAAGATAAGGTGCTCTGAAGATGCATTAAAGCGTGTTATAGTGCCAAGCCTCCATGCACTTTGACACATCCTAAAAGCACTGTGGCATTGGTTTAAAGGTACGGTTCAAAAATCTCCTTGTGACCCATTATCCATGGATCATTAGCATAATTCAGAACTATTACAGTGTATTGTGCCAATGCGTGCTAACAGGAACTGTTAATGTATGAAGTCTTGACATGATAGATTGTAATGCCTCTGGCTCTGTCATGTCAATGGAAGTTTATGCATTAAATAAAACACACCAGGGGATTAGATAGCTAAGAGACTGGAAATGCACTATAAAGCCTTTTAATTCAAAATCACCATTTGTAATCTATGCTGGGACTGCAAAGTACAACCAAAAGTTTGACCTCAGATGGACAGTCAGAAATTTATTTGAAATGAGTTTAGCGTTCTCAGTACAGTCCTTCCACCACAGGATGGCATCCTTCATATCATTCCTACTGGGATCCTAAGGACTGTGGGCAACACGGAGCCCAGGCTACCCTCACAGCTGAGTGAGCACAAGACACTTCAGGGTGACATGAGCGAGTTTATGCTGCCATTGATTTTGCTGCACTAATTCAGAGGATAAACAGAGGACTCAATTCTCCAGAGTTAGCAATCTGGCACCTTTCAAGCACATTCAGATTGGCATGGGCTTTTGTTTTCTGTTTTCTTTTTTTTCCCTTCCTAATTATATGTTAAGTGCAGCAGTGTTAACAGATGTCACTAGAATGTAATTCCCAAGGATTTCAAGAGCAAATAACACTAGGAGAAAAAATGATTCACAAGAAAATGTTTAGCTATCGTGATCATTGAGAATAAATTGCATTATTTTCTTAAGCACCTAGTTCAAATGCTGGTTGTAGAGTTATTTTGCCACAAGATTTTGCCAAAGTTACCAGAAAACAGTGTTGAATGACAACCACACTTGAAGAAGATGGTGGAACAGTGAGAATTCACCAGCCACAGAAATGAAAGGCATTGGGCCATGCTTTTTACAGTGGTCTAACTTCCACACCTATAATATGGTACGTATTGCAAAGTTCTACTGTGACAGAAAATGTATTGATATTTGTAGCATGCTAAATAATACCACATGAATACCATGATATCCTGGCTCTATCTCCTACTTGCTTTTTGGGCTCAGAAAACCATTTTTGTGTTACTGTCCTCCTTAATTTGTGAATGGTGGTGTTTTTTAAAGCAACTCACCTACTACATAAGTCTGTTGTTAAGAAATTTACAGCTGGTTTGACTGATAAATTTTAAAAAAGAGTTACGTAGGAACCTGAAGTAATTAATATACCAGAATGTTCATTTAGATTACTACAAAATAATGATCTCAGAAGCATAGAAATCCCACAATGTACAAAGAAGGCGGTGAAAGCGGTAAAGATTAAGCCACTCTGTAAGCAGACCTGTTGGGTTTTGCATGGCAAGGATTTGGTAGCGGGGGGCTGCAGCGGTGGCTTCTGTGAGAAGTTGCTAGAAGCTTCTCCTGTGTCCAATAGAGCCAATGCCAGCCGGCTCTGAGATGGATCTGCTGCTGGCCAAGGCCAAGCCCCTCAGTGATGGTGGCAGCGCCTCTGGGATAACAGAGTTAAGAAGGGGAAAAAAAGCCCTGCACAATTGCAACTAAAGAGAGGAGTGAGAATATGTAAGAAACATCTCTGCAGGCACCCGGGTCAGTGCAGCAGAACGGGGAGGAGATGCTCCAGGCACCGGAGCAGAGATTCCCCTCCAACCCGTGGTGAAGCCCACAGGGAGGCTGCCTGTGCCCCTGCAGCCATGGAGCTCCATACTGGAGCAGATCTCCACCTGCAGCCCAGGGAGGACCCCACACCAGAGCAGGGGGATGCCAGAAGGAGACTGTGACCCCTGTGGGCAGCCCACGCTGGAGCTGGCTCCTGGCAGGACCTGTGGTCCCATGGAGAGAGGAGCCCAGGCTGGAGCAGGTTTGCTGGCAAGACTTGTGACCCCATGGGGCCCAGGCTGGAGCAGCCTGTTCCTGAAGGACGGCACCCGTGAGGGCCCCAGGCTGGAGCAGCCTGTTCCTGAAGGACGGCACCCGTGGGGGGCCCAGGCTGGAGCAGTTTATGAAGAACTGCAGCCTGTGGGAAGGACCCACATTGGAGAAGTTCATGGAGGACTGTCTCCTGTGGGAGGGACCCCAGGCTGGAGCAGGGCAGAGAGTGACGAGTCCTCCCCCTGAGGAGGAAGGAGCTGCAGAAACGACGTGTGATGAATGGACCACAGCCCCCATTCCCCGTCCCCCTGTGCCTCTGGTGGGGAGGAGAGAGAGAAAATCGAGAGTAAAGTTGAGTCCAGGAAGAAGGGAGAGGAGAGGGGAAGGTGTTTTTAAGATTTAGTTTTTATTTTTCTCAATAACCTACTCTGATTTGATTGGTAATAAATTAAATTATTTTTTTCTCCAAGTTTAGTCTGTTTGGGCCCCCTCTCTGTCCTTATCTTGAACTACAAGTCTTTCATTATATTTTTCTCTCCCCTGTCCAGCTGAGGACAGGAATGACAGCAGCAGCTTTGGTGGGCACCTGGCATCCAGCCAGGGTCAACCCACCACAAATACATCTGCCCACATGTGGACATATATGCCAAAACTGATGCCCACTAATTTTATAACCTCAGGCATAATAATAATAACTGATTAGTAGTTAAACTTCTTTTTGGAGTTCATTACCACTGACTCTTTATTTTACCCTGATACACATTAGTAAGTTTTAACATGTATCTATTTTGGACATGGCAAAACAGGTCACAAACAGACGAGCACACTTACATAAAAATACTCAACACAGACATTGTAGTTCATGTACAAGGACTGTATGTTTGTTTAGTGCTACCCAGGTCTACTGCCAAAAGTAACACCAATAAAAATAGAATAATAATCTGTGAAAATTGATTTCTCTGTAAGATGGGAATATCCCTGACCCTTATCAGAAACTCTGTTGTTCATCTTCTACTAGACAGCAGCGCCTGGAGCTGTATTGGCGCATCAAGTTCAGACCAGTCTCCTCTGCGCATTGTGTGCCGGCTGGGTGTGAAGGAGGTCTAGCCTGCGAGCCATGTGGCCAGGCCAGCTGAAACCTGACCAGAAAGAAACTAGCTTGTCTGGCCAGCTAAAGCATGGGGAAAGCAGACGTGTATCTGTCTGCATCTGATTATAGCTTTTTTCACTTTCTTCCCTCCAACTTTGCCCTTGGACTTTGGGACGAGATCTGCTCATTTTGCCCATTCCGAGTATGGTCTCAGGGAGTTACAATCCCACTTGGAGAAAGCCCATTAGCACCCTTCCCACTGACATTTGCCCACAGGCCCTGAAGTCTCCAACACCGAAATAGAAACTGGCCAACACCCATTGCAGAACAGATTCAACTGTGTGCTAACGCTCCTTCTATTCCATGCCACAGAAAAAGCAGTTCCAGCAAAAGACGTCAAAATTTTGCACTTTTACCCCTACACTAGCATATTCTCCTCCCTTAGTCCATTGCTTAAAATGTGAACAGAATGTGGATTTTACCTTATCAGTGACCTGCTTCAGGCTCATCTTTCCAATACTTCTGGAACTATTTCAGTGATGAACTGTAGATGGAGTTATTAACCCACCAGAAGCACCTGACAGAGGAAAAGGAAAGGGCCCTCAACACGTTCTTCTCCAAAACGTTTCTAATCTTTGCAATTGTTTGTTCATTTACTAAAAATAGTATATTTAAAAGCACTGAATGGCATAAGGTTGGAGTTATTGAGGCATACGACAAATATGACAGATACCTGGTTTGGAAATGCCACTTGACTTCTTGTCCACACACCATCATCCACCTCCGAACACTTCTTAACAAATTCTAGACCTGCAAAAAAAGAACAAAAGCCATAAATGCAACAGGAAAAGAAGAGATCTCAAGATCAAAAAAAAAAACCCCACAGCAAAACACATTCTTAGAAACATAAACAGCCAAATTTGCTTGATTAAATTTCATTTTAGGAGTAGCAGTAGCTCCTCACTGTTCCCCAGCTATCAGTTCACATCACAGCTTACATTCAGTCTCTCTCTGTTTTCAGCTGAGCTTCACCGTTTTTGAACTCAGGCAATTGTCAAACCCCTGTTCAGTAACATCACCATTGGGCCAATACAAAGAAAACCATCTTCACTTTCCAAGACATGCCAATTGACTATTGAAAATATTAGGATGATATTATCTTTCTTCGTAAGAGAAGATCTTCTCCCAATTGTTATAATACTTGCACATTTCTAAGGAAGCAGAAGACCCAGTCAGAAATGGGTTAAGAAAATCCCCTGGAACTGCATCATTAGCACATTTTATTCCTGTTCAGTGATTTATTTAAATGCAGTTATCTCTGAAGGATAAGAAACAAATCCTTAGGGTATTCACAGAAGCAGGGAGTTAGGGCACAAGGGGATTTTTCACCTTCAGATTGAATTAACTGACTTTACTCTAAAATGAGGATGGTCAACTGGGATGGTGAACCAAGCATTTGTTCAAGACTACAGAACATGACTAGCAGAGGAACTCTGCTGACCTGAAGGTTTTTTGGGTAATCTGAAACTTCAGCTGTGGGAGCAAGTGAATTAGCAAAGACTACTGGGGCTGAAAACTAACAGCCAGTCCTGAACAGCATCCTGGAGAGCTGTTCGCTTTTAAGACACTCTTCACCTCCTCCTCTAGCCATTTTACAAGGGGTTTGGTATGCATTTTCTTATCACTCTCAGCAATATGAAGCTATCAAGATACAGTTTGTACAGCTAGGAAAGCCTGTCTAATCTCTTCTAGCCAGCTGTTCTCAGCAACTGAGTGCCCAGGCAAACATGGAAGCATCTTCTTGCATCAGGAGATCCACAATGGAACATCTAGAGCAAAGGGGACACAACTGCTGGGGCACCACCGGTGACATACTGCACTAAGCAGGAGACGACAATGATCTGTGTTTGTAAGACCCTTGTACTCCAATACAGAGCACGTTTGTCAGAGGGCCTGAAGGCAAGTTGGCCTGAGGGATTCTCTTCCTTCAGCTAGACCTTGTCTGCTCTCTCTCTGTCAGCTTAGTGTAATAAACAAGGGCCAGGAGAAACAATTTGTTTTGACATCAATATTACTAGTATATTTTCAATACTCACACAGATTTTTCTTTATGTCTTCTGAATATGAAAGAACATGTTGATCACCTTAACATGACTTTCTTCTATACACATACATGTCCCTATTCACACATACTTCCACTGTTTGCCTAATATCAGACCTTAATTTGCATCAGACCATTGTAGGAGATGGACTATTCTGAAAATTCCCAACATACACATTAATGTTGTCAATCAGAGCAAGGTGGTCCTAGTAGCTTCCATGTAAGCCTATATAATGGTTAAATATGCAAGTTTTTCTATGCAGATAATGCCACAAGATAAATTGCACACAGAAAACTGTTCACATTTACAGGCAGTATGAAGATCATGCCTTTTAGCTATCTTAAAAGTATGTAAAGTTACCATTTACATTTTAAATGCTTTGAGAAATGTTTGTTATAATCCTTATGATACTGCAATTATTTGAACTGAAGAAACTCCACACCTAGCAAGGCAATGATTTGATGGCTTGCTAAAAGAAACAAGCCATAATAATGTATTCATGTTAAGATCCCGCATTAAATGGAAGAACTACTCGAAAAGATGTATATATGCCTGATTCTCTGTTACCCTACGGCCACTTTAGACTACTCTGATAAAACAGCCTTAGATCATCAGTGCTGTTTACGCCGTACAGCAGAAATGGGCGTTCTGGCTAATACTTACATACTTAAGAATATATAGCCATTTTTTGATGTATTGTATTAAAAACACCATGGAAATGCTAAATGAGATTTAACAGAACTGATGATCTGGTTATGCTGAGTACTTTTCATTATCAAAAGAACAGCATTGTGTAATTTTTTTTTTTCCTTAGGAACACTAGAGGTCTCTCTAAACCTGTACTACTCTCATGCCATCTTTCACTCTGGGAGTGCTTGTCTACGAACTCTTCTTTTGGACCATAGTTTCTGTTTATGCTTTAGACAATTTACCTCATATAACCTGAATGCTAGTGTATAACACCCATTTATTGAATTAATTGTTTAATAGGCCAATTAATTTCAGCTATTTCTATAAATGCACAAATGAGATCATTCTCTTCCTCTAGATAATATGATACTATTGTAATAAAAAGTTAAAGGAGATTGGATAAAGCAATATAGCATTAGTCTTTCGAGCATGATCCAAGAATTATTGCAGGCACTGGGACTTTTGATATTGACTCCAGCTGCATCAGGATTTGCAAAAAAGCCACTTTTCAACAGAGATGTCCATTAAGCTGTGTCATTTTAACAGATTCACGTATCGCTCTACCCACTAATGCGGAGTTTACCTTTTAGGTTGTGTGTGTGTTAACTAATCTCTCTTATATTTTGTATTTCTTTCCAGATCACTCAAATAGTTGGTTTATTAAGCATTTTTCACAATCCTGACACATCAAGAAAGCCTGACTTACACAGTTAGCACTCACTAAACACTACTTAGAGCTGCGCTTCTGAGGAAATGCTGCCATAGACATACTCAGGGCAGCATCTGCTCAGTGAAGCACATAAACTCCTTACCATGTAATTCAGTGTCTTTGGCTGATTCCTGTCAGAGAGCCTGCACAGAGACCCACCTCAGCATCATCACCATCTCTAAATTAACCTGTGGCAACTAAGGCAGTAACAGCTTCCAGTTCTTTATGCCACTGCTCCGCTGGAATTCATTGCCTCATGGCAGGAATAAGGGGACCCCTTGTGTGCTTCCTCAGGCACTGAGCTTTGCACTGGACTGCTCACGACAGCATAGCAAAGGGCTCTCACCTCAGCTCTTAGCGGCCCATCCCATTTCTCCCTCCTTTCTTCTTCCCTTATCATAGCCTTTACCATCAGCTGTTGGAAAGAAATGGGGAAGTGCTTAGGATTAGATGTCAAAAACTTTAAATCTGACAATATCCACTGCCATTGGTATATAATTTCGCTGTATTAAGTGGACCGCTGAGCACATATACCTTGTATATGTTAAAGTCCCTCATAACTAGGAATTGTGCAGTCATGTAGCTTATTTTTCCTCACAGCAAATAAGCAAGTCTGTCTTTTGGTGCGTGGATGTGCTATTAACTCTATTTCCATTTGGGAAACTGAGTCAGAAAGAGTTTGAGTAGTTTGCTAAAGGACCACTCAAAACATTTCTGGCAGACCACAGAGCCAAAGCCAGGTATGGAAAAGACAAGTAGAGACTTGGATCCTCAGTGTTTCATCAAGCAATGGGGTATCCAACCTTCTCACCTGGCAGCAGGTTCTTATTAAACAAAATGAAAGCACTTTTTCACAGAATGGTTAATTGCATTATGGAATTCAGTATCATTTAATGTTACAGAGAATAAAATTGTAAATGCATTTTAAGAAGGAATTAGAAAAGTTGATCCTCATGAAAGACAGATCCATTAGTCTGTCTAACTGAGAGACCTTTTTGTATTAGATTAAACACAAAAGTTCACATGCAACAGCAGCAAGCCCAACCCATCAGATGAGTGGAAAAGGTTCACTGTTACATAAATATTCCTTAAACATTACCATCATCTTCCACCCTGCACACTCTGTAGACAGGATGTTTCACAGAAAAGGATCTCTGTTGAAGTTATCACTCCAGCTGAGAGGAGAGAGAGGAAAGCTCTATTTCATGAGGGGCATCTAGTAAGCAAGTGCAGTTATGGTTATATAATGCAAATAGGATTTGCAGGGAAAGAAGAGTTATTTTTATGTTTTTCCTTGTCCTGGTTTCAGCCAGGGTAGAGTTAATTTTCTTCATAGAAGCTAGCGTGAGGCTATGTTTTGGATTTGGGATGAGAAAATGTTGATAAGGTGCTGATGTTTTGAGTTGTTGCTAAGTAGTCAAGGACAGTCCAGCTTCTCATGCTGGCCTGCAGCGAGCAGGCTGGGGGTGCACGGGAAGCTGGGAGGGGACACAGCTGGGACAGCTGACCCAGGCTGGCCAAAGAGATATTCCATACCATATAACGTCATGCTCAGTATATAAAGCTGGGACAAAGAAGAAGGAAGGGGTGGAGGGACGTTCGGAGTTATGGCGTCTGTGTTCCCAAGAAACCATTACGCGTGACGGAGCCCTGCTTCCCTGGAGATGGCTGAACACCTGCCTGCCCATGGGGAGTGGTGGACAAATTCCTTGTTTTGCTTTGCTTGCGTGTACGGCTTTTGCTTTACTTATTAAACTGTCTTTATCTCAAACCATGAGTTTCCTCACTTTTACTCTTCTGATTCTCTCCCCCATCCCACCGTGGGGGAGTGAGCGAGCGGCTGCGTGGTGCGTAGTTGCTGGCTGGGGCTAAACCACGACATTCCTCTAAGATTCAGAGATGTTGTTCCTCTAAAAAGTATCATGTCTTATTTCAGAATGGCTGGTTCAGGATATGCCATGGAACAAGCGAACAAGAACGGCACAGTTTGCATCATGGCCAGAAGACTAAGCTTGTTAAGTCAATGGAAGTGGTTTTCCCTTTCCACTGACAGGAAACCAAGCCTTTCTAACCTGATATGTAGACCTACCACATACTACCCTACCAGGTATGGAAGTCAATACACAGGAAGAGAAGCCTG
This sequence comes from Phaethon aethereus, assembly GCF_964289735.1. NCBI lineage: Eukaryota > Metazoa > Chordata > Aves > Phaethontiformes > Phaethontidae > Phaethon > Phaethon aethereus. The sequence goes on along the minus strand of NC_138589.1, from coordinate 15,863,234 downwards.
AAGTTTCGAAAGGAGCCTTTCTACCTTTTTCAGCCCAAGCACAGTACAGTGGTTATAACGGTAATCTTGAAACTAAGGGCACTGCAATGTTGTTCTTGTTTTGCAAAGCAAATGCCAGTTCTCCAAGTATAATGGCAACTGATGGCAGCTCAAGGCTATAGCCGTGTTTATTCCATGTGTGTACCAGGAACTAGCTGGGAGATTGCTGTGGAAAATGAGGGGATCTAAACAACTACTTAGATAAATATTCTAAATATGCCTTTAGTAAAGCATCGTGGTTATAGAACTCATTACCCTTCTCATCTCCTTACTGACGTCCATGGCTGCACCTACTCCCTGTTAGGGGAGATCTCCCATTTTCCATATGTATCTGTATACACCCTGGTTTTTATTGATTATCACATGAAGGTCAAACCAGATATGTGTTTTTCTCTCCTCAGGATCCTGTTACCAATACTATATTTATTAAGGACATATATTATTAGCAAATGTAGAAAAAATTTAAAGCAAATGAAAATAAAACCAAACACAAGCAGTCTATTTACATGCTTATTCTTATCTAATGATACACTTCAGTGCATGTCTACTTAGATATGCTGCCTTGCAGTTATAGAAGACTGGAGTCAACATACACCCTTTCACTTTCTTAGGTCAAGGAGCTCTTTGCTTAGCAGCGACTGCGTTACCCGGTGAATGTCTCCCCCAGCTCAGCTTTGCCTTTCAAGGAAGCTGGGTTTCCTCAAAAAAATCCTTATCTTTTTATTTTTCCTCTAGTTTTCATACTGCTCAATCATCCTTGTTGCACAGTCTTTAGCTTCTTTTTTCCACCATTATTTTTTTTAAACTGGCAAAATTCTAGCCAAATAGAAATATCAGGAAAAAATGCCTCTCTAGTTTAGTTCAAAACTGTAAATCATCAGTGTGGGGCTTTTTTCTCAAAATGAGAAAATTCTTCTGAATAAATTGAAACATTTTGTTCATTTCAAAACATAAATGTTTCAGGTTTTATATTTTGTGGTTTTTTTTTTTTTTCTCATAAGCTTCTAAATTACATTTAAGTAAACAAATTCAAATGATTGTTTTCTGAAATGTAAGAAATAAAAACTTGAATTTTTTATCGTTTTCCCTTTTCACGCAAATAATCTTTGAATTTGAAAGAAATCTGTAACTTGTATTTATTAATCCAAAGCTGCATTTTCAGCAAATGACTATTCATCAAAACCTATTGCTTCTTCATAGCTAATTTCCCAGTAAGGCAGATAGATCATCCATGAGGATGTCCACATGATGGTCCTGCCATTGTTTGCCATCTTAATGGCTTAACCAATCTTGTGCCTGCAAAAAGACAGGTGGAAAGGAGAAGAGAAGGCCCCGGGGAGACCTTATCACGGCCTTTCAATACTTAAGGGGGCTTATAAGAAAATGGGGACAGACTTTTTACCAGGGCCTATTGCAATAGGACAAGGAGTAATGGTTTTAAACTAAAAGAGGGTAGATTTAGACTAGATATACGGAAGAAATTTTTCACAATGAGGTTGGTGAAACCCTGGCCCAGGGTGCCCAGAGAGGCAGCAGATGCCCCACCCCTGGAAACATCCCAGGTCAGGTTGGACGGGGCTCTGAGCAACCTGATCTAGTTGAAGATGTCCCTGCCCATTGCAGTGGGGTTGGGCTAGATGGCCTTTAAAGGTCCCTTCCAGCCCAAACTGTTCTATGGTTCTATAAAAGTATCTTTGTGATAATCCACCTCTGATACTGAATAAACCCCATTTTAGAACAGCGTTCAGAGGACCCCACCACAGCCATATTACTCCTGAATAAGTAGATAGATCAACATTATCAGAAGCCTATCTTCTGTTACTTTTACTCTATGTAAGTTGGCTTTAAATGGGATATAGTTTGGTTCTGAATATTTTCATTTTGACTCTAAGCAGATATGTATTGTTACCATTACCAAACCTTTCAGATACACGAAGGAAACAACACTGAAAAGAAAGGAAATTTTAGATAAAAGCCAGTGACATAAATCTTTGCTCCTAAACAGATGTTACACAATCTTTAAAATACATGCAGCTCAAGATGTCAGCTCCTAAGGTCTTATTCTTATAAGTCTTGTAAGTCTTACAGCTAAGAAAATTAACACAACCTCACCAAACACAAGCTGAATCAGCCTGCAGGATTCATGGATTTTAAAGTAAGTAAAGACAGCTATGACTATACAGTTTGCTTTGCATTGCTCAGGCCAAAGAATTTCATCCAATAAATCCTGCTATCAAATGAATTATTGCTTCCTTCCATGTAAGCAGTCCTTAGATCCAGTAAGTTGTGGCTGAATTATAGCATATCTTTCAGGAGGGCATCCAGCTTCCTTCCACCCTATGAGACTTACGAGGCTAGGCATGAAGCCCAATAACACATCTTCTTTTCCATTTCATAGTGCTAGAACTTAATCCAGCTATGATGTGAAGGTAAATTCACATTGTTGTGACACACTACTCCCATATACCACTGCCCTTACCCCACTCAAGAGTTCTACCTTTACTCAATGAGATAAGTATTTCTTATGATGATGGGCAAGAACATGAAAATATCCCAGATTTATCTTGTGCCCTTCACTGGAATTTTTTGAAAATAATACCCTGAACTTTAGAAGTGTTACCCACAGTCTCCCTGTACTGTCAGCAGCGAGTTATACACTTCCAGAGGAGAATTCAGATCAAACAGGCTCTGAATCTTCTTTGGGTGCCTCTTTGTGAACATACAGCAATATATAGAGAGCAGGTATACTCCTTACCTAGATACCAGTTTTGTGGGGTAGATTTGAACATTATTCATGTTTATGTCTAGATGAACGTAGACTGAAAATGGTCCTATTTATTCCACCGGCAGGCATCTGAAATCGTCTTGCAGCTTCATTTGTGTTTGTATCGCATCATTGCAAAATAAAATATGTTGAATGAGCAGAATCCCAATAACATCAGGATGGAGGAGAGATTTTTGTTGTTGTAGGTGTTTGCCATTGGTGACATAAGCAAATAAAAGATGTCCCAGCTGCAACCCATTCTCCCACCTGATTCAACGTTTTAATTTGAAAATGGCTATTTTTAGTCTAGAGCTTATTTGAGGTTGCTCTCTGTCCCCAGCATGTAGCTGATTGCTGATAACCCGTTTGGGGGAGCTGGGTGAACTAGTGCAATCTGCAAACATTATGAATGAGATTGACTGAAGAGCAGAGCTGCTGAGACCTTTCTGAGATTTGAGTCTGATCTCTCATACTTTGCCTTCTCTTAAAGATCTCTTTTAGTTGTAAGTGACACTTCTTTCACATTTTAAATAGCTGGCAGAAAATAAAAAGACCCTAAAATGCTTTTGCCAGACTAGTCAATGCATTTAAGATTAAGCTGAACATTTCTATACATCTGTGACCTTTAAAATCTGTTAGGAAGGTGAGATGTTAGGATTTAGTCTCAGCCAGGTGATTGATTTTTTTTTCAACTGTAAAGCAAAGCTATAGTCTGTAGTCTAAAGCGTATTTATAATCCTCTTTAACAGTGCTTGGTATAAAGATACAGCTCATTTCTTTGTGAAAATAGCCTGGCTCTGCAATGGTATGATATATTTAAAGAAAACAAAGTAAGGACCTTGAGCTTGCCTTCAAGATTAAAGAACTGTCAATAATTGCCCTGGTTTGAGGGAATTTTGTTAATATGAAAACCTGACAGCAACCCTGTAAGGTAAGTGTCAATAAGGGTATTTCATTCATCCACTTACTTTCTGAAACAAATTGTCAATGACAATAAACAGGAACAGAAGCAGCTTTGCAGGTGGGGCATTTGTTTCTCAGGCTGCTCCCAAGGATATGTCACTTTATACCACTTGCACGAAGAGCAGTCTGAGGGTCAATTGCCTATTGACAGTAATGCTTAATGCAGCCCCCTTCATTCTTCTTAACCTGGTGTGCTCTACTGATCCATTCTTCATGTGCTCAAGGAAGGGTATACATCCAGTTGTAAATGTGCATGCCATTTGATGAGGTTTTACCATACAGCTTTTTTTTCCTGTCCATAGAAAAGTAATGGAAAGACGGAGAGAAGGTCTCTTGCATTCACTGAAGTACAGAAATGACCCAAATTCAACAGCTTGGCACCTCAGTGTCAAATGGAAGTCAGAGTCTGATTGTCCTTTAGTTCTAACTTCCCATCACAATGATTCTGCTGTCTGCTTTTTTTTACCTCTTGTTATCTGACACTGGATTGCAAATCTCACAGCAAACCATTAATAATCCCAGGCCATGTGCTTACGAGGAACTTTTTATACCAGTCATGAGACCTTTACCTTGCTTCTGGAAGGCCAGGCTGACTTTTATTTCTCATTCACTGTTTTTTTTTTTTTTTCAGTACGCAAGGCTGCAAATAGCACATCAGAAAACGCAGCAAAAATGACAAGTAAAATCTACTTGTTTTACTTAAAGGGATCTACCTTAAAGTCAGTCCTCATCCACTTTCATCTACTGACATAGAGAGCATGTATCAGCCTCTGGGGGTTGGATAAGGATTAAGGGCACATTATGCACTCCGGTTTCAATCCTGTCACCACTGTAATCACTCGATTTCCATCTTAAAGCTGCAATAAAAATTTACAAGGGAACACATCACTGGTGCCTCAGTGCAACTTCTTTTTGAGTTTTCCAGTGAAGGAAAAGGTGGGAACACAGCCTGAGTTATTGCAGGCTGATCCCCCTGTGCATTCAGTCCCACCCTGCCAGTCAATCCAGACAGATGTGTTTCTGGCTGCTATCCTCTTTCACTACCCTTTTGTCTCACAAGGTGAAGTATGCCTCACTGCTGGCATTCAGAGTGATGGGCCTGCCTGCTCCCTCCAGAGCAGAAACATTTACCCTTGATCTTTACCCCAGGGAAAAGTTCCTTGCACTCTGCAGCTACTAGTCTCTATCACTACTTGCATGCCTTTCTTTCATATTCAGTAACTAGAGGAGTTAGTCATGAGATTTTGCTCAGGGGGATTTTAACATGAAAGGGACGCTATTGAATTTAACAGTGTCACCTTCCTTTTGCAACAAAACAGCATGTTGGTACAATGACAAAGTAAAGCATTCCCTGCAATCGCAGACAAGGAGCTTTCTAGATTATGGATGTCCCAAGAATTTAGTTCATAAATGAACTAAACAAATTTAAAACCACATAAAGGCTCAGGCTCTGAAACAGAGTCTCAGCTGAGCACCTATCTGTCTAAATACCATTGGGACAGAGAGTACAATGCATACTCTCAAAAACACCCAACAAGATATGCATTTGAAACGGGTCAGATGACAAACTTAAGGGCAATGTGATCAAACCTAGGGTTTATGTCGGCGAGGAGGAAATATTAACCAATCTCTCAAAGGAAATACTGAATCCACATAGTGGAGGAAGGTCTCGTTTTATTCTGCATAGTCAGTTTGGAATTTCCCTGCTTCTCTGAAAGCATTACTGAAGAAACACAGCGTATATATTTCTTTTACCTGAAACTGATACAGGATCATTTGCTATTACATCTTGATATGAAACGCTCACTGTTAGTGCTACACCTCTCAAGAAAAGAAACAGGAATGAAAAAAAAAAAAAAGCTCAAGTAGCAGGCAAACATCGCTGCCACTAAATCTTTCTCTGCATGTCCAGCCTTTCTATTTTAGTTCTTTGTTGAAAGGAAGTACAGGACCATACCTAAGAAACATGACTGTCAGCATTCATTAAGACCAATGCTTAATCTCAGTTGACAACATCAATGTCAGAATTGTAGCTGGGAGCTGGCAGCATTTCAATAGAGGATTCTTCTGAGCTCTTACACACTACTTCAATAAATAATCCTACCGGGAAATATGGAGAAGAGCATTTAAAATGATTTTAGCTGGCACGTCACTACAAGGTTGAACCATCATGTAGTGATGTGCCCACTGCCTAATTCCACTGTGAAATGTTGAAATACAGCTTTTAGCTCCACAGAAGCATGTAGGCCTCTATTTACATGCAAATTGATGCTATTCATGTGTGAACTACAGCAGGTACTGACTCTGCCAGATGGAATAATTTGGGGATGGGCCCATTCCCTTTTGCTGAGGGCTGTATGTATTCACACATGCTGTAGATAATTGTTGGAGTTTCTGTGTCACCAGAAGTCCCAATTAAATAACTATTTAAATAATTTACTTTTTTCCAAGTGAAACATGGTCATGCATGCACTTCATGCATAGACTAAAAATAATGATGATGATAATCACACTTATAATACCACTATTAGTAATAATATCATTAGCGATAAGGGAGAAGCAGGTGGTTCAGGGCAGAGTATCAGGGAACCTGGACATGTCACTGCCCAGTGATTTTGGACATCCTTTTCATCTTGTCTCTTTTTCCCCTTTGTTCTCATCTCTAAACTATTCATGGAAGGCATAATACTTCATTCAGTTTCCTGATTTGAAGTAGGCAAAAAACCCCACAAACATTACTGTAACAGACATTTACAATTTCGTTGCATTAGCCCCCACTTGACCTTCACCAGCTGTGAGGGTCACTTGATTTTAATCAATGGCAGCCCCTTTCCACAGAATTAGTATGATATTGCAAAGCAGTAGGTGGCTAAACTGACTGATGAAAACAGGCTTGGTTTGGCTGATAGGGTTTTATTTGAAGCACTGATATGCTTAATATTTGTTCAATTATCATCAGCACAGAAATCAGGACATCAGTGTGTGAACCTCCTCAACATGCCGGTGGCCAACCTTATATAAGGCAGCAACAAACACAAGACCTGAAAGGAATCAAACAACAGAATCAGCCGATCTATTTACAATTGGAAGCTACAAAGAGTTTTTTAGCCAGTGATTTTCATTCTCTTGAAGCTGGAGATGCAGAGACAGATTTTGACAGTTGCACAAAGAAAAGGATTTAATTAAACTGAAGAAAATGAGATAAACTTTGCATAACAAAAGAAAGGGGGAAAAGACACCTATCTTGCAGAAATAGGCTAGCACAGAATGTGAGGGGCTGTCCTCACCTCCAGCTCTCCTTGAAACCTGTTTCTACCATGTGTAGTTCAGGTCAGAGAAGAGGGGAGCAGCCTCGCTGCTGCCAACCCGCACTGTTTGCACTGAACCTGCGTCCCGGGGTGCCATCACACGGGCAGCCCTCTAACGGGGGCTAGTCCCCTCTGCAGACTGCACCCAGCCTCTGCCTGACACAGCCTTGCTAACAGCCTCTGCCTGGTCCTCCAGCAGACACCTTCCCGATTCTGCCCAAAACATCCTGCTTCTGCAACGAACACCAGAAGTCTTACTACAGAAAGCAGTGAGAAAGAGTTACGGCAAGCTGAGAAAATTAGCTACAAATTCAAAAATCCCTAAATGGAAATGACTGAAAAGATTATAAAGAAACAAAACCACAAAAACCCACACGAGAAAACCTCTAAATTCAGGCTAAATATGTAGCCATTAGGAACGTTGGCAGAGCCCTTTCCTTTCCGGTTTCTCCTATTCCAGAGCCATTTCACGAGCGTTTGGCTTCACTGCTCCCACTCCCTGGAACACTCCCAAATGCCTTTACATTTCAAGGTCTCTAGGGCTAGTGGATGGGTTTGCTTCACCTGTAAATGTTGGCTAGCACTGCAAAACATAGACTTACTATGAAATCATTACAGTGGGAAATACAGCATCATCTTCCAACCACGGAAAAAATCCCTTTACTGTAATCCCTAATTCACAGGAGGACCGGCAAAGATATTTCTCCATAAATATAATTTCTAAAAGGCCATTTAAAAATAAGATCAGGCAATCATCTATTCCTGCAGAAGAGAAAAGAAAAAACTAAGGTGTGAGCATCATGGGTAAAATGGCACACATTCCAATATTAACGCCTGGATCTTTTTTTCTTTGACAGACAAGAAAAAACACCAGAAAACAGTCCATTCTGGACTTTTTACTTTCCCCAATAGCACACTATTTCTGTTCCTTTTTTTTTTTTTTAAATACAATCCGTCTTTGTCAATTCTATGGGATGATAATAATAATTAGGTCAGAAAGTGGAATAAAGGGCACTACCATGAAATTGGTATTGGTATCTGTGAATGCTTGTCTCTTCAGCTGGTATGCACATGTCTGTGAATAGAAAGACTTGATTTGCTTGCCTAGCTCACCAGGAGTTGATCAGCATACACTGACAGACCTGCCTGATATGTGATACACTGAAAAAACCCTAACCGAAGAAAAACAATGAAAAGTTATTCTGTGCTGCACACTCCACAGACACTAAAAATTACCACACTGGATTAGATGAAAAGACCACCTAGTCTTGTACTCAGTCTTTGACAATGACCAAGGAGACAGTACAAGAAATGGGAATGCACAGGGAAATGCTTTCCCTGCTGTTCCTAACAATTCACAGTCTCTGTGACAAAACATTTGAACAGAGGCTTGCTTTTACTAGCCACTAATAAGCTTCTCCTTAAAGAGCTTAATCACATTTTGAATCTATGTTTAATTTTATCTTCTAAAAATCCGGTAGCAATGAGTTCCACAAATTAATTATGCAGTTTGTGAAAAAGAACTTCCTCTTCTTCCTGGTAAATGTGCCCACCGGTAGAATTGCTGGTTATGTTCTTGTACACCAATATTGAAAAACAGTGAAGTAGTAATTCCTGATGCTTTTCCCTTACATTTCTTATGATTTTATCCACTTCCATCACATGAATCCCCTTTAACTTCTTTTCTAAGCCAAAGACTTCTAATCTGTGTGATCTTTCCTCCTATTTTGAGCATTCTTGTTGCCTTTCTCCTGTTTTAACATTCTCCCCCGAGCATTACTTTGGACTTCTTAGTACCAAATTTTACCTGCTATTTTATTAGTTCTGTAAGTTTAAAGTCTAAGCTTTTCAGTTTTCAGTTTGACTATTCTGATAATTTTCTTACTGTCACTACACATGAACCTTCTCTCCAGGATCTCTGATAATACGTTGATTAGTACAAATCCTAGCTCAAAGCCTTGGAGTACCTCCCTTCAATGGAAAAGCTGTCCATGTATTCTTACCCTTTATTTCTACCTTTTAACCAGTTTTTAATAGATGAGAGGACCCTTCCTCTCATGCTTTTGACAGCTTAGTTTCCAAGAGAGTGTCTCATGAGAAATGCTGTCAGAGTTTTCAATGGAAACCATTTGGATGAAATATTTCCTATCAGGAATTAGAATATTCATTCAGGATCAGCAATCTACAGAGAGCACTATCTGACTTCTGGAGAAAGGGAAAAGGAATCGCGAATCATTTATAGGATGTTTTCTGACATTCTATGACAAAGTAGATGCTGCAGATGACATTAAAATATCATCATTTCAGTAGCTTAGCTGATGTTTTAGTAAGATCTGGTGAATAATGAAACTGGTAATTTTCTCTGAATTCTAAGTAATCCCACTTTCACTTCTTTTCTAACTGAAAACTAAAATAAAAACAGGGATGACCTGAAATTGAATAGAACAAGCTGAGTTTGCCTTCAAGTACATTTGGGTGAGGCTGAAGAAAAATGCGTGATCTCACAAGAACCAATATCCTGTGCTGGAGCCCCTTGGCAGCTCCCGTCCATCCTGGCTCAGAATGCAAGGCCTGCTCAAGGTACAAGCAAGACAGACTAAAAGAAGTGGCAGACTCTCTCCTTTGCTCTTGTCTATTCCACTGTCTATTCCACTGTTTAACAGCAGATCAGCCTGAACTGTTCTGGCAGATGCTGCATTGCCATCAAGCATGTGTAGGACGTACAATTTCGGGTACAGGCCACATTCCCTGCCAGCTCTGGCAGCCACCTTTTGCCGCTCCATCCTGGCAGCAACAGCCACAAAAAGTCCCACTCTAGCAGTCTCCCCAGATTGGCACCTTTCCTTTCCAAAAGCCTAGGCAGCACTTCAAATACAGAGTGCCCTGATCCAGGGCTGCTTCCTTTAACACCCAGTAAGGAGAAGGTAGAGAAATGCAAAAATTCTAAAGTAGGTGGGAAGGGAAGACCCCTTTCAACTACTCTCCTCCAGTCAGAGCCATTCTGAAGACCTCTCTCCTCCAACCTTTCTCTATCATAAAAGCACTAAGCTTCACTGCTGACATTCTCAGTTCTCTTCCGGCTTACCTGCCATAACCTTAGGGACTGCTGGCAATCCCCCGACTCCAGCAGAACAATCTCTGCCATCCCTCTGAAACAGAATTTTTCCCACTCTGCTGAGAAGCTGTAGAAAAGAAAGAGTAAATGGAAATTTATACTCGTGACACTGAGGAGGTCTCCGTCTGTTTGAAATATGAGTTATCATAGTAATTTGGAGAGCTAAGCAAAGTGAGCAGAGAATCCGTATGAGCAGGCTTTCACATTCTGTTTCCTTCTGGTCACGGCATGGAGAAAAATAATGTACCAAGGAAATGATCTCAGAAAGACATAACCTAAGAATTAGTAATGTCTAAAATAAAACAAACTCTGTGTATGTTATATTTTCCTATAATTTAAATAAAAAAAACATTTTTCATCTTGAAAAATCCAAGTTAGCTTTTATTTTATTTTATAATCTCGCGTTACTTTGTGGTGAATAATCGCATGGAGATGAAATGCAGATTCATGTGTACCAGGAATTTAAAGATATAAATTATCAGAGGCACATTGTTAACTCCCCAAGCCCTACATTGCAAACCTAAGAATACCAGCATGTTGTCGTTTAACCTCGGCCAGCAACTAAGCACCACACAGACGCTCACTCGCTCCCCTCCCCAGTGGGATGGGGGAGAGAATCAGAAGAGTGAAAGTAAGAACACTCGTGGGTTGAGATAAAGACAGTTCAATAGGCAAAGCAAAAGCTGCGCACACAAGCAGAGCAAAACAAGGAATTCATTCACCACTTCCCATCAGCAGGCAGGTGTTCGGCCACCTCCAGGAAAGCTGGGCTCCATCACACGTAATGGTTACTTGGGAAGACGCCATCACTCTGAACGTTCCCCCTTCCTTCCTCTTCCCCCAGCTTTATGCTGAGCGTGACGTCATACGGTGTGGAATATCCCTTTGGTCAGTCGGGATCAGCTGTCCCGGCTGTGTCCCCTCCCAGTCCCCTCTCGTGCACCCCCAGCCTCCTTGCTGGTGGGTGGGGTGAGGAGCAGGAAAGGCCTTGACTCTGTGCAAGCACTGCTCAGCAATTACGCAAACACCCCCGTGTTACCAGCACTGTTTCCAGCACAAATCCACAACATGGCCCCATACTAGCTACTATGAAGAAAATTAACTCTATCCCAGACAAAACCAGAACACAGCATGAAGATTACCCTTAGAAGACATCTGCCAATACTAAGGACAGTGAAGGTCATTAAATAAACTTAACACTTCCCTGTACTTCAAACAGAACAAAGAGTTTGAATTCCTGCTGTAGCTGCCAAACCCATTCTGTTTTAACTCTCTAGTTATGACCAGTTTCATATGGGAAGCTATCATTATAACTCGTTATAACAAGAAGCTCCTCACAAGGTATATATGGAGCAAGACAACAATTTTAGAATAAAAGCTAAAAAAGGAAATTTTAAAAGGCAACCCCCCCCCCAAAATAATCTAGAAACAGTAAATGCGACAGAACTACTGCTGCTTACAAAATGGAGAAAGATAATCTTAGAATAATTTATCAGAACCTTGTTGAATTTTTTTTTCTTAGGTGTTTTGTGTTGGCTGGGAGCCATTTACTCCTGCACTGCAATTGAAGAGAACATTTGCCTCCTTGGTTTTCGACTCTAATATCTCATAGCACAAGCTGAGCTTTTGTTATGCATCAGCAGCTGCCAATATTTTAATGAAAAGCTCCAATGAAAATGGTTGTCCTTTGCTTTTGATTTATTTTAGCTGGCAGCTCTTCAGAGTTTCACTCCCCAGTTCAAATCCAGTCCACTGTAGCTTCTATACACACTCCTCCAGGATCTCCCAGTATTCTCCCATTACAAACTGATTGACTATGCTGTCAGAACCTCTCAACAAACTTTCCAGTTTCATTTAGTCTGCAAAACTTTTGTTTTCAGCGAAGCAAAGTCCCAATTCTACACTCATCACCTATTAAACTGGAAAGAATATTTTATATCAGATATGTTCCCGCTGAATCTAGGCATTTAGCAAAGTCTCTAATTCTGTCTCCTCATCTTACAGTCTGCATTTCCTTCTCAACAAGTAAGGCCTTTCTTTGCCTATTAGTTTATTTAAGGTTTTAATTTTTTTCTTTTTTTTAAAATTCTTGTATGAGTGTGTATTTCACTAACACTCCATCTTGGATGCTGTGATAGGCACAGGAAAATGTCAGGCACCTAAGTAAGCCTGTGCTTAAGACACATAAATCTGCAGAAGTTAAATACATGTCTAAGTGCTCTCTTGAACTCCTACTGACAAAAAGATTTGCGGGCTTTTTGCACTGGACTCTGCTGATGTCTCTGTTTTATACTATTGGTAAAAGCAGCACTTAACCAGCTTCCTTTCTGGTGTGATATTCCTATGAACTTCCAGTAAATCAGTTGCAGTTGGGGAAAAAACTTTGAAAGATAATAAATGTCAATTCATTTGTACAAGAATAAAAACTGAGGCTGATTGCAAAACACAGTTTAGATAAAACAGTGGAAACACTATGAATTATTTTCCTAGTCGTGACACACAATTTAAAAGCACAGAATTTGCCCAGATTAAAAGAAGTCCTGGAGAGTTTATATTATTTTAGCCATTTCTACTAGCTTTCATGACTTATCTTGCAGTGATGGTTCTGTGGAGATATAACACTGCTTGGCGTACTAAATAGTGTCACTTTCTTCTGATTCTGTCGAGTTCTAATGTCGACTACCACAAGGAAATGTTAACCTCTCCTGTTCTCACTCTTTCAGTGTGATTTCTAATACATCTGACACAATCCCTTGCAAGTTCTTATTTCTCTGTAATTACATTAACATGATGATGTGCCTTCATCTGGGACTTCATCAGGATTTCATCTTGTAAAGAAGAAAAAGTCCTAAATCATTGAAGTACCTTTTTCTTATGAAACCATCTTCAAAGCCTTAACCTCAATGTTTCTAGAGATCTGTCAGCTTAGAAGTAACACCTGACACCGTCAAATTATTGCCATTATCACATCCAGGGCAATCGCTCCTCCCTCCCCTGCCACCCCAAGGTTTTCAGAAAACAAAAAGCAGGGTTGCTTTCAACTTTGAAAGTTGTTAGCTATGAGTGTGACTTAGATTTACTGAATTATTCTACTGTAGTGTCCCAGGAAGACTTGGCAGAGATTGATTCCAGCTACACTGAGGATGACATACATCAAACTCCTTCACAGATGCTTATTCACCCATCAGATTATATAACGTTGACCCTGGAATTGCTGAGAACTAGAAGGAGTAAAAAGAGAGCTGGATGTGTTTTATCTGGGATGCCAGGTCATTAAGACTATTCTGGTAAGATATAACAGAATGGTATGATGCAGACTTTCTACCTCAGGCTATGAACTTGTCATCTTACAAGTGAAGTGAAGCCAGTCTGCTTAACTGCCTGAGCAATAAATAGAAGCTCTTTCCTAGCACGTAATAAAAGCAATGGACAACTTCTACTTAACTTTTTCTTCTTCATTCCCTCTTCTAAAAGTGCCCTGAGCTCTGCTGGAGTGCTTGTTTAAGAGTGTTCTCTGTTGATACTTGTAAGTAATTAACCATGGTAATTGTGCTATTTTTTACGCCATGAATGTAATTATATGTTTACAAATACAACGTCATAACTTCATGAAGTGGTGGAACGTGGCTGCTTTTTCGCAACTTGAAACATTGCTTAAGATGGGAAAGAAGAAAAACTGTAGATGTTTCCTAAAAATTTCCCACAGCATGTCATTAAGTAAACTGGAATGTAAGCAAACACAGGACCTAGGTCATTGCTGTAGAGCTAAGACATTTCTCTGATGACATAGTCTAATGCTAAATATGCACTCGATTAGATGTTCCATTTTAAGATAGCTTCTTCCCACAGCAGAAATCTGCGTATTGCACAGGGGACAGAATAGAGGAAATACAGCAAGCATCCAGTTTTGACTCCATTATTACAAAGGTTGGTTCAGACTGTACTACTGAAAAAGTGCTCTGTAGGTACACAGAAAATGTGTTTAGGGTTGTTCTGGTTTAACCCCGGCCAGCAACTAAGCACCACACAGACGCTCACTCGCTCCCCTCCCCAGTGGGATGGGGGAGAGAATCAGAAGAGTGAAAGTAAGAACACTCGTGGGTTGAGATAAAGACAGTTCAATAGGCAAAGCAAAAGCTGCGCACACAAGCAGAGCAAAACAAGGAATTCATTCACCACTTCCCATCAGCAGGCAGGTGTTCGGCCACCTCCAGGAAAGCTGGGCTCCATCACACGTAATGGTTACTTGGGAAGACGCCATCACTCTGAACGTTCCCCCCTTCCTTCCTCTTCCCCCAGCTTTATGCTGAGCGTGACGTCATACGGTGTGGAATATCCCTTTGGTCAGTCGGGATCAGCTGTCCCGGCTGTGTCCCCTCCCAGTCCCCTCTCGTGCACCCCCAGCCTCCTTGCTAGTGGGTGGGGTGAGGAGTAGGAAAGGCCTTGACTCTGTGCAAGCACTGCTCAGCAATTACGCAAACACCCCCGTGTTACCAGCACTGTTTCCAGCACAAATCCACAACATGGCCCCATACTAGCTACTATGAAGAAAATTAACTCTATCCCAGCTAAGACCAGAACACAGGGATTATTAAAAGTCCTGCATTGGTGAAGGGCAGATGTCACACTGACTGACTTCTCTCCTTCTCTTGCTGTTCTCTTGCTGTTCACAGAATTTAAGGCAGCTGGACCAATTTGATCTTCTGTATCTTGCATGCCATTAATTTCAGCTACCTCTAGGTTCAGCCCAGTATCTTGCTCTAGACTAAGGCGTTTTGATCGTCAACAGACAAAGCCGTGTCAACCACAGGCAGACAGTGGAAAAGCCTGATGGTATGCCACACATGCAAGGCACGGTTCACACAACAGTTCTGCATGAATATCATCTGAAAAAAGTTGTTTGTATTGGCCTTTTCCTGTGGCAATATACTAAAGCCACATGTTGAGGCAACTGTATATCATGACCCTTACATCTTTCTCTGCTGCTTTTTAGCTGCCTCAACTTTGTGGTAATAACACACTGCCTTTCTTGTCAGATAGTTAAAACTTCATCCCTGTCCAGTGTGTCATACCAGTCATTAACTTTCTTTAAAGAAAACATACATTAAAGCCTAATATATGATCTTTGGCACTCCTGTCTTCTGAGGAATGTTTTTGTTCCTATTTATGGTTTCACATTGACCTAAATAAAAACATGGTTTGTCTTCAGTGTCCTGGTGCAGTACATACATTCAGCTCTAGCCCTCTTTTTCTTAGGTCTTCAGGCTCTGAGTTAGCAGAATTTGCATCTTCAGTTATTGTGACAAAATTATGTTTACAAACGAGGAAGATAATCTGGTCCCTTTAAAAAATCAGGTTTATGGGAACTAATCTAAATGCGAAGTTAACTCATTTTTAAAGCTGCAGCTTAAACTGTCATTAAAGCAAAAAGATAAAGGCCTTTAGAGAGAAGAGAACATTAAGATGAAGGAACTGAGACACCAGGTTACAGATAGAGTTGTTTCCTGCCCAGCAAACAAATAGCAGAGCTACTTCATCTTCCATCCCACATAAACAAGTAGCTGATGATACAATAAACGCAGCAAAAGAGAATCTCAATACTGCAAATGGCTTTATGCCAAAGCGCAACAAAAATCAGGCTCTGAGGTTGTCTAAGCTCTTTACAAACAGGCAAGTTAAGACTGCAATATTACACAAGATCATTTAAAGCCTCCAAAAACCTTTAAAATTTCTCTCCTTCTTTCACTGGCACTTTAATAAGGCAATTCCCAATATTTGACTTGTGAAATAGCCTGGAATATAACAGTTGTATCAGCAGCCTGTAGCTAGGCTGTTCCTTATTGGTTCTATGCGAACATTTTAAACACCCTTTATAACATGATGAAAGCCATACCTATTTCAAGGCTTATTTGCACAGAGGGAGTAGTTAAAAGTTTTGATTATTGGGACTGCAGATGGTGGGGCTGATTCTGGGAGCAGCAGTCTATTCTCCCAGTCCCCAGCATCTGGAGACCACTGGCTACACTGGCACCTATTTTTTCTGAACTAAGTCCTTTTCATCCGCTAACAAATCTGTGACTCGCATTGTTCATTTCAGTCATCCAGCTCGGTGTCACATCAGTTTTGTCCCCACCTTTAAATATATTCATGCCATCTGTCTCATGGTCTCAACTGGTAAAACAATTGCATTGTAGGTTACGTACAATCAATTCCCAGTTGTTCTGAACAGCTTGAGATGTCTCATATCTTACTCAGTGGCTTGTGGAAGAGACTCATAAATGACTTTTCACAGGGAGATGATCAGTTTAGGATTCTCTTTACTGACATTTCAGATGCCAAGAAGTTCAGATTTTAGCTTGATGTCTTTGCACTTTTTCCCCATATGGTTTTGGTTCCTCTTGCAAAGAAATGTGTCTCTCTCCATATGTCTCTTATCTTGAGCTTTCAGTGTCATCTTTAATTAGAAATTAAAAATCAGTTGGTTTGATTTATATCGGTATTTGTCATTGCTGCTATTGTTTTTCAGACAATCATATTCAGATGTTAATGTCAAATTAAAATTATTCTTTATAGGGTTATAAATATGAAATATGCAATTAGGACGTTCCCATTAAGAAATAGCAGAGTGTATGACAGACTTGTTCACGATGCTTCAGCAGCACACCCAGTCAGCACTGTCCTTGTGAGAGAGCGTTGTGAATCTCTGTCACTCAGGCCTACCACAGCAAAAACATAGATTAAATCTGTGGCTGCAGGTGTGACACAGTTCATATTCAGACACCAGGGGAGTTAAATTTGCTTTCAGCTCTTGTGATCATGATGAAATTGTCAAAGTGAATGATGATGCATCATCCAAATGGAGCATGTAGGTGGTCCTCGCTGAAAGCTGTGTATCAGGAGCAATTGGGTCCCCTTACATCCCTGGGAACAAAACCCAGGGGGAGCAAGGTTGTGGTCCCTGGCAGGATACAGCTGCTCCCTTCTAGATATGAAAGACTGACCATACGCAGAGAGAAAAATGAAGAACGTGGAAAAGCACAGGCCTGAACAGGCAGGCCAGCACTTGGTACACAGATTTGTAAGCAAAATCACTCTCACCCCGATTCTATTTCTGAAAGGACATCACATTCCTGAACTTGAAAAACATCCAGCTTCCTTATGAGGTAACTCCATGCTAACCTCTGGGTTTTAGTGACAATAGGTAGGTTCTTCCCTTGAAGCCTCTGGAAAGAGCTGGGTTTTGTCTTTTTCTTTAAATGAAAGGAGCCTGAACAAATGTATAACTTCATTTTGGTAGGTTCTTTTTCATCCTGAGTCTATAACTGGCATTTCTCTTTCATAAGGAACCCTCTACAGTAACTTAGCTGACCCTTTTGTTCTGTTACACATGAGCACAGTAGTGTGAGAATTTCCAGCATTCACTCATTACCTTACCCAGAGGTGGTAATAGGGTCTCAGATAATCCATAAATAGTGCTAAGAGCTACGTGTGAAGAGCTGTACACAAAAGAAGCCTTCTACAATGAACCATAAAACAAGGTATTTGATTTATCCTGCAAATCACAGGAACAAATGCTGCATACTCCTGCATGCTAGCTACTGAGACGCTGTCTTCAAACTAGTTATTCAAGCTGGTTATTTTCACATTCTCAGAGAATCATTTTTGTCATTATGAATGACTGCAGCTGGTCTGTATGTTCAAAGCTGTCCTGAAGCAGGGAGTACATCCCTCTTCCCTGCAGCCCCTCACACATGGCGTTGGCAGGGAAAAAGGAACCTCAAGTTTCCTGAAGGAATAAGGGAAAGCAAGGATTTCATAGGACTGATGGCATGGAGGACAGACTGGTCCTTATAAGTAAGGTAAAATACTCATTTTAGCAAACTTCTAGAATTTTTTTGAATGCAGAGGAAAAGACACAAACTCGAGCACAAACTGCCCTACTGGCTTTTCCACCTGTGATCAGCAATGTCCAGAAAGATGACAAATACCTTCCAGAAATAGCCAAGCTTCTATTCTACAGGAAGTTTATTTCTGTGTAACATTTTTGCTCATTCAAACCAGTTTTCAAGTGGAATGTCTTCTGCTCTCAGCCATTCTTTGAAGTCCTGTTTTTGTGACAAAGTGCTAGTTATCTTCGAAATTGTTTTACCACCCGAGATGCTTCAGCTCTGTGCAGGGTTATGGGGACACTGACCATAAAATAATAGTATCTGAAGCACTGCTGCTGGATACTGACCTGAGTAAAATCAGTCACATTTTTGGAAGGCACCCAAGTAGTTCTAGCCTCCATATTTTCTTCTCTCCTACTAGATAAACTGAGAATAAATCAGGGACCTTATTGTGATACAAAAGAAACAACCTGTTACACTGGGCTTCATGGGTCACTGTTTTCATGTCTGTGCCAGTATAAATCTAAGCTAAAATGTATTTCCTAACTATACAGGAGAACAGTAAAGAATGTGAAAGGAGCTCAGAGGATAAGTAGACTAAAACATGAATAATTGAGATAGATTTTCCGTAGACATTGCATTCATCTGCATAAATCAAATGGGTACAGTCTTGATTTTGCTTCCATCACAAGCCAATGGCAACACCGCCTTGTCTGTACAGGGAAGAATGGGGCCGCACAGATTATCACTTACAGTGCACTTGCAAATTTCTGCTTGAACAGACTGGTGCAAATACAGCATCATATATATTTTCTGGAGCTCTATTTCCGCTGTAACATACCGACTGAGTAAGAGGGGGAGATGGTAAAAAGATTCAAGGACTATGTTCAGGAATTTGTCTAGAAAGCCTTAAGAGGTGTCTGTGAGATTGTGGAATCACAAAGTCTATTGAGAAGAAAATTAAAATGCAAAATATGGGGGAGTCATACTTCAGTGTCACTACAAGAAGTCCAGTGACTATCAATCTAAATTAATTTTGGCCTCTTTAATCAATCATCTCTTTACAAAATACAAATAAAGCCACATCAATATGACATGTTATTAAGGAAGAAACGAGATGTGCCCTAAACTTCTGGTGACAATTTACATAAATGTCATTTGAGGCAGCAAGGTTTGACCTCAGGGAGAGCATTATAATATTCTAAAGAGCATCAGCAACTTCACTGTATACAAACCATGAAACAAAGAGGATTGGTGCCCAGGAACCGGAGGTGCTGGAGGAGTGAGAGAGGAGTGCCCTGGTTTTGGCTGGGATAGTTAATGTTCTTCCTAGTAGCTGGTATAGTGCTGTGTTTCGGATTTAGGATGAGAATAATGTCGATAACACACTGATGTTTTATTTGTTGCTAAGAAGTGTTTACAATAAGTCAGTGACATTTCAGCTTCTCATACTGCTCTGCCAGTGAGGAGGCTGGGGGGGCACAAGAGGCTGGGAGGGGGCACAGCCAGGACAGCTGACCCCAGCTGGCACAGGGCTGTACCGCACCGTACAACATCATGCTGAACAATAAAACTCGGGAGAGTTGGCCAGGGGGTGGTGGCCACTACTTGGGAACTGTCTGACCAACTGGCACTGGTCAGCGGGTAGTGAGTGACTGCATTGTGCATCACTTATTGTGTACATTATTATTATTATTTTCCCTTCCTTTTCTGTCCTATTAAATTGTCTTTATCTCAACCCATGAGTTTTACCTTTTTTCCCAATTCTCTCCCCCATCCCACCGGGGGGGACTGAGCAAACGGCTGTGTGGTGTTTAGCTGCCTGCTGGGTTAAACCACAACAAGAAGAAAGTTAATTTGGCATCTCTGTAAATCTTAATAGAGTTTTAATAGCATAAAAGGAATGTAAACAAGTCATCAAAAGAAGATGGCCTGAAAGAAGAATATTTAGTGCCATTTTTTAAAAAGAAGAACTATGATCCTTAACTCATTCCAAAAATTCTATTTTAGTAAAAAGATCTGTGTAACTAAGGTACATGGCTATTATATTTATCATACTATACTATTCCTGTTACAGTATTTGTATTAGTGTAACTCCCAAGTCACCAAGGGACCCTGTTATGTCACACATTTGCTATAGTGGAAACTTACACTGGGAATTTTATATTCTAATGAGTGGAGAAATGCAAGGAGACTGACTTCCCAGGCATATATTGAACATGGCTGGTTAAACCACGATTAAAGCTCAGGAAACGCCGTTCACAGCCAATGCCCTAGTCAGTACACAACCCAGCTCTCGTACCCTATAGGCCTCCGATATACACCACGGGTATTCTTCACAAAAAGGTCATCGGATCACGCTGAAATCTCAGTTGTAGCCAATTTCTCTCATCAGGTCTCTAATGTGTTTTTGCTTCCCTTCCCTCCAGCCTGTTTATCATTTATTCCCATTCTCCTATATCAAAAATGAACAAAGACACTTTCTAAAGGCCATTTCACAGCTTTAGGGAGCTGTATTCAGGAGAGTAATGTGTGATCTAAGGCAAGCTGAGGAGCCTTATTTTCCTATCACCACCCCACAGATGATGGGGAGTGACAGATTACATGTCAGTCATAGCACACTAGGCAAAGGGCCAGTCTGCCAGTAGTTCTGTCCTTTCTGGCTCCAGCCAAAGCGTTGTTGAGAATGAAAGAATGGTTTATAAATAGCTCACACTGAAGTCAGTCTATCATAGAGGCTGCAGATAGCCTGGTCTTTATTCAGGCTGTTCAAGATGATGTCTGTATGCTCGTACAGGCAGGTGTTGCATACACAGTCTGTAAGGATCATGTCCCAGAGCTATTCCCTTCCTAGCTGTCACCTTTCTTTGCAAGAAAAATAAAACCCACTGCAAGCACATTTAACTTCACTCTCTTCACTCCTTTTTAACTTCCCTCTCATTTGATAGATTCCACATTAATTTGTACTTTCTTAGAAAGACTTTTAAAAAAAATAATTTTCAAGTATGCATCCTTTCCTAAACCACGACACACTGAAAAACTGACAATGAAAAAAGAACAATATCTTATTAGCACTCATGTTAACAGATCTCCCACAGAAAATGTAATGGAGAGAGTAGGTATTCAGTAACAGAAGTGAGCAAGACCTTCTGCCAAAACTGAAATGAATCAGTCTGGAGGCATCACAAATGAGTCATTATTCTCTAACCCTTTCCTAAATGTTCACACACAAAAACTATGTGAATTTTCAACACTTTCTGCTTATACCATGAAACTAAATCTATCTGAATCAATGTATGAGAGTCCTCAATCTGCTGAGAAAATTTCTTAGCAGTCCTAGTTGCAGAGTGGGCACACGACATTTTTACGCAGTCTTCCTACTACTTAACCTTGGGCAGACTGCAGAAGACCCTCACCTGCCCAGGATTTTGCGATGTCCCAGCCTCTCTGTCTTGTAATTGAACACTGCTACCAAAAAGTGTCTCCTTTGCCAAGTAAGTGACAGGAAAGACAGATATGAAGTCAGCTGTAGCAGACGTGCAGCAGCATTCCCTGTTCTAGACAACTCCTGGACTGCTGTGGTTTGGTAGTTTTACACAAAGGGACCTGATGTGGGACTGACTTTCTAATGTATACCTCCACCTGGTTTATTTTTAAATAACCTCTCTGAAATTAACTTTCTGCATTATCCATTAAACTGGTTCTTGGTGCTGCCAATAGGAGGGAAGATGAATAAGGCTATTTGTTTCAGAAGAGGAGTCCTAAGCTACAATAAAATTCTATTGCCAAAAGCAAAACCAGAACAGATTGGAACAGAAGCTGTGCCCACAAAAGATTTTTTTTTTAATTATCATTAAATATCATTTATCCTGTTTTAATCTTAAGTGCAGAATATCACTACTCCTGATATATTGACCAAGAATAAAATCTGACAGGTTACTCAGATAACCTGAGTTACTGAGTAACCTGTCAGATTTTTACTACAGGCTGAAGGTGTAAGATGAAGACTAATGAATTATACATATGTTTTGGACATACCTTAAATCAAGACAGTATGGGCCTAAATAAGGACTCACACCTACCAAAATCATACCATCTGAAATTTCAGCCATGTACCTTCTGGCCGTTCTGCAACATTCTCACATGCAAGAGCAACGACTGCCCAGTGCATCAATAATTGTAAAAGAAGATAATTACACTGCAGCTCATCTATGATACAGCATACACTGTTTGTGGACTTGCTCCTTTAGGAGAGGGAGGGGGAAGAAAGATGAAAGTAGATAGACAGACAGACAGATAAGATACAGCACGCTTTTTCTATCATCTACACTCATACGAATAACTGAAACAGACACCGCTTTTTGCCAACGTAAGGGTAAGCACTCAAAACGTGGCTGCTACGTAACGGTCCTTACAGAATTAATTTACTCTTTACAAAAATTGCACTACAATCAAAGGCTGCTTCTAATATCTGACACGCAGGCTTTTATAGCTAACTGGATATCTTAATATTGCAGTACTACCTGCATATTAGATATATCCTGAGTGGAAAATGTATTGGGCTTTCCTTCAGTATTGCTGAATTCATGTTTCTCTGTCTGTGGTGTTTTTCCATTAAATGTGGGTCTGGCTCTGAAAATACTTCCTACCAAAACTACTGCATAGACACAAACAGGACAGTTCTCCTAAGTTCACATTGCTTCCACTGTTTCCTGTTTTCTGACTGTGTAGAGTAACGCTGAACTCCTGGCAAGCACCAGAAAGATGGTGACAAGCAGTTCTTTGTGCAATAGCTGAAAATAGATCTGTCTTAAAAGAGAGCCTAAGTGTTATTTATTGGTCATGTCTATTAATGTCTACATAAATAGAAGCAGCTGATTGCAAAAGTCCTCCACTTTGGGAAAATGAGGATCACTCTGCCAGTTTAAGGCCAGATTGCACGTGGCTGAACAGAAAACTAAAGACAGAGGAATGGGAAGTGCTCTGCTCAAAGGTAGCAGGGTACTGTATGAGTTTTGTGGTTGTTCCTCTCCTAGGGGGTCTTCAAAGAAATTAAAAGTCTAGGTAAGCTTCTACTTATGAAGAATCATCCTCAGTTGATGAAAATTGGCATAGTTCATTAACTTGAACAGTGAGACACTGATTTACGTGGATGAGTATATGGCCTGAGAGTTACACTGAAGTCATTAACAGGAAAACCAGAAACTATGTTAACAAGGACAACCGAGTCTCAGAAATCTAGGCCTGAACTTAATCAGCAGCAGAATTTTAAAGCTTCTGTGCCCTGAGGTGTTTATATCATGTGTAATACTACTACAATAACCGGTTACAAATAAAATTATTCAATTAGGTTATTTATTGCTCTTGTGGTCATTTTTCTACTGCTGTGACCCTGGCCAGAGAAGGCATTTATGACGTTTGGCCACGATCCTTCTTTGTGAAGACTGAAAATTTAAGGAAAATTCTACTCTGTTTTCTTTACCAATAACTTTATTATTGGTCCATCTCAGACAATAAGCCTGCTATTTTCCCTGAACTTTGACACAAGCTGAATCCTGCAGGTTGTTAAGTGCAACTAAAATCACAGCAGGCGTTTCTTGCAACGAATCCAAAATAATTCTGGTTTACTCTGCTCCTTCATCCCTTTCAGTGGCAGGAGGTCAGGACCTGCCCTAACATCAACCGGAAGTAGCAGAGGATGAATTTGGTTTCCAGAAGGAAAGTCAGAAATCAGTGAAGATGGGCCTTTTGTAGAAATCATTGAGAGTCACGTGTCAGAGCACTTTTGAAAACCCCACCAGGGGCCCAGCAACATCATTGGGAGTTTAATGCTTTTCAAAATCTTCCTGTAATGTTTTAGACTCCGTTAAACCTACAACATAAAGGACCAGATTATCAAAGATTAAAACAAATATCTTTCGTCTTAGTGCCCTCTGAGTGAAGCTATTCTTAGAGGAAGCATAAAGAATGGAAACGAAATAAAAGCTGTACCACTTATCTCTTTAGTGTATAGGAATAGCAATGCTAAGTTAATACAAATATTGCTTAGCCAGATCCTGTTTTGCTATTCCAGTGGTGCATATAGTTCTAAAACAGTATCTTTAATATTGAATTCCCTAAATAGTTATTCACTGTAAAAGATATTCAGTCTATAGAATTTTTCCTTTTATTTTCAGGGATTGAATCTGGAAGTCCTTATTTAGGTAAGATGCTGCAGAAATCCACAGGGCTTACCTGAGTTAAGAGCTCAGGAACTGGTCCTGCATATGCACATAAATTGCTTTGGGAACAGAAGGATTGTAATGTAACAAAAAGAGTCCATAATGCATGCAGACTTCTGACAGTTTTTGCAAACATCAAGGAATATGACACCTACCCTTAATATGTTTCTGCTCTGATTATGAATCCCCAACTGCACTGAGTCCATCTTTGTATATACCAGATGAATCATTTTTCCAACCTGAGCTGTCTGGTATTTCTTTGAGTGGATGAAGAACTTGTTAAAAATGAAATACAGAGTCACGGGTACTTAAAAGTTAAATGAATCACTGCATGCAAAGTAATTTCTTTAAACTATCTGCCAGGTAAATCTTGAATCACCAGCATGACACATTTGAAATTTTAAAAATTTTAACATATATTATTTAAGTACTAGTACCACTAATTGACATCCACCAGAGTATAATTCATTGTTTAAGGGAAAAATCCCAAGATGCCTGTGCAAGAAAAACTTCCAAAGTCACGAGAAGTTATACCTGCAAATGGAGAACAAGTTACAAAGGTCCCATTCTTCTCTGTTAGACCGGCTAACCTGATGTTTACCTTTACGAAATTGCAAGGAAGAACATTCACACTTTGTATAATGGAGCAAAATGTTACCTACCTCATTATCTAGAGACCCTCTACTAGGCAAGCTATAAAAGGCACAGGAAGGTAAGATATGCAGTTACTCAGAGAATCAAGATCGTATGTAGATGTGCTGTTTGCAGAAGTTGTAAAAATGCACACCATTTGCCTTACTTGGCTTCTTCTGAAGCTGGGTCCATGCCATGAGATTCTGAAAACTTCTCAGTCTAAATGTAGCCTGACATATCTGGAATTGGTCAAAATTGTTAATTTTCACTATATACACTAAAGATTCTGATGTAAAAATTCTCTCTTAAAGAAACACTACATACTTTTAGGAACATGCATATCTGGGTAAGAACATAGAAGGATGAGGCAGAAGGTGGGTAGGAAAGGACTTGTGGGGAGATTGTGTCCTACTGTTCTGCGAGATTTTCTTCATGCTATTTTTCAATCAAATTTTCATCAAACCTATCAGTAAAATTCAGGCATATTTTCTATGTAACTGACTGAAATAGCCAAAGCACTATGATGAACAGCTGTGCAGATGCATTAATTTGTGCAAGTTTTACACAGGTCTAAAGTGAGAATGGGCGATGTGTGGATGAGTAGATTTTACCTTGCAGGCATACTATCTTTCCCTATGAAAATTTTGAACAGTGCTTTGCAATGCATTAGGTATAATCCTTAGCTCATATGATATGAACTAAAGAGACTATGGCATGTTCTTCCAGCAGGATCAGGCCCCATATGGTTGTCATCATGCGTATCACAAATTTGTCCTGGTGTGATTGTTAATTATGTCTAATATTTGGGACATCTTTCCACCATTATAAAATGCTAGAAAATCAGATTGCTGATATTTGGCTTAAGCTAAACATTCTTGTTCTAAGAAGCAGTGCTTCTGATACAGACATTACTTCTTTTAAAAGATTAAGAGGTTAAGAGCTATCATTGGTTTAGTTTATAAGCATCACTAAGACTGAAACAGCAATGAGGAAAAAAGAAAAATGCAATGTGTTCATCACAACACTTTCAGAGTTTTTAAAAACCTGTATTTCCTTTTATCAGACCTAAAGTAAAGCTATGTTATGCTATGCTATTCTATTTTGCTTTCATCACTGGGAAACCAGAGAGGATTTTTAAAGTACATTAAGTGATAGGACTAGGTCAAATGAGGACTGATGCTAAATTTAAGAAAATTGAGAAATCTGTTCTTTAACTACAGTTTTCTGTTACATTTGAACTTATTTTTCCCATGGTGATTTTGAAAGCTTTGCCTTACACTAAAAATAATTAGCCTAATACTCCATAATGCATTTGAAACCAATGAAGTTAAGCAGGTATCCAACAGGTGTAACTAGTATCACCTAGTAGAACAAATTTGGGAATTATTTGGGTTGCTTTATGCCAAGGGGTAGTACCTCATTGACTTCAATGAGCTTTGAATAAAGCTCTAAAATTCTCTGCCTCACTTGATTCTGGATTTGTACAATAAGGAGAAAACAAGATGGTTCCTCCACTGAATTAATGGGAGCTACACTTGCAGAGAATCAAGGCAGAATCCGAACTGAGATTACTGAAACTGTTTTGGCAGTATAAGAGAGTTCAAAATCAGATTCCTACTATGGCCATTCTGGAAAAGTATTTTCCTTTTGTTTGTTTTAGTAAATGTTTTTAATAGAATAAAAGTACTTTACAAGCAACATTCATATTGCCAAAACCAACTGGATTTACAATTTCTTTTTATTACCACTAAAGGAATATTAATTCACGTTTCATGTGCAATGTAATGCCATGAAACAACAATATTCTTACTTTTATTGCCCTACACATGTAGAATAGCTCAGGCTTTCTCCTATTACATAGTGCCCAAATGGCATTGTACTTGGTAAATGTAGCTGACAGTCATGACTTGTCTTTCTATTGTCTTCGTATTTTTAAACACAAGTACTTTTGTTCAATATTAGGCCAATTCTTCAGGTTAAGCAAAAGCGCTACATTTTCAATGTATTTCAGCCCTTTTGGCTGTTGCTGTTTTATCCAATGTTCTCAGGCATAATTACAGTTTTCAGAAATGCTGCTGTATTTGGTTTTGTGTGGCAAGGCTTTGGTAGCCAAGGGGGGGTTACAGGGATGGCTTCTGCAAGAAGTTGCTAGAAGCTTCTCCTGTGTCCAATAGAGCCAATATCAGCCAGCTCCAAGTCAGACCCACTGCTGGCCAAGGCCAAGACAATCAGCAAGGGTGGTAGCGCCTCTGGGATAGCAGAGTTAAGAAAAGGGAAAAAAACCCTTTATAATCACAGACAAAGAGAAGAGTGACTATATGTGAGAGAAACAGCTCTGCAGACACCAAGGTCAGTGAAGAAGGAGCAGAAATTCCCCTGCAGCCTGTGGTGAAGCCCACAGGGAGGCCGGCTGTGCCCCTGCAGCCATGGAGCTCCACACTGGAGCAGATCTCCACCTGCAGCCCGGGGAGGACCCCACGCAGGAGCAGGCAGATGCCAGAAGGAGACTGTGACCCTGTGGGAAGCCCACACTGGGACAGGCTCCTGGCAGGACCTGTGGTCCCGTGGAGAGAGGAGCCCAGGCTGGAGCAGGTTTGCTGGCAGGACTTGTGACCCCATGGGGGACCGGGGCTGGAGCAGCCTGTTCCCGAAGGACGGCACCCATAGGGGACCCAGGCTGGAGCAGTTCATGAAGAACTGCAGCCCGTGAGGACCCACATTGGAGAAGTTCGTGGAGGACTGTATCCCATGGGAGGGACCTCATGCTGGAGCAGGGGAGGAGTGTGAGGAGTCCTCCCCCTGAGGAGGAAGGAGTGGCAGAAACAATGTGTGATGAACTGACCCCAACCCCCATTCCCCATCCCCCTGTGCCTCTTCTGGGGAGGAGAGAGAGAAAATCAGGAGGGAAGTTGAGCCTGGGGAGAAGGGAGAGGAGGGGGGAAGGTGTTTTAAGATTTCGTTTTATTTCTCATTACCCTACTCTGACTCGATTGGTAATAAATTAAACTCATTTCCCCAGATCGAATCTGTTTTGCCTGTGATGGCAATTGGTGACTGATCTCTCCCTGCCCTTATCTCGACCCAGGAGACTTTCGCTGTGTTTTCCCTCCCCTGCCCAGCTGAGGAGGGCGGTGACAGAGCGGCTTTGGTGGGCACCTAGAGCGCAGCCAGGGGCACCCACCGCAGCTGTAAATGTAACAGGTGGAGTCACCCCATCACAGAACACCTTAATAATATTTAGCTGTTTGCACAGTTCACTGCTTGACTTTGTTTACACTCAATGCCCACCTTTCTGTTGACTTCGGCAGCCTTTAAGCCAGCCCTTTAAAGACGACACTAATTCAGTCACTGTGTAAAAAGCCAGCTAAGTCAGTTCAGCTCTGACCCTTTGCTGCAATGAGGTATTAAATGAAGTTCTATGAGGAAGTAATATTCTCATTATAAATAACCTGCTGCAAAACCAACATTATTAGAACAAAAGAAGACAAACTAGCAAATCAGTAAATGCCAAGCTGGAGACTTTCATGCTGAGTAGGCAGAGCCTTCTATCTTGTCCCAGAAGGCAGGAAATGTGTTTTAGAAACTGAAGCCACTGAAATAGTTTGCACCCTGCAAGACAAGTGGGTTGCAGGGCTTGTGAAAGCCTGACTGGGAAATCAACATACACGTGTGTACAGCTTCTGAACAGCCTTGATTCCCAGAATCTCCCCTGCCAGACTAATATAAGTGTCACCTTAGCAAGAAGGTTTTGGGATCCATCTGGAGCACACCCTCTCTCTCTAATATTTTCAGCTATGAAGCACAGAATACACTGCAGTTTTTACTGGATTATTAGAGTGGCATGAGGAAGAGGACATAAGCAAATCAGAATGTGCTACTAAGGTCATCTGTCAGGACGGTGTCATCAGGGAAACTGTCAGACTAAAGCTGTTGGAGGGCAGTTCAGAGCTTGCTGTCCCTTTGCAAAGGATCGTTAAACTTGATTGTGTCTTTAGAGGTGATTTTACAATGGAGGAATATCACTGATGAGCAGGGACAGGATTAAATGCAGGGCAGCTGATGAGAGTGGGACCTGATGAAAATGGTATTTCTACCAGTTCCTGTACTTGACACGTTTGTTCAAACAGAATTACAGGAGTGAATCCTACTCTTTTGTAAGCTCCGTTTGATTGGTACAATTTCTATTTAACAGTTGCCTTTGATTTCCTGGCATCATAAAGTTACTCCCATGGCTCCTATTAGCTAGCCCAGGCATACCACTAAGTTGAAACTGGCAAGGTGGGAAGGGCATGATTGAGGCTAACAGCAGAAAGCCCCGACAAGTACAAACTACCCAATCTTTAAACAAAGCAAGCAACTGACAGTCTTTTATACATGTTTACATGTATATTTTGCCATTAAGCATGATACAAAGTTTGTCAAAAGAAACTAAAAGTGTATGAGCAATGCGTCATTGCTTTATTTTAAAGTATGTGCTTGGGGGAAGTTGCTGGGAGACAATAGGAGAATGTCACTGTTGAGAAATGGTTGGCTTTGTTCACAGCTGTGTAATTTCCAAGCTGATAGATTGTCTACCCACAGACAGAACAAATATGTGTTGTCCTGAAAGCCCGAACTTTTTTTTTGTTTCCCTTTAGAATTATTTTTTTCCCAGTTGGAAATGATCATATTCCATCAGTGCAGAAACCCCAGAGTGCAAACGTAATTTCCCACAGCTAAAGCAGAGTCCCCATAAAGTCACTTATGTCTATCGTTCCTACCCAGGAAATAGTTTCTTCAACAGTATTGATAAAATTGACAACTCGAATGTTTCCTCAAGTGGCAAAGGGGAATATTTTTGAATATTAACTAACTTTTACTTAATATATTCTTCTGTTACAGTTTATGCTGCTACACTGAAGAACTTATACAAACAGGCCATGGACTCAAATAGGTTCTTGAGCATTAGTAAGCTACATATAAATGAGAAAATATTGCTCTTTTTAAGGTGAGCACCATTATTCTTAGGGACCTGCTGTAATACTTTGAATACTTCAGCTTGTAGAAGTTATAGGAAAGAGATGGTGACTGAAATCAGTGTCAGATGGGAAGAAGGTGGAAATATTCTAAAGTTTAGGAAATGACACAATAGCTAATTACAACAGAAAGAGCAGTGAAGTGTTCCTCCTGCCCAACATATTTATGTATACAACACCAATTCCTGATATCAGTGAAAACACAAGCATAGTCTCAGAGGTTAAACTTGAGAGATAGTGACTGAAGTGATATATTGGCCAGCAGCCACTCCCTGCTACCGCACATCTGTGCACATCAGTGTTTCTACCACAGTGACTAAATCTAGAACAACTCCGCTGGCCCTATTTCTAATTAAACTTTTATTAAGAGAATGTTATGGATATAAAGTGAAAGCAGGAGGTTGTCCACTATACCTCATTTTCCACATAGCTTGTACACACATTGTATATAATCTTGATAATCTATAAAATGTTCTTTGTAGTTTTTGTTCTGAGCTCATTTATAATACATAATGAATTATGCAATCTAAAAAGTTTATGTATTGCTATACCAACATTTCGCATGTCCACTAGGTTGGTGACCTAATCTTCCAGAACTCTTCAAGAGGCACAAAAAACATATAGCTAACAAAATTTTAAACCTTGTTAGTTTAAAATCATGTTGTATATACTTAGTGGGGAAAATGCTAATTTACATATGAGTTGATGCCAGTTAGTCTAGGATTTTCTAATTAATAGTAAAATAAATATACCAAAGGATAAAGAAGATTCTAAAAATGTTAAATTGTCTCCTTTTGATATCCCTTCATTGATCAGAATACTGGTCTTGAGAGAGAGAGAAAAAAATTTAAGAAATTCTGTTTCTTTGTGCTTAATAACATTCTCTTTTTAGAAACGGGCTTTTGTGAAAAAATAATTGACGTATCAGCCAATATACTTTGTTATTCCAGAAGGATTTCCAGTAAAAATTTATGCTTTCTGTTTCCTTATACAGATTTTTTCTCTAAGAAGGGCTGAGTTACTGACGCTGCACTAATAAAGTCCATTGTTTAAATACCCTGCTAGTGTTTCAGTGTGCCTTTTGATCAAGGAAAGAATTTGGCCAGCCATCAGTAGGTTAACCAATTAATATGCACAACGCAACAAATGTGACAGCAGGTACTTACACTCATCTGTAATTATATCTATTGTGATATAATACTGTTGGAATTCTGTGCCCTAATTGCAGATGTTGGGGATCTGGCAGATTAGATTCTCAGTGGAAGAGAAATCAGTGTCATGGAATATGGGGAATACTCTTAAAGCAGCTTCTTATTTTAGTCCTATATGCAATAATCTGGGAAATGGTGGTGTTCCAAATGCCATTGGTTGCAGATGTCATGCAGCAACCTTCCTCTATACGCCTATGACTGTGTCTAGGGCTTGATTCTGCCTCAAGTGCTGGTTCTAGTTTGAGAGATGAAGACGACAAATTCCTGGGCTGCTCACTAGTACTTCCTCATAAAAATGCATCAAGCAAAAGCCATGAAATGTTTCTTCACAAGCTACACATCAGTTATATGCTATCAAAGTAAGCTGTAGAGATCTGCCTCTCCTTCCTGCCTTGGGTGACTTCTGCTAAAAATAATATAAATTTTGTTTCTCTCAGTACAGAAAGCATGTCCAGGTCAAAGGACTGAATAATCATTACTCAGACTGAAGAACCACCTTTCTTAGAAGAAACTCTGGGATAAATTCTCTCTGTGAAGCCATGTATTTCCATCTTGTCCTTACTATGTAAAGGATAAAGATGTACAATCTATTCCTCACTACCACTCCCTTAGGCTAATGCAGGTGAAGGGACAACTTGGAGTGGTTGATGAAAATGGAGGATGATGTAAGATTGAAAGAGGCAGGTCAGATGGCACAAGACATAAAAGGATTAATAAAAGAGACAAAGGATGACGGGTCATGTACATGAAGGCAACATTTATACTACATTCCTCCTAAAAGGACTTCATAATGCTCTGTGCCTCCTACAAAGTCTCAACAGGCTTTTGGTATCAGCCAATCATGCCATAGTTTGGGAACTAACTTGAGAAAAAATGCCACTTTGCAATTTTTCAGAGAGTTAACTTATGCATATTGGTAATGTAACTAATGAAATAAGAAATGAGAGACAGCATCGGCACCAGCACAATTCTAATTCTGACTGATTGTTCATTTTTCAGAAGGGATTGACTCATTTTATCCCACTGTGATGCTCACCACCATTTTACTTCCCTAAAAATGGAGGTGTGAAGGTCTAAATATCACCCATCAGAAATAAAGCAATTGGCATCTCCTACACAGAAGTCTATTAATCTCACAGCTACAATATTCAAGCCCAAAGCAATTTACTAAGATGATGTACCTCTATTTAAATATAAAAAACCCAAATCATAACTCTGTATCACAGGTGACTTGTAGGGGTGTGGTTATTATGAAATACACATATTTATGGGGAGCACTCAGCTTTTATATCGCAAAATGCCCAAGGATATTATTGTTTCATGATAATCACATCCCATGTGGGGTTTTGTTGCTTATCATTCCCACTTTCCTATTAGAAAGACCATCTTCCATTAAGTTTTTTATATTATCAACTAGCATAGATGGTAACTGAACCTTATCTCCTGTATTCAAAGTAATTATTAGGAGAGTTCAATTGTTGGTTTAGAAATCAACTATTTAGAAAAATCTCTCGGTTTAGTGCTTCTCTAAAAGGTCTGGTTTTTATGATGTATATGCATTTTTTTTGCACAGCAAAGTGAACTCCCCCAATCCATCTGTCAAATTTGTGTGCTATACAAATACATTTACGGAAGTAAATAGCAATGTGTCTGAAAATTATTATTATAAACAAAACCTAATAGTTAAAACTATACAAGCAATTTTTAAAATGTTTCCTTGGTGTGGCATGTGTCAGGGAACAAGTTTTGTTAGGCACTTGTCCTACTTCAACAGTTTATGTAGTCTGATCAAGTCATGAGGGACAAGAATCACCACCTCTAACGTCATTCACACTGAAGAAATGCAGATGGGCTGTGACTGTGACATCCCGGAATCTAAAAATGACAGGCTAGGTCTCGAACTCGGCTTTGGTTACATGATGCAATGGTACTATTTTCCAGGCAAGCAGTACTAGAATTCAGAATCCAATAGCTGGTAGTGGAGAAGACTGTTTCATCCTTTGTTACTCTCTTGTATTTTAGGGCACTCCTTGCTTATTAATATTGGTCTGGAAATATTTTTCCTGAACATGACATAGTTGACGTTCATAAATAGTTCTGACCTGACATAAGAAAGAAAAAATCCTAACAAGGATAATTAAGCACTGCAACAGCAGTCAAATAAGGCTGTGGGAGTCTCCAAATGTGAAAGTTCTCAAGACAGCCCTGGTCTGAATTCAGACTGGAGCAGGAGCCCTCGTGTGATCTCTCCCAACCAGACTTTTTTCACGAGCCTGTGAAATGTTGATGAGGCACCACAGAGTCACTCTAAAAAGGGATTCCCAACTCTATGGACCATGGGACTTTGGCTGTTAACTCTGCCTTCAGCATTTTTCAGAAAGAGAGGATACAAACCAAGTAAGTAATAACTTGTCCACCCCTAAAGCAGAAAAAGCTGCCAAAGAATAAAGAAATGAACAGTAAAAGCTCCAGGGTTACAATCCTGAGAGATGTACTGTCTGAACTACACTCAGTTTTCTGGGAGCTGAAAGATTAAGAGAATACGATAAAACTGTAAGTTTTTAGTATGTTTATAGTTCTTTCGTACGTAAAAGAACAACCTCAATGCCTCAGGCAAATTCCAACTAGTATTTTGCACAACCCCTCCAGAAAATAGGTTTCATTACATAGGCTTGCTGGTACAACCTGTCCTTGAGAAGAAGTAATTTTTGAGGCATGTGAGTGAACACTGCAGTTCAAATGCTATCATCTAGTTGCAGTCATACCAGCCTGCATGAGACAGATGGGAGTAACACACAGATCTGGTATTTGTTTTGGTAACTTGCTGCAAGAGGTACCAGTGCCACTGGCCAAAACAGAAACGCTAGACCAAGATCATTGTGCAGGCTGCAGAATCAAAATCTTGAATCTAAATCCAAACTTAAGATTTCTTTTTCACTTATCATTTGGTTGCACTACATCACCTTTTGCTTCTTCACATATATACTTCACATACAACAGTCAAAATGACATTGAGAATAAGATGTTTTGCTGGTGACCTGTATTTCACGGAGAGTCTGAGTCAAGAACCTGTGCCCAAACGCCTGAAACAAAAAAACCTAGATATGGTCTTTATTTTTACTTAGAGTTGTTTAGAAGACAAACATAACTAAAGTTGGGTGTGGGTTTTTTTTTTAAGTTTGCTTCTTTGTCAGGCTTTTAGTTACTCTGAACCAATTATGACAATTCTGACTGATGATGGTGATGCTGATGCCTAGATGTACATGCTGCAAATTAACTCAGCCAGCCCATATCAGGGTACAACATTAATTGAAGCAGAACTGCATGAAGGAAATCTGCTTTCCTTACCTTTAGCATTTACCTGTTACAAATGTTCTCAACATCCTATTTTTATCTTGTGGCAAGTGAACAGGGAACAACTCAGAAAGCATCAGAGCTGCAACAAGAATGGCATTTTCATTTTTCTAAAGAATTTGTAATTTCAAAATTGTTTTCATGCCCATCAGGAAGCAAATCCTATCACTTCAAAATTCTCCATGAAAGAAGATTCCAACCATAACAAACGAAAATACTGTCTCAGTCCAGCTACTGACAGATTTTATTTTGACAAAAATCAAAATGCTTCATTTGGTTGCAAGTGCACTTTAGTGTAGAATACAAAATAGAGAGACATTTAAAACTAAGACCTCATTTAAAGGAAAAATAAAAATATTTTGTTAGAAAATATAAAAGCTGGGCAAATCAAAACGTGCTTTACTAGCACATGCCTCTATTATTCATGAAATAAAAATGCAACATAATTAACAATCTTTCAAAGCATTTAGGTATGATAAAAATGTACTTCCCAATAAAATTTCAAAAATATTTTCAACAGACACTTAAAAAATGCCTCAGGGCAGATTTTACGACCAATTAGTTCCTGATATACCACCTTTTAGAAATCAGAGCCAGAAGACCCTTTCAGACATAGGTTGCAGCTGAGGGTACTGTACTGCCACAGTCGGTTGCATCCTACATGCCTTCCAACATCACCATGGCCAAGATCACGAGAGATAGGAGAGATGACTAGAGCCAGCCTTGACAGACTCAGAAGTCTTCCAACCACCTCCCGCTGTTCAGGAGTAATTACTTGAGTACAGTATGAGCACTTTTTCAAACTGTTGCACCGTAACACAAAAATACACTAGCAGCGTTTTATTTCGTCCTTCTGTCCCTTGAAATACGATCCCTTTATTCCTAATGCAAGAAAATATATTTGGAAAGGAATGCATTACCATTTAGTAGGTCAGAGTTTAATACAGTCTCCAATGTAAATTGGGAGATGCTCCAATGAGCTCCATGAGTTTACACAAGTAATCTGCTCATACCTTTGCATTCCTAATTAGTGCACAAGACCAAAATGTTGAGACTCTTAAAAGTTAATATCTCTTTTATTTGTACAAGAATAGAGTACTACTATATCCATATTTCACAGACTTCTGCAAGCAGCTGTAAGTCAAGGAAGGTATTACAGGCAAGGAACGTATACTCCTACACAGAAAAAAATGGTTGAATTTTGCAGACATTTCTAAAGTGTACGCTCAAGGAACATAGCAAAAAAAGGGGTATTTATCAAGCTACTTATTAGTCTTACACTTAACAGCCACACTGGAACTGTTTTTGTCTTATTTTAAGAAGAGTAATTTCTCATTGACCTTATATTTGTGAAAATTAGGTAGAATTAGGTATAGTATGTCAAACAGGAACACCTGTTTAGTAACATAAACATATTTAAATATCAACCTTTCCCTCTGATTGGTTTTTGTAGAAGCAACTACTGATTAGAAACCAAAATTGCAAACCATGACCTTCCATGACAGGAGCTAACATGTAGTGCCATTAAATTCTGTTACTGAATCACCTCATTAAGTAAAAAGGGCAGTTTTCAAAAATGGTGTGGTGTTTTTTTTTTTTTGAAATCAACATGACTTGCGTTGTTGAAAAGAAATCTTGAGAGCAAATTTCTGGTCTGTATCCATGCTTGCACAAAGCACTATAGTCAACACATATATTACAAGTAGAAATAAAACACACCAAAGGCATCTGTCATAACAAAAATCTTTTTTCTTTTAGAGATGTTTTGAATAAGCAGTGTTTTTTTTGTGCCACAGCTCTCTCCGCTGAGTGGGAAAAGATATTGTTCAGAATATAGGTAAGATTGTTAGTCTAAGTAGCATCTGATAAAAGAAAGTCTCTTTTTTTGTTGAACATCTTTTACAGCAAACATATGCACCAGTATCACCACTGTTCAAATAATTTAGATTTAGATTTTCTAATAAATCCTTTGTTGGAGTTAAAGTTCAAACTTGGAGCAAGTGCAGATGCAAACAAATTATATATTTGGGGATTTTTTTGCAACTATAATCTTGTCACAACATATTATCAAATGATCAAAGCAATAAGAGAATGAATTGTGGTTTAAACTTTTATGAAAAAGCATTTATATTGTAGGATCAGACTTTTTAATAGACTGCAGGCATTAAACAGACCTTATTTTAGGCTTTGAAATTAATGGGTCACTGTATAACATTCTAGTCTTCATAGATTGATAAGATTAATGCTTGCTTATATAGCAAATTCAATGGTTCATTTAATTTCATATGAATGTTTAAAGTTAAATTGCTTTTGGATTAAGTCTAAACTCATTATTCATTTTAATGTCTGAAAGAACTTTCATTTTTCTTTCATTTTATTTAATCAAGTGCATCATCATTAAGTAAAGGTTATGAACTTAGATAGCTGAGAAATAAGGAAGTTTATTAATTTAGTTTTAAAAAGATCTATTTGTTAAACTTTAATTCAATGACCATTTTAGGTTCAATAAGAAGTTAGGAAAAATAGTGACTGCAACTTATTCAATTTTTCTGTAATAATATTAGAGGAACAGGGTGCTTTTGGGCAATACATTTGCAGCATATTAATCCCTCTGAGAATCTGGAAGGTAAATTTCGTTGTTAAACACACTCCTGTATTCACCTCTCTCTTTTGCATTTTGAAAGACTGATCCTCCTTCATTGTAACTCAGCAAGACTTTTGCTAACACTTGTCTCCCAATGCATACAAATTAAATGATTTCAGTGAATATACATCAGTTTACACCAGGTAAGACCCTGACTCTGTATTGCCCAGTGATGTACTGGGGTATGTTGGGCTAATAAAGGATTTTTCCTTAATACGGTCTTAAACTTCAGGGATCTAAGTGCCAAGCAAAAACTAAAGTACACTTTCAAATGGAAGAAGATGCATTAACTTACTTATCAACACAAGCCATACATCAGTTTCTGTTGCCATTCCATGCAGAGTGCACTCTATTACCATATGCATTCACTTTCATCACAGAATTAGACACTGTGCACTAATTACAAGTTCCAGAATAAATGTATCTTTAAAAACACTCACACATCCTCTTATTATGTAAACCTTAATGCATTTGATGAGGAGCATGGCTGAGGGACCACAAAACCCCTCTCTGGGATTTACCTGGGACTATCAGAGTTTAAGAGTGTTAACTAATGAATTATTCAAAACGAATTAATAGCTCGGGAGAGTCCTTCACCTGTCTGACACAACTTCATTTTCTTTAGATAAGGTTTCTTAGAGGAGTCAGACACTGGCAAACAACTTTGTTTTCCCTTCTTAGTGTATGTGCGACGACTTGCACTACAGACAACGAAAAATATATTTCCTTGCATAATAATAATAATTTCACCTAGCTGCAATGTAATTGAAAGATGGACCTCTGAATGCTTTGCAGTGGAGGTGCAATTACCACCATTAGAGATGATAACCTGACGATGTCTGAAACCCAGGCCAGAAACAAAACCCAGGACAAAGCCCAGGCTGCTTTGTCCAACTGAGTGTTGTGCTCTTTAGGTAACATTGCTCATTTTTTCTGAAAGAAAGCACAGTTTTCCATAAAGATACGAGATAACATTTTAAGTTACCCATTCCTGTTCATTGTATATAAAAAGCATTTTTTAATGAGAAGACATATTATACTTGCATCACATTTGTCAGTCCTTTTCCCTGAATAATACCTTATTCAGAAGCTGAAGAACAATTTGCCTGTCAAGAGTACTGCCGTCTTTTATTTATTTATGGATTTATTTAATTAACAAGAGGAACCTACTTTCCTTTATAATTGACTTTGCGTGGTGTGTCCAATGCCAGTATCTCATAGCTAGGAAATGGTGTGAATCTGTGTGCAAAGACACATACACACCTATGAAAATTGTAGCATCATGTCTTAGTGTGTGATTCACTGTAAATTGTTAAGTACTTCAAAATAAAAACACTTTGTTTTAATGCTTTTTACAATGCTTCCATTCATGTTAATCATGCAGTAACAGAATAAATTCAAATCAGGTCTATGTCCTCTTGCTGGATGTTCTTTTATATAAGAAAGCAGAAAACAATTCCCAGAGCTTCTAGTAACCTGTCACTAAAATTGGACATTTCAAACTATATAATGACTTTGACTCCATGCTGAGTCAAGGACAAATAAAATTAAGATTCCTCCTCCCTTCACCTCAAATGTCAACCACGTGGAACATAGATATGCAAGATTGGTGAGTTTTATAGCGTGATACTCCTCCCACATACCCTGAGAAGCCTCAGGAGTTATTGCTGTGCTTTCTCTTCCATCTTACGTGATGGGCAGGCAAACTGACCTGCCATCAGTATAGTGTAATTTGTTGCTGCCTTTGGTTTACAACAAATTACTACCACTCTGAAGTGAAGGAGAAGCAAGGAGGGAATATGTCTCTGAGGCACATCTCCTTTGAGGCTATTCCAGGGCGGATGGCAGCTTCTGCTCAACATATGATCAGTGCTGTTGATCAACAACTATGTTTGAAAATAAATCTGCTCAAGTGTCCCAGGAGGCTTGATACAGCACCTCAATCACTCACAACTCTCGGGGGATCCTGCTGTAGCACATCCAACCCTCTCACTCCCCTCTCTCCTGCGGGGAAGACCAGCCACAGCTGGGGTTAAAGCAGACAATAAGATGGGAAAAGAAGATGGACTATTGGCTGGAAGTAACAATAATGAAAATAGTAATGTAACATGGCATCAATAGTGACGTGGAAGCTGAAAGAGCAGCAATGTTGTAGAGATCAAAGCAGTGGGGAACTGTTCTTTGTACTATTAATATCTCCCATATTTTTAAAGTAGAGAAGAAATGTAAAAGCAAACTGTATACCGTTTTCCCTCAGGCCATCACCATTAGAGGCACTTGATAAGCCTTGCAAACTCCTACAGAAGGACAGCAGACCACTGGAGTATAGAATATAACATGTACTATCTAAAAAGCTAACATGACAGATACAAGGCAAGGCAAGTATTCAATTTGGGCTATCACGAAAAGAAAGAAAAACAAGGAAAGAATCTTTTGTGACAGTTCACCAAGGAAATGGCTCTGCTGTATCTGGAAGCGTAGCCCCAAGCCAAGAGAGTGTCTGTGCTGTGTGCCTGTATGGAGGTATGTGAGACGGTCCTTATCAGGAGCCATCTTAGGAAACAGAGATGTTCCCAAGTTTTTTTGTCACGTTTTTACTTTCTTTCCTCCTTATTCTTGATTAATATCTCTCAAAGCATTTCTTTTATTTCTACCCAGACCAAAAAGAAAACTGCATCATTCCTCCTACTTTACTGCCCTCCACTGCTAGATCACAGACCCTGAAGGGCAACATAAGGTATGGACACCAAACCAAGCTTTGCCTATCCCCTGCTTGCAACTAAGCAAGTAGCACGTTTACTCTTGTAGGGTTGGACTGTAGATCTTGCTAACCCATGCAGAAAAGAGAGTTTTCTTGCCTGTACAGGGAATCAAATGAATTTTTAAAAAGTGAGCAATTTGCAAAAATGGATTAAGAGGGAACATGGATGTCTAGAAGTAGTGTAGGGCAAAAAGTCATGTCACTTGGTTTGTTTTATTCATACAGTCCTCATTTCCCTTACTGTCTTTCCATACTTTCTGTATTTCCCTCTCTGTCTCATCTAGCTACACTGCAAGCTCTTTGGAGCTGGGACTGTCTCTTCCATAACTCAGCAGGGGCTCTAGGATAAGGGGAGAGGTTGACCCTGGTTGTATCCACGGGTAACATCATAGCGCAAATAATAATTTTAGAAGCAGGATTACTGAGCAAAATATTTGCCAAAGACAACAGTGGATATTGTAACAGCAATGCACTGCCTGCTTGACAGAGACTGAATATAAATGTATCCTTAGATTATAAGCCAGTGAATTGGTTTAATATATTTACAAGAAAAAATGAAACTTTTGTTGGAAAATACTAGTGAAATAGAGCCTTACTTATTTTTATTCCTTGTTAAACATGGCTTATTAAAATTTCTTATTAAAAACTTCAATTAGTTTATCAAAGTTGAATATTTATTTTGACATTAAAGTTTATTTTAAAATATTCTGTATTTTAATTCGCATTATTTCATGATCTGTCAGTAGTAACGTAACACTCTATCCTACCTAAGGATATTGAAAACAGCTCCTTCTTTATTATACTGATAAAGAAATCAACAAAGTCTCTGATGCTGCTTTTATTCTTAGCAAATTCTCCCATACACTGTCATTTCTTTAACCAGACTATGACATCAAAATAATAAAAAATAAAAAGACAATTTTAAATCTAAACATTTGAGTTTGAAATGCACATTACTTTTCGAAGCAGCTATGTAGAATTTTCCTTTTGTAGAAAAGTTATTTGTTCCGTTTCTGAACAAAATTGAACTTCAAGATGTCCACATTTCCCAAATAGGAATTCTATATTCTGTTCAGCTCTGTTTAAAAATTCAACATGTTGTGCGGTGCTCTCATTACTCAGAATAGTGCTATTTAGAATTGTGCTATTTGTGGAATATTTGACAATTATTAACAAAATATCATTTCAACCTAGCTTATAACTTCAGTTCAAATTCTACTTGATAGTGTTTATGTGCTAGCTGAAGTGTTTTTCATGTGTTACAATGACATCTTCAGATGTCTTACACTATCTTACAGTTTTCAAATGAAGCAGCTCAAACGGGACTCTTTCTAGTGGCAATTTCATGAAAATCATCTAAAGAAAAAGGTTATTTAGAAGTAAATGGAAGGGGGAGAGCAAGAAAAGTAAATGAGGCAATACATTTCCAGCTAGGTTAAATGTCAGATTAGAATTCAAAGAAGCAATAATGGTAGGCAGCTGTTGAGAAATGATGGGTCTGATTCTATAGATGCTATAGAAGCTGCCATATTTGGTCATTTCAAAAGCTGAATGTGGCAGATTCTCAGTGGATATAAAACTTTAAAAGCCCTACAAGATGTCAAGTGGATGCTGACAATTTATATCAGATGAAGATCTGAATCATATTACTTACATTAATTATATGCAATATATAACATCTATACAAACATACCTAATATGTTATACTACTTATATGACCTTCCCTTAGTGCCAAAAGATGGTCCTATCCTTACCCTATCAAAAATCCTTTTTTTTTTTTTTTCAACTAAGTGGTACAGTTTTGAAATATCCCCTGTGCAAATAAAAGCCAGACTGTACATTTGTCTCAAACTATGCATGTGTCTGTGCTTGTCTTAAGCATGCAAAGAGGCACACCCTGCTGTACAAAGTACTTGCTCTAGTTATTAAATGTTTTCTACTTGCCTTTTTCTTTTGGCAGTCAGAGAGATTCTGGTATTGCAGGATCATCCCCTGAGCAGTGGCATGTAAAAACATCATATAACAAATCGGCAGATTGGTGGAACAGCACAGAATTCACATTTGCCTTCCTCCCTGTAGTGCTTTGACTTTTAGGAACAAATATGCACATTTCCCTGTTGGTCTCTAGCAAAATACAAGAATATTATTTTTTTTCTTTACCTTCCCCACTCCTTTGTGAATGATGGAGTAGTAAGCGCATTTTTAAATACAGCTTTGCAGACAGTGAGATACAGCTCCACTCCATGCAAGACAAATTGAAGCTCATTTATGAAAGTACATCTAAAAATGCCAAGGGAGTAGACTTATCAAAGAGATGACATCAAGTTGTCACTCATTCTTCGTACATGCACCTGTGATTGAGAAAAGTGTTTTCTTTAATATAACTTGATATTTGAAGAGAATATGACAAAATGAAGTCCCATCCCTTCATCATTTACATTATGCCTTAGGGGTACAAAGTTGATCTAAGACATTTTGATTTATGCCTATTAGTGAAGCTGTACCCACAGATGATCAAAAGGCTCATTCTGATTCCTATAAAGCAGTCAATATCACAGTTACGGAAATCTATAACGTATAATTAAATTACAGCTATAAATGACATAAAGCGGAGATATTTTATGATAAATACAATTTGATATACCAGCCTTTTTAAAGAGTTCATCCCATCCAGCCTCCTAAAGCCAGGTCCTAAACTACAGGGCATGAAAAATGACGAACATAAAAAAAGGAAGCTACCCTGCTTACAGACTTACAGCTAACATACCAACCTCTTGTGCTTTCCCACTTGACATTGTATAATCTATATCATAAAAGGACAAGCATAATGAAAGCACCTTTTGTCTTTATTTCAATTATATGTATCCTTCGCAAATCAAGATGTAATAGAGAGGCAGAAAGGGAAAACAGAGAGATACACTTCCATTGGAATCTACGAGAGCTCAATGTACAATTTACAAAAGGCAGCGGGCTTTTGTATGGAAGCAAAAAGCTTTGGATGGGACTGAGGCAAGAAAAGAAAGACAGCATGTCTCAAGAAATTTATTTCTCTTAGTCGATGTGCAGAAGACATGCAGCAGAACATTCATCTAACCATATGTAACGAACTCAGCAGGAAACATTAAGGTTCAAGAGTCAGAAGTATGCCCAAACATGCACATTAGCCAGGAACAGAGCAAAACAGTTATAATAGCCCGAGTGTGTCTGTTTGGGACAGACAATTTATAATGGTAATAAAAGTTAAGTAGGCTGCAGATATTCTAAGCAAAAACAAAGATGTGATTAATACATTGTTTGAATTTGTTTCAGGAGCAAAGATGTGGAAATTATTTCCACATGGAGTTAACTAGTGACATGAGGGCAGAGAGCAAACATGAGAACTGCAATTATGTTTGACCTCTGCTCAGTGTAGTCTGGTGTGCTCTCTGGATGATGCAAGCACCACATCCTTGGGCTAGGTGTAAGAAGCTTCCAGAAAAATAAAGACCTAAAATTGTGCTAAATCCTATTACTGAAGGAGTTCATGCTACCCTCACACTTGGTAGAAGTTCACTGTAAATACACGTAAAACTATTGTATAATCCTTCCTCTTTAGGACCTTTCCACTTCTCAAAGCCAATGAAAAGCTTATTGAAGGACAGGCTGTAGTGCATTCAGCCAGCTGCCTGTCATGCTGATAGGTATCATTCCAATACTATTTTCTTCCAGCAGCCAGTATACTTCTGTTAGCTCTCATTTCATTCTTTAGGCTGCAACTTGCCTGGGCATAAAATCATCTTTTTGTTCTTGCGTGAGCAGGAGAAGAGAAGTGATGGAAAGCAACTGGGCACATGGCCTCTTAAGGGATGTCCATGCATAATAACTAGACTTGCCAGATTAGTGACAGAAGTATACACTGTGACGCTGGAGGGAAAGGATGCCATCCAGAGGGACCGTGACAGACTTGAGAGAAGGGCCCATGTGAAACTCATGAAGTTCAACAAGGCCAAGTGCAAGGTCCTGTACATGGGTTGGGGCAATCCCAAGCACAAACAGAGGCTGGGTAGAGAACAGATTGAGAGCAGCCCTGAGAAGAAGGACTTGGGGATGTTGGGTGATAACAAGCTCAGTGTGACTGACCTGGCAATCTGTGCTTGCAGCCCAGAAAGCCAACAGTATCCTGGGCTGCATCCAAAGCAGCATGGCCAGCAGGTCAAGGGAGGTGATTCTGCCCCTCTACTCTGCTCTCGTGAGACACCACCTGGAGTACTGTGTCCAGCTCTGGGGCCCCCAACATAAGAAGGACAAGGACCTGTTGGAGCAAGCCCAGAGGAGGGCCACAAAGATGATCAAAGGGCTGGAGCACCTCTCCAGTGAAGACAGGCTGAGAGAGTTGGGCTTATTCAGCTTGGAGAAGAGAAGGCTCCAGGGAGACCTTACAGCAGCCTTCCAGTACTTAAAGGAGGCCTACATGAAAGCTGGAGAGGGACCTTTTACAAGGGCATGTAGCGATAGGACAAGGGGTAATGGCTTTAAACTGAAAGAGGGTAGATTTAGATTAGATATAGGGAAGAAATTCTTCACTATGAGGATGGTGAGACAGTGGAACAGGTTGCCCACAGAAGTTGTCGATGCCCCATTCCTGGAAGTGTTCAAGGCCAGGTGGATGGG
Organism: Phaethon aethereus; assembly: GCF_964289735.1. Lineage (NCBI taxonomy): Eukaryota > Metazoa > Chordata > Aves > Phaethontiformes > Phaethontidae > Phaethon > Phaethon aethereus. Next base: position 15,818,667 of record NC_138589.1, on the reverse strand, counting down.
GCTTTGAGCAACCTTGACCATGGCAGGGGGGCTGGAACTAGATGATCTTTAAGGTGCCTTCCAACCCAAACTGTTCTATGATTCTATGATTCTATACCTAAGTGAAGTCAGGGAAAATATAAGTCATTTGCAGGTGTGGAGTGCAAAAAAGTGACCTGAGAGATGAAGTGCATGGCCAGCTTGGAGTGTCTTGGTAAAAAAGAACAGTTTGCAATGTGGCCAGGCATTTGGTAGCCATCTGAAACAAGCTACTCTACTCAGGTCCTGATTCAGCACGGGATTTTGGTGAACATCTAATCGTAATTGTTTTGACTTCAGTGAAAATGCTCGTCTGTTCAACATTAGACATCTGCTTAATTTCCCGAATGGATTGAGTCCTACAGAGCAAACATACAGATATGACAAATGTTAGTTCAGGTGGGAGATTATGCCATTTTCAGACAGATGTTCATAAGCCACTGAATGTATTGAAGTCAGTGGCACTAGAAGAGGGTTGAATTCGGCCCTGTTTGTTTCTGTTTATATATCCTGCTGCTTTATGTCTTTTCCTTTCCTTCATTTTTGCATTCCACTGTCTCACTTCACTACAAACTGTATGAGACAGAGCCTCCTCAGGGAGCAGCTAGAGATTTGAAATTCACATCACTTTTACCCTTAAGCCTGTCAGATGATCAGATAGCTAGGAAAGTGCTAATAGCTTATGCTCTGGTGAAATATGTTTTTCTGTACATGATTACCTTTGTATTTTGTTCCCCTTATCCCTGATTGTCAGCATTTTAATTAAAAGTAGAGGTGTGAGAACATGGGAAAACCTGTCTGCAGAACAAGACTGACTTTGATTTAAGTTAGTGTACTAAGTTTATAAATTTGGAACTTAATTTTCTGCTGCTATCATGTTTGGAGTGCTACCATGGAGCTTGATGCTGAGCAATTCAGCTTGCTTTCTGAGGCACCTGTATCTCCCCAAATGGGGCAGAGGAAGTGTAGATAGGAAGCAACCCTTGACGAAACTTTCCAAAGGTGGACTACTAAAAGTTTATGTCCCTACTACAACACTGGGAGACCATGGGATGTCCATTCAGCTATGCCTGCTACTCGGCTCCTCCACGGCCAGTTTATGGGTGCTTAACGGCTCTGCCTCATCAGCTTTATGGCTGGATTTAAGAGCTTAATATCCCCAACTTTTGTCTTCCAGGGACTACTGGCCTTGAGACAACACAATAGGTAGCTCGCCTAATTTCTCAGCTTCCATATGTTAGTGTAAATTAATCTAGCGGTTGGTAAGGAGCACATTTACATTCATCCAGCCACCTCTGCCATGGGGCTGTAACTTCCAGAGGGAAATCAAGGACAAGTGCAGATGGCAACCTCTCTAAGGAGCTCTACTTGAATATCTCCAGCTTGTAAGACCCCTCACCAAAGGAAATGGCATGCTAACGTGTGGATATACACTCCTCTCTACTGCAGGGAAAAAACCTTCTGCAGAAGGATGGGAAAGACAACAAGGGGCAGTAACATTTTAATCTGCCACCACAGTACTTGGCAGTTTATTTGCCAACTTCTGTGGTACCTTACATAAGGCTTCATTACATAAAAATCCCCAGTAACCTAATTTATTGACAACAGCCCTGGCTTTGACAGGGTTGGCCTGTTCAAAACTACATTTAAGCACAATCATGATCCAGAATTAGATCTCTTCCATATTCCCTGGGAGGCCCAACTGGCAGGAGCCACAGTTCTTTACTGGATTCAGCTTTGTTTAACTCACTTCTGAAGATCAAAATTTTGCTCCTGAGTTACATAAAGGCTTTTTAAAAGTAGCTAATCTCTATTGAAGTCTGTAAAATTGTGAAAGAAAGAGAAATCCATATGTTTCTCATTGTTATACAGTACTTGGGATCATTATTTTATTTTTCTCAGGGTTTTTATGATCAAAAAATACCTTTTTGATGCCAAAACAAAAAATTAGCACTCCATCACAAGAAGAAAACCTACTACTTTATCATAAATCAGTGAGAAGATTAGATTACATGATTTTTTTTCCAGAGGAAACACGCTGCAAAGCGACCATGACAAACCAGTATCTGATTGCTGAGGTGACACAACAATTTGACAGAAAAAACTACAAGATGAAAGGAAGCAAAACAGTATGATAAAGATGAAAGATGATACAGCAAAAGTACCACAAGGAAAGAACTGAGCATGAAGTAATAGCACTAGGACACAACAGAATATGATGTGATGGAAAAGAATTAGCCTGATATGGTTCACGATGCTGCTGCATAGGAAGAAGCATTATGATGATATATTGCAGCAACAAAAGACAATGTTGAATTACACAGAATGTAACACATAAATGGAGAAAGCTGGAAAATGCTACAATACACTGGAAAGAAGAAAAAGCATTCTGATATTTATATTTACATAATGATCTCATTCTAATTCTATGTAGCTGAAGCCAGTAGCAGTGTTCATACGGACACTTAGTAACTTAATTGAAGACATTCATTTGATATAAATAACCTAAAGGTCTCATCAGAGACAGCAATAGCCAGCAGAATTTCTCTACAAGCACTAAAGTCCTGCTCCCAGTGCTGTATGGTGGTACTCCCAGTGGTGGCAAGATTGATGCATAACTGGCATTTGGGGTTGTAAGGGAGAGAAACACTTGACCCCCACCTGTGTGAGAAAAGACAAGATGTGCATATGAGTCTGCTTTATTTCACTGCAATGTACCACACTGTTGGGTCCCTAATAATAAAGTCCAGTATCTCTACTGTGTTTATGTATTGCCATGTTTAAACCAAGGTAAAATCACTGAAGTTTAGACAAATCTCAGTTTCAGAATTGTCTGTGTGACTTTTAGGATGCTGTGCTTGCTTTTTCTGCCAGGAAAGTAGGTTGCTGATATTCTTGGTTCGTCTTTGCTCACAGAGGTAAAATTAGAGGCCTTGAGACTCCTGCTGGTAGAACAAGCTCTCAATTTCTCACTGTCGAAATTCAATCTGATTTCTATCTTTTTCACTAAAAAGCTGTCAACAGAAAATAAGCAATTCCCATCAAAGAGTTATATTATTTTTGAGGTATATACATTCAGCTGGCAGATGAAGAAAAACTCAAAGTAATTCAAATTTTTTTATTTTAATTTCTATTTTCTAGGAAACTAAGCAAAAATATTAATGCAGGGCATAACTATAACTCACCAAAAAGAAAATAATCAAAAAGAGAGATGCTGATTCAGTGTTAGATCACTAATAACTTATTTTCTTACTATGGCCCGGGGTCTGATTTTCTCCTCCTTATGCTGGTGTAACTTTGTTGACCTGCTTACCCTTCATCTACTGTGGAGGAAGCAGGAAGACAGCACTCCTTTACAATGAATAACATAGAACTGAAATCAGAAGCTTGCTTTGCAGTGTAGGATAATATGAGATCTATCAGTAGCCAATGGGACTATCTTGATATCCCAACAATACAACTCCACTTTTTGTATGCAGAATAGCAGCGTTCAAATACAGAGAATGTATAAAGCTGATTTCAGTATGTTTTAGCATTTGCAAGTCACACTTCAAAAACTGATTTATGTTTTATTTATAAAGAAATATCTAAAAAATGGATTATGATACAATATTTCAACTATTTTAAATCTCAAAAGAATGGCGTTTTTTCTTCACTGCAGTTTTTACATTGCACAATTTCTCAAGGGAATTTTAAAAGTGGACAATTTGTAGTTTGAAGTTAAACCCACACTCTGTGAAATTTCCTTCAGCTTTCTCAGACCTTTGAGAATAACATCTGAACTGTCTACTTTTCTCTCTTTTTTGTCAGCTATTTGAGCAATAAGGTTGTTCAGATTAGGAATCTATGGTCATTTAAGATTTTCTCTTTGTTACACAAATTCATTTATAGCGGGTTTTTTCCTCTTGAGCACTACTACTAGAGCTGAACAAACAAGTGCTTTAGAGATTTCTTTTTCTTCCCCTGCAAGGCAGCTGTGCTACGTGGTTGCTCGCTGTAAGTAGACTGGTCTCTGAATTATGATGTAGTTTAGCTTTATTTCTCCTGGCCAAAGAAGTTACTACCCCCCTGTCTGCCCTGTCCTTCTTCTGGACATTACTTTCCCCAGAGCAACAGTGGCAAAGCAGGTGGTGTCTCTGATCTTTTGACATTGCAAGTTCACAACCTTCTGTATTAACATAAACTGAAACTGATGGTGGGTTGAGTGAATATGCCAGGCTGCAAACTCTGGCAGCTGAGCCTTTACTACAACTCCCATTCTGCTGGCTTTGCCCCGGGGATAACCTCCTTCCAGGGACAGAGAGCCCAGCGACAGGCTTAGCCACTGCCCCTAAAGGCAAAAGGAACTGTGAAATTGAGCCCTGATCTTTTAGAGTTGCCTATTTATTGTATTCTCACAGATCTTTGTTCTTGCTCACTTTCTGTTCATCTTGATAAGAACTTTTATCATACTTCTTCCTTCCACAGCTTTTACTGCTCAGAATTATCTAGATAGCCTAATTAACTTCAATTACATAATTTTTGTTTGCAACATAAAAGATGAATGAAAAAGAATGGTAGTGTTCCAGCTACATATAAAAGTACAGCTGCAGTAGAGAGCACGAAATCCTTAGGAAAACATGCAACAAGAATCCCAACGTGCTACAAAATATTTCCCTGTAAAGGCCCCAGATCACACTACCTACGAGTAGAGCAGCCGATACATGCTAAAATAAAACCCAAATGAGCAAGTGAACAAATAAATGAAATAAATGAAAAATATAGAAGAAATTATCAAAACATGGCACTTGATGAGAGGATGAGAAAAGGCAAGCACATGACAAACTTGTAGCTCATCCACAATAGCTTCCTTAATGGGAGTTGCTTAGAGGCTTTAGTGCGGAACACTGTCTAAGGGGAAACATGGAAGAGAATACAGAGCAAGTAAAGATCTGAGTATTAAACTCAGTGCCTTCTCCCATGGGCTACATTTGATGCTTGTAATGCACTGGGGATATTTACTATGCAGCATTTAATGGCACTTAAAATCATGCTTTCTCCCCATGGTGTGTTGAGGAAGTGCCCACTGTATAATGGAAAACCTGTAGAAGAAGTAGATTTATTCATGGCTGCTAATGGCTTTCCTTTGCTTTCCCTGTGATTCTTTATTCATCCAAATATATTGCTTTCTACCTGAAAAATATTTATCAGACTGGAAAGACACACTATGACGATTCTTCCCAGGAGGGATTAAGAGACCACAAATCTTGTAACTTTCTGGAAAAAATGTAAATCTCAGTATTTTATTCTTGCTTTTTTATAAGTAAATCATTGAGAAAAGAAGAGCTGAGGAAGGAAAGGAAATCCTTGACATTTATCTTGCAAATGTTTAAGGCATTTCCTGATGAACAGGTTATAACTACAAAGACAAATAAACTGAAATACTACGTACAGAAAAGTTTAAGTAAATTCAGATATTTCAGTGAATTCCACCATTTTTCAAGAGAACAGGTCCTGTGTTAAGATTCAGGACAAGAATATATAAGGTCTGAATTTAGGTCTATGTTCCATCTCAGAATGCGTGTGTGGCTTCAAGCAAGTCCCTTTGAGCCAAATTTCAAAGATGCTTACATACCCAAGGAAAAATAGACTTGTGAGTGTAGAAAATGGACATCATCATACATCTGAAAATCCCACTTGATACCACAGCAGCCATTTGACTCTTTAAGTCTCCAGCTGTCTATAAAAAATCCAGCCCTTAATCCCTCTTCACCTTAGTAAAATAGGAAGAGCAACTTGTTTGAGTTTTTTGTGTATTTAATTTGCAGCATAAAGCAGGGATCCTCTTACTAAATACAGCTATGTCCTCCAGCCTTTTCCATAAACAGCAGTGAATAAACACCTACATCCACAGGGCTACAATCAAAATATTCCAACATCCTGGGGCTGCAATACAAGAGCAGAAGTCTCATGAGAAGAGAATGAGTGACGTAGAAGGAGAAGCAGATGCCACCAGAAAGCTAAAGTGCAGAAAGGAATGAGCATATATGTGCCTTTGTGTGTATAAGGATAGGGTGGTGGAAAGGAAGATAAATTACTTCTTTTTTTAAAAGCTTCAGAAGAAATTTGATTCAGTTTTGCATTGAAATCAAAGTACACTGAGGAAAATCCTGCATAAAATCCATGCAAGGATGATAACAACAGGCAATAATTGTCCCTGCTAACACATGGCTTGCTTTCTGTATCTGGTCATTGTGTATAACTGTGGATGGGTCAGCACCACGGGGAGCAGGGAGGGCAGTGCAACCTCCTAGCCAGCCTAGATGATGTGACCCAGAGACCTGTGATGGGCTGGCTGATGACAGTGATGGCAGGGGAGCAAAAGTCCCTTTGGCACCGACCAACAGTCCACTCCCACACACAACACAGCACAGCAATACACACTCATGGGACCAACAGGCTTCTGAGTGTGTCACAGCTGTAAAAAAAACTTGGTCCAGAAGAAGGAAAACTCAGAACCTGAAGAAAATGTTTTTAACCTGACAGGCCTGAAAATGCACAGAAAAGGGCATGGAGAGTGAGATGTTACAGCAGACAAACTTAAAAATATGAACAAAACCTCAGAAGTGAAAGGGAAAGGAGGCTCTAAATCTTGCCCTAGTACAAAGCATTAGCAGTTGAGAGTGTTGAACAGCTGCACTTATAAATAACTTTCTCAGTTCTAAGTATCTGAAAAGGAAGATTTTCCTTCCCCCGTGACACAAAGCACCGCACCGCATATTTTTTTCTGTGATTTTTTTGTACTTGATTGCTGCAGCTGATCTCCATCCTTTATAGTCTTACGGTGCCCAGTAATAAGAATCCCATAAGCTGTACTTCCCACATGCTGGGACTGCCATCTTCTTATTACATTGTCCAGCCAGTCAAAGCTCCACAGTAAATTTCTTTACTTTTGAGTATAGATAGCTCTCTACTTCTCTAAACCCTCCAAAGATGGGTTCAAAAAATCTTTTTATAGTACCCTCATGGGTTTGATGAATATTATAACAAGACAGTGCTTCTATTCTTATAGCAACAAGGTGAGGCTGAGGTGTACTAACATTCCTTCATAACTTACAGACCAAGAACCGCAGCCCAGGCAGAAACTGTGAGTTTGTCTACATGATAAGGGTGAATATTCCTGAGCCCTGAACTGCTATAATGAGAGCCAGTTCTGGTATCAAAGCCACTAAGTTGTGTTACTCTGGGACTTCCAAATCGAGACAGGCTTATGCATGGGATCAGAGGGACTTGAGGCTTGCAACTGTCTTTTCCTGACTACATTGACACATCTTACTCAGCCTTTTCAAGGTCAGCCAAGAAACTATGGCAGGAATTCCTTCTAGAAATTAAGCTTTTTGTTTCCCAGGGAAATCCTCAGGGAGTTACAAAAATACAAACAGATGTAAATGATACTTTTATTTCCATGCAGGTATTTTCCATTTTCTTTCTTACTTCTCAATTCATTCTGATATGCTACTGCAAACTACAATTAATGAGAAACTTGTGCCATCATTTAACACAGTGCTAGCTGCATGGATCTCTACGTTAAACCGCATTGCCCCAGTTACTGTCATTTCTCTTGTCACTATACTTTCAGCTATTTGAAAAAAAAAATTAACTTCACAGCCATATTTATTTTTGCAGATAAAGAAATGTGGGGGTTTGTGGAAATTAAGTAACAACTTTAGCCAGTTAGCTATTTTGATTAACTTAGAAATAACAGAGATGTCCACAATCAAACAGAAAACAATGCAGAACTCTGCAGAACAGAAACTACATGACGAAAGAGTGTCATATTAAATGAAGAGATAATGTCACTCAAAGCACATTATGCATACTATTTAAAATAGTTCATAGACTTTCTCAGAAAACTTTAGAAAGGATTGATTGGTGAAATATGTAGTGGATATGCATGCAATGGATGCAGTGTATTAAATTTATTTTTATTAATTTACATCAAAACCCTTAATTCTTTACTAATTGATGATTATTTTTCAGGACTGTCTGGAAATATACGTAGCCTAAAGAAGAAGAAAAAAAAAAGAGATTACTACAAGTCCCAGCTGCATTGTTATTAAATAGGATATGAACGAAAAGGAGTCCATTTTTACACTTCAGAGCACACACTATACAGCTGCTGTTGCAAAGTAAAAAAAATTCCCATTCTCCCATTCAACTTGTACTTCAGAAAACAGAACAGTTCCAAACCTTATCAGGGTTTGTGTTTTTAAAACACTTTCAGCAGCAACCACTGTCAGAGACTACTAGTAGCTTAAATGGACTGAAACTTTCAGGTTTTTTTCCAAAACTAGTACTGGAACTGTTAGCCTTTTCTGATTTACAACTATACAGAATTTATTTGGGAGAGACATACATCACTCAAGAAAGTTTCCATACTCAAATTTCAGTCTAGCTGTGTTAACAGGCATTTATTAGTGGCCATTTATGCATTGTTTAGGAATAATCCACTGATGTAGAAAAAATGGTAGACCACACATTGACAATGGACGGCAACACTTAGGTATGAGTACGTTTATCATCAGTGTTCACATTTGGGGATACCAGTTCAGAAATAGGATTTATGTTGGCATTTTGAGCTAGGATAGAATAAAAATTGTTTGTGCCTAAGAAACCAATATTTTTGGGAAGCAAAACACAGCTTGGTTTTAATCAGGCTGTCCCATATAACCTTTTCTTAAGAAAAGCAATACACTGCATTAGGAAACTATTAGATGACTGCACAAATGATGATAACACCGCTCTCAGTGTGCAGGTATCACTAAGTAACTGCCCAGTTGTGAGGACATACCACTTCTGATCTCCCAGGGGTTTGTTCCATGTCTAACACAATTCAGTTTCATTAACACCTTGGGTAAAGGAAGATAAAGTACATTGCATATTGTGGATGATGTTAAGTACTTTGGACAACTGGATCAGAATTCCAATGATTTTGACCCTACAAAGACACAATCTGAAATCAGTAAGATGAAATTCAATAAAGACAAGTGCAAAGTATTCTACTGAGGAAAGCAAAATAAGTTTGTAATTACAAAACTGGTGAATAAGTGGCTGAGGCTAGAACAAGCCATGAACTGTTTCTGGCTGACCAAAGTAACATTTTGGGTTAAAAGGAGACGACAAATGTAAGTCAGGTATGTAATTATGAGACACTCGTACAGAACACCAGTGAGATAATTATAGCACTTTATAGGCTGTAGGAATTCTCATCTAGAATAGCAGGTCTTCATGCTAGGAGACATGCAATCAAATTAGAAAGACTCCAGAGGATAGCAACAAAAATTACTACAATTTTAGAAAACATTACTTATCATGAAAGGTTAAAATAATTGGATTTGTCTGAACTAGAAAAGAGAAGATGGAGGAGGACATGATAAAAGTCTTCACAAATGAGGTTATTATAAAGGAGATGGTGATCAGTTGCTCTTTATCTAAACTGAAACTTAGACAAGAAGAAATAGGCTTAATTTTCAGCACAGAAAATTTAAGTTAGACATTAGGAGAACTATGGTAACTGTTAAGAGCAGTTAAGCATTGAAATAAGTTATCTAGAGAGTCCAGAAAATCCCCTTCATGGAAGGTTTTTAAGAACAAACTAAGGAAGTATCCATTAGTGATAGTCTAGATTTACCAGGTTTTTCATTAGATTGGGAGACAGAATGAGACCTATTAAATGACTACCAGTTCTGACTTTCTACAGCTCTTTCATAGATTAGAATTCTATGATATTTAAGAAGACTAGAACAACAATTTGCAATAGACAGTTTATGCTAATGTTGTAAAGAAACTCAACTGACAGGATCAGCATCACTGTCTTAGCTACAGTCTGGCCCTTTTCCCAACCTATACGCTTTTTTTTTTTTTTTTTTTTAAAAAGACACCATTATAAGCTTTAATGTAGCTAATAATGAAAAATCTATAGAAGACATTGGCATTACCACTAATGTAAAACTGATGTTAAGTGAAAAACCCCCTGACATCCACTCTACTGAAACAGGCACTGTAGATGCTCACTCTAAATTCACAAACCTCTTAATCTTATCTTAAAAAATAAGTCCAGCTTTCTATTAATCATAGAATCACAAAGGTTGGAAAGGACCTTCAAGATCATCAAGTCCAACCATTAATCCAGCACCACCATGTCCCCTAAACCATGTCCTGAAGCACCACATCCACATGTTTTTTGAACACTTCCAGAGATGGTGACTCTACCACCTCCCTTGGCAGCCTGTTCCAATGCTTGACCACCGTCTCCGTAAAGAAATTTTTCCTAATATCCAATCTAAACCTCCCCTGGCGCAACTTGAGGCCATTTTCTCTCGTCCTATCACTAGTTACTTGGGAGAAGAGACCAACACCCTCGTCGCCACAACCCCCTTTCAGGTAGTTGTAGAGAGCGATAAGGTCTCCCCTCAGCCTCCTCTTCTCCAGACTAAACAACCGCAGTTCCCTCAGCCGCTTCCCATAAGACTTGTGCTCCAGACCCCTCATCAGCTGTGTTGCCCTTCTTTGGACACGCCCAAGCACCTCAGCATCCTTCTTGTAGTGAGAGGCCCAAAACCGAACTGTGACAGCTTAGAACTAGTGCTGCTGATCACAAATGCAAGATATAATGCAGTTCTCTACAAGCAGAACAGGAGGTAGTAGAGCAGATTTCTCAATCAAGACTATTGAAAATATCACAACTTGTGAATAGAAAGTGTAGAAAGGGTTAGCACATCTCTGCCTTCCCTTTTCTTGGCCTTCCTCTGATTACATACGCAGCCTCATTCATTTCAATGATTCTGTTGTACTTAATAGTAAAGAGCACAACATCTTTGTGTGACAAAGACACAAAATGGAATTTCATCTCCATTGCAGTTGACGACAATACTCCTATCAACTTTACAAGGTTTCACTAACAATCTTCTACACTTGTGGGTCCAGGCTGCAAATTTACATTTTTGACCATGCTTTGATCTAAATGTATTATATTGTTTGCCTGGATAAAGAAAAATCAACCATCTAGCAATGCTTCTGTCAAGAGTATATTGTGCAATTTATTTTAGATCGCCTAGAAGTGACAACCCACATAAAGCATATCAAACAGAAAGCTCTTGCTTACCTCAAATGACAAAACACAAGTAGTTCCCTAAGATAGGGCCGACATGCTCCACACTGACCTGTCACACTGATTCTTTTCTTTCAATAGTGCTGCTACGATATGCTAACATTTCATTTGCCATTTTGCAAGCCTCAGAAAAGTCAATGGTGATCCTAAATACAAGTGTTTTAGGAAAGACTGAAATGTATTTACATGTCAGGATAACAGGAAAAAAGTTGCAAAGACTTACGAACTAGGACTTAGTAAGGTCAGTCAGCCATGTGTAGTTGCAGGTAATTGAGGCTCAAGCCAGCAATGACTGAAAAAGTTTTTCATCTGTTTACATTGCATAAGCGAAGGAAATGAAGAGGGTGATTCTGAAGAAGTTTCTGTATTTGTCCAGCATGGCACAAATTTCCTCTCTGAAGCTTGCAGACTACTGATAAGATAAATACAAGCAAAGAAATAAAATGTAGTGATTCTAATTGTTTTGAAGTCTATCATCAACAGTATAGTTGAATAAAAGATGGACGTTACCAATCATGTTTTCCAATATTGGGAAATACTTTTAATCCAAATTATATGGAGAGAAACAGAATATAAATTTGTTAAAAATTGGTGGCTATATTTTCAAGTGATCTAGATCCAGGATACTCTCAGATATACCTACTGAAACATCCATTGTTTTAAAAGGCAAATAAATCATTCTCTCTGAATATGACAGGCATTAATATTAATATGCACTGTTACTACTTGAGAAAAAAATCTGCTTCATCATCTCTGTGACCTTTCCTTATTAATGTTAGTATTCTTGATAAAGTCTAAATACTGGCTGCTACACATAAATACTGTGATATTTCTTCACTGTTAGGACAGACAGTTTCCCAATTGAGCATCCAGAGGTGAACAGGTAGGTAAATGTTTCATGCATAAGATTACATCTAGAAAATTTAAGAACTCCACATGATATCTGAATGAAAGAATAAAGACTAAATGTTGTATTATCTTGGCTTGCTTTCTTCTTTACAAAAACTCAGAACCTCCTATCAAGAATGGGTTATTTCCTGCAGACCCATGAAATATGAAATCATGATTATTTGAAAAACCTTCCCTAACAAAAGAAGAAAACTATCACCATCATGACAACTGAGATGCAAGGGAAGGCAAAGGGAAATATGTTGTGAAACCACACATTCTTTGTGATCACTTCAAAAGAAATTACTAAACTGCAGTGGATCTGGGTAAAAAAGGGAGGCAAACTAAGAGCTCACGTGACTCTGAGATGTCACAGGCAAATGTTATCGCATCTTTTAATAATATCACATAGTCAAACAACAGCAGCAGCAGATTGAGAAGGCTGTGTAAAATCCTAGAAGAGGCTCTGCAAAAACGATGTTGCAGTTTCAGCTGCTAAGGTGGATTCTCAACATGCATCAGTTATGCCTGACCACACAGCAGGGATAATTCATGCCTGTACCAGACAAAAATATTTCATGTATTGTGGTATATTAGTATTAGGGAAGAAAGATTCAGGTACTCACATGGGAATATTCATAGAACCTGTGCTAACTCAGTCTTTATAGATTTAAACAGATACAGCATCCCATCCAAAATACTGAGTTGAGTAGGCACAGAGAAAATTCACCAACAGGGCACAGGGAAAACATGAAAATACCAGAGAAAATATGCCAAAACTCTAAGTCCAAAAGCAAATTCACAAAGAGGAAATAAACAGAATGCAAAAGAAGACCTATTGATACTGTAGAGGAAAAATATGATAATGGAAAATGCCCTGCATATGAGGTCATAAGCAATAATTGTAGCGAGAGAAAACATCGTGTCAAAGGTTGTGGATGAAAAAAACAAAGTACAAAGGCATCACATCAAGGAAGCAGGCAGTGACTCAGGGGATGAGATTTTGCATGTCCAACATTAATGCAGCACAAAAATAAATAAATGGTTTATAAAGCTAAGGCTAGCATAAGATTCAAGGGCAAGCACAGAAACAACCAGAAAACTGAATGCCAATGAGAAAGTAAAGCATCAGAGACTCTGTTGGCCTGTAAAGACTCACTTAGCCTTAAATAATGAAGAAAACCCAAAACAATAAGGCAAAATTGCACTAACCTGAACCAAATTAAAATTTCAGTGGTGCACAGCCATAATGCTACTAGGGTAAAGTAAATTATAACCAGAATACAAAAGTAAAGTACATAGACCGAAGTATAGATTTTAAAAATATCTGAGACATAGCTACCAGCTGAAATAAGTAAAGTTACGAACCTAGAGAAATTATTAATAAAATACAAGAATAAGCAAAACACAAATAACTCGGAGCAGGCAATTCTCTATGGTATCTCTATAGCAAGGTTCCTAAAAACTACCAAGCTGTATTTGAAAGACTGGGAAGTCTTCCAAGGATGTTACACCTGGAAATAAATAAAACAATTCAGCCTGTACAACACCTGTCTGGCAGAACACCCACTGCATTAAAACAAACAAACAAACAAAATAGTGTGAGCAATAAAGGAAATTAGGAAAAAAACCCTCCATCATCACTAAATGAGTATCAAGGCAGTCGCTGAGAACACTAGGCAAACTGTGAATTTGCAAAGGACCAAGTCGTTTAAACAAAGTACTAAGCTGAGATAATTACCAAGTACCTCTGCAGAACCCTGCTTGATTTAACAAAGCCTGTTACATTTTACAGATAGATACTATTTGGATTAGGAGGACAGTAACCTCTCCACACACCAGCAGAGACACAGCTTCTCTGTGGCAAGTAACAAAAGACTATCAGTCCTTGATAGTAATCTGCTGAGGAAAGAAAGACTTCCAGATGGTGTAGACAGAACTATGCAGGCAGTAACAGGTCCTTAACACAAACTGGTGTGTTTGACAGAATGAGTCAAGAATGAGTCAAGAAAATAAACAAGGAGATAAATAAAATTAAGACAAAATTGCAAGAAAACACAGTGTAATTCATAGCTTTGCAAGGGCTACAAATCCATCCCTAAACAAAGAACAAGAATTAATGGACCATACTAAAGAAATCAGGTCAGTTTGAAGACTATTAAGATTCATAAATCATATGCAAAACATTCTTTCCACTGCCTCACCTGTTTGTCTTCAGGCCATTTTCTGGTCAAAAATTCAGTATAGATATGATTACTGTTCGCTTTACAGAGTATCAACTTATTGAAATACAAACCAGAGACACGGCAACAATACATGGAATACCAGAAAAAGAAAGGCTGCAGTATTTGTTTTTAATTAAGATCAGTATTTCCAGTGGTTCAGTGGATTTGCATGGGAAAATTTCAATCTGCATGCTAAGGATGGAGAATCTTTGGAGCAGAAAATGACGTAATTGTCAGTGCCTTGAGCGCATTCCTCCACTTTCCCTCCCTGGGGATGCTGGCTGCCTGGGCTCAAGACCAGCTTCAATAGTGCAGCTGTGTGGCCTTGAAAAGCTATTTGACAAGTCCCAGCTCACTTAAGAGCTGCTTTTAAGCTCAGTCTCTCATCCTTGGTCACTGCCTGAGCTACTCTGCAACCATCACCATGCCTAGCCATGTACCCCATTGACCCTGACCCACAGATTGTACTTCCTGGCTTGATCTCAGACCTGTCTCTTCTCTATAGGTTTGCCTGACGATCTGGACTCTTGACTGAACCAGGTCACTGTCACGGGACATGCTCTGGTCTCCTTGCTCAGGCACTGTGGGACTGTGCCCATGGTAGTGTACCTGTGACCCTGCCTTCCCGGCTGTCACACTCGGCTCCCAGCTTGCCTTCCCTTATAGAGCAGTGCTGACCTTGCTGCTTGCTAGTAATAGCCACCAGGAGAATGTTTTTATGACAGCACTGCTAAGGACTCCTGAAACCTCCAGTTTATGCTAATGAGGTCTCAAGAATTAAGCTTAGAAATATGCACGTCCAACAAGGAATCAATTTCTATTTGGCTGCCTGCTTATCCTGAGCAGAACAGCACTGTGAGATCGTGAATGTAACAGAAACAGAAATCTCGGGAAGCATTGTCCAAGTCAATTATACATTAGGTTCAAGACGGGGCTTGGAAAGAATCCAGGAATCCACTGTAGACAAAGATTTACATGTGCTGTGATCCATCATCCTGTTCAAACTGCCAAGCACTGCAAGAGTAACTCCACCTGCCATTTGACAGCATAAGGATCACTGTGATTATTTGGAGACATAAATTGCTTCAAATAAACAGAAAAATCACAATCCTTCTTTCACATAGCCAAATACAAAGCCTCTCTCAGGAATACTGTGATCTAGAACAAAATTTTGTATCCAGAAGGCTAGACATGCTGGACTAAGATTAATAACAATATTTGAGGTCTTGTGGGTGGATGTGATACTTATGAAAAAATGCAAGCCAAGCAACAGAAAGAAACAAATTACTTTTGTAGCACCAGGACCCAGACTGAAACAGGAGCAGAGTTTTTCTCACAACAGAACATCTATAAAATACTTTCTTATTATAGACAAGTCAGACTTGTATAAAGTAGATGAACTGACAGACATGATTGTAATGACAGTCACAGGCAAAGCAATACAGCATATCAGTAGTTTGATGGCAGAACTGGGTTTCCTTGCAGTGAGTTCCTGCAATTTTCCTGGGAATGAAAACTGAGATTCATCATATTATCACTACTTCCATAACCAGTCAGTCAAAAGCAAACCCAAACCAGTATTACAATTTCAAAGCTTCTAATAAAGAGATGTGCTAATAGCCTTACCATAGGCCAGAACAAAACACCCTTAAGTGGCATGACAGTCCCATAGAAATCCCATTGAATATTCTGATCTTGAGATGTACAAGTAATAATGTCTGTAGCATTACCAGAACTCCAGAGAGTCGAAAGGTAATGCACTAAAAGGAGGAAAAGACATGCTAACATAAAATTCTACATGACGAAATAAAGACATCTAAAAACATCGTTTTGATATCCCATTTTCATCAAACTGTTCCTTATTTACACAGTGCTGTGGTGGATTAACATCACCTTTCCCCAAACCGCAGACAGATTCACCCAACAGCAATGCAGAAACAGACAAAGGTTGAGCGCTCCTAAGTCCTCTGAGGAAAAAGAAAGATGCATCTAAGTTCAGAAGCTGTTTTCTGGTTGTGAAACAGATACTTCCCCACAGTCCCACAACAGGCCTGATAAATCCTTTGCTCACCCTCAGACCTTGTCTGCTGAGTGACTTTAAGCAGCTGCAAAGTGTCCTTTGGTAGCTTAACTTTTCTTAGTTAAATATATTAGATGCCATTAAGAGGTACCTAACTCTTCCTATAATCACAGAGATGCACCATGGTGCTTCACTCGGGAATTCTGGATTTCACTGTGGGAGTCAAACGCTTAAAAGTTAGGTGTTTCACACTGACTCCTTTACTGGATTTGTTAGGAGTATTTTCAGACTGTATACATTTGTAACTGTAGAGAGGTAGGAGTAAAGTACCTTAAAATGAAATAATTAAAGGAGGCACTGAAATGCACAAAGATAAAGCCAACAGGACTGTGAGAGGTAATAGTAATCTGCAGTAACAAACGTTAAGTGAGAACAATTCATGACTTGTGATAACATTTAATGTGAGGATATAAATCAGACGAAAAGAGTACAGTTGAAAGATTGAAAACACATACACAGCTAGGCAGAAATAAAGAAAATATAAAGTGCCTTCTGTTATCTTTACCTTGTAACTGAGATAATGCTTGTCTTCACCGATACACCCTTAGAGTGGCTCCTGCACTTAGCTGCAAGGCTGTAACAAAGACACATAGCATCTAGGTTTATGGATATACCTGGTTAGCACAGGACTATGTTAGGCACTGCTAAGCCTGTTGCTTGCTGAGTCACACTGAAGACACTGAACTTATCATTGTATGCCTGGCACTTTGAAACATTTAGCTGTAAATCTGTACATCAGGTAAGTATTCACACTTTTTTAGGCAAATGATGTATTTCTTGATGTTGTCCAAGTCTGATGTGTAAAGTAATTCATATTTTCAAGGCCTAAGCTGCACCTGCATGGCTGAAATTAAAAAAGGTAAGAATGAAGCAGAGATGCCATACGACCAATAGTGTCAGGCTTCTTGCTTTAAGAATGCCATTGCTATTACAGGAGGTACTGCTAGAAGGCGGTTAGAAGGCAGAAGGCAGCAGTTTCTTTTCTTCCCCACAGGAATAACATTCAAACTAAATAAAAAAAATTGAGAGCACTAATACACCAGAATTTTAAAGAAGACAACATGTTCATACTAGTTCCCTTGAAGCTTCTGACATTGCTTCACACAAGATTTTCTAAACCTGTAGAAGCAACCTATAGATGAAACAATTACAAGGGAAGGAAAAGCAGAATGAAAACTTTAGCCTGAGTTTAGCTATGAATATTTCATGACCTTACTGAAAGCGTATTTCAGGTGAGTCTACATAGCAATCTGCGTTCTATCTGGTATCATTACATAATTTCAAATTCCTGACTTGGCTAATGGGGCAGGCATTAAATTTTCACTTAAAACTGGAAGGGACTGCAAATCTGCTGGAGGAAGAAAAATGGTAATACCAAGCTGGAGAAATGCTGCAAAGCAAAGTGCAATTATTTAGGGATGAGAACAAACCTCTGCATGCAAGCAGGAGAAAGAGTCACGCAAGACAGGAACTGCTAGCTGAGCAAAAGTTCTGCAGAAAATCTAGGGGTGTTTACTGGATCATAATCTAAACACAAGTCAAAAATAACATGCTGATGTGAAAAGCATGCCACAGGATGTGGAGTATAGGCTGTAAAACATAAGTAGTACTCTGACTTTTTCAGCAGTGCTAAGACTTCAGCTAGAGTACTGTATTGGGCACTGGATGGCAGTATGGCAAGAACTAAAGCAGCACAAGAAGAATAATTAGAAATACAGAGGACTGACTTTTCAGGAAAACTGAATGAATTGGGGTACTTTAGCCTGAAGAGGAGAAGAGTGAGGCAGAATATAGTAACAGCCTTCATATGTAAAAGCCAACTGCAAGGAAGAACAAGAGAATGATTTGTGAGATATATCTGTGACAGATGTAACAAGAAGTAGTGGGCTCAAACTGCTCCACAATGTTCAGGCTAGACCTTAGAAAAGCTTTTGTACAGTAAGGACAGTGAAACAATGATGAAATAAATTGCCAGAGGAGAGTATAGTACTTTCACCTTTGGAGGTATATAAAAAAGGATGGCCAACCATTTATCAAGAATAACAAAGAAAGAGAGAGAAATAAGATGACTTCCCGAGTTCTTTCCAGCTCTGATTTTCTATTTCTTTACACTTCTCCGCTACTAAATTTCCGTGATTCAAAGAGCATAGTTCTCTAGCATTCTGTTCTCCCAGTTAAGCCTTTCTCTTCATATTCAAAAATGCTGTGACTTTCCATGGCACTGACTAAGCACTAGGAACTTGTCATGAATATATATGGACAGGGAATTTTCACATGAGTAGCATTTAAACATTAGAACTCATTCCCCGAAAACCTAATAAGTCCCTACTACTACTGGTTCTTTTGAAATCAAAAGGCAAAACTTAATTTCTCTTGACAGTACTTTTTTACTGCCATTTTTACAGCAGCATGTACACGGCAGTCATTTTCTTAAAAAACCCACACTTAACATACATTTTTAAATTCAGGTTGGTGAAGGAAAAGAGGCAGGAAAAATGTCTTAATATGGACAAAACTCTACAGGGCCATGAAAGAAATAAAATCACATGCAAATACAATATTGTCATTCGTTGAAAATAATTTTTCTGCCTTTAGAGTAAATAATTTAACTGACAATAAGACATTTTGGAACCGCTCATCTTTAGGTCCCTAAATATTTTTAAAAATCTAATCACATATGATGCTAATACTGTCAATATTCTCTGAGGCACACAAAATTTAATGTGGTTTTTTTCCTTCTTACTGGCCAAAGCAAAGAAATTTTCTGAGTGTTCATAAACAAGTATTTAACTATTGCTTCAGTTGTGGTAGCTCTTTACTCATCCTTATAAAATGAAACAGTCTTTTCCATTACATTTTGAAATGCCTTCCATGTATGCTTTTGACAATTCAGTTTTGATTAAGTAGATTATCAGAGTATCAGCCAGTATCCTTTTCTATTTCAAGAAATTTCTAAAGAGCCCATGAAAATCAAGGCCTTTGAAAATCCCTGTTTATTTGGTTTCTGGATAACTAACCTGAATTGTGAAAGTATCTGTATAGTCCTTTATTCACTGGTAAAATGTTACTAACACTTTTTAATTTAGTGTCACGAGCAAGCATTTAATTCAAATTTAGCAAGCCAGATACTGCTTTTTAATTAAATATAAGATGATTGTTAAAAAAGAACTTACTGAGCATTTAGAAGATAAATCTAATAGTCTTGTAATTAGCTCAAAATTACATAAGCAAGAAATGCCTAATCTCATTCTTAGTAGCACACGGACTTTGTAAGGAACTTGTAGATACAATTAACAGTTATCAAAATAGCCTACAGCAAGACAGGTTTCTATTAATTGTTAAAATAGTGATATTTAATAAGCTTGTTAAATGATAACACACTTGGGACAACAGACTCATTTAGTTTTGAAGTATTCCATTGTAATTCTCTAATGTCTTTATCAATATATTATACTGCCAGTTTGTCCAAAGTAACCAGTGATTTCACATTATTTAATTTTTAAGTTTCTAAAGAGTATCATCTTCAGAAGTAGCTGTTTAGCTCCTCTTAAATATTGCTAGGCCACATTCACTTTTGAAAGTTCTGATGGCAACAATTTAAGATTTAACTTTTGGGCTGGGGGGAAAACCTTGCCAGTTCATTTTTGGTTGCAAACCTGTACTGTTCATCTTCCACAAGCAAGTTCCAGCGAGAAAGTAACCCTATTAGAAATTCTTTCCTTCTCTGTGCCTTTCATTTCCCCTTCCTTAGTACTACAAAGAAGGTGTTTTTTTGGGGAAGCTTAGTTTTTTAGAATAAAGAAATCTAGTTTCGAGAGGCTATACCAACACCGTACTTAGTATTTCAAGAAGCCTTTATTCTCCTTGGCTAAGACTGTTTACAGTTTCTCCTATGATAGCATTACCCAGAATACCCTTCCCCCTGCTTGAATTTTCAGCACTATAACGACAAGGTCTAACTTAATTTTCCAGCACTGTAGAGGAAGTAATCAAGGCTGTGCTTATCACCAATATTGATAACGGTATGTAATTGCAAGACCAGACTTCTCAGCCAGGGAAAGAACAGGACTGTAAATCTCCAAGTTCCCAGGCTAAACTGCTAAGTACCACTAAACACTGTTTACAGATAGAAAAATATTTGCTAATGCAAGAAATGGTTGCAAAGAAACAGTATTTGTATGGGGTTAAAATAAAGAAAACAAAACACCTCTTGTTTAGAGTTCAAAAGCATAGAAGTACCAAGCCTATCACAATTTCTTAGAAGGACCAATAAAAGAGAATCTTTACAAATATTTTTTAATTTACTCAAAAAAGAAGGGATCTCTGCAGCTTCTCTTCAGTCCATGAATAAAAGGAATCATAGCTGTATAAAAAGAGATTTGGGAGGAAAACAATTGACCTATATAATCTTTTACAGTCAGGACTGGCTTCCAAATGCATTTTCTTCAGAATGTCCTTTAGGACCCTAACAGCAAGAAATTAATTCACCCCAAGTAACTCAGAGGAAAGGTATTTTTCTGCTTCTTTTTGGGTTTGGGATTGTTTGTTTGTTTGTCTGTGGTTTTTTTGTCTATTAAAGAGCTGGTAGACTGGGAAGAGGGCACTAACCCATGGTCCCTAGCCATGGGAGGTTAAATTAATTAGAGGAGTTAGAACACTTAGTATTATACATTACACAGTATGCTTCATACATTACGCAGCATGCTTAATTCTGAAAAGCTCAGACTACTGTTGCTATTGTTAACTATATAGTGATTGTCGCCAATAGGGTCTTTCTGTCTGCAGGGGAAACGAGTACTTCTATCTGATACAACTGTGAAGAGGGAGTAAGCTTTTCAGGAGCAGTCCCTTCATGACATCTGACAAAGAAGCAGGTAACTCCAAATTAACAACAGATTCCAGTTTGACAGATTCCTTCAACCTACAGACAGATACCTTACAAGATAAATGAGCAACAGTGAAGAGGTTGATAAGATCTTAGGTTTGCATTGTTCATACCAGTCTGAATTATACACCACATTTGGAAAAGTATTCTTACTGTTTCATAGCACAACAAAGCTGGCTGTCCTGGCAATGCCCTGTAGATCATGAATGACAATGCCTATTCAGATTGCATATTGATGTGTAGACATTGTTTTAAATGGCATTTATTATTTCACAAGTAGCACAGGAGTCAGTGGTGTGGTAATTCATTTAATTTGTTTAACCTATTTAATATACCGGAGACACTGTGCAAGTACTTGTCAGTCCATTAGCTGCTACAGTTCTAGGGGCTGTTTCATCCACATTTAAGCCCATTACTTCCCTAAAATGTTTGTTAAAATTGACTATCTAATTTATTAAGTAAAAGCAACAATGATGCATTTCCTTACTCATTGTCTGTGATAGATAGAAGTTGAGATGTGATCAGTAATCAGTGAATGGCAAAGGAAGCAAATGTTACCATATTCTGCGAATTACCCTGGCAGTGAACACACAGAAATGAGCCTCTATAAATAATGCAAGAATAAAAAGAAATACATCATCATTATGGACAGAAGTCTTCTACAGGCAACTCTTTATGATCACAAAGAGAGAAATAAGTATATCCAGTACTACCTGTGGTAAACGGAGTTGCAGCAGAGATAAAATATATGTTTGTGGGTGGGGACTGGAGGAAAAAGATAGGGAATAAAATATGGCTTAAGTTTTTATTTCCTAGCTTTTGAAGTTTGACATCAAGGACATTATAGGCAGAAGCTTAAATGTTTCATTTAATAATATTTTTGAGAATTAATTTTATAGCTTTTTAGGAGTGTTTTAAAGTTTTTAATAGTTTGTGTCAATAGGAGTGAGAGCTTTGTGAAATAGCTTCTGAAGTTTTGCCACAGAGGGGCAACTTCTGATACAGAAAATTATATCTGAGTGGAATGTACAGTTGCTGATGGAGAACATTCTACCTGCGGAGAAGCACAGATATTGCCAAAGCAGATTTTATCCGCCTGCTAACAGAAAAGATTTTACCTGGTAGTGAAATGCAACTACTGACAGAGAAGATTCCACTCATCAGCAGCTGCACTTTGGTGGCACATAAAACTTTTTCTGTCAGACAGTGCACATAATTTTTTTTTTCTCCATTGAAGATAAAATCTAAGGAAAAAAGTAATTGCTGATGAAGCTTGTGTGCATTTGTGTGATGGGAAAGAGTTCATTGGTTCACTACCTGCTGGGGCATAAATTTTCACCAGCTGAGAATCCGGCCCAGTTATGTATTATACACACAAATGAAGCACTGCATCTTGGAGCAGGAGCCAAAACAGTAATAAACTCTAGAGGAGTAAACTTATTATGTAAAATTTAATATCAACACTATAATGACTTCATTTTTTAGAGCAGTCATGTGGAAAAAAGGATGTTTAATTGTTATTGCCATAGGCTGGAGAACCAAGATGACTGGCACACAAAGAAGGAAACTAAGAGTCCCAAAGCAGCCTTCACTTAATGTATCTGGGTTTGTTTTTCAGCCTTGGGTTACCTTCCTAAACCAGCCACACAATTTGCTTCTCCAATTTCTTTTGTGAGATGTGCCCTCTCTGTGTGGATACAAAGACTGTGCATTCAGTAATCCACTTGGAAAGCACAAATACTCAGACACAGATGACTATGCAGGCAGCTGGCAGCGCAGTAAGTAGCAAAGTCTGAAGAAATGTCATGTTATTTGAGGTAGAGATATCCATCGTTAATAAAGACCTTTGTCTTTCTAAATACATACATTGTGTTTGATTTCATGGGTTTCAGGCAGCTTTCTACTTCCCTACAACTGTTGAGCAACTCGCTCCTGTACTTTACTTTTAAGAAGAAAATGCACAACTGCAAATCTCTCAGACTGTGAAATATACATATAAAAGACATTTCCCACTATTCTAGGTTTCAAATTCTTTTCACGTAGGCTATTGAAAGAGATGAAAATGGATAAATGTGTAGCCATCAATGGCGTCCGCCTCTCACTTTATAGAGAGCTACCATTTCATTAAGTTTGAAGTTTTTGAAATAATATAATCATAATGAAAGAAAGGAAATAAAATTCTCAGAAAGTTCTCAAAGGAGTATTAAAAGATGAGATTTGAATAAGACTGATCAAATGTTGGAATGGAAGATGCAGATAGGTCATAAGCCCTTGCTTTTTTGATTGCCCATATTGTCTCGAAACTGTTCAGCAGAACAAAGAGTTTTGTGGATGAAAGACTAGTGTGAAGAAACATGAATGTCAACTTGAGTTCTGAAAGACAGTCTGCTAATGAAATATTCTAAAAGTCATTTTCAAGGTGGTAGAAAGTTCTCACTGATGTGCACCAATGCTTCTGATAAAAAGCATCAAGTAGTTATGCAAGTATTGGCTTTCAGGGCTAAGAAAAGAAAGCAATGCTTGTATGACTCCAAATATTGCAGAAAAAAACTTAGGTTTTATACTTTCAGAGGATTAAAAACAATAATTAGGATGTTTGTTTAGATTCTAGTTTAGGCATAAAAAAAAAATCCGGATCAGTTAATTTTCAATATAACAAAATAAGATAATATATAAGTCAAACTGAGCAGACTGAAAATAAAGACAGATCTTAAATGCATTTTTAGTTCAAGAAAAAAAAACAAGGCACTGTTTGTTCATGCAATAAGTATAAGAAGTATAATTTGAGACAAACAGTAAATAATACATTTGGCTGCTCCTAGTAGGATACACTTCTGAATCTGACACTGTGTGATATTTAATAGCTTCTTCATAATAGGAGTTCGTAAGAGAGAAAGATCTAAAAGCAGTAAACATATTTCCAACAGTTCTAGGTGAGTAGATCTAATTAAATTTTGGAATATAAAAGCCGCTGAAGTAATACTGCCAACTCCCATCTTCTACAGGGATCTTCTTGCACACTTGAACTAGCTTCTAAAAAACTTGCTTTATCTTGGATTTCTTGTAGGGCCAAACTTTAACAGCATTGAAGTTCATGAAGGGGAAGCCTAATTTACCTTGACTACCCATTGCTTCCACCTTGGCACCCTTTCTCATTAAACTACTGAAATAAGACTGTAAGTCTGTAACCTTGGTGTGAAGAGGAGTTGTCAGACAGAGAGACCAGAACCAGGGAACATATTAAATACCTGAAGGGAAATTTAAGTAAATTCTTTCCTTTTAGAACCAAATACTGAACCAAGAAGCAGTGCTGCCTGTAGTTATCTAAGCCCCTTAAGTGACTTTTAGGAAGTTCCCTGTATTCATCTTGAGGAGAGCCCAGTTACCCCAGTGTTTATTATGGCTAAGGCACCTTTGCACTCAGCTATGCCTGCTCTTGACTGACTTTCAGAAGCAAGGAGCTCAAAATCATCTGAGGCACTGGAAACTGTTGGCAGATTCAGAATACACAGATCATAAACCAGCAGGAGAAGTATACTACAGAATTAAATTGCAATGATCACTTTTTTGTCAAATACAGTCAAAGGAGAGGTGGTTCATGCTCAAGCCAGTAATTAACACACTCTGCAAGAAGTGAGAGAGTTTCTGTCAGAGTGGCTGAAACTCTACCTTTATTACCTTCCAGAAAACCCTAGTGACCAAGCTAAGGTCTTAAGGCTACTTAAAACCAGGGGAGGGTCACCCCTACCCCATCTTGCTTAACTGATTTCACAGTGTAGGAAAGAAATGTCTGAAATATGTACATGAAATATGATTCTTAACAGGTGAAGGTAAACAAGATGGTGAGATGTGTAACTCCACTGTTACCCTCAGCATATCTCAATGGCTAACTCTAAAGAGCTGCCAAGTCATTATTTTTCTAATCTTGAATCCCATTTGAAGGCACCTAGCTCTTGCTGTGCACTCTACAGAGACCTGGTGATCTGAGAATGAGCTCTAAGCTCCACGCAGGCAGTCTCATTTTAGTTATGCCAATCTTCCTATAATTTTGCTTTAAGTCTGCAATCCACAGCCATCTTCTTTTGCTTCTATTTTAAGAATGTCATAAATACATTATATAACTTCTTGTTTGAGTTACAGCATCAGCTTTTATACCCAGGGTTACTATTTTCCATTAGATTATTGTAGGGCCTAAGTTCTTTGTTCCAAAACAATTCAGTCAGGTTTCAAAAAGATAATACATATTGTATGCTAATGGAATAAAAAGTCTGCACTTGCTTTTAACACGTATCCCTTTGGAAACAGGAAATGACTGGCTGTTACTGGTGGCTCTCCCTTACGATTAAACAGAAGAACTGTAGGAAGGCTTTGCTGAATGGCCTTTGATTTTCTGTCAATGCAGTTTTGCCAGGATTTTAACTGAGGTCCCATAAGTAAAACTAAAACTGCTCAGTCAGTCAGTCCCTGGATAAACCTAAGAAACTGAAAAAAATGTTTATGACAAAGGTATCATAACCCTTTGAATACTTAAAAGAATAACAAAGCAAGTGATTTTCTATTTAAAGCTAGTTAAGATGCAACACTATTGTTCTGAATTTATATGAACAAATAAAAGTCAAAAATAAGTTAAAGTTTCCTAGCCTTTTTCTTAAAATCAGCTCTAAATGAAATGTTTAACTCTCTTTAAATGTGTGACACTATCCATCACAATTTTATAGTTAGACACATAATAATGTATAATCTCAGCTTGCTGTCCACTTGTAAAAATGGGAATAGACTTCAAGAAATAAGCAATTTCCCAACAGAAAATTGGAAATTCTGCCAACCAATTCCAGGTGACCTGCCATCAATCAGTGTTAAATTCTCCCGAGCTATTGCTGAAGGGTATTGCCATTACTGACGGGCTTCACCTGGTGACTAATGGTATATAACAAATACATTCAAGAACTATAGAAATCCTAAGAATCTGTAATTGTCAGTTAACTTCCAGCAAAGACCTTCTCAGGCATTCAGAAAGAAAGTGAGACTTCTATAACCTTGAAACTACTCATTTTTATTATAATGTTTTTTTACAAAAATCAGAATGACTTGATGCCATGAAACTAAATTAAACCAGACTGCAAAACACTTATTTGTTGCTGAATGATTTAAAGTCTACTTTGCCGTATGCACTGAACACGTGCTAATGTGACAATTACTCGAAACCTGGACTTACACTCAAGTTACTAGAAAAACTTTGTGTGATTAATAGTTATGATTAATGTTTGAACTGTGCTGTTCCAGAGCAAGACTTTCCTTCATTTGCCTGAATATATGTTTAGAATTAAGTATTCAAGCGCTTTGGCTACCCATGTAAAGCCAGTGTAGCTATAAATTACTTTACAGGTGAGACCATGCTACAGACAAGAAATCTTGATTGTGTTCAACCAGTACCAGAGAAGCAGAGAGAGAAATGATGATGGATTTGTTACCTGGAATCTCCAAGATAGGGAAATAGGGTTTTCACAGTTGTCAAAACCAGAATCTGTCAAGATTTAAAGCTCTTTGTGTACAGAGGTACAGAAACTTTAATTCCTGCTGAACTTTCAGGTTAAAAAAAATAAAATAAAATTTTAAAAAGTAGCAGGAAGTACTGCTGGGGTCACTAATCCTGAGTTTAAAGGCCCACAGGACTGTCATTCTCAGCAAAGAGAATCAAACAAATTGTGACAAACATGGAGATCCAATGAAACAATTATACTTGCCTGATTGGGAAGCATATGATACAGGGCAACTCACAGGGGTGAAGAAAAGCATGTCTATAAATATTAGCAGGACCTACATTTATAAAATGGATAATTAATCATGTGTTTGGGGAGCAACAGATAGCAGTACCAGAATATATTTTTTTTTTCTCAAAATAAATCTGCACAACTAAACATGCTGTGCTATGTTAGGATAATAATTGTGGTTTTCCAAGATAGATACTGCAACATTTTAATACACAGTGAAAAGCAGCATTGTAGTTGTAATGTTCATAGGTCACTGGTTCACTCCCAAAAATAACACAAATCAACCAAAAAAAGGAGATGAAAATCAGTTACATGCATTCAGTATCTGCTTTGTCCAAAAAGGTGGAAGACAATGAAGACTGAGAATTAGATGTGAGCAGAAAAGAAAGGGTCTTTAAATCCTTGATAACATCAAAAATAAGCAGCTTCCTCATGCCCTTCACCATGGCTCAGGTAAAAGGTAGACAGAAGTAGGTATCTCTACATAAGAGAGACGTGGATTTTCCCTGTATGTATGTAACAGTGGAGATTTCATCCCATGTGATACCAATGGTTTAGGAGTTCTAGTTTTGTTCATAACTCATTACGTGCAGCCACCTTATCCCTTGACCGGCCGTTAGTGACAAGAGCGGAACACTTGGCTTTCCAGAATTACTGTTAAGAACAGAAATCGTCCCTCAAGGCAGAGCAAGAGCCTTTTACTTTCAGATGATGTCACATGATTCATTTAGTCAAGGTTTGCTTGCTGTTGAGCAGGTTAAATACAGAAAAGTAAATCTTCAAAAGAGCAGCCGATTTCTCAATAAATAGAGGGCTTGCTATGATGGGCTGCAAAATTATCATGCACATTCTTGTCTGTTAAAAAACACAGATTAGTATGTTTGCACCCACAGGTCAGTGCCAGTGAGGGCAATATTAAGAGCAGGTATTGGTTATGAAGATAGGACTGAAGTAATGCTGAGGTCTTCATTCCCAAAGTCAGGAGATGCTCACCATTTCATAAAATTCTGTGAATAATCAGATTATCTTTGCAGTGTTTGTTGACCTTCTCACTTAGAGCCATTTTATAGATGAAGTATAAAATGGAGAGGTGCTAAGTGGAAAAAGAATTAGTATCCAAGAGTGGGTTTCAGTCCCTTTGACATACTGAGAAATGATGTCCCATTCTCTCCATAGCTTGCTGTGCTCCCTCTGAGTTCTTAACATCGTTTGTAAAAGAAATCGGCTTAGATTTTCAAAGTAGAGACTTAAAACAGCCTTAAGTACTTAATGACAGATTGAAAGATTAAGGAATAAAAGTAGAAATATATTGAACAAAATAGCATCTAAGATATTAATTTAATTATCAAATCTCCTCTAAGGGTTCAGTAACTGATCTGTGGGAGCACAGACTTAATTTCTCCCTTCAAGTTCAGAACAGAGAAGCAGCAGATGACATGATCTATTATTCTCTAGATATATATCAATGAACACTGTATTGCTGTATTTCATAGTACAATGGTCCTTCAAGTTTAGTATCTTGTCTCAAGATGTTTTCTGAGAGTACAGTCACTAATGGAAGTCGTCGAAAGACTTCAAACTGAACATATACTAGATTAAAAATTAGATTTTCCTTTGAAATCACATTTTCTGGGATAATTGCTCTTTTTAAAAATTTTAAAGACATTTTAAAAATTATTTCAGTTTGCTGAGTTAAACCGAGGCCTATCAGACACTAACTGAATGGCTCCCTGCCATTAAGCAGCCTTGAATCTTTTCAATCTGTTCAGTAACTGCCCATAACATATACTGGTATTCACTGAGTCACTGATGCTTCCAAATGACTTTTTGTAAACCTGGACTTTTGCTATATGGATTACTTTAAAACAA
The DNA here is from genome assembly GCF_964289735.1 of Phaethon aethereus. Classification (NCBI taxonomy): domain Eukaryota; kingdom Metazoa; phylum Chordata; class Aves; order Phaethontiformes; family Phaethontidae; genus Phaethon; species Phaethon aethereus. The sequence continues at coordinate 15,789,782 of NC_138589.1, read as the reverse complement.
ATTAAGTACAAGGATTTCTCTCATTACTGTTAAAAACACCGAAGTATTAACACTTTTCAACACAATGCAGCTTTCATAACTCTTGAATTCTGACCACCTAAGTTCCATAAGCAAAGGAGGAATTCTCAGTTACTGTAACTGGGTAAGTTCTGCTGATTACGCAGGAATCACAGGAGTGTAAACCAGATGATTTTTAAACAGTTCTAAGATTTAGAGCTGTAAGTAACAGATCTGTATATGTCAGGATATATGCAAGAGATAACCCTAAATAAGATCTTTCTTCTTATGAATACTTGTACTAAATTCACAGGAACAGCTCAGATGTATTCTCCTGAGCAGGAATAAAAATAGGCCTGTACATGCTGACATCTGAAAGAAATAAGCAGGTATTTTCATAATGTAGTGCATTTTTACTGTATTAAAGGGAGTTGCCTTAGAAATCCAAAGACATAGCATTGCTTATGACAAACACTAATTAAAACTGCTCAAGCCTGGAAGTACGTGTCCACTTGAAGCTTTATGAACCTCTTACAAAGGACATCAGGCTTTTCAGGCCTGTCCCATATTGTTCACACATTGCATACTAGCATTGCCATCTGTGACGCTTCACACCCATGACACACAGGAAGGAAAGAATGAGCATTTCAGTTCACAAAGAAATATGTGCTATGGATTGTTTACAAAAATAAGCATATATAAAAATCTACAGGAAATAGCTTTCCTTACACCTACGGTCTGGGAAGAAGAGCTTTCTATCTGACATATCTTCATAGTAAATTATTATGGAACTTACAGGAATACTTTAGCATTATATCATTATGCACAATTATGCCATTTCTGTAACATCATAGAAGTTATTGATAAACCTTAGGATATAATAAACAGTTTAACTGAAATACTTTCTCGGAGTATTACACTATTGGGGAAATCTAGATTTCCTGAAAGGGTAAATTTTGACACCTCTACTCATGCTAAGTAGAACCTTACTTCATGAGTTGTTTCACTGATCTAATAGACTTATTCACTGAAAAATTTCTTAAAGTGGCCTGGAAGCCTGTAAGCAAGCCCCCACTTTTCAACACACAAAGACTGTTTTCCAAATCCTTCCTCAGCTGACAATTTCCCCATCAAAGGCAGAACAGCAATAAAAATACCTACTGCATTGGCAAGCTTGAATTAAGTGATTCTGTTGTTTTAAATACAAATACCAAGACGTGGTTATGCACTTTGCAAGGAAGACATTCCCCTTCCTTGAAAAATGCAGAAGAGAAAAAAACACTAAAGTAGTTTTAATAAATGCTGTCATTCTCTAAGGGAATTTAGGAATTAGAATGCTATTAAACAGAGCTACTTTATATCCCCTTTGAGTTTTCATTTCTTCGACAATGGAGTCTGTTAAGTGGCTCAATTATGTCCTTGTGAGTAGACTGAGACAACGAAAGCCAGAGACCTTGCAGTCCCTTGGCCTACTACTTCTGTAGTAAGCTTCTTCCAAGTCATTAAAACTAAGAAACAAGCAGCTCTACCATTCTTCACACAGAGAGAGAAATTTCTGTGATTCAGTAAAATTTCCAAAATCGAAAAATGTTTGAAAGTGTATATTCTAACCACAAATATGCTTTTGGGGAACGTCTGTGTTTTGGACATATTACTAAGTTACCAACATTCTTCTCAGAGCACTGCTATCAGTGTCACTGTGGCTTATTTCCAACCTCCTAAATCCAGACAAGATTCTACGAAGTTGTCTCATTTCATTCAACTGGCGGCTCCCAGCATAAAGATACCACCAGTCTGTGGGCTGGGCATGTGGTACCTTCAAGATACTGAATAAATAGCTGCAATTAGAAGCAAGCAGGACTAAAGAGCACAGCACCTGTTTTGGATTGTACGTAGTAATACCCTTTAACAGGGACAAGCCAATTAGGAAAAAATTGCAGTAAAAGACAGCATAGTGTGAACAGCATTGTTTTGAGATTTAAATATCAGAGGTTTTAGGAGATACTAATTCCAGAAATGAACAGAATAGAAGGTTAAAGAAGTGAGAGGTGTTCTCTAACCCATAACAGTATGTCTTCCTTCATAACAACCTCCACTGCAGTCTTTCACTGAGCCACTTCCTATTCTCCCCGAGTAGGAACTGTAGAATATTTTGTAAAGTTGCATCTTTTAAAGTCCAGAAAATAATCCGTGAAGCAAGATGCATCTCTTTTAGAAAGAGGAATTAAACTCCCCACATGCTCCATGAAGCCATCAAGCTCATTGCTGAGCAACACATTGTAGAGTTGAATATAACGAAGTTGCTGTGTAAAGTCACATTACAAAAAACTGTGCAACACTATAAAAAAAAATACCCTACTGCATTCTGATAACACAGCTCCCTTTCCCCGTCCTAAACAAGGTTCAGAAGAAAACTAGGAAATTGATTCAGTCATAGCAATCTCTTGCTGTTCATGTTAATTAGCCATTTTTCAGTCAAAATACACACAGTGAAACACCCAACTGAGATTCTTTAGAGATTATCAGAAATTAAGTGTATGAATTGCACGTGCTTTTGTAAACTGATTTTTCTTCACTATAAACTAACATAACTATGGAGAGCAAAATCATGAAAATCATTTGATTGCTAAAATATTATTTTTATAAGTGACTATTAATTAACTCTTCATTTGCAATTTCATTAGTTGACTGTAACTCTTCAGCATTGAAAACTCTATTATAAGAGGAATTAAACCTAACTTTTAAATGGTTAACCTCTGAAATGGAAGCTAAGTCTAATTATTCATTCATAATCGCAAACCTGGGGCATCCTTGATTATCCCAAACTTAAATAGACATAAGCGTGATGATCAATCAGGCATGAGACTTTTTCTTGGCCTTATATGTCTGAAACATTTGGAGGCTTCCTTTAGAATAGCCATACAAGGAGGCAATAAAAATCAGTTGCTTGGTAGACTGCAATAAAAACAGAGTAAGCAAGAGCAAATAAGAGAAATCCTCCGTATGTCTCTCAAGAGATGACCCTGATGGCAAGAGCCATTTTCCTGTGCAGAAATCACTTCTTCATTTGCAATTTATGTTTTGCCATTCTTCTTCTCCTTTATTTGAAAATTGAAATTTCATAGTCTTTTATATCCTGCACTTTTAGGGGAGGTAAAAATATCCAACAGCTAGAGTGTATTCCCACAGCACTGAAGAGAGAAGCTGGCTACCTCAGTCATCTACACCTGAGAAGGCTCATGCAGTGCTTTCCCAGGGCCACGCTACAGATGCTATCTTCGTACACAGTGGCTTCCTGGTACAGCTACAAACATAGCTCATTCTTGATCTATATCCCATTCTCTATCAGGTAAGAAGATGTAGTTTGTTCTGTGTCTTAACACGCACCAGGCTGTGGACTGTGAAAGGCAAGTGTTGATAGGAAATTTTTAAGAGAGTTCTCATAATGAAGCAGTACTAGTGACACAGATCTTCTAATCAGGCATTTAGTAATTTTACTTTGCAGCTTGGAAAATGTCTTTCATTTAAATTCACCTCCTAGGAGCTTTGTGTCAGGCAATTATTCCTTACCAGAAAATTTCAAAGTCCAAGCAAATTAAATGGGGTCTCTTCTTAAAGTAATACTGCCCTCAAAGCATCATTACTGTTGTTAAGAAATAGCAAATCTGAAGGCACAAAGATTTCTGTTCTCTCCCACGAATACAGGTGCAATTCCTATTAATGATATTGGCAATCAGGTGTGCATATTTACAGATCTAATGTAGAGTTTCTCTGGATATAAAACACAGCTGAGTACTCAAAATTCTGAAAGAACACTGCTGAAAAGGAGAACTGTGTTCAGGTTCCAAAATACTGAGACTTCTGAATTAATTTATTTCAAAATATGATGTCCTATAGTGATATTAGTTCCAAATCTGCACAGATATTAGCTAGGTAGAATCAAGTTTTATCAGGAATAGGCTCCTGAAGAAGAACAACCTTGTGAGACATGGCACCAGTAAGCATTTGTCTGCCTTTGAGTTACTACTAGGTCAATGTTCTTGTGAAGTACAGTAAATTTCCATGTGTTACTGAATTTTAGTCTTAGGCTGCCTCCTCACTGAAACAGAAAGTAAATGGTTGATTTTCATGTCAGACATGCAAAAAAATTACGGTCATTTACAATCAGCTGGAACCACTGCCCAAAATACAGGCCAACTGGAAGCCTACAGATGGATTTGATATACAAATGTACAGAAGTAGTCTGGGGAATTACAGGGTGGCAGTCCACTTTTGCAAAGAAGAACCACAACCCACAGAGAAGCAGCACAATCCTGAAAGAAAGCATATGCAGCAAGCATCAAAAAAGAGGTGAAGATGAGTTTTTAACAAGTCAGGCACATTTTCAAAGTGTTGCAAGGGAAATCAGGCACAGAAATCCTTTCAAACAGAGCAGATTCTTTAGACAGATCTTCTGAAATCCTTGAATTAGAAACTATTCTTCTAAGTACCTTCTCTAGCAATATCATTCCACTTAAAGAAGAGTCAAAAGAGAACAATGTCTGGGTTTACTTTAGAGACCGCAGAATTTCTGGGCCATTTCCTGGTTAAACAGTTCTATGGCAATAGAAAAGCAAGCAACAGAATTCCAGCTTCTAATCCAGTACCACCTATGCTGCTAAAACACTACTTAAAAATGACAGCATCTCCTCTGATCCCATTAAATAACAATACCAAAATCAGGCTTTCAATGCTATAACACTGTGCGACTGTCATCCTTCCTCGGCCAGGTTCACAAAAGCAATATGCTCGCAGCAGTTCCAACTGAGAACACACAAGTTGTTTGTTGTCATGCACTTTAGTGAATCTCTCTTCTTCCATTTATTTCTCCTTTCTTTCTATGTCCATCCTGCATATCTAGTCAGTAAGGACATAATCTAGGTTGTGTGGTGCTGCAGTCACTGTGGCTATGAAAAACTTCATACAGCGTGTATATGTAGACATACAGCAGGTGAGACAGCGTAACAGTTTTGCCTCAGTAAAATTTTTCTTCACTGTTTCCTGGAGGGCAGGCTTTATGTTTTTTTTTTAGTTTATAAGTTGTTTGCATTCTCAACAAAAAGTATGCAAAAACTGGACATAGTCAGTTTACAGGTATTATCACTTGGTTATAGTCTTTGGATTAAAGTTTTACAATTTAACTAGTTAGATTCTTAGGTATCATTTCAGCTCCACTGAGTAGCACAATTTATAATTTAATGTCATTAAACTGAAGAAGATAAGACAAAAGATAAACGTGAAGGTACTTAAACTCTACTCTCAAAGGCAACTTAAGATAACATTGCCAAAAGCTTCTCAGTGATCAGAGATCTAGAAAACATAACCTGTGAAAAAAGGCTGAAAGAAGAGTTAAGTATAGAGAAAAAGGACACTGAAAGACAGCAATACAATAATTGTCTTCAAACACATGAAGAAGCATTTCAGGACGAGAAAGGCACAGTTATTCTCCACATGCACTTGGAATAGGACAATAAACAATCGTCTTAATTTGCAACAAAAAGGGGAGAAGATGAGACCTCTCTCACAGAAGGGCTAGTAAACTGCTAGAACGAATTGCACAGACAGGCAGTACAGCCTCTAGCATTGGAAAACTAAGAACAAATTAGGTGAACCATTACCAGAATCGTTTAGACAGAGCTGATCCTACCAGGGGATGGGGGCAATGCACCAGATGACCACTTCGGGCTCCTTCTGTATCGATTTTCTATTATGTTACTATTTCCCACTATTGGTTTCCAAGCTGTGATTTCCTAAGATACGGAGGCATGTGTAGAGCAGAATAATGGAAAGGAGGTCAGTTGGCACTTTAGAAATTCTCCTTTTTACTTATCTTCATTTACTGGCACTTAAAAGCTTTCAAAACCATCTAGAAGTGTCCAGATCACCTTTAAAGGCAGGCTCCCAGTCAGCTAAGTAGTGCTGAATACCATATTCAAAGTGACTATTCCAAGTGTACACAAAAAGCATCTGATGATGGTACTTGGGTAGTGTCCTAACTATAGGAGAGGTCAAACTGAGATTAATAAACTCTTCATGTTAAAGTTAACAGCAATAGAAGCACTTCATTAAATGGGGAGCTTACTGCCAGAATTGTACCCAGACTGAAAGGAATTCCAGCCTTGAATACCGATACTGCATTTTTCTGTCTCCCATGCTTTCAAAAAAGTCAGCGGAAGATATAGATAAATATCGGCAAATAGATGTAAATAACCTCTCCAAATATTTTCTGGAGGTACCTTCTTTGTGCAGTATGCCAGAAGCAGCTCCCAAGCATGTGTTTTATAAAGGATATTATGACTCACAAATTTAAGTTAACTGCTGTTACAGACTAGGATGAAAATTCTGCAGGGCAAGTTATCTGCCTATCATACTTTCACAGAAGCTACTGTCAGAGACTAGGTACTGGAGTAGCTAAAATTTGGGCCAGATGGGTTTTTATGCTCCTATAGTAGTTTTGCCTCATGAAGATCCTTACATGCCCCCATGATATTCAGTGAAGTTCATTTATTTCAAGCCAGTGCAATATCAAATACTGAGTCACTAATTGCAATGAAATCTCTGCTTAGAACCAACTCTTTCCACCCTTCTTCCGTTTTTCTTGCTCTGTCTTTTTTTACTTCACTTACAAACAGAAAATAAATTGTTCACTGTTATTGAACCAAACTCCTGTAAGCACAGTGACATTGCAGCAGTATCCATGAATGATTTAAAAGGATACCTAATATATTTTACTGTGTGTAATGCCATGGGGCATTGACATTTAGATAATAGTGTAATGCAAATAATAAACAATAATACATAACTGTGATTAAAATTGAAACCCTGAACACTGCATTATACAAATGTAAAAAGAAAAGAAAAGGTGGTTTAGGTAATAAACAAGGACACAGGAAAATCCATCAGGAGTCAAAGATAAGTATACTTAAAGCCTTAAAATTACCTCGTGTCAAAACTAATTGAGGGAAGCAGCTCGTCACTAATGCAATTGTGCTTTAATAATTGAGATGGCATCTACATGAGTCTGTGAGAAAGGGAGCTCTAAAAGACGTAAATGAAAACTTCTGAAGAGATTGGGTTTATCCTCTCAGCTATTTGTGTTGTGCATCAAGCTGAAATAGTTGGACGCGTCGTTTCAAAACATACAGTTTCTGCTTGAGTGGGTAGGAGGACCTCCTGTAGTTCAGGGTAACCCACAGTCTGTTCTGGGGACCTTCAAAATTCACCAGGCAGTCCCCTGAGAAACAACCCATGCCATCTATCTCCTAGCTCTTTTCTACTCCACATTTATTCAGTCTGTCAAGGTTGTCAATGTGAAAGCCATTTAGATGTTGTCTTGTTTTGCATTTCCTACTCTAAAATGTTCCAGAAATGAATCCACTATCTATGAATAGAGAATCGGTCTAAGAATTGGCACGAACTTAATTTTGACTTTTATTAAGGGCTTATCAAGTAAAAAGGACTGGACAAAGAAGAATAAAACATTTTATTTCCCCGCCCTCCACCTAGTCTGAATGACAGTCCTTTTGAGGTCAGTATTGCTTAAGCCTGTAAAATGAAAGTGCTACGAATCACAATCAAATAACTGTCAGGCGCCTTATTAAATTTCATTCAATTCCATACAAAATCTTAAGGGACCATTGCTATCTTCCAATTTAGACAAAGATTAAATAAAAGCTGATCAAAGATTTATAGAATTCTAAAGTGATACTAAACACAATGTGCTATGCCTGGAAAGCTTTCTCTGGTACAATGGAGATAGAAGTAGCCTGCTTTCATGGTTTTATTTAAGCACCACATCACTGGAGGAAAGAAGTAGTAGTTTACAACCACCTCACCTAATTAAAATCTCATAATTTACAGTCTAAATCAAGTTTACACTGACAGTAGGATTCATGTTGTTGGCCAAACAGAATGTAAATTAGTAACAACCTCAACAAAAGAGGCAACATTAACATTTTTTATTTGTAAGTCAGAAAAAAGCCAAAACTGTACCTTTGGTGCATTTCCAGACTAGCAATTTTCAGCCTACCTGCTGTTAAGGAAATGTACAGGTAAGCTAAGAAGGTCTCCTGCGTACAGGTAGTAGCAGTAGTTACTAGAGTATCTATTTTCACCACTATAATATACCTGGTTTCTATCCATCTATGGTAAAGTATGACATACAATCATTACCCCACTGTATTAAAAACATTAACAGGACATATACGGAAGAAAAAGAAGCAATGAGAAAGGTGCATTAACAGAGAGAAGTTGCGTTATGTTTTCTTTTCTTGCTGCTGAAAGAAAGAACTCCTAAATAGGAAGAGTCATGAGCAGAGAAGAGTCTGCCTTACACATTTAGAGAGAAAGCTTTTAAAATTGTGTTTATTGTTTTCAAGGCAAAAAGGTTCATTACAAACTGAGTGTTTTATAAAGGGTTCCAGTGTTCATCAACAACAGAAATCATACATAAGAAAGATTTCAGCCTAAGGCTCAGCAAGAAATTTATTGCTCTGAACATAAATTCGTAATTCTTCTGTGGTAGAACCTCTTGAGAGTCAATATACAATTAGAGCAGACATACTGATTTCTGAAAAGGTTTTAATCATATCAAACTCAGAGAATATTTTCACTGGTTTATCTGGTCTACTTTCTTCTACTGAGAGCTCTTCACAACCTTACCTGAATACCCACAGAACGCTTTGTTAGTGAAGTGGTGCTGACGGCTTCACTACTGGTGACTAAGTGTGCCCTAAAAATGTGGATCTATATTTATTGAAAAATTAAACATAGCACAAAGACGAAAAACTTGGCTCCTCCCATACCTTCTTGACACTGGTGCAGCCTCACTGACCCCAGATAGTTGTGAAAGCAAAGGCAAAATTTGCAGCACAAATGCCAAACAACAGCACTTGTGACTCCTACAAGTTGTGGTATTTCAAAATCACTTTCAGAGCCCAAAAGGAATATAAAGCAAGATTATCAGCTAAATCATGTTTCTGTTAGCAGTCCATGTAGTTTTCCGTATTTCTAAATACACTTGGCACAAAATCATAAGGAGTACTGTCAATGACAGTGTTTATACTTGTACTTCATATATAAGTTTATTCTGTTATCTATACACGATAAACTTAAAGCAGGCTCCCAGGAAGGCAATTCATAAATGTCAGCCACAAGTAAAAAGACAATGAAGCTTATTTTAAACCAATAAGCATGTTTACTTTTTACTAACAAGTTCAAACTGAGAACCTTTCATTTCTACTCAGTAACATCACAGGTAATTAAACCAATATCCTTTTGTCATGCACTGAAAAAGGAAGATGTAGAGTAAACTGAAACAACAAGAATCATTGCCTGCTGATCACAACTTCAGTGATGGTATGACTAATTCCTTTTGATATTACTTAAAATATATGATTTAGGATGAATTCTGAAGGGGCAAGCTGTATAGAGAGATGGATTAAACAGAAGTTAACAGGTTTTCTTGTATGTCATTTCAAATAATCACTTTGGTCATTTTTTTATCAGAGATCAAGATGCAAGATCAGTAGATTAAAAAATAAGAGTAGGAAAAATGAACTGAAGGGAAAACACATTGTATGCCACTCATATCTCTGCAAAAGATTTTCTTTCTGTTCTTCCCTTAATGCAGGATCTTCTCACTAACATGAAGCATGTGAATTGTAAGTACTTCTGAAACACGTTCATTTCCAGCTGGCAGTGCCACAGAAACCCCTCCGCAAGCCTCTCTGATGGGACTCATGTCTAAGGAACGAGCTCCATCTGAATTCAGTACACTAGGATGGTTTAATATTCCTTTTTTGGAACATCTCCAAGGAAACAGTTAGAGATGAATAGAAATGAGACAAAAATCGGGAAATCCCATCTTCAAACTTCTGTTGTTAAGAGCCATCTTACAAGCTAGAAGGAAAACAAATACAACACCAAACTCTCACAAAAAACAGGCTATACACATGGTGGGAATTTGAGTTAAAAATGTACATGCCATGGTTTTCCTTCTTCTGGGGAATGAGGGATGAAAGTCTGTTAGCTGAGCCTGACACAGGCAATGCATTTTCTCATCATCCATTTTTGTCTGTGAGAAAAGAATTAGAAGAGAAGACTCTTAAACTTTCCCTTCTGCTGCCTCTTGGCCTTGGCCAATATGAGGCCTGTTACTGCCCAAAACCAGGAAAAAAAGACACAGAAATTGTCATTTATATTACAGAGAAGAAAAGCCTATGCTTAATCTAGCACTTGATGGCCACAGAGAAACTATATACAGAGAAAAAGCCTGCTTCTCTTTTTCATCTGGCACCTTTCCCAAGGAAGCCACCCCTCCTATACCTCAGTTTCACCCAACACATTCCCTGTATATTCTCTTATAACATACATATTCGGATGGGTAAGTTGGCAGAGGAAGGACCAGTGATACAATAGCAAAGGTAGGTGAATTATACTTTGGCCTAATTCAGAGGCAATATATAATGCATTTGCTCTCAGCAATATCACTGGTCATGAACCTTTCTGCTCTCTTATTGTTATTAGTGCTGTTCCTTGCAAAGAAATGCCATTTTACCACATGATTTCCCAGTTCCTACCTCGGTTCCAGAAACAGCATTCAGCAAACCTGAAAGCTTTACCCATTTTTGAAGTTTAACCCTATTATACAGACCTTAAGCTGAGTTTCTGGGACGTTCAGATGGCAATGCTGGGAATTCACTGAAGAGGGCCAGATCAGTTTGAAAAGGGGCTCTTGGTCTAATATATGGACAGGCAGGATTAATCACAGTTAAACAACAGGGGTCAAACTCTGATGGAACAATCTTTCTTTGTTTCATTAACAATGCCCACTATTAGATGAGCATATACCTTGAAATTAAGCCAATGGAACCTACGTGGAAAATTTGGTATTAACTCTTTAGACAATTTAAAATTCAAGCACCCGATGCAACTACCTGTGTTCTCAACCTGTGCTGTTTCACAGCTACTAAATTTCTGAGCTCACATAAACAGGTTCTACTTCTTTTCACTTCAGGAGTATAAAATAAGAAACATCTGATATTTTTCACGCTGATTTTGTATTTAAGAACTACGAACTGACAGAAAAAAATCTGAAATGGAAATTAAAGTGCATAAACAACACATTCATGTCCATTAGGAAATAAATTTAGTCCTGAAACCTTTACAGGACAATGTATTTGACAAAAGGCTTATACAAAAAAGAAGTATTTTGTATTTTTTTTTTTCCAAAGGTATTTAAAGGATTAAAACTATAGTGTAAAAAGTGTATGACACATTTATAAGTAATTTTTGACAAATAAGCTGTTGAACTTATTCAAAATAATAGTACATGTATTGAAATAGAAAGCCTTAGTTGGGCTTAAACATGCTGACATTGCTTTCTTGCTTTCTTTTTGTTTGAAAGCGAAGTCGAATAATGTATTTGTTCATTTAATTATTTATAATCAATAAAACCAGTTGTAGAAACATACTCACTCTGTAAAATCAAAGTAGCCTCATTTTTAAAGCAAGCTCTTAAATTTACTAGAAACCAGTTTGAGATCTGTGCAGGGGCCTGCTTTTCAGCAAATGCTGAGTACTAGACATGATTATTTTATTTGTTCCCTATTTTTAAAAGATAACTTCATATGATAGCTTAGCAATTATTTTCTAATTGAACTTCTACTCTCTGAATATTTTTCTTTAGGCATATAATCTTGCATCAACATTTCTGCCACTTGTGGCACTTTTTTAAAATTCAAAGTCCTTCTTTCCACATGAAAATGAAACTTTTGAATCCCTATTGACAAACTAAGAGCTTACGCACAACATAAAAAATTCCAAAGAATGTTTAATAGAAAATAGCATCTATAAAGGACAAAGAAGCCAAGGCAGTCTCTTGGTAGCTAAAACATGTGACAGACCCATGGGCAGCTTCAAAGCTGCTACGATGATGCATCTGCCAAGCAGCCAGCTGCTCCTGCTAGACAATCTTAGTGAGCTGGCATCCAGGTCTTCTGCTTGCTATTCAAAAGCAACAGAAAGAGTCACAGGATATAGGATTGTAGTTACCCCTTCAAAAAACATATAACATCTGTAAAAATCCCTGTGAAGATAGTGGGTGCTGTGGGAAGCAACATTTTTTCTCTAAAATGCTGACGTAGTCATTCTCGGGGGGAAATGCAAACTGAAAAATAAATTTATGGTAAGAGCTCCTTTGTACTCCTGATAAAGTATCTCAGGACTCAGAAAAGCTCCTGTGGCATAAAGAAGTACTATTTCATTATTCTGAAGACAACTTGGGTTGAACAAAGAAGTTGGACAAGTACCAAAGATTAGATGGCTCAGGAAAGGTCACAGAGGGTGTCTGTGAGAGTAAGGACTCAAGTATGTCTCCCCAGAAACAAGCCTGACATAGTACTTAGTAGATCATCCCTTCTTCCCTACAAAGGATAGATAATTTCTATTGTATAGCAAGGTTTGCCATACAGCAACCATCAAGAATGATACCATAACAACCAAGTTAAATTATAGTTGTGCAGAATCTCCTCTTTACAGTTTTAATGAAGGATCATGTATTTCCTAGATATTTTACACTATTCTACACAATATTAAACCAAATCCATAATTTACTGTTACATTCTGTAAGATGATTCTGAGAAGTTAGCCTCTCTTCTCAATCCTTGAAGAATTTTATAGTAAGAGGAGGCCTGATTTGATTGCTTAACCCTCTTCAAACTTAAAGATGAATTCTTATTTTTATGGGTTCCTTGGAAGTGAATAAATTGCTGTTCAATCCTCTGTAAACTTAAAAGCAGCAGGCCAACATCATGACGGAAGCATTTGGCGTTGGTGCTGCAGCATGGATAGCCAGGTTTAAAAGATCATAGAGCAGTGACTTGAAAGTCATTCCCTGACCAGAAGCGATGAGGTGAACAGAACACCACCTACTCCCTCTTGCAGCTGTTTCTATCCTAGCACTCACTTCATTCACGTTCACTGAGCTAGTTTCTATGTCTAGAGGGCAGCCTGGCATCAGCTTCTTTGAAACATTCATATATTGTATCATATTGTCCTGGTTTTGGCTAGGATAGAGTTAATTTTCTTCCTGAGAGCTGGTATAGTGCTGTGTTTTGGATTTGGGATGAAAATAATGTTGATAACACACTGATGTTTTCAACTGTTGCTAAGCACTCAAGGACTGTTCAGCTTCTCATGCTGGCCTGCCGGCGAGAAGGCAGGGTGTGCCCGGGAAGCTGGGAGGGGGCACAGCCAGCACAGCTGACCCAAACTGGCCAAACAGATATTCCATACCATATAACATCATGTCCAGTACATAAACTGGGGGAGTCAGTTGGGAAGGGCTGCTGCTCCGGAACTGGCTGGACATCAGTTCGCAGGTGATGAGCAACTGCATTGTGCATCACTTGTTTTGCATATTCTTTTACCATTGTTATAATTTTTTTTCCCCCTATCCTACAAAACTGTCTTTAACTCAGCCCATGAGTTCCACCTCCCCCCCCCCCCAATTATCTCCCCCATCGCCCTGAGGGGAGTGTGTGAGTGAATAGCTGCGTGGTTGTTTTAGCTACCTGCTGGGTTAAACGGTGATACATATCCAGGGATATGGCAACATTTAAACAAGACAGACTAAAAGATAGTGAGAACCATGCATTATGGATTAAAGTGTAAAGTGAAAAGTTTTTGGAACATTAGTGTTCCAGAAATACTAACTATAAACGCATGTGAAGTATTGAAAATCATCACATTTAGTGATATTCTATGTTCTTTCAGTGGAAAATTGAAAACAAAATACTAGAGAAACATGTCCCAGTTGTAGGAACAAATTATATATTTATAATTCTTTATTAGGATTTTCTGAAAAGACATAATCACACATAGGCAACAGAGGAGTTATGAAAGCTACTATTTGGTCTCAATATAGTCTTACTTATATTGCGGTAATCTGTAGGAACAACAATCAAGGATCTTCAGCTTGTATAAAACTCCAAAACAAAAGAAAACATGAGAAGAGAGATGATGTTAAAAAATAGACTGACACATTCGTTGCCTTTGTTATGTCACCTGTGGATTCCATCAAAAGATGAAGGCAAACCGAAAATTATGTGTCTTCTAAAATATACATACAGGAAATATTTCTTCTGATATATGACTGATTAAATATTGCAGCAGTCTCGGAAATACAGAGAATTCCACTGGAAAACAGAGACAAGATATCATCTTGGAGGCTGGCAGTCCTGACCAGCTGGGTTGTTCAGGTTGCTAGGTCCTCAGTTAGCTACGTCAAGATGCCATTTAGAAGGTAAATCCTACTGAGCTGTCCTCTCAGTCACTACAGCCAAAATAAATCTCAAAGGAAGTTCCACTACGATAGAGATCTCCCTACTGTTGAATCCACCTTAGCTACTACAGCTAAAAAGATGTGTTCGAGAAATGGGACATATGTATTTCAGGCTTGCATTATCTCATTGCTGTAAGATGCCTCCTTAGTAGACACTATTTGTTGCATCTTTAGATAATGCAGAGAGGATGAACAAAAACCCCTGAAATATTTACATTTCACAAATACACTGTGGCGTTAGTAAAAAAGAAGATGCTACAGCTTAAGATACAGTTCTAAAGCACAACAAGACAACTGAAGTATGACCTTCAGTAGAAGAGGCAACAGGTAAGACAACAGGCCAAATTAAGTAAAGAGGGATAGAAGACTGGGGTTAACAACCAAAAGGGATCCCATTCTGGTATTACAGCATTTTCTACCTTTGGGAGTTTTGCCACAGGGTTCGAATGAAATGACATAGACCAATAGACAAGGCACCGTGCATTTCAGCCATGGATAAGGATGCTGCAGTAATGAGGGAGACTGGTGAATCTATTTGTGTTCTGAGGCCTGAATTTATGGGAAGTTTTTACATTCATTGAAATCATGAAGGGGAAGTAGAAATAAAAAAAAAATGCTAAGACTGCAACAAAAAGCTTGCAAGAAGGGCAAATAAGCCCCTCTGGAAGTTGCTCAGATTAAGTTACTCTCATTTTAAGGAGTAACTACTTGTTACCAAATAAAACTTTATTATTATGACTAGGCTAGTTTGTTGCTCTGTTTCGCAAATTTCTTGATCTCTCTTGACTTTCAGTTCTGAAATACACATTGTCAGGCACTAAAATGAATAAATTATGTAATCTATTTATTTATATCATATGCTGAAAAGTATCTTATTTCATATGTATCTACTCTAAAGTGACTCCAGCAAAGCCACTAAAAGAAAAATGGGCTCTCAGATAAAGGAAGACAATCCTTACCTTCTCTTGACAGGTCTGCAGCCTCAACTCTCCATTGATGAACTGCCATATAAAAATTTACCTACCTAATTGTCTTTGGCATTTAAATCATACCTGTCATAAAGGCAGGTGAATTCTTAAAAGCACTGCATTTTGACATATATAGCCTCTGCGTTATACTACAAGAAATGCTGCAATTCAACAGGACTGTGATACACACGTGTAAGGGCTAATAAAAGAAATTTGCTCAAGACACTCCTTAGCCTCAGCCTCTGACTTCTCCATAATCTGCTTCCCACAATCTTCCATCACTGTAATTAAATGTGTCTGTGTTATTTTATTTCATGGCGCTAAGCCTGCTTATACCAGCTAAAAATCTGGTTCAATTTGCCTATGCAGATACCTCACATTTTGTCCATCTTTCAGGATACGTGACAAATACAGATGTCCTGCATAAGAAAAAGTATGTACGATCCAATCCACCAACACTGTCAATATTGGCTACAGCTGTACTAATTAACTTGCAAAAAGTGAATGAGCTAATTAGCAGAGCACACTAAATAGAATATCATTAGTCAGTCAATCAATGCTGGTTTCCACTAAGTGAACGAATAATTCCCACACATTCTGGGTCACTGTCAGCCTCTCAAATTTTCAATTGTACTGCGTTGTCCTCTCACTAAACCTAAACCGGAAAATGCTAACGTCATGACCTGGTTCAACTTACTACTTGTACTCCCACAGACCACCAGTGGTTACATTCTGGGAAACACTGAAACAGCCTCAGTTCCTTCAGACCAGTTTATGTTCCCTTCACTGAAAACAGCAAATGAGACCATAATTTTTCCAGGTCCCAAGAGACCTCAGAAGTTGCTCCAACAAATATCCCTATTTGGGGAAGTATGTATTGGGGTATAAAACTCCCTGCCATAAAGAAACACCGCCACAGGGACAAGTGACCTAAGGAAACTGCTTTAAGTGGTGCCTAATCTTTGTTGATTGGAGGAGCCCAAAGACATTTTGAGTGTGGTAAAGTAAATTTAAGATTATTGACATCAGGCTCACTTCTACTTATCTTTCATGGATTCCTCCAAATCAGTCTGCTGACCCCCAGCATGCTGCCAGACCATAGGCTGCAAACCATGCTGCAGATATGTAACTCTAGAAACAATAGTACAGTACAACACAATACAATAGGCAACCCCCAAAGAGTATGCTCAAATATGCTTTCACTACAAGGTCCACTGCCCAAACTTCAGCTCATTTACTTCAGGGCTTAAAGCCTTACAAGAATGCCTCAGCTCTCTGAAGACTCTGGTAGCTGAAAAGTGTAAACACGGACTTTCAGTCATGGCCCTTGCATTTTCACTGATAGCATGTAGTTTTTTTATGGTACCCTTTTAATACTAAAATAACAACAAATACTCAGCCAGAGACAAGGGAAAAAGATAAAATGCTCAGGGTGCTTATGAGTCTTGTCATTCTCTGATTTTAGAGTTTTTCTTAAACAAGTAGTTTGTTTTGACTATTTTCAATCCTCAATGCCTGTGCCATGCAAAATCTCCTGCTACACATGCATTCAGGTATCACAAGTAATATTTTGGAAATTAAACATTTCTATTAGTTTAGATAACATTGTCAAATTCAGTGAAAGGAAATGACTGATCCATGTAAACTGGCTGGAACAAGAGTGCATGATGAAGCATCTCTTATTGATTAGTAGATTTGCTCTTTGTGTATGGTATTTCACAACATCCTTAATCAAGCCTTCTATGAAAGATTCCTTCAACATTCAAAGAAATTCTTGATTTTGATAAATAGGCTGTCAAGCAAGGTTAGACTTGCAATGTTTTTAACCATCAGCTGGACCTTACATTCTCATTTCAGATACAGACATTAAGTCCTAATATGTAATATGTAAAAAAGCCAAAACACACATATACTCCTAGAGAAATGATGTATTTCACCAGGAAAGAGTTGTCATTCTACTTTGAAAAAAGCTGTTACCAATGTATGAGGTGATCTCATTCTGAGAGGGTATATGCTCTTTGTAGCCTGCTCTTCACAAATATATGTCATTGTGTGATATAGCAGAGAAGTATGTAGTTCTGCAGTAAATACAGGCATTGGAAGTCATCTTAAATGCACTTTCTAACATGATGCCTTGTTTTGGCTGCCATTTCAAAATTTCCACATAACATGAAAATGCACTGAATCACTGGGAAATCAAAGAGAAAAGCCTGAGATAAAAGACCTCTTCTCCATCACGCACAATGAAGTAAGGGAAATTACAATGTCAATCACTGGAGGTGAGAAAATAGCAGGAAAACATGTTTATGTGCACTTTGCATAAAACAGAAATGACGCTTCACTCAACCATTCCTGTTTTCATAAGTTATTCCATCTGTCAGACATCCATCAAGAACATTTTTCCCACAATGTCGTCTACCAGAGCAAACACCAGTTTAGAGACACAAGAATGCTTGGTTGCTTTAGTACATAGGGAATTAGTTGCTAATGATGATTAGAATTTGTATAAATGATAATTCACAGTATACAGATGCCATGTGTCTGGCAGAATCTGCAACCAGATTCTTATAAGTATGTAATTTTTTTTTTCCTTAAACTGTAGCCATCATAGAGGAGATAACTGCACATGAGGCTGGCATATAAATTAAAAACCTTTCCAACATGCATCTTTAGGATTAAATACACATTTTTCCAAAAGCTTTAGTGAAAAAAAGATTATGTTCAAGTAGATAGCTGCTTTTTTTCAATGACAATTTCTTACTTTCACAAATAATATTTGGATTCATTGGAGGCAAGCAAGATTCCAGTACAGAAAGCAAATATTAAGGCAATAAAATACCATCTCTTCTTTTGTCCATAAGAGACCTTTCATGTGGAACACCAAAAATGAACATTATCTTCTAATACCTACTGGAGGATTTCAGCTAGTCCAACTGAAAAGAATAAGCACTGCATCATTGGTATATTACATTTTTAAAGTATTAATCTCCTTTTGATTTAGAACTGATACCCAGTTCATACTTTATCCACTCATTCTGCAGGTGTATGCTAAGCACAGAACACGTAGGCTTGAAAAAGCACTGAAATGAAGCACTGCTCAAAATAATGGGAATGCTTCTTCTCAAGTTAGAGACTTGATTTATTAGAAATGGTTCAAACATTTTTCCTAATTAATGTGAGCAAAGTGCCTAACAAAACTAGAAAAATGCCCCTAGTTTGGACTCCACTGAGACTAATACTCATCCTTCACACTTCAAAGGGCAAAGTTGGGTAGAAGAAAAGAGGGAGCACTGGTTTTCATCTCGGTGACAACATTAATAAGGGCCATTTAATGTTAGTATGTGAGCCATGGCTGATGAACAAGTTCTATGTTTTTTGACTTAAATTGTAAATAAATCTTGCAGTTGAGTTGAAAAATCTTGCTATTATCTCATACCCATATTTCTCTTCACATCCTAAGAGTCACACAGATTTAGAAATATATGCAAATATTCTTCCCAGCACTGCAAGGAAGCTGTGCTTCTATTTTCTGACAGACAAAATGAGATACAGAGGCAAGATTCATCTCTGGAAGTGAATCTAAATCAGGGTTAGGTATCTAACTGTGGAAGTCATACTGAACTAAAAGGTACATGTCTAAAGTAGACACCCGGAGATGTAGATATACTTCACAGATAACAATCTTAGGATATGTCTAAGCATAACACAGATCTTCTGGTTTTCACTTCTCTCATTCTAGCCTTTTTTACGACATTAAGCAGCATACACGTTCAGTGCACTGCCTCTGCCAAAGCCCATTCTGGGCTGCATCACTCTGTATATTTGTCAGGGTTGTACATTGTATTCCAGGAGCCAACAAAACACCAAAGTCTCTCTGGAGATCTGGCTCAGAATGATTTGCCAACACGTGTGACCCATGTCATTGTGAGCGCCAGAATTAGTGTTTCAGGAGACCTGGCTTCCAGTCCAAAGCACAAAAATTACTCTTGCGAGACATACCTAATGCTCAAAAAGAGAGTCCTTCTGTGGAGGACTGTGAGTCCAGTCACTGTGGAGCCATATGTAAAAATCAGCCAATCAGCCCTTAGCAACTCCAAATGCTGAATATAGTCCTGGCATACAGTACAGGGAGATAAGACGATGCCTTCTTCCTCCCTGTCTGCAATTTGACTTCCAAATAAAATGTCCCAGGTAGAAGGACAGCTGCCAAACTTCAAGAAGTTAACCCTTTGTAATACCTCTCATGCAAGACTTTAGCTCAACTACTTATCGATGCTATTCACATTGCGAAATGTATATTGATGTCTTAAAAGCTGTTCACATATAAATTTCCTTTTGCCTAGGCTGAAGTCATGCCTCCAAAAGTAGATTTCTTTCCAAATGTACAAATCATCTGGGGTCAAATGACAAGAAACTTTGACAAACCACTTTTGCTAGTGAAACTAAAGAGCACAATCTAAAACATGTCTTCTGGCCTGGCCTTAAATGGCTCAGACAGTATGGTAAGCATTTTAATTTTGGGGATTTGCTAGAAGGAATGTCTCAAAACTGAAAAGCTGTTTTTGTCATCCTGCCAGTGGGATATGAAGAAAACACCGTATCTGAAAGCAAACGAGGAATGGTTTGAAAGTGCAAATAACAAGGCTAGGATGTGCTGTGTGTGTCAAACCCGTAGATCACTGACAGAACTTGACACTCCTCTTCCACACGTTATTTCAGTAAAATACCGCAAACTTTCATAGATCTTTACATGAAGAATAACAGTATTGACAATACTAGCGTGGATACTAAAGATCTTGTTTTGATTTGACATCTAGTGTGGTCTTGCTATCAACATGATTTGGTATCAAGAATTAGTCAAGCTGGCACCATTAGCAATAATTTAACAAAGTCTACCGAATCACCTTTTAGCTTTCCTACATGCACAATCCAACTCATTAAGAAAAAAACTATTAAAATCACTTTAACTAAATCTATTAATATAGTATTTATATTTTTCCTTGATTCTCGTCAAAAGCCAATGTAACTCTTAATGGCATGCATTTGTAAGAAAGCTGCAGGAGGTCAGGTATAAAATGACTGACTAACGAGGAAGACTAATGACACCAACAGCAGTAAAATGTATAATAAACCAAAGAATTACTATTTGATAAAGTCTTACATTTATACACTCATGAATGCATACTTCTTCCAGTCACATTTATGGATGTAGCTTATCATTATGTTTAAGTGTTAGAATGCTGTGTAAAATTTCCTTAGACAATACAGTTTTGCACTCTACTGTACTGATGTGACTGCAGAAGTAGTTGTAAGTTTTAGCAAGTATGGACACTAAATGGAGGTCTGAAGGCCATCTTTACTGAAAACAATTAGTATATTACTTCTAACTCTGGGAAAAAAAACCTTTAAAATCTGAACTTTTCTACATAAAGCTTAAGGTTTCATTTAAGAATATTTTTTAAAATTCTGTTTCATGTGAAAATAGGACAAAAAACCCCAACAAAACCTAAAAAAGCCAAGCACCCTGTATTCCAGGTAGACTGAGCTGGAATTGAAGAGTGTTTGACAAGCTCATCCCTTTTTGTTAGTGAATGAGCAGTAGGCAGGTTTCAGTTTTTACAGACATGGTCATTACTTAAAACCCTTTAGTGAAAGGTTTATTACAATGTTCGTCTGCCTACAGTTTGCTCATGAATGAGTACCTGGAACATTTTAAAAGTGATCAGCCTTTTATTAGTCACTCTGTGGTGTGACTGAAACTGGCAATATTTTAAAAAGTAATTTTCAATTCTGCTTTGCTAGTTTTTGGATACCAATCCAGTAGCAAATGTATTGCTCCTGACAGAGAGTAGATTTGCAGGCACTTCCTTTTTAAAGCAATTTGGCCCTGGGTTCAAGTAGTAGATCCTAGCTCTAGCATTGTAAAATGGGGTTTTGTCCCACACTAGATGAACTTCTCAAGATCTGTGTGAAGAAAATCCAAGGTCATCAAAAACAGTTAAATGTTTGTGTGAATAAATGTCTATGCCCCTCCATTTCCTGCTATTATTATTGCAAGCAGAAATTTGTTACTAGGATCATTCTCAGAAAATTGATGGAAAGGCTTACATATAAAGACAGAGTGCTTCAGGAAGTACCCTCTGACTTCACTGGCACTTCAGTTATGATTCTTCTTGCCCAGTATTACAACAATAGTTAGCTATGAAAGACTACCAATACCATTCCTGTTCTGTGAAAATAAGAGAACTTCACATAGTAAAATTGTCAGTCTTCCCTAACTAAATTTATCTGTGAGCATACACAGCACAAATCCATACCATATCTACAGATTCAATACAAATGAAATATCTGGATAATTCAAATTTTACAGTTCTGGTATTTGTTTCAGAATATTATTTTAGGAATACAACAAAGGCATCAACAGTCAGTTCAGCTTTGAGCCTGATAATAATTAGAGAAAATATGATACCTTCATACCTTCACATGAAGCTTTTATTTCATGATGCATTTTGTGTATGTACATGCGTGGAGATGGAAAAGAAAACATTCATTGGTTATGTTTATCATGTTTTGCAAATGGTGAGCTCACGGTGTTTGGAAATCTTTCATTTGAAAAAAACAAACCACCATCCTATTTAAACACAAATTTGTATAATTATAAACTGTGTATTCAAAAGCATCCATGGTCGAACTCATGGTCACAGAATTAATATAAAAATACTAATTCAGATTTAAGCTTCTGTTGAAGGAAAAGGTGCTCCAAAGTTAACAGCTAGTTTCTGGCTACTTTCTGGATTGACCATACCCTAGAATTCTCCTTGTGGCAAAGCCATCACTGTTATCAATCCTGGAAATTATTATTCTTCTCCCAGAATTAACCATAGATGCATCCAAAAAAATGATTAACCCACTGTTCTTTAATGCACTAAACACATGAAAATTCAAGTATGTATGTATCAAACACACATGTGGTAATCGTTAATGCTATTTATGGCCTTTTTTTGATATGAGAATAATTGATTCAAATGGGTAATTCAAAAAGGTAATTTACAGTCTGGCATCTTGATTTGAAAGCTTTATTTTGCTAACATCCACCAAGAGAGTAATCAATTTAGCAGTGAGGCAGAGCTAATAATTCCACAGAAGTTTTATAATGTCTTCATGCTTTAGCATGATGTTTTTGCTTATCCCTGTCCTTAATTTGTCTAATGGGGGATATTTATTCCATCCACATATTTTCTTTTCATTGCATGATTCACTGAATCACAAAAGAAATATAAAGTTGATCAACAAGCAAGTAAGTAATTATAAGCCACTAAGTTACTTTCTGATTAGCTTCCATTTTTATTGCAGCCTACTTTTAAACCTACTTCTGAATTTGATGGACAAATTCCTTCTCTATATGGCATTTTCTTCCCTTCTTCATATGCCAAGACTGTCTTTTTCAGTCATATAATTACAATGATTAGACTTTTTTCTATCCATTCTAACTCTCAGGAACACAGTACTATATGTAACCCTTCAGTATTGCTTTTATGAAAACAAAGGCAGTTAATACGTTTTGTAAAGAAAATTAACAAATGAAAGAACTTCATATACTTTTGACATCAGTTCAAGTTTTCTTTATTATAGTGTTCAGAATGATATTTAGGTAATACATTTGGAATCATGCGGTGTAAAAAATACAGTGGACATGTTACTATGTAACAGTCTCGTTACTAAGGCATGTTGCCATATATTGTTTACAAATCTCCAGATATTCTTGAGCTTACCATGAATTTGTTTTGAAAGCCCAAGGCCATACCTGTGTATTTTGCTTCCCCCTATTCTGTAAACTATGTACTAAAAAGATGCTGCAATTGAGAAAAAATATTCAAATTAAGAATTACGGAGATAAAGTATACTTGACCTTGCCAACAAAAGAAGAGGCACATGTTCATTTTTTTCTTTACACATTCTGAGAAAGACATATGTAAATGCTGGACAAGAACCAAATGAGATACTGTTCTACAGCTATAAGCTAGCTCACAGGGTGCCTAAGCATAGCTATACACAGTGCCACTGGCAAAAAAGACACGAAAAAGGAACTAAGATGGCTGAAATGAAGTTGTGTAATACAGTGAGTTCATGACCTACTTTAAAAATGAGTCACCTACCCCTTTCACAGCTATTCACTGCTGTGAACGGGGCAGGATATTCCATTGTACAACTTCTATTTCTTTCTAATTTAAAAGATAATAGTAATTTAAAAAAATAAAAAAAACAAAACCCAAACACACAAAAATCCATTAATTTGTGAAGAACTTTGGTTTGATTTTGAATTTAGCTTTTGTAAAATGGAAACATAAAAACAAAAGTAATTTCAAAATGGAAAATTATACTCTTCCGTTTTACAAGCAACAAAATAGGATACTCACATGACCTGTCTAGAAAGTGCTGCTCAAATTAAAAGAAACATCATTAAAATATATCTCGCAAAGTTTTTGCATTTGACAAATCCCACTTTCCTCCAACCAGAGAAAACATTCCCTGAAATATTTCCATTCAGGCAATCACAACCAACATCACCATATTATTACAGACCTAGAATTTTGCAACAAACTGCTCTGTTACAAAGTTAGAGTTTAAAAGGACTAGTGAGTGATTTCACTCCTCATTCTCCTGGACCTCGTGCTTTAAGGAAGCATCCAATTATTTAGTAAATAAGATCAACCAAATTTTGGAAAGACTTGGTACAGACCAAAGTATTAGAAACTGCACCAAGTTGTAGATATATTTTACTTGAGACTTTGACAGAGTGGTTTAGGTAGGATTTTTTAAAGAGGAATGGATAAATAAGGAAAATGAATGGGTCTCTTGCGGACAGAAGAAGAAATAGTATGTGTGTTCAGAGGTGAGGTTAACTTGAAAGGAAAGTTTTGCTTTTTCCACTGGTTTTGGCTGGGATAGAGTTAACTTTCTTCCTCATAGCCGGTATAGTGTTATGTTTTGGATTTAGTATGAGAATAATGTTGATTGCAACAACTAAAACCATCAGTGTGTTAAGCAGTTGTAGTGCTTATACTCAGGCAAGGACTTTTCAGCTTCCCATGCTCTGCCAGTGGGGAGGTGCACAAGAAGCTGGGACAGCGCACAGCCAGGACAGCTGACCCCAACTGGCCAAAGGGATATTCCATACCGTATAACATCACGCCCAGTACATAAACTGGAGCTGGCCAGGGGCAGGAATCGCTGCTTAGGGACGGGCTGTCGATCGCCAGGTGGTGAACAATTGTTGCATTTTGCATCACTTGTTTTTGTATATTCCATATTATTATTATTATTATTATTGCTGTTACTATTTCCTCTTCCTTTGCTGTCCTATTAAATTTTCTCAACCCACGAGGTTTGGATTTTTCCCCCACAGTTCTCTCTCCCATCCCATCTGGGGACCGGGGAAGGCGAGTGAGCAGCTCTGTTGCTGGCTGGGGCTAAACCAGGACAACTCAGAAGAGTTTCTAGGCTCCAAATACCCTTTTTTCCGACTCCTCACTAGTATTATACAAATTTATTTATACAGCCTCTGAGTGTCCACCTGAGATACAGAGCACACTGCCAGCTGTTGGCTTTAGCAAGTAGACCGCATCAGAAACCATTCAGTACCAAATTTTTAATTCTGTACCATCAGAGCCTTGATAGGCTTACTCTTCCCCTCTCCTCTGTTCCAACCTGTTTAATGTATTAGTTGAAACTTCAAGACTCTGACATGAAGAACACTGACATCTCCATACCTCTGGCACTAGTAGGTAAAAATGTCATTGTCTAATTTTGCAAGGATGCATATTCCCAGCCAAACTGGATCTGTGTATGACAAAGGGGAATTTTACTAGCCAGAAAACATTTTTAGGAACTTGATTTTCTCGGTGGTTCATTACTGCAGTATGCCATACTTTGGCTACTGATAGAACAGCTTCTGGCAGCTGTCTCCTTTGCAAATGGGGGAATTACGGCAAGAAATCACCCTTAACATCTACGTTTTTCATTTATTCATTAGTGAATAAAACTATTAAAATGCTTTATAATCAGGAAGTAATATAGGCTGGACAAGGCTTTCGCGTTGATGTTTTCCCACCATGAGTTAGCACAGCAGTAGTTTTTTAAGATGCATTTTATTTCACTACAGCTAGTGAAAATTTACCACTTGCACACATACTGTTGCTGAAATATGAGAATAACAAATAATAGCTTAGTGGTTTCTCGATAGTCTAAGAAAGTAAATTCTTCTGGCTTATGAAATATTACATTTCCAGTCAAAGGAGCTGTACTTTGCCACTGCCATTTGTCACATTAAAGTATTTCTTCATATGTATGAAGAAAAAAAGAGTTCCTTTACTCTTTTCCAGATCATTGTATTCCTGTGAAATTTTGTATTCCAAAACTTTTGCCTCAAATTACTGCCTGAGCAGAAATCCTCAGCTTCTGCTTTTTCTAGTCACAGTTTATTCTTGTTCTCTTGATTGTTATTTCAGCAGTTTAATCCTTCTTACCAACACCCGCAATGAATGTAAGGCTTCTATATTCCTCTAAAATTACATTATCTTCATCCTCAGTGCTTGTCTCTATATCCAAGTCACCTTTATTATTTAAAGTTCCCAGTGCAGGCTCTATAATGCATCAAGGAACAGATGTTTTAAGTGTCTGTACAATAGTTATTGGGGTATTCTCTTCATTTTAATGGGACCCTGGATCCTGGTAACTGCAAGGAACATTCACACATTTACAAAAGATTTTATAGAGCATTCCAATGAGAAACCATAAGCAGATTCAGCTTTTTTGCACTCATGCAATAAAAAAAAGTTTAAGGCCAAAATCTAGAGACACAACAGAATGATTCAGACACATGAGAAGAGATAAGACATTTCACTTCTCAGGAGAGCCACATGATTTGACATGGTTTTAAAACAAACTTTAACTATGAAAGAGTTTCTTGTCAGAAAATGTTCACCTCATTCCCTTCAGAAAGGAAAGATAAAAACAGCTGACCATTCCTGTTTTCCTGAAATGGTCCCTATGCTCTCATTTTTGTAGTTACTTTCCCTCCCTCAGCCTGAAAACTGCAACATATACATACTGAGTTAACAAGATAAAGGGAAGGATTTTTAGCAGCAGCAGAGATAAATGCAACGGGTAAAATACTCAAAGGCACGATGCTAGAAGAAAGTATGACTCAGCATACCTTGCACACAAAGATCCTAAGGCCTTATTGAAATGAACTCCTGTTGAGCTGAGTGGGAAGTAGATACTTAAGAGAATAGTGCCTTACTTCCAAAGAAAGAAACATGCGAAACATTCCTACTGTGATTCTAACAAACTGTACTCATCCTAAACCACCCTTTCCTCTTACACTAGCTACTGCTGCCATCAATGCTTTCTGTCCTCATACAAACTGTGGTAAACACTACTCCCTTTATATCTGTCTTGGTAGGGCAGGAACCACCTGAAACCCTAGCTACTTCATCTCTATTTTTACAGAAGTTTACTTACCACCAAAAATGCAGTCCTGCCTCATTCACCTTTCTGTTCCTCCTTCTCAGTCCTGCCATGGAAGTGCTCACGCAGACTTGGACTGGGCCAGATTATGGAGCTGATCTTTCTGAAAATAAAAGATATCTTTGGTTTGAATCATGATGTGGCTGCACTAATACTACTTCCAGTAGAAGAAAAGCCCTGAGAACGAGCAGGCAAAGAAAGCAGAGATGATGGGACTGCCTCTTTCAGTAGTGGCATGGATTTTGGTCAGACCAAAGTGGCTGTCTAACTACGGACTTATACTGCAGGTGAAAATAAGCCATTAAAATGGGTGACTCCTTGGGGAATCACTTGGACCTTCACAGGATGGCTGTAACAACAGGGGCTCACCTGAATAATTGCTTTCAGCTCCCTTTGTTAAAAAAAAAAATGTAGTATCTGGAAGGAGGCACATTTATTACACACACACCCCAGCTGTTAATCAGCACCTACATTATTGAAGTCCCTAGCCCTTTTGATGCCCTCAAGTCACATATAAATAAAATATTCCCTTCCTTCCTCCTTCTTACCTCTTTCTACTCTTCCCTCCTACATACAACACAGAGACTCTCCTACCACAATGATACAACAGGGAGAGCGTCAGAGTTAATATCTCCTAAGTTACATGGACACAGAAGATAATAACATTTACTCTTCTGGGCTGCCCCTCCCTCTCATTTAGGACTAAGGATGTCATTAATTTTTATTAACATACTACGTTAGCACAAATTTTAAAATCTTAAAATGTTTCTCGACACCTTTGCAAAACAAACAACCCTTTGCAAATTTGCGATAAAAAGCTTTGAAGTTCTGAACATTTTTTTTAATGCGAAGTGCTAACAACTGCAGCAGACCATAGAGAGTAGCACCACAGAAAATAAACATGAGCGGCAGGAAAGAAGAGGAAGAAAAAAAACCCTCTTGTGTGATTCCTTCATTGGCTTTGCAAAAACTTGCACTTGATACGTGAAGAGCTCTGTCTGAAACCATTAATAACAAAAACAATCACCAAATGAAAGAGCAGCCTTGCAAGCAACCATCCATAAAAAGAAAGCCAGTTAATTAAACAAATCACAAGCTATCTCTAGACTGTCTCTCTCACTTTAAAGTCCTCAGTGCAGAAAAGAGAAGAAAAAAATCTCATCAAATGATATAATCATAACAGCCTCAAAATAACTCACACATATTTCTAGATAAATCACTTCTGAAATACTAAGTGCCTGGAAATGTTTGGAGGGAAATTGCACCTTAGCTGCAGTTCCTGTGTCTTGGAGGGGCTTTGGAGAATACTGGATCTTCTTTCCCTTCACTAAATGTTTATTCTTATTCCTTAGATTGTCAATTTTTAATATAAAACTTTAATTAATCTCTAGATTCATTTCAGTTGATGTTGCAGGGCCATTTCACTGTCTCAGAAGGCACTTAATTGGAATTGAAGGCTCAGGGTTAGAAATACAACATTTATCCCTTGCCAAAACCTACAAAGCTTTCTGGGTAGGGCCAGGGAGCCGCAGCTGAACTGGAGAATTGGCTGCACGAACACGGCTAAAGGCAGTACTGACCTATGCACATTATTGCCCCGACGGAAAAGGTACCAGTGAGTTAATGGGACTGCACGTGCATTAATTTTTCTGAGATTATACACTGTGATGAGATTCCTTCATCAGCTTCTACAGGTCATAGCAGCTGGTAGGAGCCTTAACAGTATCATTCCATTATAAAGCTATTATCGATCCAAAATCTAATTTGAAGATCAATTTGGATTGGAATCAGAACCCAATATGACAATGATTTCAGAGCAGATAAGAGGTAATTTACTCCTCTGGGTGCCAGAAATCAATTTTGGTTTTCTGTACTGACCCAGCTGCCAAAAAAAGAAGTGAAAAATAAGAAGAAAAAAAGATCTGAGGATAACGTGCAAATAAAGGATTATAGTAATCCAATCTGAAGGTGATAAAAGTATAAACTCGGCTGCAAACCCATCTGAGGTAAACAATTTAATCCCAGCTAAATATCTCAGATAATGGCAAAAAGGCTTCATGTTATTTTTGATGCATTTGGCTAACACAAAATACAGCTTTGAATTCAAAGCAAGCCCTTGCATTTCTCACATAATTCTTTGTGTCAGTCAGCAGCCGGGAAGCTTATGTGGGGATCTCAAGACTCATCACTACTATTTGCATTATAGTTGTGCTGCACACACTGGCAAATCTGCATTGAAGGGCTAATATCCAAACTCACCCAGGCTGTTAGGAGTCAAAATCACGTTGGCTATGCCTACATTGTGGGGTGTTGTGGCTTTTGTTTTTGTCCTCATCCCCATGCATCCAGTTTCTTCCCAAAGAAAGGGAAGACACGCAGGTAGCTGACACATCCCTAGCTTGCTTGCCGTGTGCATCCAAACCCATCTTCACCAGGAACAAGGACCTCCGGGCACACACCGCAACACATACCTGCACCATGGGGCAGACATGGTGACTGAATCTGGTCCTGAGTTACCTCACGCATCAGAGCAAAGATCTTTGCAAATACATAGGGACTGCGCAGCACCTGCTGCCTACCTCAGCATCAGAAGACATTGCGAGTAATGTATACCGAGGCTGTTCCTGCCCCAGGGAAGAGAGGGCAAACAACAGGCAAGAGGTGGCATGAAAAAGTGAAAGGACTTTTGCTCAAAGTTGTTGGCAGAGCTGAGAATTTTCTGCTCTCTACAGGGCTGGCCCTTAAACCCTTTTCACTTTTATTAAGTGCAGACATACTGCAGAGATGCAAGACTTAGTTATCTACAGTGAAACTGGAAAGGGGTTTTTCTTCTTTTTTTTTTTTTTTTTTTTTTCTTCTTTTCCTCCAGACAACCACAGTGGAATCAGTTTTATTCAGATTTGGCTGTAATTGGAGTGAGGCTCTCACTGAATCTAATTTCAGTTGGAACTAATTATAGGGGGAAAAGGTCATAAATGTAAGACGGCTGCATAACTATGTTGGAAGAATATTGACATCATATAGTATTAACTCTGCTCCTGTAAAGGCCATAAATACTTAGACTAAAACCAGCCATTAAGAGACAGAACAAAATGTACCTATTTCTTTTTATTAAAGGGGGAAAATGAGGGAGGAAACAATCTCTAAAGGGAGATTTAAAATCATGAAATAAGGAAGTGCTGCACAAAAAAAAAAAAAAATCAAGAAATAGAGATCAACTGCCTCAGGTGAAAACCTGAGCCATACCAGAAACAAACAGCACTACTGCATCTGGACTAAGCCCTATTCAAAATCTAATAGGAAAAATTAGTTGCAATAACAAAAACAGACTACAAAATTGCCAAGACTGATAACCAAGCTAAACCAGCAGCACCATATGATCATATGATCATACCACATTCCAATGCTGGACACACCAAGCCACATCTTAAAGAAAATCCCTTGTTACTTCTCCCCTAACCCTTGTCTGGCTGGGGCCAAAATGGAGGCCAAAACCCACCTGAGGGTGGGGCTGACCAGAGCTGCGCCCCAGGTGGGCAAGGAGGCCCTCTGCCCCTGCCACCTCAGTGCTTTGGGTGCACGCTGCCGCTCAGACCACCCCAACCCCGCTCTATGCCAGGGGAACCCCTGTCCTGCCTTTTGGTGAAGGCTTCCAGCCCCTTTAGGCAAGTGGAGGAGACCACGCCAGGCTTGGTCCCCTCTCACTGCTAAGTCACTTGGGCAGCCAGCGAGGGGCTTCACCTCACTTCTCACAACCTTCCTCATCGGAGAAGGGAACCAGCACATGTGACAGCTCGGTATGAGCCCAGCCCTCATGGAAAACGGCTGGATTTGCTTCTCACCTGAACCTCAGAGGCTTCAGGACATTCCCCGTGAGGAAAACCAGGCAGACCTGGCCAGGACTCCTCATTGGGAATCTTGTTGAACATTTCACGGAATTTTCTGAAGGATTTGATTAAATTAAGAACTTCCGCATTTTCTCTATACATATGTTTTCTTGTAATCAACACCAGTACAAACAGAATGACATCACAAATGAAAGTAAATTATACACGCAGCCTATATTTTGACCATAATACATTTCAATTAGTTGATTAATTGTTATTTAGATATAGCTGCACATTTACTCATCTTACTGAAATTAAGTGCTGCTTTGGTACTTATATTTACAGAAGGTCAATACCTAAACCAGTTACACGGTCTGCTGCAGTCCTGAGGCTGAACTGCAGTGATGACCCAAGTCAAATTAATACAGACAGAAGCCTGCTAGACATCTCGTGATGGGCTGCATTGCAATGAACCTGTGTAGATTCTGTAGGAAGCAGCTGAAAGTCATTTCTGAAACATCACCTGAAATAAGTCAGTAATTAATTTTTCTCTCTTAGCAATCCCACAAACGCATGACTATCAGGGCCTGAATCAGAACATTTTGCAGTCAGTGACTCTGACTGCGGTCTCTCCATCGAAGCCGTATGTCACAGGAGCAAAGGCTCACACTCGGTTAGACTGTGCTTCATGTCACTTTCTCCTCTTACTTCAGTCTGAAGCAAATTCCTACAAGTTTATGGAGGTGCGTAAAGAGACCAAGCAACCAGTCTGCCTTTGAGTGTTTTCCTAACGGTGTTTATTGTTGCATCTGTATCAACGGAAAATCATGTTCCCTTTTGGGTCACTTGCCACCACTAAATTCCTTCTATGATCCCTGACTTACGACCTTTTTAACAAGTACTTCTCAGTTGCCATCTACTGACATCGACTGGTCTCACCTATGTTTTCTCTCTGGTTGTGGCCACAAAGAGAATAACTTGTCTTTTAAAAAGAACACGTTTAATAAAGAGAAAGGGGACAATGATTAGCTTCTCAGAAGCACTCATGACAGATTTAGGACCAGATGATCATAAAAACAACACTAGAAAAAGTGGAAAGTCAAGATCAAACACTTCTTCATGAAAAGGAAGAAGATATTTTTATCCATACTTCACTCTCCAGTCATTATTCTACTTGCTGGAACATTAGTTCTTCAAATTGCTTTTAATTACATGGCCTAGGAATAAATATGCACCACTATTAGCATGCTCTCAGGTTGAATACAAGGGGTACTCACTTTCATTCCAGTCAAGGCACTATTCCAAGGTGATTTATACTCTCATTATAGGCTGCTGCCTTTCCTATGTAAATTTGTAATCAAATATTCTAATCAGGTGATGACAAATAATTTGGGTAACTACTGCTAGCAGCCAAAATCACAGCCACAGGACCTCATAAGTCTAACAGCAGAATTTTACGTGTACATATGCACATGAACAGTCCACATAGGTACGTTTCCATGTTATTCAATCTTTTAACAACCTTTGAATACATGAACCCAGCCTACATCAAATTGGTGACAAAATTTTTTTACTATGCTTAATTTAGCAAACTTCCCTCTCATTATATTGGCTATTAGGACAAAAGGAGCATTAATTAACTTAATGAAATTTTGATCAGATGTTGCAATGATAATTTACCATTTTAATAGTCTGCTCTAGAGTGGATTTTTTTAGAAATGTTTCACAGAGTGAACCAACAAATTAATATAATAATTATAATCCTTTCGCATGATTCAAATATTATCCATCACTCTGTGTTGTTTAAACACCCTTTCAGTGCAACAGTACAATGGACTGCAGAGAGCTAACCTGCTCTCTCACAGCCAGCCCTGTTTTTCTGCACCAAGGTAGTCTCAGAGTAGGACGGAATTCAGGAACATGAGGATGCCAAACCCTGGAATGCTTAAACTGAGCATATCTGGGCAGTACAGAGTCCCACAGAAACAAAAAAGGAAGAAAGAGATTGCCTCTACTAATGGCACACTACCATCTGTACAGAACTGTGCTGTCCCAATTTGACACTTCTTACTCTTGACTCTCTGCCGCTGCATGCAATTGCTAGTCTTTTAAAATTCCAGCCTTAATGAAATAGGTAAGCTGCAGAAAAGATTAAGCTGAAAAATACAGCAGGAATACAGAATGAGGACAGGGGATTGATCTTTGAGTGGATATCCAACAGTGCAATGAGATTCTCAGGCTAGTTCTTCTTTCTTTCAAAATGGTTTTGATTCAAAGGGATTTTATAGCAGCTAAATCATGCAGTTGGCATAGATTGTGCAAGCTTTTCAGCATGTTATAGTCTGAAAGATGTCGCATTTGGCAGAAGCAGTAAAGCTCTATGAATTTATTGTTGTTTCCCATTGAACATCAAAATCCAGGGCATCAAAAGATGATACAGCACATGTTACAACACTATTGTGTCAAGTCACCTGCTACCCTGGCTAGCATAAACCTCTGGTGGAATGCTACGAAATGCCACATGGAAGCCACCTGTGTACGAGGAAAAAGAAAATATAACTGTGTATAGCCTGGTAAGTGAGAGTTGCAAACTCAGTCTCTGGTCCTGTAGACACACTGCACACAAGTAATTCAACTTACTTGAAAATCCAACTTTTAAATGAATGCACTTCAAGACTGCTACCAAAAATATTAACTTTACTTATGGGACTAGTATTTTTAGAGCCAGTAGGACTTCTCATGCATGCCAAATTATAGATATGCTTAGGTATTCCCAGAATCAGGACCATGTACTGGGTGTTTAATTACTTGATCTATGTATTATGAACAATTGCCTCTTTCAGAGTAAACAAGAGACTGCTTTATCAGCAAAGTTAGCTTGTGTGAACATAATGTTAACTAGCTCTGTACAAAAAGTGTGTAAAGACCAAACTAATTTACTTCTTTTTTTTCTTTTTCTGTCCTAAACTCTCAATAAACCAAACAAACTGAAATTTCACCACAGCTTAGTAATCTCTACTAAATTCCAAGTGAATACCAGTCCATTTTCAGTCAAAAGTGGAGCAGAAAAAACGTGACTAGAAACAGATTAGAGTGGCTTCTTTAACACTGATTTTTCTTTTCCACTCAACTTGAGTTAATTGCAAACATTGCAGAGCATGCTCAAAAACTATATAATGATATAATCAAAACCCAAACTAAAAAGCCACTTTCTCATAGACCAAGACACCCATATTTAAACAATAACAGAAAAAACTATTTGAAAACTTATGAGGAATTCTCTGAAATGGATATAAGGCACAGCTGCCCTCTCATTATTTCCTATGAATCTACAAAATCAGAAAAAAATTGCTGTCTTTTAAGATTCTGGAAGCCTCTTCCTTTAATAGTTTATGTTGAAGGCTATGAGAGACATTTAAGTAGCTTGTGCTTGTGTTTTCCAATTCTAAATATCTAGTCAGGAATTCAGTATCGCAGCAAGTACATGGCCACCACCTAAGGAACTATACTATGAGCAACTACTGCAAGAAAGTTCAAAAGAATGTTCTGATCCTCAGTTTAACCTTGTGAAGAGTCTATTCTCACTACTGTTGAATATACAAAAGTAGCTTTAATAGAGTTCGGGGTGTGCAATTTCCCCATGCGTTAAGAGCATTAGACAGGTTTTACTATGTACATCACAAATAGGTAAAGCATATCCAACATCCAAGTTTCTCATCATGGGAGGTATTGTATTAGATTGTTATTCACAACAGGAGAATGTCACACTTTTCTATGTACTCTAGTTCAGCACTTTTCTAATTTCACGGACCTCAATTTACATTTGTCAGTGTTCGAAGTTAGATGATATTGGTCTACTCAGGAAATGAGTTAAAGGGGAAAGAGGTCATTCACCTTTTGGGCAGTGCCATACTTTGATGATGCATAAATAAAGCACAGCACGAGTGTGTCAGCAAAAAATGGATGTCCTAAAGCCCTTTGATGCAAAGGATGATGTTTGTTAGAAATGGAAGGTTAAATATGTAAGAACTGTAAGGCTTGAAGTGATGATGTGAAGAGAATCTGGCTAATGTCTTTGCAGAAATCCACCTTGTCATTCAGTGTGAGTTTACGGACATGGAGATTTCAATAGATTACCAATGCTGATTTACAAGCTGTATTGTTAGCAGTCTGTGGTATATGAACCCTAAATAACTGGTATTAATAATGGTCCTGATCCAAAGACCCATCAGTATTTTTTTCATTATTTTAATGGGATTCAGATAAGACCCTCAGATGTCAATCTCCAGTGAAGGGGCACCTGTGTTACCTACACTTATAGGTTTACACTTATAGAGCAGGTTGTACACATTGCTGCCTATTACTTCAGGCTAGGAGAACTTAGCAAATAATTTGTCCTAAGCATTCAGAAACATTTTCCTAACACTGAATGGTAGAGCTAAAGATAAAAATCCCTGGATGCTTAACTCAATTTATCAAAATATTAACTTGAAAATGCTTCAAAAATTTCCAAATTTCTGATGCAGCTTCATTCACATTCGTGGCTGCTGTTTAGAATCAGCTGAGGTTACGCACTATCTTACCAAGGCATCTATGAACCTGAATAAAAATGAACACATTGTTATGTACTCCTGCCTTTCTGTTTGGACTTTGTCAATTGTTTGAATGGGCACAAAAGTCTAACACCAGAGCTTACATGCACAAAAGTCATAAACATACCACGGCTAAGCTTCCCAACAAACAATACATGGCAGACAATCTTCAGCACACTGTTTTAGACATTCACACTTAATCTTTTTCTAAGTCTAACAAGTCAAAAAGATTTGTACCTACATACCAGATTTTCCAACTAGTTTACAGCATTACAGACTTTGCAAAAGGAAGCAAAATTTTAAACCAGACAGAAAAGTCAGAGAACAGTGAAGTTTCGCATTAGAACAATGAGTTCATTAAACCAAACCAAACAAACAAAAACCTAAAGTGTTAAAACAAGGCATTTGAATAGTAACAACTGTTAAAATGAGCTCTGAAATCTCTGTGCAACATGAGATTTTTATTGGCAAACAATTAAATCGCTCTTTAAGTGCACTTTCTCTGTAGAACCTAATTTATAATCTTATCAGGCATGTCTCTCAGAAGAATTTGCTACAAGTCTAAGTCTTTATCTGCACAATGCAGAATACTAACAATTGTCTTGTATGTTTGTTTCCAATGTCAAAGACTGAAATTCCAATTTAAGGTTCTGACTGCTTTCAGAATTTGATATTATTTTTAAAGTGCTGTCACTTTTGTTCACATGGCGTGTCAGAAAAAGAAAATTTAAGAATTAAAAAAACTGTGTTGATGGTAAGAAAGAAGGAGAAAGGTGATATACTTGGGAATCAGTTTGTTATAGCTCATTTGCTGTTTTATCATTTTCCTGTTACCCTCCAGGGCCCTATTTTGTTTCAGCCCTACTCATTAGAATTTAAGTTTTACAATACGCATTGAGGTAAACGCAGTTGAAGGCAAGGTGGAATTAACAGTGTGCACTTTATGTATATTGCATCCAAGTATGAATTTTTGAAACCTACAGTAGGTATGCCTACATGTACAACTCTGGCTGCTGTGTATTTTGCACTGCCTAGTTCCCATATCTCACTGCGTTTGGTTTTTCCAGAAATCTTTAATAGCTTAATCTTTCCTAGCCATAGATCTATTCCACAGTGTATATTTCTAACTAGAATAATAGATAATAATAATTTCAAGCAAATAATTTTAATTTTAAGAACTGCTAACCCACCATCTTTTTCACTTTAGCAGACTTCACAAGGGAACAAAGGGATTTTTTTTTAGCAAGGAAATCATACAGCTCTACATAATTATTTCCTTCCATTCGCCCCAGTCCAAGTTCTGAAATTCTTTAAGAAATGGAACCACAGCAGTCACACACAGTACTAGCCTAGAGAGTATTTCTTTCATTTAACTTTTTTTTTTGAAATCTCTCGTAAAATCCTGCTAATTCATTCAACATAAATAGGACACATTACTATTCCAACCTTCCCCTCCCCTTTTATTTGGCTCAGAACACCTGATGGTTAATTCTCAGTTGAGATAATTAGTCCTTGGTTATCACTAGTTATTGTCACCTGTTCAACTTGCAAATGTCTACAAATTTGAGTTTTCTAATTAGCATCATAAGATCCCTATAGCATATAGCTAGACTGTACTTTTTTTTCCACAAGGCAAATCACTTTTCACTTACACACTCTGTCTATTGAGTCTCATTTAGTAATAGTACTTTAAAAATTATAGTGTTTTTCACAGAATAAACTTGTCATTGCCCTACCTCCTATCAAGCCCAGATGGCTGCTTCTATAAAGGAAAGAAAAACAGAAAAGAGAATGAAATGAAACCCTCTCCTTAATAAGTATCCAAGCCAATTTAAATAGTTCCATTTCATTTTTACATCAGAGTCATGCCCTAGTATTAAGGCATGAAGAACATTCTCAGCATGCTAATAAGCCCCATGACATGTTGAACTGACATTTCAGTAAGCGAAATAAGCTGTAGTTTATTTTTAACTTCTATGGTACAAAGCTGTAGGTAAATTGCATTAGAGATGGTGGCCCAGTGCATTAGATCTGGGTTGACTTCCAGCTGAACATAATGAGGTGGCCTTCTGACAAAAACCAACACTAAATAATACTTGTAGTTTGGAGGAGGTACTTTTGGAAACACCATTTTAAATCCTCAAAGCACATGATAGAAGATCAACCAATATCTTAGTAATTACTTTGCTTCGTTCTCTGTAATGCCTGCAGTGGATTTATGGCCTTTCAAGGGAGGTGATTAGTACACCTCCTAAGTCTGAAATTCTAAAAATGAGCTCCAACACTTTTTGTGGGAGTGTGTCATAGAAACTCTGATAACATCTTTGAAGCCTTCCCTCACTGTTACACATTACCTCTACAAACGTGAGAGGAGTTCCCAGATACAGAAAGTGGAAACTGCTGGCCTTGAAAGATGGAAAAGGTTGAGCCATTTGGGAGCCAAGCTCTTCCACCTCATAGAATCTTTGGGCTGGAAGGGACCTTTAAAGGCCATCTAGTCCAACCCCCCTGCAATGAGCAGGGACATCTTCAACTAGATCAGGTTGCTCAGAGCCCCGTCCAACCTGACCTGGGATGTTTCCAGGGATGGACCATCTACCACCTCTCTGGGCAACCTGTGTCAGTGTTTCATCACCCTTATTGTAAAAAAAAAAAAAAAGAAAACCAAATTTCTTCCTTGTATCTTCTTCTGGATGTGCTGAGAATGGTCAAATACAATCATTGAATCCTGAGCAGATACAGCAAGAAATAATTTAACTTCAGAGATCTGTGTGGCTTATTATTCAGGATGAAATCTTTTTTGTAACTCACCAGCTCTAATTGACTCATTATTTTTTTTGTAATTGACTCATTTTTTTTTGCACACTTCCCACCCCCCCCCCCCCCCGCCCCGGGGATGTCTCTGAGGATTTTTTTGTACTGGAGCTGGAGTTTTGAGACAGGTTTAGTGACAAAGACAATCCTCTTAAAAATACTGGTGCCTCTAAACAAAATCATTTAAGACAGCCATATAGCTATATATAGCTGTGTAAGTGAGGTGTACAATATATCTAGTGGTATTAACAATGCTATAGACAGACAAACAGGTACTGAAAGGTAAAAATGCTATCTTCTGAGCCTGAAACTAAATAACCCAATGAAAGATTTTCTGAAGAATACTAGAAAGCAAATGGTTTCACTGTGGAATACTAGGAAACAAATTGTTTCTTCCTAGCCTATACTAACGACAAAGCACAACGTTCTGCTGGCTAGAGCAGATGTTAACAAACTCACCTACCCTTTTCCTTGTCCCCACTTACCTACCTTGGGGCAGGGAGTACAGCTCAGACTCTCAGATCCATTTGGGCATCAAATTCCCTTCAAAATTGAGTTTTTAGATTCCTAACTGTTTTTGAGAATCTGGGTTTAAATGGGGATACAGTGTCTGCTTATTGCTTTGTGTCTGGAGCCTATGAATCAGATAGACTCACACACAGTGGAATAGGATTATTACTTCATGGCATGGGCAGGCAGTAGCAGTCACGATCTAGCCCTATGAGATCAAGACAGCAAGAAATTCATGAAGATTTAAAGTAGTTAAAGGAGTTTATTTTCCAGGTGGGAAATCCAGGTGTCAGAAGGAAAGTAACTATAAATTTTCAACCCAGCTTTCCACATAAAATGTAAAGCCATTTGGAGCACACAGAAAGCTCGGTATGAACTATGGCTGATAGCTGGTGCAAGATATGGTCAGTGGTTTTAAATGATTGATGGAGCTATCTCTGCACTAAAGTACTAAGGTTGGAACAGAAGAAAAAAATTGAGATCAGTTATAATGGTGCTTTATACCTTTTTTCTTCTTCTGATGGTCAAATAGAGTTCAGTTGTACAGAATAATTGTTATTTTGTACCAGTGATACATATGGTAGCTCTCCATACATCTAATAGAGAACTTTATTCCAATAAGCAGAATAATACAGCATGTGAAGATGGTTTTTAAAACGTCTCCTAATTTATTATTGTCTCTTTAGAAAGTAAAGCATATTCAAATTGGTTTAGTTATTTTAGTTGAAGAAAAGTA
The DNA here is from genome assembly GCF_964289735.1 of Phaethon aethereus. Taxonomy (NCBI): domain Eukaryota; kingdom Metazoa; phylum Chordata; class Aves; order Phaethontiformes; family Phaethontidae; genus Phaethon; species Phaethon aethereus. The sequence goes on along the minus strand of NC_138589.1, from coordinate 15,750,426 downwards.
TATGTGAATAAATATTTAATGTTGTGCTTTATTCCTATTTCAGTATGTGCTGGTTTTGGCTGGGATAGAGTTAATTTTCTTCAAAGTAGCTAGTATGGGGCCATATGTTGTGGATTTGTGCTGGAAACAGTGTTGGTAAAACAGGGGTGTTTTACTTACTGCTGAGCAATGCTTGCACAGAGTCAAGGCCTTTCCCGCTCCTCACCCCACCAGCGAGGCGGCTGGGGATGCACAAGAAGCTGGGAGGGGACACAGCCAGGACAGCTGACCCAAACTGACCAAAGGGATATTCCACACCATATGACGTCATGCTCAGCATATAAAGCTGGGGGAAGAAGAAGGAAGGGGGGGATGTTCGGAGTGATGGCGTTTATCTTCTCGAGTAACCGTTACATGTGATGGAGTCCAGCTTTCCCGGAGGTGGCCGAACACCTGTCTGCCAATGGGAAGTGGTGAATGAATTCCTTGTTTTGCTCTGCTTGTGTGCGCAGCTTTTGCTTTGCCTATTGAACTGTTTTTATCTCAACCCACGAGTTTTCTTACTTTTACTCTTCCAATTCTCTCCTCCATCCCATCGGGAGGGGGAATAAGCAAGTGGCTGCGTGGTGCTTAGTTGCTGGCTGGGGTTAAACCACGACAAAATACTCAAAGGGGCTTTAAGGTACGTCAACGAGTCATCTTAGCTCAATGGATTTGTTACCTTTCACTTGTAACAACTTGGGGTTTTCCCCCAAAACATCATGTAAAATAGCCTGGGACAGCCTGGAAACTGAAACCCAAGCTGAAATAACAGCACAGTGCAGATACTCAAGATAACACTTGACAGTCACTCCTTTCTTTTCCTTTTCAAATACCAGAACCATGTGAGTTCTCAACCAGGTATCAGATACTTTAATATAATTTTCCTGAAATCAGTGACACTGCCCAAGGACTATTCTACATGAAAAAGATAGATGAACAAGTGCTGAAGGAACAGACTATCAAATACCCTCTAAGAAAGAGTATGAGACACTGACTCTATTTATACTCAGCTCTGAGATCAGTGTATTAGCTGACTGGCATTTCTCTTGCCGAGAAAAGATCAATGAAGAAAAGATCAGCTGAAGAAAGATCGATGGTGACCAGATAAACCATTAATTCATAAGAGAAGAAATTTTGCTTGAAGAAATAGGACATCACCCTGAGGCTCAAGCTCAGACTTGATCATTCCTATGTCTTACACGTTGACCTGAATTCTCGATCCAATAAACTGCAAGCCCTGCAAGAACAGGGTGAGAAAGAGCTCCAGGCTGGACGGAGTTGCAGAGCGCAACACTGAAGCAAAACAAGAAAGAGTAAGATCATAAATAGTCACACCACATGTGAAAAGGCAGCCTTCTATTCCTGCAAGTGGAGATTTCTCACACATTTTTGTAACAAAATGGGGTTATTCCTGATAACCTAGAATTTGGTATTCCTTATATTCTGAGGCCTGCAGGTTCTCCTGCAGTTGTCATGTCTGAATGATATCTAGTTTCTCTCTACTGTCACAAGCACCTCACTCTTGCTCCTCCTTCTTTCTGTAGAGAGAATCGTATTACATTATGCTGAATTGTTGCACTGTTACAGAAAGGTGGGGTTTTCCCTTCTTTTTAGTTGTCTTCCACTTGGAGTACTGAAACTCTAGATGGTCACTGTTCTCAGATTGCCTGGGAAAAAAGCTCTCTTTCAGTGACAAACTTTTGCAAACCCCTGAAGTTAAGGAAAAACTCAAATAAGAATATATGCCAAAACGTGTATGTACACGCTTACAAAAGCATTCTGCAGTAACAGAGAAATGAAGTGCTCAGAGAAAAGTGCCAAGTGCTGAGAAAAAGGCTTTGATGTTTCTGAGACATTAAAGGAGTTGTTAAAGAGCAGTTCACCTGTGGATATTGCCAAGGAGAGGTAGCACTACTGTACTGATCATGTTTCAAAGAGCTGCTCTGTGTCTCTGTGTCAAGTATAAACAGCACAGCAGCTTTAACCAGAGTGTCCTTCTGTTTCAAGAGCAGAAAATAGCTTGAGATGAGAGCGTAAGCTTCATTTGGAGCAAAGTTCCAGCTTTTCTAGAATAAAGGAGGAGATTTTATACTAATATATTTGTTTGCATCTAATGTTACTCCATCATCTCTTTGAAGTTGCACAGGATCATTCACTTGTCACTGGCTGCTAACTCGCTGCACTGCTGACAGGGGGCTGCTAACTGCATGCGGGGAGGATAACAGTGGGTCATTTGGGGGGAAGCCCCCAAAAAGCAGTTGAAGCTATGTTTTGATGAAAAAAAAAAAAGGCTTTTTGAAAGAAAACCAAAAAACCCCAAGTGGTAGTAGAGATGTGTGTTTAGCAATGAGTAGTCAGAATTTTCCAGAGCAAAAGGGGAATTCCAAAATAATGCCCAAGTGTTTGTAGGATTCCAAACATCAGATCAGGTTCCAGGAATACTAAGTTCTACCTGATGGATTTCATTTAAAAAAAAACACAAAACCAAAACATACCATGCAAGACACGGTGTACTCTCCCAGGTTAAGTCACTATCCTTCAGTGTTTGTGCTAGGAACCGGATATAAAATCCTAAACCATCTAATATTTGCTTAAGATGGCATGCTACTAATTATGACAAAGTAACTTTTGGACACATACTTAATACAAACCTGGAGCCAATATACACTGTCTTAATGGACTGCCACATGTACCCCATGAAACTATTAATTAAATCAAGCCTTACATACTTCTGTGGTTAAAAGGAAAGTGGCGTGGTTTATAAATCTAATCTCGTATCACTAGATAATAGCTATCCCTTGCTTACTAAATTTTTGCTACTGTTATCAAAAGAAAAAAAATCACATTAAATTTGAAGTATTGCTTTAACAATATGTTTCAAGAATGCTTTTAGAATATCTGGACCTTCCCCATTGTTTCTTTCCATTGTGGAGTTTCATGGGAAAAATGGAAAGCAACAATTCAGTACTATAGGAAGACAATTCAGAAAGCATAGATGATCAATAAAACTGTTTTCCCTCATTCTCTTCCTATTGCTACCTATTCCCTTGGAAAGGTGGGGTAAAAAACCTTGGTATAGCAAGAACATCCTAAAAAAAATAAATTTTTTTAATTACACATCTTTTTACGTGATATATATTTTAACATGTAAGTATTTTCCTAAGGAAACAATGAAGAATTATGCAAAATTAATTTGAACCAATTTGTGGTAAAAGGCCAAGACCCACACTTTTCAAAAAACACCACCCCAAACTCTGTTCACACACTGGAGCCCTTTGCTCTGTTCTGTTTGTCCAACTGCACATGTAGCTAATCTGCACTGCACTTGTAGCAGGTTTTCACAGAGCCTGTGGCTGATCATTGAACTTCATGTGTTTTTGTTATTTGGTAAGTGTAGCAGTGTCGTGGTTTAGCCCCAGCCAGCAACTACGCACCACGCAGCCGCTCGCTCACTCCCCCACGGTGGCACGGGGGAGAGAATTGGAAGAGTACAAGTGAGGAAACTCATGGTTTAAGATAAAGACAGTTTAATAAGTAAAGCAAAAGCCGTGCACGCAAGCAAAGCAAAACAAGGAATTTGTTCACCACTCCCCATGGGCAGGCAGGTGTTCAGCCATCTCCAGGGAAGCAGGGCTCCATCACGCGTAATGGTTTCTTGGGAAGACAGACGCCATAACTCCGAACGTCCCTCCACCCCTTCCTTCTTCTTTGTCCCAGCTTTATATACTGAGCATGACGTTATATGGTATGGAATATCTCTTTGGCCAGCCTGGGTCAGCTGTCCCAGCTGTGTCCCCTCCCAGCTTCCCGTGCACCCCCAGCCTGCTCGCTGCAGGCCAGCATGAGAAGCTGGACTGTCCTTGACTACTTAGCAACAACTCAAAACATCAGCACCTTATCAACATTTTCTCATCCCAAATCCAAAACATAGCCTCATGCTAGCTTCTATGAAGAAAATTAACTCTACCCTAGCTGAAACCAGGACAAGCAGTGTCCCAGATATCCCATACAGACACTAGGAATAATCTTTAAGAAGAAAAGGGTAACAGGATTGTAGCTATAAGATAGTATGATTACTTCAGCTAACAATGTGCACTACTAACAGTTACAGATTTCTGTAATTATATTATTTTTGCATTTTGGGGCACTGCTCTTCAGTACCCATTACGAGAATGGGTCTTGCTGGTGAATTTGAAGAAGGAGAATACAGAGTTTCACATCCCATGAACTGTGAGACTCTTTTTACTTTTGTTCAGATTTCAGCATGACTTAGTGGGTGAAACCCAAACCTCTTTCAAGTCAGTGGGAGTTTTGTCATGGATTCAAAGAGGCAGAGCTTCTTTGTGAGGATAAGCGGGAGCTCCATTTTGCCAAACTCCACAAGACCAAAATGCATTGTTCATTTATAGCTGCCTTGATCATAAATATGTCTCATTTTACTTTATTCTGAGTCACTCCCCTGAAGTTTTAACTTACATATTTATTGTTGATTCAGAAATATCTAGTTAACAATGACAGCCTGACTTAACGGTCTATACAATTTAGACATCTGTCATTTTAAAGCAGAACTTTAGGAAGAGAAGCACTTAATAAAGTTCACATTCTTCCTGGATAAAACTCCAGGCTATCTAATCAACAGTCCTACGCTTTGCCTTTATTGCAATAAATTATTTCCATACTCTCTTGTCAGAGGTTTATCAGTGAACTAGCACAAGAAAACACTCCTTGATTTGGCTCCAGTCAGAGTTCACAGGCAGGTAGCTAGTTCAGGGAAAATGCAGCCTATTCATTTTTCGGAGGAGTTCTAGCTCAGCTGGCAGTTAACCTCAAAAGCTAAATTTATAGCAGAAACTTCACAGTGCATTTTAATACAGCATTCAGTTTAATTAGCACTTGGGCAATTCCTTTTGTTCTCGGTAAACAACAGTAAGATTTGACAAGGCAGAGAAGAGAGTGTATTTGTTGCTTTCATATGTCACTCAAACTAGCCCATCGCCATTCCCAACCTAATACTTCTTTACATGAACTTCTGTTAAATAGTGTTAGATTTTTAAGCCTAATACTGGTAGGTTTTCCCAGGGTTGCATCTGATATAAAAATCAAGGTTTATTAACATTACAAAGAGCACTGCTGTCCTGTAGTGCCCCTTTTATCATTCTAAGCAGCTGCCTTGAGGCGATGCATTTAACCTTGGGAAATAGGAGAGGAATTCTGGGAAGCCAGAAATCTTTGACAGCTCAAGCCTTCTACCTCACCCAAAATCTGCTGTATGGCTTCAGCTCCGACACTGAAAAAAAAATTGAGATCCTTATTTTCATTTGATGTTTATCTAGTCTATTCATCTTAAAAGATAGGACAGCATTTACTTGCAGTGATCCTCCATTTGTGTTTCAAGCACACCAGTGATGAAACATTTCCCTTTTCTTTACTGAGACTCCTATTAGAAAGATAGTGCCGGGGGGGGGGGTGGGGGGTGTGGGGGGGTGTGTGTTGAGGGGACACCAAACAAAAACCCACATCATTTAGCAGCATGCTAAATGCTTAGCATTTAGCAGCTTAAAGAACAATTCTGCAGGTTATCTTATTCCTATCTGTCTTATGTTTTATGATAAATTTCACATTACATTTTGCTATTTCATCACCTGTTGCAATAGCAAAGGACCTGTCACTGGTTCAGTTATAAGCCCTTATTTGTCAGGGTTTAGAGCTTAGCTGTAAAAATAGAATTCATTTTGATGTTTCACATATCAATTCTCACTTTATACACAGGTTTTTCTTTCAGAAGGTCCCAAAGTATTTCCTAAGCTATACATGAATACAACCTTTGAAATGCAGCTAATTCCACAGTTTCTAGCTGGCCCACAGCATATATTGCAAAACACCAAGGCAGTGTGGATACAAATTAACCATCAGACATTAAACAAACATTGACAGTTTTAAATTTTGGTATAGCAACCCTCAAGCAAATAATAAACAAAAGTTCTTTTTTCCCCCTGAAGTTTCTGATTACATTACAAAGTGAATACAAAAAGCTATGCCATTCAGGGCCAAATTCAGAGGAGATAATCTGCAGATCATCTAAGGGAGAGAGGGAATTATGCTTTATCTTAGAGGAAAGTAAGACTTCTCTGCTTTCCTAGGGTATATTTACATGGCATGGTATAGTGCTTTCCCTCCTTCTCAGCAGAAACTACTAGCCTAGGCAGAAGTCAGCATTAGCTTTACTACTTTTGCAGCCAATTGTAGCCTGCTACTCCATGTGAAGTCAGGTATCTTAGTACAAAGCAAGAGTGAGCCGACAGATCAAAACTGGCATTTTAGTCCTCTAAGCTCAGGGGACATGGTCTGTGCTCTCTCTGTTCGCAGGTATCTCCATCTAATGAGATTTTGTTCTTAGGTGAATTGCTCAGCTGCTCTGACCATAAGCAGCTTATTGTTTTACTTCAGCTGTATGAAAATGTTTCATCCAGCCAGTTCCACTTTGACACATGTTATTGGCCATGCAGTGTGTCTGGATTCTGACAGATCACAGTGTAATTCCAACTCTGTAAGAACCCTTTTCACTGAAGTATTTTACAGGGCAGCAAGTCCATTTCGAAATAACAAGTGAAACATTGTCTTCACAATGAATAAAGTGTGGGACCTATTTACATGTTTGCATCTAAAATCCATCCAAAACTGGAGCTCCTCATCAACGCACAGCCAATAAATCAATCTTCAGGTCTCGTCTAGGATAGTACTTGTACCCACAGACTGTTATTTTGACTACCCTACCCACAGTCTATGCCTCCTCTGATGAACAGGAAGCAAATTACTACAAACCAGGAAAACTGCCCTATGTAAGCAGTGCAAGACCTCACCTTCTCTTGCCATAGTATAGTCCAGTCACATTTATATCCCTATTTTCTTTTGTTTCAGCCATTTCACCTGAAGTCAATTTGAATGGATGATTAGTGCCACCTCTCCAATTTCCCTCTTCATCTAAGATGGCAAGACATCCACTTAAGAAACGAGACTGCTATTCAAGATGGAGAAACTTCTCTCTGACCAGAGAGCTTAGCTTTTCTATGGACTATTAACAAGTACTGACGCACTGGCAAGGTAACGCTTCTGGTAAAACTGAAGTCCCAACAGCTCTAATGTATTAAATATAAGTTGAATATTTTTGCAAGCAGCAGGTTACTTTCCAGCATCCTGGTAAATCATTCCATACTCCTCTCTGCAGTCTCAACTAGCTAAATCATGTTTTTTTCATTACCCCTCTTAAAAGCAGGTCTGCTTCACGTTTGTACATCAAAATTGATGTATGTATGCATAAACGCTCAACATCCACAAGAATAACTTCTTATCACTGTTGTAAAAGTGTATCACTGATTTATATATCATCAGTGCATTATAATAAATATTTTACTATTTAATATACATACTCATATAGCATATAAACAAAATATATTTAAGGAAAGCTGAGATTACAAAATCAAACATTTGAAAGTTGTTACTCTGCTTCTCTTTCAATTGTCTCTTCAACCTTACTCCAGCCCTTTTCACGGTATAATACAGCTTTTACTTATGTCATTTTAAAGTACCTATTTCCCACTCATACAAAGGGTCTGGGGGCCTCCTTCAGAATACATGTTTCTTCTATAGTAGATATGTAAGGCACAGCTATCACTGCATAGGGGACAACTGCAGCTTGAGGGAGTCAGGTGAGTTTTATATCAATTAACCTGATAAACACAAGTATTACATTGTTTCTTGCGATATAGGCTGCAGTGGCCTCAGCACTCTGCTTTGGGACCTATACGAATATCTGCTTTTTTGTCACATTTTGAAGCATTTTGCTCTGAACAGTCATTGCTAGGAAAAAGATAAGTCATGTAGTTGTGCATGCCAGCAGCTTTCACGTTAGAATTTTCTGAGAAAGTAAATGACTGTAGGAGTTTCAATTAGGGATGTCCTTTAACTTTCATAGATTTAATTTTGGTAAGTCTGATGTCCTGCTTAGCTCTCATCACCTACTCAGAAATGCTTCTCACATTGCCATCTCAACTGGTGGCAATTGTCTGCTTGGTCAAACACCTAGATGTACTATTCAATGTGGAACGGAGCTTTGAGACTGACATTTGACACATTATCAAGCTATCTTATTACCACTTTAGGGATGCAACCAGATTAAAATGTGTGCTCTCACATGCAGGTGCCAAGATTCCTGTTCATGCTGTCATTATGTCCAGACTTGAGTAGTGCAATTCGCTTTTCTCTTTCCTAGGGAATAAAGCTTGCTACATCACATCCTTCCAAACTTGCTTTTTACAGAGATTTATGGCTATGCCTTCTTTGATGCCCCATACATCCCAGAAATGTCAGTTACATGAGACTGGAATATTGTGAAATAGTTGAACATGTAACATTGTAGTACAGGCCAGTTTAGTTTATCCTTTTTTTTTTCTTTGTAATTTTATGTCTCTTACACACACGATAGGCCAAATACAACCTTATTTTAAATCAATTGTCTCAATGGCATTGGATGAAATTAATGTATTTATCATATATGCATTTCATATATACTTTACATGTTTTAGTTATAGAAACAGTCTCTTAGGATTAAGCCCTTCATTGTCATAGCTTATCAACAAAAGAAATTGAAAATTTTAAAAATAAATGAAACTTTCACATTCCTCCCTAAATTCTAAGACACAGATTGTATACACGGTTCTTGAACTTAGAGAAAATTTTCAGTTTTGGGAAAAGTAATTAATTTTGTTGCCTCTAACCTTGCCCTCTTCTGATGCTAGAGGTAAGATTCCACTGTTTTAATTCCTTGGCAAACTATTCCTTTGACTAATCTCTTATTTGGAAGATATTCAGCCTGTATCTTCCTTTGTTAAATCTCACCTCATTAATCCTAGTCATATACCTTGTGACAGTGCTAAACAATTGCATTCCTTTTTTGATGTTTACAGCTATGCAATACTAGAAGATAATTAGTATATCCCCCTGTCCTAGTTTCAGCTGGGATAGTTAATTTTCTTCCTAGTAGTTGATATAGTGCTGTGTTTCAGATTTAACATGGGAATAAAGTCGATAACAAACTGATGCTTTAGTTGTTGCTAAGCAGTGCTTACACAGACTTTTCAGGTTCTCATACTGCCCTGCCAGCAAGGAGGCTGGGAGGGGGCACAGCCAGGGCAGCTGACCCCAACTGCCCAAAGGGATGGGTATTCCATACCATATGACATCATGCTCAGTATATAAACTAAGGGGAAAGCTGGCTGGGCGCCGCTGCTTGGGAACTGGCTGGGCATCAGTCAGCAGGTAGTGAGCAATTGCATTGTGCATCACTTATTGTGTATATACTGTTGTTGTTGTTATTAATTTCCCTACCTTTGTTTCCTATTAAACTGTCTTTATCTCAACCTATGAATTTTATTTCTTTTTCCCAATTCTCCCCCCCATCCCACTGTGGGGGAGAGTGAGTGAATGGCTGTGTGGTGTTTAGCCGGCTGCTGGGTTAAACCACAACACCCCCTTAGTCATTCTTTGACCAAGCAATGCGTTTTTAGTACTCATCATCTTTCCTTGGTAATCTCCTTACAGCTTCTGTTACTTATCCTCAAAACCTCTCAAGTTTGTTAGCAGTCTCCTAGCACTAGACACAGGAATTAAAGCCATTATTCAAAAGGCAAGATTTACTAGTGCTGCGGATGAAGGGTCTGTTACCACAAGCTGTTTTGCTTCAGCTGGACATACACTGAATCTCATAAAACTGGACTTGGGTGTCTCCACTCCCAGAACTGGATCCCCAAATTACAGAAGCTCATGAAATGCTCTTGAAATCTGGTCCAATTTAAACTTCCTTTTTGCTGTCTTTAATATAGAGGCCGTCAATCCAGCCAAAAGTTATTCCCCCACGGAAATCCTTTTCTTTGGGAAGCTCTTCCTTCTCAGCCACATCACTGTGACGAAGTGGAAAACCACTTTCCTGAGCAAGGGCAGATTTTCACAGAAAGGAGAAATTCCGAACAGAAAATCAAAGTTAGAATTCCTATTTTTAGAAGTGATGGGAAAGAGGGGAAATGAAACTCATTCATCTTTATTGTTTAAGTGTAAGTAACATTAGCAATAGGAGAAGTAATATACATACTAATTATTAAGCAGCAGCTTAGTTGGGAGGAAGGCAGACTTAAAAGCTGGAATTAACTGAAAACAGAATATTGGACAGTGCTGCCACGTTCTGTTATTCCAAGGAAGTAATTTAGTATTTTTTGTATTTTCATGTATTTTGGTATGAACTGGACTAATCAACTTCAGACTGATTGAAAACTGGCTGGACTGCTGGGCTCAAAGGATAATAATCAGTTGTGGATGATGGTGAATTGGAGGAGATGGGTGGCATGCAAAACATCAGGCTTCCAATTTAGAGTGACCTTAAGAAAATTGAAAATGAAGCCAACAGAAACCTCATGAAGTTCAAGAAGTGCAGTATTCTGCAGCTGGGGAACCATCTGATTTTGCACCTGCCTCATCAGAGGCCAGAAACCAACTGGCTGAGGAACAGCCCTGCTAAATGACCAGGGTGACAGTGCCAGAGTGAATGCAAACCATCAGTGTGCTCTCATTGCTGATAAGACAAACTGCATACAAGGCTGTACGAGCAGGAGCATGGCCAGCAGAACAAGGGAAGTTGTTATTCCCTTCTGCTCAGCACTGGTAAGGCCACACCTGGAACACTGTGCCCAGTTGTGGAAGAACGGATTTTGGAAGGCTGCCCAATTCAAGAAGGATGTTGAGAAACTGGGGAGAAACACACAGAGAAGTACCAAAATTACCTCTGACATATGACCTACAAGGAGAGACTCAGGCAGCTGGGCTTGTTTAGTCTGGTGAAGAGGAGGCTAAAGGGCAATCTAAAAGCAGCCTACAACTATTTTGAAGGAAATTACAAAGACAATGGAGCCAAACCTCAGTAATGCCAGATGGTAAAACAAGGGGCAACAGCCACAAACTGCAGCCTGGGAGGCTCCAACTGGAGATTAGGATAAATTTCTTTACTTTGAGGCTACTGCAGCACTGGAAAAAGTTATCCAGAGATAAAGGAGAATTATCTGTGGAGGCTTTCAAGGTTTGTCCAGAAAAACCTGCAGCTGTCCTGACCCATATTAGCAGTTGCCCTGTGCCAGGCAGGAGGTTGGAACAGATCACCTCCACAGATCTCTTCCAATGCACATTTTTCTGATTCTGTGAGTCTATGTTTTCCTTATGTTAGTCTTATGAGGAAGCTCCTTTAATATTTCTTTTCATGCCTTTATACAAAAGAAAGATTAAAATCACAATGAAAGAATTCTGCCGCAGAAAACTGAACTGCTGTGGAAGTTCAGGCAGTGGCCAGATGTGTCTGTTTCAGCTAGAGCTTACTCCAGTCATCATCTCCTGCTGCTAATCATCTTCATCTACCACCTATATTCTTAATTCTCTCTCTTGGAAAATGGCACCTTTCATACTGGATGATGTAAATACAGAAACAGTTTCCCTAACCCACTTGTGCAGAAATGAACCAGGTTAAAAACTCTGCTATTAGGTGTGGTTCACTAGCCTAGATCATTTCAACAAAAATGGGCAAGTGACCAACCACACATGCTGTTATGCCATCAGTGCCAAAGGGAATATATCCTCTAGAGGAAAAGGGAGAGCAGTAGTGAGCAGCTGGATGCAGTTAACTGCATAACGCCACTAAGCTGCAGCGAGGGCACCACCTCCAACTGCACACATAGAGCCCTATCACGGAATCCACTGGCAGGACATGAGGCTTACTGGAAAAACATGAAGTGATTGTGAACCCATTGCACCATGTGAAGCAGCACAAACAGCTTTCTGTACCTTCAATAACCTCTCGTATACGTAGAGAATTTCAAATGCATAAGGTACAAAAGGAATAAAAGAGCTAATATGTATAATTCATAAGACATGTAAATTATTTCTGCTAATTTCCAGGTTAAAAAGTGTGTGGGTGTTTGTGTGTGTGAGGAGGGAAATTCACTACCATCCTGAAGAAAGGTAAGTAGGGAATCTAAAACAAAGAAGTTGTAAAGAAGGGATGGGGATCGCTGTTCCAACAAACTGGACTTACTGGTCCTGTTCAGACATCTGTTTTCTATGCAGAACAGGAGCCACAAGCCTTATAGTGGTTTTCTGTTGAGTCTTAAACTTTATGCCTGTCATCAGCTCTGAATCGCTGCCTCCAGAGCAACCTACTGAAGCAAGGCACAAGTCCAAAAGGAAGATCTGCCTAGAAGATTTTATTGCTCATGTCCAGTACGGCCCATCTCAGGGACCTTGCTTTTATTTGTACAGAAGCAGCTGTAGCATGATGACAGTATAAATGTAGAGGTAATACAGCTGTTGATGGAGATTTACCCATTTATCGATGTTTTCACAGTTTTTCAAGAAACAGGATGACAAAATCATGTGGATCCTATTTGGGATGAAAAGTAAATTATGAAGAAAGGGGAGAGGCATTTGCTTACACGCATTATAGATATGGCATCTTTCCAGTAGCTGAGTCAAAGCTTACCAAAGATACCTAGCCCAAGACAGAGGACTAGGAACATGGCACTTGTGACAGGAATGCTTATTCATAAATAAAAGGTATAATCTGAATAGAGCCATGGCCAGCAAAGCAGCATTATAAAGAGCCCATGGCATCTGTGGATCACTAGAGAAAGAGATGTCTGTTTTGGCAATAAACTACTTGGGAGTAAAATTCTAGATCTGCTCATAGCTGGGTTCTGTACAGAACAGAAAATCTAGCATGCTTTCTGGTCCCATTTTCTTCTACCAGATGCAGTACAGGTTTTTTGAAGCAGGTAGATCATAAAAACAAGTATTATAGGAGAAACTAGGCTGGATTATTTGGCGATTTCCTGGCATAAGTGCAAGGTGGCTAAGAGAAGTATATTCTGACAGACTATAGCAGAAAGAAATCCATGGCATTTATAGCAATAATGGATGAGTGCTCCCTTCATGAGAATTTCCCATTGGATTGAGCAGCATTGCCAAAGCTTCTGTAACAATGCCAATGAGGAGATAGCCAGGGTTTCTTTTTTTTTCCCTCCTCTGCTAGAAGGAGCTGTAGTACAGCCAATTCAGTCTCTTATACTATAGAGGTTACAACACTGGTAGTACATGTACAATTCTTGTAGATCTCTCAGGAGATAGTAAAGTTTCAGAGAGAAATTTCTGGAACTAGGCAGAAATTCAGACTTTAAGGAGACAGTAAGGAATTAAAACACTCCAGGAAAGCATATTGCTGGAGAGTCCTAACAGTAAAGACCCAAAGAGCAAAGGTATTAAATTAAGCATGTTATCTCACAATCCTGGCATACTGGCATATGCCATCAAAAGCCATTTCAGGATGAGAAAGAGAGGCTCTGTCTATTTATAAGGCAAGGGTAGCAGCAGCTAAAAAGACCCTTGTTTACTTTTGGCCACAGGACAGGATTCCAAGTTAGGCTAATTGCAAATGCTGTTGACCCAATAGAGATTGAATATAAACAGAGAAAATGGAGTTGTTTTTTTTTTAAAGAACAACATCACACTTTCAGTGTATTTTCACTTCCCAAGCACTTTCTCAGATTCCCCTTCTGACCATCTGTCAGGAGTTCAATACATTCTTTATCTGACTTAGGTAAAGAATAACATCTTCCAGGACATGTTAGCATTTGCAAGATTTTAATTCTTCCTAATTGGCCCAACTCATTCTGTTCCATTTTTTCTTGTAGTACTGGTTGTTTAAGTTAGATGGCTGGATCTATTGTAGCACAGCAATTTCTGTTTCCCCCCTCCTTCCTTTAACCCCCGAGTCTGAGTCTACGCTTCTGTTGCTTTGTAGTTGCTCTGTACCTTTCACATGGTTCTCTCCACACCTTTTCCACTGCCAGTTTTCCCTACTCGCAAACCATAGTCAGGTGTCACTGCAGCACAATCACTCTGGTGTAATGCATTGTTCCTTTCATTTTACCTGGGGAACTGCATTTCATGCTTTTTTCCCTTTCAGGTTCAGAAATGTAGTTATAATAAAGATCTAGCCTTCCAGTACTACACTATACTGGGTTTAGGAGCATAAGGCCATCCCTATGCTCTACCAGTCCTCCTTAGAATCTATGATACCTGCTATTTCTTTTAGTATCTCATTATATGTGTCATCAATATCTTGTTTGGCCTACAGCCACATGGCAGCCTGACAAGACTGTGCTGCAGTTTGGCAGTTTCCGTACAGGGCACAGCTGTCAGCATCTCTTATCCTCCATTTCAGAAAATCAGCTGGTACTGGCAAGAGATCATAAGCTAAGACTAAGCAGTAACTGTTCATCCTTTTTAGCAAAGCAGAAATGCAAAAATTATTCCAGAGACTGTTTTCTGTCCTAATCTTTTTGGCAGTCCTTTCTTACTGATGGCAAATCTGATAGTTACTTCGTTTGTGTTTCAGCACTTCAAAACATATAGAATGGGTTTTCCCATCCTCCTTCTACTACTTGTTGCAAATGCACAGTACAGTGCTAGAGGAAATAGAAAAGAAAGGGTGCTTATTACATATATGAGCATATGCTCTGTCTGTTAAGAACACATACTCCAGCTGCTTCTGCAGGCCACTGTCAGGAACACAGGGAATTAGCTTACTGAAAGAGAAATCAAAGGCTGTCTGCCATGCTGACTAATGTTCCGCTTTATTATTTTATGTCAGAAACTGTGAGGATTATATGATGTGAAATATAATATCAAAGGACAGAGGACAAGAAGTAAAAAGGGGAGAAAGGAGCAACAGAGGAGACAAAAAAAAACCAGTAGCAAAGCAAAATAAAAGAAAGGAAAATGAGGAAGAAATTATTTACAGAGAATGCTGAACAATACCATACCTAGCTCCTTCTCGAACACCATGTTGATATTAGGGATGATTTTTTTTTCCTCTGTTATTTGATACACTGTTATATTGAGAACAAAACTGGCGGCACAGGTAAAGAGGAAATATGACCACCATGCAAGAGAAGGAGATAAATATTCAGGATAAATTCAAGAAAGGCTAAGTGAAGAAAAGTGGAAGTTGTAAGGCTGGGGTGTCTGTAGCTGAGACTGCTATTACACTTTCCCCAGAGAAGTAGGTACACTGAAAAAAGTCCTTGATGAAAAGTCAGCCCAGAATCATCTACGTGAAAGCTATGTTAATCAAGGTAACTAGGGGTACTGAGGAAGTCTGGCGCAGGGTGAGAATGCAGAAAGGACATAGATTTGTGAAGCCACAGGTGATGGTTGCCAGACTTAAGAGATGTTATGTTGGTACAATAATTGGACCCTCAGACAACAGAATTACTCACACAAATAATTGCTCATCAGTACCAGTGAGAGAATTGCAATCTGGCCCTTAGTGTGAGGAACAGGTGGCACATTTGAGTGCCTCTTACCCTACTAGTGAGCACATGATCTCCTCCAAGGGAAACCCTATACACTGAAATACTCCTAGAGTATTCATTGCTGTATTTAAGTTAGATTCTAAGATCTATATCCAAAGATAGGTATATGTGTATATACCTGATAAATAGCATACATAACCAAACTGTGAGTACAGCCCTTAAAAGAGAAAATAAGTGCTCATCCACCAAGACAAAAAGAAGCTGTATAATCAGGCTTATATTGTCTGGCTTCTAAGCAGCCAAGTAAAAGCACAGAGAGTATCTACTCCTACATCGGGAGGAGCAAGGGTGACCCACAGAGTATATAAATAAAAAGCCACCTCTGCTGGGTTGCAAGGCAAATCACCTGCTTTGGAACAAGCATGTTAAATATTTATCAATTACAGTAAAGCTGTGTTGAAGGGTATATTTCTCACCTTGATTATTTCACACTTGAACTGAACCCACATTGCACAGTGCCTTGCTAGCATGATGCACTTAAATTCTCCATGTCACAATTCAGGCAAAATTGACACCAATGGTCAAAAAGAAAACTGTTAATAGAGAGCTTCTTTATTCTATGAAATAAGGTTTTAAGACATGTGAACTCCTAATAAGCCTTATTTTATCCAATATAGTTTTGTCTCATGTACTTGCCTGTGCTCTCTTGCCTTCTTTTCTCTTACTTTTTACCCCATGTTTTGTTCAGAAGCCTTGTCTGCAAACTGCAGAGCAACCTGCAAAAGGAAAGAAAAATAAAGGACTGGATCAAGGGCAGACTAACAAATCTTAAAATGATCTGCTCTAATGCCTGGCAGGAGCACTGTGGATATAGATGTGAGGACTTAGATGGAAGACCTGATGTTTTCTGGTGTTATCTTCCCTAGCTGAAGCCATGCAAAAGGCTGTTCCAGAGTGGATACATGACCAGCATACGTACACACAGCCAAGACACACATGAATTGATTGCTTCGCGACGCTGTGCTTCACAGAAGTCAAGATGTAACTTCCTGAAAGCTTCTGACTCTGTTAGAATCTCCTGGTAAGTTTTTCCCGTGAGACAAATTAAAGCAGGAGAATCAGAGAATCATAGATTCATTTACGTTGAAAAAGACCTTTAAGATCACTTAAGATTTAAGTCCAACAGTTAACCTAACACTACCAAGTCCACCACTAAACCATCTCCCTAAGCAACTCATGTACACATCTTTTAAATACCTCCAGGGATAGTGATGCAACCACTTCCCTGGTGAGCCTGTTCCAATGCTTCACAACCCTTTTGGTGAAGAAATTTTTCCTAGTAGCCAATTTAAACCTCACCTGGCACAACTTGAGGCCATTTCCTCTTGGCCTATCACTTGTTCCTTGGGAGAAGAGACCAATACCCACCTCGCTACAACCTCCTTTCAGGTAGTTGTAGAGAGTCTTGTCAAGATTTCTTCCGAGCCTCCTTTCCTCCAGGCTAAACAAACCCAGTCCACTCAGCCACTCCTCGAAGACTTGTGCTCTAGACCCTTCACCAGCTTCATTGTCCTTCTTTGGACACGCACCAGCAACTCAATGTCTTGTAATAAGGGGCCCAAAACTGAACACAGTGTTCGAGGTGCGGCCTCAACAGTGCTAAGTACAGGGGGACAATCACTTCCGTACTCCTGCTGGCCACACTATTTCTGATACAAGCCAGGATGCTACTGGCCTTCTTGGCCACCTGGGCACACTGCTGGCTCATGTTCAGCTGGCTGTTGACCAACATCCCCAGGTCCTTTTCTGCCACTGCATGGGGTTGTTGTGACCCAAGCGCAGGAGCCGGCACTTAGCCTTGTTGAACCTCATACAGTTGTTCTCAGCCTGTTGATCCAGCCTGTCCAGATCCCTCTGCAGAGCCTTCCTACCCTCAAGCAGAACAACACTCCTGCCCAACTTGGTGTCATCTGCAAACTTACAGAGGGTGCACTCTATCCGCTCATCCAGATCATTGATAAAGATATTAAACAGAACTGGCCCCAGTGCTGAGCCCTGGGGAACACCACTTGTGACCAGCTGCCAACTGGATTTAACTCCATTCACCACCACTCTTTGGGCCTGGCCATCCAGCCAGTTATTTACTCAGCAAAGAGTACACCTGTCCCAGCCATGAGCAGACAGCTTCTCCAGGACTATGCTGTGAGAAATGGTGTCAAAGGCTTTACTAAATTCTAGATAGACAACGTCCACAGCCTCCCCCACATCCACTAAGCAGGTCACCTTGTCATAGAAGGAGATCAGGTCAGTCAGGCAGGACCTGCCTTTCATCAACCCATGCTGACTGGGCCTGATCACCTGGTTGTCCTGTATGTGCCACGTGATGGCACTCAGGACGATCTGCTCCACAGCCTTCCCCGGCACCGAGGTCAAACTGACAGGCCTGTAGTTCCCTGGATCCTCCTTCCGGCCCTTCTTGTAGATGGGCATCACATTTGCTGACCTCCAGCCGACTGGGACCTCCCTGGTTAGCCAGGACTGCTGATAAATGATGGAAAGTGGCTTGTTGAGCACTTCTGCCAGCTCCCTCAGTATCCTTGAGTGGATGCCATCTGGCCCCACAGACTTGTGTATGTCTAAGTGGTGTAGCAGGTCGCTAATCATTTCCCCTTAAATTATGGGGGCTTCATTCTGATCCCCATACCTGTCTTCCAGCTCAGGAGGCTGGGTAGCTGGAGAACAGCTAGTTTTACTATTAAAGACTGAGGCAAAGACAACATTAAGTATCTCAGCCTTTTCCTCATCTTTCGTCACTATGTTTCCACTCGCATCTAATAAAGGATGGAGACTGTCCTTAGTCCTCCTTTGTTGCTAACGTATTTATAGAAACATTTTTTATTGTCTTTTATGGCAGTAGCCAGATTAAGTTCTAGTTTGGCTTTGGCCTCTCTGATTTTCTCCCTGCATAACCTCATGACATCCTTGTAGTCTTCCTGAGTTGCCTGCCTCTTCTTCCAAAGGTCATAAACTCTCCTTTTTTCCTGAGTTCCAGACAAAGCTCTCTATTCAGCCAGGCTGGTCTTCTTCCCCACTGGCTCGTCTTTCAGCACATGTGGATGGCCTGCCCCTGCACCTTTAAGATTTCCTTCTTGAAGAATGTCCAGACTTCCTGGACTCCTTTGCCCTTCAGGACTGCCTCCTGAGGGACTTTGTCAACCAAGAAATCATATATGGGTGACTTTCAGGAGTTGGTTGTTTACTTAAGTCATTTATGACAGAGAGTCACAAAAGGCAAGAGTTAAGACCACAGATATTAAGTGTTTGATTTAGCTGGTGAGGTTTTCAGTCTGACCCCTCAAATCCATGTACAACTTTACACTAACTTTTGGACTTCCTATGTGCTGACAAGGGTAAATGCACTCACACATGCACTCCCTCCACCCAACCCTCCAAATGCGGTAAATACATGCTGACTGCAGATGTGCAAATGCCCAGGGCCTTTCAGCCTTTGTTTTGTGAAAATCAGTGCCAGTCAGAACTACAAAGATGCTGAAACAAAACAGCCACTGTAAGCATAGCATTCATTTGCTCTCAGAGGGGAAAAGGACAAACACCTGAAATCTTTCTGTGCCTCAGTGAAAACCAAGTGACACAGGGAAAACCCAAAAGCAGATTCTCAAGAATTGGTATGAATGAGCAGTATCTTGTGGGAGCCAGAGGTAGCAAGTGGAAGAAGCAAGATCATACATTCAATCTACATCTCTGAAAACCCTGTATGCCCAGTTCTCTTTCAAAAAGATATATTTTTATCACTTTGATATTTCACTTGCAATGAGGGGAAAAAACTTCAAAATTATTATAAACCTAGTTGGATTTGGGAAAGAACATTGAACTCTGAGATCATAACTGAGCTTTTTTAACTCAACAGAACTCTCTTGCAAAGTTAATTTTGCAAGATACTTAAGCATGTGCTTAATGGTAACCACCAGCTGAAATTGGTGGGACTACTAGCATGCTTACAATTAGTATGAATGCTTAATCACCTTGCATAAATTGAGACCTATTACTCTCAATAAACATTGGGAGCCCACCAGAAGATGAGTTTCTTGCAGCATTCTGCTATTCCTACTTCCCAACTGTTACAATATATACTTGCAAGTTCACAGATTCAAAAATATATTAGTAGTATATTTGTAGCTACAATGAAAACCAAGCTGGAGCTTTGGAATCTGATACTCATCAACACGATTATTGTCTGCCTTAGCAGAAAATTGTCTCTTGCCTTTTTGAAGTATTTCCACCTCTTATAATTAAAGTAGGGCTTATAACTTATTGTCCCACAAGAATAAAATATTTAGTTGTGTTTTGGGTGGTAGATGTATTCATAAATATAGGAAGCTATTTCTTCAATTAATGGCAAAACCTAGGGATTGTACACTGCCTCCATTATGATATCCAATAGTGTGATAAGCAGATTGTCTATTATTTCTATCAATCCTAAACACACTATCTGCCCTGACAAGCAGAACTGCTGTGGCTCAATCCTGCCACTACTCTTACTTGACATCTCTGTAGAACCATCAAGAGATACCCTGAAAGCAACTGCCAACCTGTCTTTGACAGGCCACTCATGTTTTTTTTGTTTTAGGTTTGTTTTTTTTTTCTTATCCAGCTCTGACAGTGTCATCTCAATGAAGACTAGTCTGAGTAATAAATAAGTAAAATGAAAAACATCAGGAAAAACTAAATGAATTGAAGCCTGACAGAAATAACGTGTTTTAAAGAACTTGTGCATAATACTACCATTCATCCGTTCTGGATATTGCAGGTAAAGCAGCAACTGGTTCATGCTAGGCATTGTACCGCCTTTGTAGTGTAAAAATCATCAGAAGAGAATTCTTCATCTTCAGCCAGAAGAAAGGCTCTTCTTCATCTTCTCAGACGATGACCTAGCTTGTCTTTGTTCCAGGCTGATACACTCTAATTCAATCTGTTTATGTCTAATCCTAAATTCTTAAGAAAACTGCAGATAAATGAGAGTTCAGTGGGCTATTTCTGATGCAGCAAGAGTGAAAGATTTTATAACGTTCCAGATCTTCCCATCTGCCAATGTCTCCCTCTTCACTAGTCTCACTTCAAAGTTCTGTCCCTTTACTGAAATAGGTAGAATCTGAAAAGATTGGTACTTTTTAGAAGTTCATTATGTTTGTCAGGAACTGTGCGACTGGAAGAACATGGCCATAAATGTGCAGAGCTAAAGGACCAGTCCTCTGAGTACAAAGTCTCCCAAACTAAAGGGAACCAGGTAATGTATTACTGAGCACAGACCTATAGCAGAAAGAGCATTTTGTTTTCTGCACCTCACAGCTGCTATTTACAAGAATTGTAGAGATGACTGCAGATGAATCTAAGGTTTTTTTTTCTATTCATCCTGGATAACACATAGTGTTGAATTCTGGACTGAAAGTGCACATTCACATTAGTTTATATAAATTATACCAGCACACCTGGAGATCTTACTATCCGCCAGTCAGCTTCCTGGCACCTATATTCCCTTGGAGTGGGTAGGGTGCTTTGGGTTTTGCAAGAGAAGGCAGTTTGAAGGCTGCTCTAATTTCCTCAGGCGATAAGTCATCAGTGAAGTCATTCCATCATCAGTGCCACGCTGAGGTACAACATGCTTGTTGGGCTTGTTAACATGTGTCCTGTATATCTCCGAAGTTGGGAGAGCATGTGATCAGCAACAGAAAAAGTGTAGTACATAGGCAACTCTAATGCCTTTGTATACAGCCTCAGCTAGGTAAGGGGAATTCTTACCTGGCTGCTTAACAGCAGCTAAGGGAACAGAGCAGGAGTGAAAGTCTGTCCCCTGTTTTAAAGTTAGCAAAGCCTAGGCAAGGAAAAAAGCTGTGTTTCATACTGTGGTTGTTTATGTTACAGCAGAGTATTCAAATCCATTGTGAATTTAAATGATTAGTATGGAATACATCTCCAGGTATCTCCAGCAAATCCTAGAACAGGAAAGTATATACAACTGTTTCTGCTCTGCCAAAGTTAACTATTATTACAGCACAGAGATATAATATTAATTTTGTTCCAACGAAATTGGCTGGCATATGTGTTTCTGCAAGCCAGGCAACAGGTCATTACTGAAATAGGAAAACAAACCTGTTCACCGTTCTTGTTCCAGCACATTGCATTTAGATTTTAAGATCATAACTGTTGGATACCACTCCTGCGATGACGTACAAGACCCATTCTGCCAGAAGCTATATTCTTTCATAAAATGACTTTGCTGTATCTTCCTTATCCAGACCCACCTCAATACAACAAAATTTAAAAGTCCTGCAGACAATGCCAAATATCCTTCATTCATAATTAAGGTGGAGGCAAGTGGTACAAATCTCTAATTATCTTTTATGTCATCTTTATTTTCTAGCAAATTATTAAGTAATGATTTCTAGCCCAAATTCTCTATGTGTACCTGCTAATCCAGGGGTAAAAATATCAGCCCTTCATACTCATTCAGCTAATGGGCATCACTAACTGAAAAATGTTCTTTGCACATATCACTAACTTTCCAATCTTCTTGTAGAGAAGTTTGAAATATTAAAAAAAAAAAAAAAGGAAAACAAAGAGAGAGAGATTCAGGGGAACTTTGAAAGCTGGGTATGGTGCTATCCTGAGTTCTCCCTCCTCTGTGTGGGCAGCAGGCAGAAATCAGTGACAGAATTATCCTGTCGCCTCATATTAGTTTCTGCCAAAGTAGGAGGTTGTCAAGAACAATAACTGAAGTTTGAAACCAGAGTTTATATCCCATGCATTCTTTTTAATTCTCACTGTGCTTCCTGCAGGCAGGATGTTTTCTGCAGTGGCATATCTTGATGATCTTACACTGAAATGCACTAACCTCTTAGGACCAGGATTTCAATAAACCTTTTGAACAAGGCCACAAAAATGTGTCCGAACCTGAAAATGTCTGTGGATTCTTTCACTGCATTGAATTTTTCCTGCAAAAGAGGTTTCCCTCTCAGAACTAAGGCTGCCTCCTAGGCTGGACAAAAGTCCTAGCAAGAAACCTCGCTCCATCCTGAGCCACAGCTTTTGTATGAGGACTGGTCCTTTGATAGTAGCAAAGAAAACCCCAGAGCACCACAAAGCCATGAAAAGCACAATCAGAGACTACCCACTTTCAAGAGCTGCAGTACCAAACTTTGTAGCCTTTCTTCCCTACTTTTCTTGTTTTCGTTTGTTTTCTTCCTAGTCCAAGTAAATTCTCTTCCCAGTGCAGGTTTTGCTGTGTGGACTGTGAAGTCAGAAAGCTTGGCTCTCTCTGAAATGCATTTTCATAGCACTTTTGTATGCCCTAAAAATCTATTGTTTGGGTTGAAATTACCAAATATTTTGATATGCTGACAAAGTAGAGAGGAGTCTGAAAATTTAAAAACATTCTCTCTTCTTTCTAAATCTCACAATCTTTGGGGAGCTGATTTATAATTTCTGACCTGTTGTAACTGGCAAAACTGGGAATCAGTCCTAAGCAGCCTTGCCTATTCTTTTCACCACTCCCTAGAGTATCTGTGTAGACATGAGGCAGAATGGCTGCTTTGCACACATGCACCCCTCTATCCCTCTGTACCTATCCCTGAATATTAATTAGCATCTGACAAATGCGCTCTTTACAAAGCAGCTGTAAAGAGTGCTACAAGGATTGCTGCTCTCTGGTTCCCCTGAGGCATTTTGGTCTGTTCTCAGGAAACCTCCTGCAGTTGCTAAAACGCCAATCCATCCACCACTAGAGCAGAAATTTGTCCCATAGTGTACATAGATATACCACGACTTTGACTTCAAAGCTGTTAACCAGATGCTTTCCTCAGTTATGTGTTTATTTTTCATAATGCATTTGGCTGCCATATCCACATGCCTAACCTTGGCCTCACAGCCACCATGGATTTTGTGCTGTATGATGTGATTTTCACCTAAATGAAGCCTGCAAAGACAGTCTAGATTTACAGAAAAAAACAGAGAAGCAGGTATTGCTTTGCCAACACCTTTGTTAATATTAGAAAAACAGACTATTTAGTACATAGTATTTTTCTGACCCAAAACTTTATAATAATTTAAATTCCCATTCTTAACACCTTACAAGTGACTCAGAATAATTTTCAGAAAGATAAAAGAACTGAAGTTTTTAATTGAATTTAAAGAAGAGAATTAATCAGTTCATAAAGTACCATACATTATCCTCATTGTCTGTTTCAGGAGTCTAACCTCTAAAGTTGATACAAAGGTAACCCGAATCCCCCCTGTGAGGACTGTTCATATCCATTAATTGTTGCAATACAAGATACTGTAGGTTTGAGCTGGTTGCCAGTTCTTCAGTATCTGAAACGTACTCTCAGCAGAGTGGAGGACACCGCTGGGACTCATTTAACTCTGACTTTCACATTAATTTTGCTGTGCTGTGAAGAGCAAAGACAAAATCAATGTCCATCAGTGATTATTCAAGGTAAAATATCTAGTGATATTGAATACCAATGGTAGTAGTGAGCATTAGACTTACTTAAGAATTGTAGAGTTGACAAAGCCATTTATTCCAGTTTCACTTAATTTTCAATGAGGCATACAAGTTTAGAAAAATAAAACAATTGCAATGAAAACATCGGATTGCAGTTCCTTGCAAGTTAGATTTTAAATCAACAAAAAGTATTGTATATATAAACTTTTTGCAGTGCAAAGTTCAAGGAAGGTTTGAATCATGCAAGGACATGCTAAATCTCTGCAAGAACATTTTGTGACCGAGGGAGCTAGCCCTTGTAACAGCTGTATTAATTTTGGCACTGGATCACTTCTTTGTGACTTCAGTGTTGAGAGTGTACGGAAGAAAATGCAACTGATGTGACAGCTCTCCCACACCTGTCCTGTTCACTCTCTTCTCTCATTTTCTCCAATAAGCCATGTGTGAAATCCTCATTGAGTTAATGGGAGTTTATCAGATTTCATCATATAACTTAAAACTTTGTAAATATAGCAACAACAAACTGAATGAGTTTCTATTGAACATTTCTCAAGTTTTCCCCTGAGATTCTCATAAAATAATTTTTCTTTCTTCCGTGAAATTTCCCTATTGTTATTCCAATTCTATTGGTTATGTCCCACATTCATCTGAGCACTTAAAGCACAGTATTTATCTTGGCAAAAAGCTAACTGATAGCCCAGTTCTCCTCTCATGTAAACCACTGACATAAAATCAGATCCACTATGCTTAAAAGGCTTCATTACTACTGAACTTCAATGAAAATTATTTTCTTTTATTCCTCCCAGTGAGATAATAAATTAAAAAAAAAAAAAAAATCACAACTCCATGAAAAAAAAAAAAACACACTTTGAAAAGCAACTCTGGATGACTATTTAGTCTTGTTTACCTATGGAAAATAATTTATCTTATATGGAAGGTGGGCAGCTTTCAGACATAAATTGGTACCAGAAAAATCAAACTTGCTACAAATAGTTTTAAGGAAAATGTTTAACCAGCCCTCATTAGTAAAGACCATGTTTTGGACTAACATCAAAGCAAGGAGAATTAAATTAGCCAGTTCTGATTGTCTCCAGGCAAACACTAGCAGAGATGCTGAGAACCATCTTGCAAAACCGCTTTTTATTGGATTCTTCTAGCAGTATCCAGAAGGTGACTGATAGGCAACAAGTGGTGAAACATTGTCAGTTAAGCCAAATATTGTATTTCAGATTTGGAATAGCTTTGCAAAGATGGTATTTTGAGATGCTCTTGGTTTACAGCAAAGTACTGTACATACATAAAGCGAACATACTCAGTACCCGTTAAAATCGCAGTTTCTTTAAAAGGCAGTATACGTAGTGTGGTCAACAGAAATTTTTTTCACTGTAAAGAAATCCAGTGTATTAAAAGGGCACAAAGAAACCCTGAGGAAGCAAATGAGTCCATCCCAAAACAAAGATTAAGCTCACAACAATGGTGAATGCAAGCAGAGCAAACAGCCAAATGAGAAATGCCACTAAAAGGGTCTAATAAATGATTATGTCTTTGATTTTCTTGTTTCTCACGCTGTAAGCTCTATTCACTGGCTTTGCCCTATAGCAAAATCTTATTCATAAGACAGAGAGGAAAATGAAATAGGATTCAAACAAACAAAATCTTCTTAAAAACGTAAGCCACAGGGGGGATAGATTTTTTATCCTATCTTCAGTTTACACTTTGTCCTTTATTCTGGCATCAAAATTGTTAACGAATTAAATTCTTTCTTCTAAGTAAAATTCCCACTGTATATTTGTTTCTATTCTAATGATGCTTTTTTTTTTAATCTAGCCATAAAAAGACTAGCAACATTAATCTCTGCAGTTAAGCAGACAATAAAACCCCTACAGAGCCTCTTTCCCACCACAACTGTTTCATTGTTTGAGGTAGTATTGTTTTCCAATGCACTGCATGTGCAGTACAAAGTATGGCCCTAATCCTCTAATGTGATCTGCCCTAGCAGAAAAGGCATCTGCCTAGCTGTCCAAATCACAGCCAAGACCAGAATGTCTTCAAAGTGTTACAAGGTTTACTCTAAAGATCTACTTGAAAATTGAGTTTAATAGAAGCTGAGTCAGAACCTCCAAATACAGCTAGAAAATGACAAAGCCAATGAAAGTGAAAAGGAGAAGAGGCAGAGTCTGACACTGGGATAATAATTAGCTATATTCAGGGAATGATACATCTACATAGAAATTACTGGCCACAGTTATTTGATGTTAATACTTTTTAATTGCTCATTTATAGGTAAAGCACATTGATATTACTGTCTCTAGTTCAGACACTCAAACACAAAGCGCCTTTCCTGAAGTGACAGTTAGTCTCAGAATCAGAACTAAGACCAGCTCTCCTGCCTCCAAATGCCATGCCCAATTAACTAAACCATAGTTCCCCACAGGAACAGAATCTGTGCTCATACAGGAAAATCTGTGTGCATGCTACTCAAGGAAATTAAAGTGCAGCTATAAATCTCAGCTAGTAGCTGCTGTCTGGCCAGCTGCCCAAATTAAGGCCAGAGGTGTCCTCACTATGAAGGAAAATATTTGCTGCTTGTAAATTGATTTTTGTTTCTTCTTCCAAAGGAAAAAAAAAAAAAAATCAGCCACGCATACCCAGCCTTCTCAATTTAAAATGTCACACAATACAGCCTCACAATCATTCAGGTGACACTCTAAGTTTATCTCATGCAACACATTGCAAGTTCAAGGGACACACCAAGGAGAGTTCAGTGACATGTTAATTATATCTCCAGTAAGAACATCCACTTTAAAAAAAAAGTATGTAGGTATACTTATCCCTTTAGAAGGACAAGAGACTAAGGAGATTGTTCTTTTGTTCTTGTATGAGAAGAACCATTACACACCTATCAGTAATAGACAGAGGCAACAACCTTGACAATATATACTTAGCTTAAACTCATCTGCTGAAAAAAGCCTGTAGTGTCAATAGAAATATATATACAATAATTATATTGATGATCCTGTGCTGTTCAGCTAGGAGCTTTTGAAATGGAGGTCAGTGGCTGAAGATGATAATGTTCAGGTTCAGGATATGTCTTTTCAAAAAGTAGTTTTGAAAATGAATGCAATGTGAAGCAGGTCCATTGGTTCAGATAACTTTGAATTATATATCTTCTGTGGAGGGATCAATTGGACTCAACTTCTGTTATTATTAGTCAGAGCACTTATGCCCCTGCTGTAGAAGAAAAGTTCATAAACTCAGGTTTGCCCAAGATGAATGAGCTATAAACTACCTGCTGTTTTATCTTTCATTACACGTTTTCAGTGTTTCACTTTTCCATTGCCATACTAGGTTGTTAATGAAGATGGCCAAATGGATCATGTCAGATTGTATCCCCATGTATCTAAAAATGCAATATGTCACCATGTAAGAAAAACAATTCTCATGCCAGTTTATCATAACTGTTACTATCAATTGCATGGGTTTCTGCAAGTGTCTTTATCAAAAAGGTTTAAAACGGTTCTTCTGGCATTATCTGGAGAACTATATTCTCTCAGAAGCATATTTCTAATCCTTCCAATCTGATGACAGATTTTTAACTACTGGCAGCAATAAAACAAATTTCTTTCCAGCACATGATATCCACTGAAAAAACCTTCCAAGCATATAGTTCCTCTAATGTTTGACAGTCATTCCTGCATCATAATGTAGAGTGAAATGTACTGTATCGTAACATATACATACCTGAGATGATAGTTTTAAACTCTAGAGTCTGGGGGTCAATCAGAGTTTAGCAGTAGCAGTAGAGAATTTGGTGTGCATTGTGAAACCTGCGTGAGGATTTAGCTACATACTCGAACAGTTTTCTTGTCCTGAGCTTTGTGTTGCTCCTTAGGTCAGCTACAGGGATCCTAGCTCAAAGACAAGCAAGCTATATACCTACAGCAACATCTGCAGTACAGATACGCAAAACTCAAGATGAACAGAGAAAGTTGTCTTGAGTCCCATTACTAAATCTTGTTGTATCGCATCAGGAAGTTATTCTAGAGAGAGCAGCTGATACAATTAGTTGGAATTACTAATTTAATAAACTGTCTCTCAACTGTTAATCTTTGGCAGAACTGTGATTTGCCAACCAATAAAAGATTTATTTTTAGGCTATTCCACCAATACTACTGTACTCTTTGTAATGCGCATCTTTAAAAATCCATTTGTTTCATTATGGTTTCCCCCTAGCGAAAAGAGCAATAATGCTAAGAGGGTTTTTGTATTGGTACTTATCTTAAACTACTACATATTTTGCTGAATGAATGGGAAGAGATTTGGATGTGACTTTGGAAATTAGTTTTAATAAATTGTCAGTCCCTCATTTCAGTGAAATGTTTGCCAGAGATGAACATTTGCTATCATCAGTACTTGCACCACATCTCAAGGGCAGAATTAAAACATACTTCTAACTCAAACAGACATAAATTGCAGGAAGAATACTTTAAAAAATAAAGGGCTGAAGGCCATGTCATAAAATGCCTCCCCTACTTCCTCTTCTCTGTTTTTAATCTTCCTGGCAAGGTGAGCTTTCTGACAAAAAATCTTTTGATCACAGCCAGGAATGCAAAAGACAAAAGTAAAATGGAGAGTCATCATGACATTACTGTTATGAGCTGATATAGCTAAACTGGGCAGATGCCCAGCCACACACTATGCTTAAGAATAATGCAGCCCCCAGAATACTTTGTCCTTTTCTTAATACAAGAATTGAATACTAATGTTCTGAAACATTAGCTCAGAGAAAATTACCAAATTATGCCATATGCCTGGCTTTTAACTGATACTTTAATGGGATCTTTAAGTCAGGTGTCAGTGAATTACAATGTTAAACAGTATACATGTCTCTCTGTTAGAAACAACTGGATGCTCACTATTTGTGAGGCTGCACAAAGCACAGCTTCTGGACAGCTAAGATATTTTACTTTATTCACTAATTATTTGCACATAGATGCTGCAGCCAAGATCATTTGCTTTTAACTATTACAAGGTAGAAGAGCTGGGTCCTGAAATGCATTGGTTTCAAAGATCCTTAAACATTCTCGGGATACATTAGCTGATACAATACTTTCTCTTAACTCCCTGCATATTATTCTGGTAATTTTAACCCTGGCAGACAGTGTTCTAATACAGCTGATCCCAGTATAACATTTCACACAACCAGTTTTATTTCAGCTATTTGTGCACCTGGACCGTACAGTTACCAGCTGCATATATGAGATTTTCCCATATGCTACAATGCCTAGAACAGTCCTTTGTTCAAGGAAGATTTTGGGTATGCCCTTTACCTTCGACTTTAGCTTTGGATTATTTGAAAGTTACCAACTGTAACAAGATGCAGGTTTTGCTAGTATTGTAATGAATAGAGGAATTTCAGGATTTAAGCAGAAAGGAGTGTGGATTATTTAATGGAGCCCTAGAAAATACTTGTACAGATACATTTGTTTTTTAACTTTGTAATTTTAATGGTTACTGTATTAATGTGCATAACCAGGGATCTAACCAGTTATTCACAGAAAGTCATTTTATTTTAAAATTAAATGTTGAGAACAAGTTTTCTGCTAATCTGGTATGCTATGACCTTAACATCAGGGAGCAGCTCTGGAAAGTAAGCAGCAGAAATTGGTCTTTCAAGGCAGGATTGATACCCTTTCATTACTGCTACTGCCTAGCCATTTGCCATTCGGCTTGAGGTAGCAGGGCTCTTACAAGTACCACACATCTGATTCTTTTCTGGAGGGTCTTTGTTTCCACAGCTACAAGTGGATGTTGGCTCTGGTAGTACCTAAAGGAATTGTCTTGAAGCTCTGAAAAGTAATACTGCTACAGGTTCAATCAGTCCTGCCATACAACACTAAGACCACACTGCCAGCTTTATTTACAGTGAATTATATCTATGCAGTTAAGGTTCTGACATCAGCACCTCATAGCTCCTGTTTTTGTAATCCTGAAGAGAAATTTGCTCTTTTACCTCAGTAGCAAAGTATGTAGGTAAGCTGAATAATGCCTGTTCTTCACAGGAATGCTACAAAAATATTCAAATACTCAAACATTTGTGTAGTAGTTGAATAATATTTTCACTCCTTTACATCAGGAGTGAAATCCTAGCGTACAGAAAGACACCAGTGAGTCTATATTTGTGTGGGTGTAGCAGTAAGATTCCAGCACTAAGATCAGCGATATAATCAATGGCTTTGCCAAGGAAATGTCCCTGG
The DNA here is from genome assembly GCF_964289735.1 of Phaethon aethereus. Taxonomy (NCBI): domain Eukaryota; kingdom Metazoa; phylum Chordata; class Aves; order Phaethontiformes; family Phaethontidae; genus Phaethon; species Phaethon aethereus. The sequence continues at coordinate 15,720,226 of NC_138589.1, read as the reverse complement.
TGAGGTCCAAGAAACACTGACACTTTGTATGGGGATGGCTTCTACTTTCAGGCACAGGCAGTTGCTGTGATGCATTTGTGCCAGGGCTTGGCCTCTTTGCCAGACAAACATCTGAAGAGCTCTGGGGTTTTTTAGATGTGTATTTTGCACTCACCTTGCAATCTAATTTCATGCTGTGTTATGCCGTCCTACAAACTTATAATTCATATCATGACTTACAATGTTTGTAAGCATTTCTTTTCTTGCAGACAAGTATGAGAGTTTGGTTTTATTTTTAAAATTGCCACAAGTGCCAAGTTAAATAAGCATCTGCAGGGGTATTTTCACTCAGAGGACTCTCTCCTTTCCATTTTGAAGAGGCTCTCTGTATGTCATCCTTCATGGAGAGGCAGCACAAACCCTGGGACTTTTGTAAACATACTTAATATCTTACATACTGCACTAACCTTGAACTAGGCTGTTACATAAATGCAAACCTAGCAGAGGTGTCATTCAGACAGTTACAGTGAGCCAGAAGTGACAAGTAACTTCTCTTATTTTACATAAAAATAAGATACACGTGAATATATTATGTATTTCTTAAATCAGCTTTAAATTGTACAGTTCTTGTTTGTGCTTAGCTTTATCTACCAAGAATTTCTTTTCATTATTGCCAGAGCATTTACTTTTGCAGAAAAAGTACTTGATACAAAAGGAAATAAGAAAATGGCTTCTGTTTGTGAAGCTCCAGAACACAAAGCAGCAACAAGGAACTGTTTTAATTTGCAAAGAATTCTTTGAGTGATTACTTTGTTTTCCTGCAATTTAGACCTGCCAGCTTGGAAATAGCTATTTAAAGGTTTGTGAGGGTTGTCAGCATAATTTTAGAACTGCATAGTTTTATATTAGTGGTAGGTGCTTTCACAGTCAGCTTGTATCTTGACTGTTTAAATCTCCTAGTTTTACTAGGCAACACAGATACCTTGGGATATATTTTCCACTTGGCTGAGGCTTGAAATCCTTTTCTGGTGGTGTAAGTTGCCCACTAAAATGTGTGCCTATTAAATAAATTGCACCCACAGTTCAATGAATGGTGCAAAAATGTATATCCCTCAAGATTTTAATAATAAAAAACCCCTTTAAATACCAAGCCAGATTATTGCTTTTGAAATTCATTCAGGTTCTCTCATGGATCACATTTTGACAAAATGGACTTTTTCATGCATATTTTTTAATTTTATTTTGCCAAAGTCACATTTTAAGTGAAAACATATAAAGGGAAAATGTTCCAACTAGCTCTAGCTAGAACATTGCAATCTAAATAAGGCCAGCAGTCTGATAGTATCACCTTCAAGGACTAAATTTACTTGTGATGTTAAGGCGTGCCGAATTTAACACTCCAAAAATGTAAGTCAGCATGATTAATATCTATGGAGAAAGGACATTTCTCATAAAGGCAAAAGGCTATGCCTGTGTTAGGTGGATCCCACGGAGTTCTGATGAGCTGGAGGTGTTTATAAAATAGTCTGTATGAATATTCCTGCTTCATTTGTTTTTTATGTATAATGACACACCTCAGAAATATTTCCATGCAATTATACTTTATAAATGGAATGACACCTTTTATATACTCAAAGACCATCTGAGGATATCTGAAGATGTCCAAAATACAGATTTTGCAAAATCCACTTGCAGGGTTCTTTAAAACTGTAAATTCTTGGACACTATCATCATAGACTATGATACTGCATGTCATTAGTGGCTCTCCTGTCTTCCTCAAACAGTCACTTTTTTTTTTTTAACATACTACTACTACTACTACTACATATTTCCCAACAGGAAGCAGGTCACATAAATTTATTAACATCTCTGTCTTAATTTTTTTTTTTAATTTTTCTGTATTGCCTGGGAACATTTTTACAGACTTCAGCAGAAGGAACAGATTCCAAAACACTTGTGGTAGTTCATAGGCAGCTGAGCTTCCTGGGGTATTCTGAGAAACTGACTTTTCCCCAAATGGACATCACAAATTATTTTTGATCCTCAGAATTTTTTGGCTCAATTACTGTGTCAGCTATCCTCCTAACCAGTGTATAAAGAAGGGTGTCTTGTTATTCATCTGTTAGTTTTCTAATGAAGTCACAGCTGTCCTTTTGGTATAAATATTGTTATGGAGCCATTCAACTGGCTAGAGAGAATGTGTAAATTATATCATAGTTATCTATAATATAACAAATTGAATTATCTTTATAAAGAAAAAAATTTGTGGCCATGGTGTCCTATCAAAGACATAACAGAATAAGATTAACATCAGTAGGAACTATCATTTACGTATGCCATAGATTTCTGGCTCAGGAGACTTTAGTCCTCCTGCATGTAACAGCGTCTGAACTGACTCTTGCTCATTTTCTTAGGAGTACATTTTTTTGTTATTAATGCTTCCACTGGATGTCCTAAAAGAAAGCCATGATGCATTCATATCCTTATAGGTTTGCTACTGTCAAAAGTAACAGACTTGTAAGATACTAAAACACTGACTTTATCTTCAGCTCTGAACTAAGCTTCAGTCTAGAGTATTTGTCAAACCTGATCTTGCTTTGGCCATGTTGAATTATAGGTGGTAATACTATGTGATGTGACTGCACATCTCTCTGTGTACTAGTCTGAGATTTTACAATACAGCTGGCACAGGAACACACATGGAAAACATGACGTGTTTTAAACTCGAGCCTTCAGAGGTGATTCCCTGGCTCAGGATGCAGTTGAGAAAAGATTTAGGATACCTTATATTAGCTATAGGCAGCAGAAAAATTAACAAAACTGGATAGTGCTTGGTTTATGGGGTTGCACAAAACTATGTCAGCCAGAATCAACATCATGAAAGCAGTTAGACGCACAGGCACCTTTTTTTCAAGACTCCCATTTACCAAAAAGGAGAGCAAAGAAGAGAAGAGCCTGTACTAGCTCTTTACAAGGTACAGCAGGTATCTATTTAGGTTTAGCTTCTATTTGATGGAGTGAACCTTGTGGCCAAGTTAATTTCCCATTATTTCCTCTGTTTGACCTTTCCTGAGCTTTTTTATGTACTCCCTTAATGTTCAGAGAAGCAAAGGAATAGTGAAAATGGGATCTCATTTCCTGGTTGAGCTACAACGATGAGTTTGTTGCTTATGCTAGATAAATTCATAACATAAAATGTGAACTTATCCATAGAAGTTTTGCTTACTAGTAGTGTTTATTGGGCTCATACCCGAGTCCAAACTCAGTCCAATTAAGCCTAGTTCAAAAAAAACAAAGATCTCCAGGGAGAACTATTCCTAGAAGATCTGTACCGTGTTTTACTGTAGCTGCTCTACACATCATGCCTTGTCCAAATGGAAGGTAAAAATATTTTACTCCACTGGGTTGGTAAAGGTGAAATGTTCTAAATAAAAAGAGACAGAGAAATAACAACCCAGTAACACCCGATCAATGAACAGTAGTAGTCTAAATGGCTTGACACTAGTCACTATTGATGTGTGGGATACAGTAAGTCAAGAATATTGAATGCCATGTTGTCCAGCAGTATGACCAGCACTAGTCTGGTCATAATAACAAAATATCGTAAGTGCCAAAATAAATCCAGGCCGGTTGGGGTTTGAAACAAAAGCAGCTAGGCATTTGTTTTGCTTACTTGGCAGTAGATTATTGAAACACCTCACACTGTCATTGTCAAGACACAGAACTTAACATCTGTAGCGGATGCAGCAGTAGAACAACGGGGGGCGGGGAGGGCCTTGCGTATCCTTGTACAGAGATCAGTTTTGAGCTTGCCACACCACCAGCCTCAAAGAAAGGGTGATCACCCACAGTTCCTGGGAGCACACTGTGGGAGTACAAAGAAAAGGGACAGACCACGTCCATTAACTCCAATTAATGTAACAACCCCCCCTTGAATTTTATTCAATTTTAAGTCCAGGTGTGTGTTATTTTCTGTTATCAGTCTGTCCTTCAAGCCATTAAAAGGAATCTGTGTCTGTCTTTCCCCACAAATGGAGATTCTACACAAATGTGGTTCCACAGCAGGAAACTATACAGTATAGTATAAAAGAACCTTTTATCAAACTTAAAAGGATTAATGCATTTCTTTCAGCAAAAGCTCTGCATGTCTCCCAACTCAAGCAGTTTATAAAAGGACAAGGATTTTTGTTTAAAATACAGGTAAAAACCAATTATCCAACATGAAATCTCCAGCTGTTTGTTTGGGATCAAAATTGAACATGGGAGAAGCAGCCCCCAGTAACATGTGCTGGAATGTCAGTGCATGTATTTTGTGGACAAGGAAGCCAGCAGGAAAAGAGAAAGATTTTAGCATTTAACATCTCAAGCTAACACTGTTTTCAGCTTTTGGGCCAGGGTAGCTTAACTGCAACAAAGCACCATGTCCAACAGAGCCTGTCATGATTTCAATTTTCATAATGAAAGATGTGAACAGTTCTTTTTAGAAAATCTTTTACCAGCCATTTTTCACTATGCTTTTTAGAGCAGTAAAATGAAAATTAGTATCCATTTCTTGTAATTGTTACAGAACCATAACCCACAAAAGCATTAGGTACTACAGTGGTGGACATCGCAGAGCTGAACGGCTGGACATTCAAGCTCTAACAAATCCTGTTATGATGGTTTTAGAAGTTTACTTTCCCAGCTGCCCTCTCCGCTCCTCTGCCAGTTTACCACTCCCACAGCAGAAGGAAATGTATGCCCAGACTTCAGCCATTTCAATGCAGAGCCTGACATTTTAGCATAAAATCACCTTTACGGCTGTACAAATGAAGCGTTCTGACTCAGGAGCTTTGGTGATGGTTTAACACTAGTGTTTACTTCACCTTTCAATACTGATGGTGCCTCCTATAGCAGAAGCAAATATATACTTTCTCCTCAGAAAAGTAGTTCCCAGGCCATTATACTAGCTTAAACTGCCAGTGGAGGTAATATTCTGAATAACACGTTGATGTTTTTTAATTTGTCTCTTAATAAAACTGAGGATTACATCACAATTACATTGGAGAATTATATGCAGAAAGAACTGTAACCAGAGAGTTAAAATCTTGCATTGACATTGAATCTAAAATTAAAAACAAACAAGATAAATTGTAGCCTGAACAGACTCCTATGTAATTTGGAATTTCGATGCATTACTTTGCTGTTAATCAAAGTTCCCTTTCTTTTAACCTTAACTGTTTGACTGTCTCTCCTGCCTGAATGTCAGTATGAGGCAACAGTGAAAGTCAATTGACAGTGCCTTGCCATTCACACCGTGTCCTTTATCAACATGTTGTACTTGTTGGGAGTCAGGCAAATGAAACACTAAGCGACATCAACAGAACTTGCACTCTTGAAATCACAAGATCATTTTTTTTATATATTTCAATTACATGTGGAGCTTGTTGACAGACTCATGAACTAGAGACGCTTTGGTAAGTGCAGTGGAGGGGTGGGGAGCTGTGAAATGCCATTATGTGTAACTGAGTTGGGTAAGTTTGACACAGGTAAAAGCAGCCCCATTGTCTTTGGGATGGAATAAAAGATATTTGCCCTCAAGAGGCATTTTATTCTTAAAGGGACAATAATGCCAATATCTGGAAATTTAATGTCAAATAAACAGAGGAACAGAAGCATTTGTTGCCAGTATTACCAGGGAGGAGTATTGCATTTCCACTGATGTCTATAAGAATTGATGATGCTCAGCAGTTGTGAGTATCAGCCTCCATTCTGAATTCCAGCCATGATGCTGGTTACAAGGAAGAGACCAAGAGATGGCTGGGCTGCTCCTTCCCTGTTTTTGCCAAGGTATGTGAGGATAACAGAGGTGCTGACAATACTAGGTGTTAAACTGCTGGAGTATCCCAAATACTCCACCAGCAGGTTTTTCTGGTTTTCAGACAAAGAAAGCAGTCCTCACTCCAGGAAATTTGAAAGGATACAGAAAATCCTGCATGAAACAATGGGCTACAGCACCAATGGGCGGGGGGGGGGGGGGGGGGGGGGGTGCGTGTGTGTGTGGAACCAGGGTTAGTATATAACGATGTACAGGGTTAGCACGTAACGAAGTACATTGTTTGTGCATATCCTGATACAAATATATTTCAAAATGCTCTCTTTTGTCACCAAAGTATCTTGTTAATCCTCTTGTTCTATTACCTGTGTACACATTATTTGAATATCACCTCAGTTACTGTCATTATTCCTTAGTCCCAAATCCTCTTACAACCTGACGTTCCTCATCGTGGGCTTTTCCTCTCAGCATTTGGTCAAGTCACCTCATCACTCACTACTTGTATGTTTTGTGAGCTAGCAGATTCCTGATTCCAGAGATGAGGACTGGGGAGGATTAGGCAAGGAAAGGATCTTACACGGATCCTGTATTACATACCCTGGCCTCTTTGGTGGAATGTGACAAGGACACCCACAAGCAACCACAATTTTTAAATTTTTTTTTTTTTTTTTTTACATTTACAATACTGGAGAGCTGTGGCATAATGTTTATGCAAACAGTGAATTTACCTACTGTCAAGTATGTCTCAAGGTTTTAAAAGTGTT